>NC_080695.1:49330067-50000910 GCF_030445035.2 Dasypus novemcinctus | reverse complement strand
ACAGACTCTAAGATCCGAAATCCCAAACTTCGCAAAATATTCCCCAATCGGCTTCCAGACGTGTCCTCCTCCCTCACTGCACCCTACAACAGTCTCCCAATTGTGTCCCCTTATTGCCCAAAATCCAATTCCGTTGCAGATCGGCAGCCGGACCTGTGGGGATGTCCTTCCCCAATCTATATCCTATGCATATTTACATCATTTTTAGTGACTCCATAATATTCTTTTGAATTTAGTCTGTGGTGGACATTTGTGCAGTTTTCAATATTTTGCTCTTCTAAATATAGAGTGAGATGTCATATAATGTCCCAGAGGACATTAAGTATAAAAATATTCCCATTTCTTCAGTGGTTGGAATTAATCATTTTTTCTCAGAATATACAAATTGAAATTTTCTTAATTTTATTTAGTTTCCCTCATTGTCAGCAAATTGCTCTAACCATCCTTCTACAATCCTCCTTCACCTGATGAATTTCCAGTCCTTATTCTGCTCTCCTCATGATACTTAGGCAGTAGCCTAAGACCTTTCCTTTGAGAGATCCTCTTCCTGTTCACCCTGAACACTGTTGCTCTCAAAACCCTGTATTCCACTGTGTCCCTCCCTTGTTCCAAAACCTTAAATGACTTCACCTATCCTGTGGGTTACCTTCAAACCCCAGTTTCTCTCTATATGTGATCCAACGTGACTTCCATGCCTTCTGAAAAAAGAGGCCTGCATCACCTTCCACTTTCTTGGCTTCAATGGCAATTTATATCCCACTTTTCCCAGTCCTTTCTGCCCACTGTCTCATAGAAATAATTCCTTCTGTTTTCCTTGTTTAATACCTTGAATGAAAACGTTAGCCTTCTTCCTAATTAAATAATAAGCTTTTTGTTTATATGTGTATATGTTTATATTCAGTAACCACTTGAATTATTCTTATTATTAGGTGGTATCTACAGATGAATGGGAAGTTCTTGGTGATACTAATTAAAACTGAAGAAGAGGAGTTGGTTTTCCAATGTAAATTCTAGGGCAAAATGCATTCTCAGGAAGAAGTATGCTCTATCTACAATATACTTGTGTTATCAGAGATCATGGCACATGGGGTGAAGCTGATAAATAAATATGTAAATGTACAGGATCTTTGGGGTAGTGTCACATAGGCTACATTCAGAAGGTGGGATGCACATACTGCTACAGAGAGTTCACCTGACAGCCCTTTGTTTCCAGTAGGTGGCAGAACTGGTGAAGCCAGTGTAGATGCCCCTCTCAGCACTGTGCAGCAGCTTATAAAGGAGCACCTGGGAGGAAGCAGGGGGGGCTGTAATTCTAGAAAAGAAGTAAGGCTACGCAACTTCAATTGTTAATATGTGTGGACTCCTGGTAGAAGATGGATTTTTTAAAATTAAAATTGGACCAGGTCACCTGACCCCAGAATGTGTTAGAACCACTGATTTGGCCTTGAAATCACTGCAGCAATGACCAGTCAGTCCCAGCACATCTTCCCACAGCTGTAGAACAAGAACCCAGCCCCTAGGCTTGGGTAAAATAGAAGAGTAGGGGACAGTTCCTGGCCAAGAGCTAAGGTCAGTGGGGCAGGTCAGCTGTGCTCTAAGAGACTTTGGGCAGGAGAGGGATGAAATCCAGATTGACCTCTTGACCTGTATCTGTGGGTGGTCAGCCCAAAGTCCTGAAGATTTTACCTAAAAAGACAGTGAAGAAGAGGAAGTGAAAGATGTTCCTGTTTTATGGATTACTAATTTAGATGCCCTTGTATGAAATGTGAAGTTAACCACAGTGTAATTACATTTTCGTGATTGGCATTAATTTCTTTCTGTAATTAATTTTGTATATGTATCTTTATTTTATGGCCCTTTACTCTTCTGGGAAATTGGTCAGACTAGCTTCATTGTACATACTTACCCAAAGTTTTCATGCTTGTCCCTTTTATTTCAAGCTCAGTCATTTAATGAGTTGTATTTTGTTTTTCACACCTGTGGCCTTTAACCCAGGCAGGAGAAAACCACAAAGTAATACTGACTGCTTCTTTACTGAGCACTGAAGAAATTTGAAAAAAAGTAAAGGAATAAAGGAAACCAAGGTTTTCACCAGACTCTGAACGCTGTCTGCCTGAAGAATGGCATCTGTGCCTCCAGGTCTCTTGCAAGAATAGATCTGAGTGAAGCCACACTCAGCCTATTTATGACCAAATTGATGCCGATTTGGAGGCATTTTCAAGCAAAGGATCTTTCATCTCATTCCCTTGTGAGCAAACATCTGAAGAACGTTGGGCAAGAATCTCATCTTTAAGAATTTGTAGTTTGGATCTAGAAGTATAAAGAGGAGCTTGCAACTTGAGGAAAGCTTGGTGTTTGGCAAAGCACAAAGGCCTTCTTAGTTTGGTTTATTTAAATATTTCCCATGCTGACCTAGAGTAGAGATTGAGGTGTTGCTTCATGTTATGATTCCCATTATTTATCAAATATCTCAAACATGTAGCAGGGGATCAAATTTTTAGGGATCTGAGCCCAGGTCAGGGTATTTTGGTTGGAGGGAGTGGAGTTAAGCAAACACATGGCAGTCAGGACCTTCTCTGAATATGAAAAGGAAAAGTAGCTCAACTATGACACTGTATGTGTTTGACACAGTGAATGCTCACATAGGTGGCATGAGTTGGAGGGTTTAACAACTTGTGTCCTTCCTCTTTCCTTCCTCCACTGACTTCCAGTCTCTTTCTCCATTAACAGAAGCAGAATCTCTTAATCTCTAAGTATAGTTCCTGTCCCCAATGTCCTTTCTCCTTCACCTCTGGGATTTCATGTGATCAATCCCCTGCTGCTGCTTCATCCATTCTCCTACCTTTACTTGTGTCTTACTCAGCACCCACATTTTCCACTCCTGCTCTTCTGACAGTTTCTTTATATGCATCTTGGCCATTCTATCTATAGCCACCCAACCTCTGTTTAGAAGTCTGTGGGATAAATTCCAAAATGCTTAGAGTGTCTTTCAAGACTCTCCAGTTGCCTTTTCCTGTCTTTCCTGCCCTGTGGCCAGCCTGCCAGGAAAGAAAGAGTTACTGTGATGTGTCAGGCTCTCTGTTGGGCACTTTATAAGAATTACATCCTCAAATCCTCCCAATAACCCAATTAAGTGACTTCTGTCTTTTTATATAGAAAAACCTGAAGTTGGGAGGAATTACACAAATTTTGCAATGTCACGCAGGCCATAAGTAGAGAGCTAGATTTTAAAACCTATACTCTCTCTTCTGCAACATGCTACATCTTGCTCCTGGGATACTCTGAAACTTTGTTCACTATATTATCCCCATAGTGTATAACTCTTCCTTCTGTTCACCTCCCTAAATGTCACCTGTCTTTTAAAGTATAGATCAAGTTCTACCCTTTCAAGTAGAAACAACTGGGTAGAGCAAAGTTGATGAATTTTATAGGCAAAATGTGGCTCTGTCACTTATTAGCTGTGTGTCCTTCAACACATCAATAATCCTCTCTGAACCTCAGTTTTCTAATCTATAAAATGATAATTATTACATCAACTTTATAGCTTTTTTTAAGTCAAGGGCTTAGGCTAGTCACACTGCCTGGCACATTATTAGCATTTGATAACAGTTAGGTCTCATCTACCTTCTATTTGCTTAGAAATATATTCAAGGCCACAAGGTAGTTTTTGTTTGTTTTACTCCACAGTAACCACTAATGTCTCTTAAGATATTGCTCTGTTTTCTTCTGTAAGTCTGGGAACCCTTCTGGTTCAGGTCTGATGCCTCGCATAGTTGTTTTTAAGCACTCACTGCAGGAGTAAATGATGGAAATTGGGAGAAGAAATGGTTGAAAATATGACAGTGGAAAACAGTTTCCTAATCCAGGAGATAAATTCTTTATAGAATGAAGAAGGTAGCAAGGCTGAGTAGTGGCTTTCTCTCCAGAAGGATTTTGGAGTTTGTCCATTTATCTTCCTGCTTATTCCCCAGGAGTTTCCAGGGTCTGAAAGTTCTCCTAGGAGAAGTTATGAAATACGAGCCATACAGGAAGCCAATGTGGCTCAAGTGATTGGGCTTTTATCTAATATATTGGAGCTTCCTGGTGATGGAAAATTGGCCCACACCATGAGCTGGCCCACACAGAGTGGAGGCTCATGCAGGAGTGCTGGCCCATGCGGAGAGGTCATGCAACAAGATGGTGCAACAAAAGGAGATATAGAGGAGCAACAATAAGAGATGAAGCAAACCAGGGAGCTGAGGTGGTGCATGTGATTGAGCACCTCTCTCCCAGTCCAGAAGGTCCCTGGATCAGTTTCCTGAGCTACCTAAAGAGAAGAAAAGTGGATAAAGAAGAACACACAGTGAATGGACACAGAGCACAGAACAGTGAGTGTAAACAATGGGGGGGTTGGGTGGGGATATATAAACAAACAAACAATCAAATAAATAAGTAAGGAAATACAAGCCATAAAGGGGTAGGGGAGAGGGGAGGCTGCTACAGAGAAGTGGGACACCCAGGCCAAGTTTGTTCCACTGGAAAACAACTGACAGTAAATCCTGAGGCTGGAATCCTCAGAGAACCCTTAGTTTTTAAAAATTTAAATCATTTAACATTTTCATTATTGTCTCCATCAGTTTTGCCAGTGATATACAATATCATCCAAAGTAGAGTAGCTGAAAGAAGTTAAAGTATCATGTTTTAGTTTTGAGTCCCTAAAATTCCTGTCCGTGGCTTACTTTCTTCCAGGCTCAGCCCAACTTACATGGCAGCACTAGAGAAATAGCCTGTGCCCCCACTCAAAAGGGCCTGTTCCAGTACCATCCCACTTAAGGCACATGCTTGAGTTCAACTCAGCAAATATTTACCAAATGCTTCCTCAGTGCGAGGTGCTATAGGAAGAACTTTTGTTTAATAGAGTCTTATGTCAAATTTCTGGTCTGAAAAGCTTGCAGCCCAGTAGTGGAAACAGCCTGGAAGCAATCAACCACAATGTAAGGCAGGGGAATTCCTGCCACACACAGGAACACCCACCTGCTGCTCTGGAAGGAATTGCAGCAAAGGGCCTTTTTTACCCTGGCTTCCCAGGTAAGTGCCATCCTGGGAGGCTGGGAGACATCCTTAGTCTCTCAGTACCTCTGTTCAGAAGGAACTGAAATCCTGCTGTGAAGGTGCAGCCTCAAGAGAACAGTGTCCCTGCTTCCTCAGGGGCTATCTGTTCAGTCTGTCAGCATCCTTTACTGCCCTCGTTCCTGAAAGTCTTTGTCCTCCCATGTCTTAGGTCAAAATAATTGCAAGGGCCTGGGGAAAGGCCAATTACAAACACTTTTACTTGCTTTCTTTATCTGGATTCCTTGCTTCTCCTCTCCATGCTGAATCTCAGCTACTTAGACTCCAAATTCTGAAGTCTATGCTTCATTCTTATGTTCTTTAAGTACATGTAAATTCACTTTCCAGAGCCTTTTTTTCTTTTGGTGGCCCCATTGTGGAAGAGGAGAGAGGGATTGGATTTTGTAAACTTCTGCTTAGTTCGCACAGATTTTCTGAATGATAGTTATTATCTCAATATTGAGAGAGTTATTTGCTTGTGCCATTGTATTTTTAAATGATTTCCATCACTGTGGAAATGGTATATATATGTATGTATATAGGTACATATATATACATGTATACACACATATTTTTCCCTGATGCTAAAGATATCTAGGTCTTTGCTGTAGTGTGACTGTGGCTATCATTTTTGCAGAGGCAGCTCAGCTCACTTGCACAAAAGCCTGTGAGAGAATGAACAATGCCATCATAAGAGGGGTGGACCAGCAGGTGGCTGAGGGCGTGTTTGAAAGGGCTCAAAAGCAGATGCAACTCCAATTTCAGCTGCTGAAGGTAACCTGCATCCAAAACCAGGGGGTGCACTATGGTGTGGAAGAAGCAGGGACAGAAGCTGGAAGAAACAGTCATTATGTGGGTCCACATAGAGCTGGATGACTTCTGCCAAGTGGGCCTGACATGCCCAGGGGGCAGGAGAGGAGGCCTGCCAGCGCTTTCCATTCTTGCATCACTGCAGTGTGTGCTGGAGTCGGGCTCTCTTCCAGGGCTGTGGCTTCAGAAACACAGTCTCTCCGTGTCTCCTTTGCCCTTCCTGTCTAATGAGTCATCCACATTACAATCCTGGTGACACCTGGTCCTGTGTCTAGGACTGGAAATCTCTTAATCAGCTAGTTCATCTCGGCCCCCAGCAGCTCTGAGATGTGGGTAATATTACTGTTCGCATTTCATGGATAAGGAAACTAGGGCACAGAGTGGTGTATCCACAGGCCCTGAAGCTAATGGCTGAGCTAGGATTTGGGACCAAGTGACGTGGCTTCTGGGTCCCAAGTATAACCAAAATCTCAAGGCCAATTTTTTTAAAGCAGGAAATCCCTTATCAACATAAAATTTTAGTCATTCAGTAAATGTCAATAAATGATTATAGGTCAATCAGTGATGGTGTATCAACTTAGAATTCATTTTGTCTGCTTCAGGAGACAGTTTCTAACAGCTTCCTCTGAACTAATACTTCTGTCAGGTATGTTTGGACCATCTTGCCTCAGCTCAGGATCTTGGGGCTTGCCTGCCCATCCCCCAAATGATATAAATATAAATTCCTTGTCAGAGTCGAAGCTACTGTTGACATGAGTCTCCAAATTTGTCTGCTCAGACCAGGCTGAGTTGATCATCTCGTCTCTCCCAAACACTCAAGGAGCCTGACTTGCCATTAGTTTAGAATACCTCTGAATCAGCATCCAGTAGCATCCCAAATCTGCCTCTGCCCAATCCCTTTCCCTACTCCCACCACTGTAGCTTTGAAAAACATACTTTTCCTTAATACAAAACATGTAATTTCCCTTGGAGGAAGCAAGGAGTTACTTCATTTCCCAGTAGCAGTCATTTACCTAATTACCACAATCCACAAGTACATGCAGAAAATAGGCTTAATGCCATAGTGGTAGGTTCCATTGTAGTACATAAAATCGGAACTTCAGGTGCCCAAGAAAACAATTCCTTGAAAAAACAAATTACTATACTGTCCATGTGCAATCTATCTTAAACCACAGAGATGTAGGAAGTTAACACTGGGCAAGACCAAAGAGACTTCCTAGTTGTAATTGGCTTGATTCATGCTGAGATGCAAGGGGTTTCACCCATCTTTGCTTTTACACTATTAGTGCCAATGTCAAAATGATAAAAAAAAAAAAAAGTCAAATGATAACTTACTCTTCTAAAAATTGTTTTGACCTAGCAGATTCCCTAAAGGAGCTTCAGAGCCCAAAATTTGAGCACTGCTGTCTTAGACAAGTCATTAATCAGGTTATTTAACTGAAAAAAGGTGGTAATAGCTCTACATACCCTGATGCTACTAAGGTTGTCAGGATGTTTAAGTAATATTTTAAAGTGCTAAAGAAAATGGTAATTATAATAATATTTCTGGGCACGACAGAAGTAACATGGTTTAATGGCTTGTTTGTTGGGGGACTTGTGTTCTACTCCCTGTTAGGCCCAGAATTAAGGTGACCTTTGACAATTCCTTAACTTCTCTAAGATTTGATTCCTCATATTCAAAATGAGGGAGATGAACTGGATTATTTCAAAAGTTTTGACCCCTTTAAACAAATAAGATTATAAACGCTTTCCTCTTTGTTTTAATATCTTTATCTAAGTAAACTAAAAATGGATTCAGCCATGGAGGTGGATCTAGGTATTTCATTCCTTTTCATTTTAAACTTAGAAACAAATACAATTCTATTGCTGTTGGCATGGTTTTGCTTTTCCTATACAAGTTAGGGATGTGGAGGATTCTATCAGCCATAATACAGTCACAGGGTCCAGTTGCCTTAAACAACTACAAATGGACACAAATTAGGGAACAGCAGTTTTCCTACATTGGATAATAGTCAGCACAGGACAGTGAAAGAAGATAGACAAACAAGATGAGCCCTAGAGAGATTTTCTAGGCCATAGCACTGGGAGAGGGGAACCAAATAGAGCCTGGTGCTCTCCCTGAGATGAGCAGAATTCAAAATTTTGGGGAGCCATGGTGATTAGAATTCACAGGATAGTGTGCCATTGAGGAGAGAGCTGGACAGAGTGAAAGCTCCAGAGATATGAAGGAGTCCCCCTTGAGTGTTTGATAAGTACATGCATGAGAGGAAACAACCACGGATGGGGAATGAACCACTCAAAGGAGCAGGCAGAGCAGTCCACACAGCTCATGTGGAACCACACAGCTCAGAGCAGCCCACACAAAGGCCTCTTTACACACACAACATCAAGGAGAGGGCCTCAGTAGAGGAGCCAAAATACCTCTAGATGTAAGGCCATTGTTGACCCACCTAGTGAGGTTTAAAACATTTGGTGACAGTAGAACACAGACCAGGAGGGGAGAAATGGAAATATATTCTTGTAAGGGTTCAATAGTTGATACTTTATACCAGTTATAAAGTGAGTTAATATTTCTCAAATAGACTGCGATAAGTTAAAGATGTATATTATAAGCCCTAGAGTTATCATTAAAAAATCAAATGATAGATCTAACAAGTCAATGAAGGAGAGAAGATGCAATATTGGAAAAATACTCAATTCCCCAAAAAGTCATCAAAAGAGGACAAAAGTGATGAAAACCTAAAAGTACAAATAGAAAACAGCCAGATGATCTAAATTCTAAAGACACCAACTAAAAGGCAGAGATGATCAGGTTAGATAAAAAAGCAAGTCCCTTTTATTATATGTTATCTATAAGAAACCCACTTTAAGTAAAAAGATGTGGCTAGAGTAAAAGCCAAAGAATAGAAATATATATATATATATATATATATATATATATATATATATATATATATACTTTGGAAGATTAATCTGAAAAGAGTAATTAATATCAGTTGAGGGAGTTGTGGTTAGCAGCACATATAGGAATCCCCTTAATTTTTAATGTAAGGTTTATAAAATCTAAGTATCTTTTAAAAAATAAAAAATATATTTTTAAAAATATCACATGAAATAAGTTTCAGTATAAGAAGAATTACTAGGAGTAAAGAAGACCATTTTATAGTGAAAAAGTGGTTATATCATCAAGAGGACATAATCCTAAATAGTTACATACCAAATAACAATGTTTCAAAATACATGAAGCAAACATTGCTAGAACTAAATGTAAAGTTAGCCAGACTCACGTTGCAGTTGGAAATTTCAGCCTCTCCATTTGACGATTAAAAGAACATTTCATGACTCTCAGGATGGGAGTTCAATATTTTCCTGTTTATTGCGTGAGGCACTGCCCAGTGATGTAACACAATATGACAAGATGAACATTTACATATTCCACAGATGCCCCCCTGCAGGTGCACTGTATCTTTTATACCCCCCCCCCCACATCCAACACCCTATACCAGTAATCCTCCCCTGCATATTTGCCAAAAGAACTTTTCCAAAATTGTAGTTTAACCAGAGACCTGCAAATCTGCAGTTCACCTGCTCCTTCCCCTGTGTTCACTTGATTCAATGAGACTCCTCTCATGGTTGAAGGCAATCTCCTGTTAATTGTAAATGTAATCACCCCTAGATGCAATTAACTGATAGCTTCAATCTTCAAAATACTCTCACAAACAGGCCAGTACTTGCTTGACTGCACAACAGCACAGCATAAGCTAGCCAAGTCCTCACATGAGCTGAACCACCACAGGCAGCTATGCACAGAAGGGGAGGCTGAGGCCCATGGTGGGAAGGAGGGACTTTTCCAAGATGCACAGTGGTTACTTTCTTGGGATTACACTTTTGGCTTCAGAGGATTTGACCAGCATTCTGACTGCTTCACAGCAGGCTGCTCATGGTTTAACTCTTCCAAGAAGTTGGGGAATTAGAAAAAAATCATTTTTGTCAACTGTCAAGAATCCAATGGGGGAGGCAGAAGTCTGATCTGGATGCTTCTTCTCAACACTGTCCATTTTTCCCTCAGGAGCCCATGGACATTCCTGTCCATGAGCTGTAGAATGTCCTTCAGTATCCTAGGGATCCGTACCCACCCATCACACATGCTATCCTCCAGACATATGAGATTTCCACATTCCTCCTTCCTCCCACTTCATCAACAATCACTCTATTACATCCCCAACCTGAGCCAGAGAATACTGGAGATTCGAGTCTGAGACTCATGGAGCAGGTGCACTTGTTTTTTTTCTCTATGTTGGGAGTCTCTCTGTGACCATTTTCTCTCCTGGTCTATGGATACATATATGCTCAACTGTCCTGGACCATCCTTCTTCACATTCATGTTTAGCTCTGTGCTCTCAGCACATGGCCCCACATCTGGCACAGAGATGGTCTGAGGAATATTTCTTGACTGAACAGTTAGTGGAGCATTCTACTCACCATCAAGGATTAGAGAAAGTTGGTTTTCAAGTAATTGACGTGTCATTGGGGAGGAAGGGAGGAGAAGTGAGTGAGGTGCAGCCCTAGACCCTACTGTCCAGGGACATCCAGGTTGGAGGGAGAATCCCAACCAAAATAGGGAATCATTACTCCTTTCCTGAAACATGGGGCTGGACGTGCAAGTAGCAGCACTGTCTCAGATTTGCAAGTGACTCTCCATGCCCAGGGTAGGTAAGACTGCTTTACAGTGTTGACATTTAAACTGGACCAGGGAGGGTGAGGAGGAGGTCAGCAGAAAGGAAGGAAAGTCACACTATGGGGGACAAATGGCCTGAGCAAATGAGCCAGGTAGAAGCCTGCAAGTCCTTTGTGTGGTGTGGGGGGAGGTTAGAAGGTGGTCTGCAGTGAGGGACATGCAGGGATGGATCACTAAGGTCCTTAGGGAACACCGGCTCCCACTGCCCACAGGCTCCCTCCTCATCCTCATGCTGCAGAGCCTCCTTGCCTTGGTGCTCATGGACAGCATGGTACAGCCTGTTATCCACAGTCAGGGCCTGAACATGCTCCAAGCTACAGTGGCTCCCAGGCACTATGAGGTCCTATTCCCCATAAAATAGTTAGGAAGGAATATATCTTTAGGGAACTTTCTACCGCTTCTTTTTTTTTTAAATTTAATTTAATTTCCTTATTATCTTTTTTGAAGTTAATATGGAGCCAAGAGTGCCTACAACTGCAAGCAGGAGAATTACATCCATCATCTATGTGGAATCTAAGCCTCCTCTTGATACAGGTATGGAGTGGACGTAACCATCCCAGGTTCCACAGGATGGAGGAATAGAGTATGGACTAGAGTGGACTTATTGATATTGTGCTATGGAACTAGTGTGATTAGTAATGGAAGAAATTGTAGCACTGATGTGGAGAAAGTGTTCATGGTACCTGCTGAGGGTAGGGAGAGGGAAGAAGAAATATGATGTGGGGGCATTTTCAGGACTTGGAGTTGTGCTGGGTGGTACTAAAGGGACAGTTGCTGGACATTGCAGGCCCACTGTGTGGCCTGGGGGATAGTATAAACTACAGTGTAAACCATTATCCATGTGGTGCATCAGTGTCCAAAATGTATTCATTAAATGCGATGAATGTGCCACAATGATGAAAGAGGTTGTTGATGTGGGAGGAGTGGGGTGATGTGATGCGGATGGGGGTATATTGGGACCTCTTATATTTTTTTAATGTAATGTTTTAAAAAAATAAAGAAAAAACAACAACTGCTTTTTGACCTTGAATTAAAATTGGAAAATGGCAAAGACAAAAGAGTTGGTATTACTAAAAGTCTCCAAAAAAGAGTTGGGAAGTCATCAGAGGGGTCTGGGTTACTCACGCCTCAGTGAGAACCCAGAGACAGCCAAAGTAGGTACAACCCCAGGTACTGGTTCTCCTGAGGGCTACAGAGACCCACAGGGCATGGCACATGGCTCTGGAGTTCAGTGCCATGTCAGTGAACCCTACTTTGGAATTTGTATTTCTGAGTGTGATTGGAATTGGACTAAGATGTGACCTTACTACACATGCCTCTTCTTTCACTTTTACTGAACCTGTGGTTGGTGCTAGGGTTGATGTATACTCAGGAGACTTGAATCTCTGGACTGTCCATGTGACAGCTGAGTCCTGAGCCTCAGCAGAGTTGGAACTACTACTCTCTGGTTCATTGGACTTACCCAGGTCAGCTAACAGGGAGTAAAGATGGTCAATCACCAGGGAACTGAGAGTGCCTATATCTACATCTTCTTTTAAACATAATAGATTTTTCAGCTTTACAGGAAAAATACAGAGAAAGCAGAGTTCCTCTATACCACCCCTACACCTGCGGTTTCTCTTAATATTAACTTGCAGGAAATGAACCAATATTGATAAAATTTTTGTAACCAAAGCCCATAGTTCACATGAGGGTTCACTTTTTGTGTGAACAGTTACACGGGTTTTGACAAATGCATCATGCCATGTATCCAGCACTCCATGAGCTTACAGATTAATTGCACTACCCCAGTCATCCACCCACCCAGCCCCCCAAAACCACAGGAACCACTGATCTCTTTACTGTCGCTATAGTTCTGCTTTTTCCACAGGGTCATATAGTTGGAAATGCAGAGCTTTGATCCTTTGCAGACTGACTACTTTCATTTAGCAACAGGCCTTGAAGGTTCCTCCATGATTTTTGTGGCTTCACAACACATTTCTTTTTAATGCAGAAATATACCCCATTGTAGGGCTGTGCATTTTGTTTATCTATTAAGTATTATTGGGCATCTTGGTCACTACCAATTTTTAGCAGTTGTTAATAATACCACTGTAAACATTCCTGTGCAGGTTTTAGCATGGATATGATTTTCAAATCTTTGAGGAAATTATAACGAGTATGAATGCTGGGTCCTATGGTAAGCCTCTATTCAGCTTTGTAAGAAAATGCCAAACTGGGTTCCAAAGTGACTGAAGTATTTTGCAGCCCCATCAGCAATGAATGAGTGCTCCTTTTGCACCACATCTTCACCAGTGTTTGTTGCCAGAGTTCTGGATTTCAGCCCATTGACTGGAGTATAGTGGAATGGAATTGTTTAATCTGCATTCCCTTAGTGACACATGATGTTGAACATCTTTTCTTACACACTTAGCATCTCTATGCAATCTTTGTTGAAGGGTCTTTTTCTAATGTCATTGTTTTCCTATTATTGAGTTTTAATGGTTCTTTGGATATTTTGGTCTTTGCAACTCTTTATAAGTCAGTTTAAAATATTTCAGTAAAGACAAGTGTTGCATGTGGCAACAACTGGCACAGTAGTCATGTGAGATGAAGCAACCCTGGAGCAATCCTGGGGAGGTACAGCCTGGCCTGGTGTATTCTCTGGATTTGGGGATTCAGTGCATGGTTTGGCATGCTGTCTGTGGGCCATTATCACACAAACCCTGTGCTAGTCAGCTTTTGTCACATCTTGATATCAGGCCACAGAGAGAAGAACCTGAGTAGGACATCACATACCGGCACCTAAATTAATCAGCAGGTAAATACTACACTGGGGATGGACAGCAAGAAATGGATCCCTTAAAGGCCTCCCTGGGAACCCAGAGATGGCCCAAGCACAACATCTTTCCCCCCCTGCTCCCCCACTCCTGTGCTGGAGAGCCCTTCTCCCCACAAGTTCAGGAGAATGAGCTCCCAGGAAGGCTGGCCATGGGAGCCTCCAACCATGTGTCCTTGTCTTGCTAACTGGTCACTCCCATCCTCCTAGTGGAGCTCAGCACAAGCTCTCAGGGGCATCATGTCTAGCTTCCTTGGAGCTCCAGAATGTCCATTCCCAGCCCACACTGCATGGGTAGGCACCATCTTCTCTGGAAGCCCACCCAGTAGCCTGTTGTCAGTGTGGGCACACCAATAATCTGGGCTGTCTTCATCACTGTCCTGGAACACTGCAGATGCCCAGCTCTGTGGGACAATCTCACATCCCTCCAGACCACTTCATGTCCACAGACAACCCTGTCCAGGTCTTCTTGCCACACCAAAGTCTTTCCGGGTAGCTCTGCCCACAGCCTCTTTGATTGGGCAGAGGCTCACTGAGTTACCCTGGTCTCTCTGTGCTGAAACATCCTTGGACCCCATGTCTCAGTGAGGCCCAGGATGAGGTGGTTTTTGCTGCAGAGCCTAATCAACAACCCAGACTCATCGAGCCCAGCACATCCACAGAGGGTCACAGGTCCAAATCTTCCTGGGATTTGCTGATGAGCCTGGAGACCTGACTCTGACCCACGAGAATGGCTCCTTGACCAGGCCAGGCTGTCTGCCCTAAGAGAAGGACCAGGCTCAAGAGCAGCTTTCCCTGCCATGTGGGGGAAGGAGCACTGGAGGTTCAGGTGACAGGCAGCACCAGTCCCTCAGGAAACAGCTTACCTGGTGGAGTGTCAGGACGATTTCACAGCCTTGGGGAAAAGAAAATAAACACAAGAAATGTCCTGTACTCTCCATGGTATGAAGGCAGCCTTGGGGACCGAAATGTTAAGAAGCACTTAATCTGGCTACCACATAGAGCTTTCTGTCACTGAGGAAGGTTGGAAAATTGTAATACCTGAGATGTTAATTGAAAGGACAGATTTTCCCCTGAAAGCAAGTGTGGCCTTCCGTTGACAAGGTCCTCCTTATTGTTTCTTTCAGAGTCTCAGGGCTGGTGGGAGAGGAGTACTCAGTGATCCTGGCCACCAACTTAGGAGGACAAGAAGGCATGAACTGAGACATCTCTTACCATGGCCAATGGTCAGACTGGGCTGGGTGTTAGCATGAAGAAGCAGCACAGGGTCCCGGGGATAAGGTGGGCTCAGCGGGATAGTGGCCTCCAGAAGGAGGGTGGCAGGGGTAGGAACAGATTCCAGGTGGGGAAACACAGGAGCACAGTCATGGGAACAGGGAGGCACAGGAGAGGATTGAGGGGTTAGAGCCATCTGGTGCAGGGCTACAGGGCCTTAGGGTGGTCAGGAGGACCCAGATGCCATGCCCTGAGGCCTAGGATTTCCCTTTTATTTAGAGCCCAAAAGCTTACCAAATGCTTTTTTTTATTTTTATTTTTGTCAGGTTCCTGGGATAAAACCCAGGAATTCTTCATGGGGAACAGGTGGTCACCCACTGAGTTATACTCACTCAATGTCTGACTATTTAAAATCCCTTGAGCAGAACATGAAAGGGCCCAGGATGCCAAGAAGAGGGCAGAGGTAAGACTCTGCCCACTTCAGCCATCACAGAGCATTGAAATTCCAGCATCACTATAGATCACTGATGCTAAACCAATCCTGTTGTTAACCATTGCAATGCTGCCTTTATAAAGTTAGAAAACTGGGGCTCAGAGTGTTCAAACTCTCAGTGTACCACTTCTCAGTGCTGAGACCTTGATCAAGTTCCTTTACCTCTCTGTACTTCAGCTTCCTTATTTATATTAAAAAAGGGCAGTACACTCTGGCTTCCAAATTGTTTTGATGATGAAGTTCAAGCACTTTAAAGTTAGTGCCTGACATATCCTAAACTCCCAGTAAGTATCAGTGATTGGTATCTATATTGTGATATTTTGTGATGTCTTGTGCAGGGTCTGCCTGCCCATCTCTAAGCTGTCAGCTCCATGGAGAAAGAACCCTCTCCAATTTTTTTCCCAATTCTGGGCTGTAACATGGTGGGCCCCTGGCAGGACTAGAGAAATGAGGCAAATGATGGATGAATTGCTTAGCTATAACTTCACTTACTGGTAACAATCATGCTGGAGTGGCCAATAGACCTGAGGTCAGGAGTACTAATTGTAATCCCTTCCCTACCACTGTCTTGGATTGAGTTAACCTAAACAAGATCTAAGGCTACCACTGCCACCAAGCCTCCACATTTGCCCTCAGCCAGGGCTGACCAAGCTCCAGCTCCATGTAGGCTCCTCTGCATGGATGCAGAGTGGCTCCCAGGACCCAGTCCTGCCATCAGCAGAGGCCTCACTCGGTGTTCTTGCTGCAGGGAATCTAAACATCCCTCCCCAATGGCTTCTGAGCTCCCCAAGGACAGGATCCAGTCCCACTCAGCACTGAATCCCAGTGCCCAGCAGGTGCCAGTGTACACCAGGGCTAGGAGGGGTTTGAATGGATAAAGCATGACTACCTCTTGTAAGTCCACAGGAAGGAACAACAAGAGGAAAACAACTGTCCGTGATTCAAGGGCATGAGTATTCTAATAAATGGACCTGAAATGTTCTATGGGAACTTGGAGGAGGAAACTGTTCATGCTGCCTGTGGAATGCCAGGGAAATTTTCCTAGAAGAGGTGACAAATGAGCCTTGTTCCACCGAATGTGCCAGAGGGCATTCCTTATGCCTGATGAATGGAGGACAAGGAGATCCTTCAGCACTGACATTCAGTCTGGAAGTTTGAGGTCTTATTAAGCAAGATAAATACTAAGAAGGAAGCTCATCTCAGTGCTATCGACTTCTCTTTTATCCAGGGTTCCAGACAAGGGCAGACATAGTGGATGAGGACAAGTGTGATGACATTTCAAGGAACCGATTAAATCTCAGGAGGTGGAGAGCCAGGAGTACCTGTTCTTCTGTGTCCCAAGCTGACTCCTCCTGTGTCCAGGATCAGACATGACACTAGGGATGTTGCAGAGACCTTGGGAACCTCCAGGATGCAGGCATCCCTTGAATCACAACTCCTGATCCTCAGAAGCCACCTTTGTCTTATTGTCAGCAATGGTTTTAGGGAGATGCACAGATAAGATCACTTGGAAAACCCATGCACCTATGAGCATGGGTTCAAAAGTCCCTGGGCACCCACTCTTGGTCAAATTCTACGTTGCCCAGTAATTTGGTTCAAGAAGCAGAGGCCCAGGCAAACTAGTTCTTGTAGCCCTGGGGTAAGAATAGGGCAGATGACAGTGGGACAAGGAGACTGGTGCCTGGCTGTTCTCTTTTTTTCTGTCTCCCATGGACACCAGCTCAGCTCCTCTCATGCCCCACCTTCTCCTCCCTGCCTCCCTGTACCTTTTCTCTCTCTCTTAACTGACTTTCTCACCTTACTTCTTGGCTCAGCTCCTTCATCTGTTCAGCTTGCAAGCCATGTTTATAAGCCACGCCCTTCCTTTAGGTGCTTAAAAATGTTACATTTTGATGTTTGTATAGTGGAAGTGGTCATTGTTTTTCCCACAACCCTTGAAACATCTGGGGGCATTGGGGACTGACCCCCACCCACATAGACCACTGAATCCACCTCCAGCACACATGCAACTGCTCTTTCTTCCACCGACCATGGAAAACTCCTTTCCTAAGTTACCTTCCCTTCCCTTCTTGGGGACACAGGGTCTTTCTGGGGTCCTTCTGCAAACAACCACCCATCACCCCCAGGAGGCCTTGGTGCCTCCTAGACATGAGCAGTTAAAGTTTGGATAGGCTTTGGCCAGCAGAGTGAGCACTAGGGCCACGCCATCTTGTTTTTTAACCTGTAGGCCAAAGGGCAACCTTGGTGGGGCTCCTGCTTCCAATTAGCTCCCTGATGCCCCCACCTGTTATTTCCTGGCAACTGTGACTTCCTGATGTGGCCACTAGGTTCTTTCATTCTTCCTGGCCTCACAATGACTGAAATGGCTTTGCTTTTTTAAACATAGGATAGAAGAAGGCATGGTAAAAATGGAAATCATCTACATTAAATTTGGGTTCTTTTTGCCACACTTGCCTGGGAGTCACACTCGTCTATTTCTATGGTGGAAAAGGAAAATGGAGCTTGGGGCTTAGAAGCCCACGTTCCCAAGGCAGCTCCTCTTCTCTCTGCTGAGACTCTGATGTGTCTCTTTCATTCCCTGGGCCTCACATTTCTTCACAGGTAAGATGGGAAAGAAAATGTAGACTTTGGTATTTGCTAGGAATAAGTGGGCTCTCTGGAAACAGCTTTTAAAAAAAGCAATGTGTCAAAGTGAAGGTTTATCCAAATATTTTTCACAGGGTTCATGGGTCAAATGAAAGAAAAGGTTTACAGTAGCTTGAAAATTAAGATAGCAACAGTGCAATGTTTTCTTGAGAGGACAGAGGTTTCTTTAAAATGAACTCTTGGCAAGGCTGGCTCCTTTCTCTGTCCGTTCCCCATGGTCCTATGTGAATGTGTGTGTAAACTTTCTTGTATTGGGGTGGTAATCAGCATATTTCATCCTAGCCTATCAGAATAGACAAAGACCCTAGACACACTGGGTGTTGTCAAAACAAAACTTGCCCAAGATTTGTGCAACAGGCAAGGATGAATTCATCATTACCACCCTGTTTGGGGAGAGACAGAACAAATTCCACTGAAGCACAGGCCAGCCTGCTCTGTGAGGCTGGGGGTGGGTGAGCAGAAACCCCAGGAAGACTGGATCAGGGGTCACACCTGGGGTGAGGGATTGACTGAGGCTGCTGCCATGAGTCCCCCAGTGTGGAGGGATTTCCTCAGTGGTGATGTGGCCTCCTGGGGTTCTGGAGGCTGGAGGAGAGGAAGAGGCAGGGAAGGAACTGCCTGGTCAGGGGCCTCTCAGCCCAAGGGGAGCCTAAAGGCCTGAGCGAGGGGGAGCAGGAAGGAGAAGATCAGGGACCAGTGTGAGATTAAGAAATTTTAGGGCCTGAGAGTACCTTCTTTCCTTTGTTTTTCTGAATTGTGGATGGATTTTCTCTGTAGTCCCACAGCTACAAGATAAGTTTTGAGGTAGTCAGGACAAGGCTGAGAGTGGGCAGAGGCACACAAGGAGCTAGGCAGGCAGCTTGGTCAAGACAAAGAAAACCAGTCCTGGTCGGGGTCCTGAGGCCCCTGCCATGAAGCATGAACCCTTTAGGTGACAGATCATAGGGAGGTCCTGGGTCCCAAAAAAGGGGCAGGGAGTCTAGGCTTGTGCTTGGGGGACTCAAGGCCATGGTAGTTTACCAACCAGTACAGTAGTGCCTGACAACTGTCACCACCTGCTGTTTCACAAATTCCCACAAAGACATTTTCTTCCCTGTGGCAGACTCACAGAATCAAACAGCTTGCACAGAAGCTCAGGGTAAGGAGAAGTTACTCTTTGAGCTCCACACAAAATAAATGAGGGGAGATGTCATTCCCAGGAGGCCAGCCAGGGTGGGCAGGGGGTGGGGACAGATGCAGTCCAGGGTGAAGATCAGAGCCAGGGTCAGAGCCACTCACCTGGCCACTCCCCAGTCCTCTTGTCTCTGAAAGCCCCTGAGGCTTTCTTAAGCCCAGCAGTGAATGTGCAGGTGTTTGTCTATTTCACAAGCTGTCCAGGCCCACTCAGGGCAAACTATATTATCGACTTCCAGTATGGACTTCACCACGGTCTTATTGAGATATAATTAACACACCAGGGAAATGGACGTGGCTCAACTGATAGAGTGCCTGCCTACTACATGGGAGGTCCACGGTTCCAACCCAGGGCCTCCAGGCTATGTGGTGAGCGGGACCACATGCAGCACTGCTACAAGGAGTGCCATGCCATGCAGGGGTGTCCCCCACATAGGGAACCCCACGATCAAGGAGTGCACCCCATATTGAGCTGCCCCACATGAAGAAAGTGCAGCCCACCCACGAGTGGGGCCACCCACAAGGAGAGCAGATGTAGCAAGATGACACAGCGAAAGACAGATTCCCATGCCATTGACAACAACAGAAGTGGACAAAGAATACGCAGCAAATAGACACAGAGAACAAACAACTGGGGTGAGGGGGGAGAAGGGGAGAGAAATAAATCTTAAAAAAATAAAATTATCTGTGATTAATTAAAAAAAAAAAGAGACAGATTCCCAGTGCCGCGGAGAATGCAAGCAGCCTCAGAGCAAACACGAATGGACACAGAGAGGAGGGGAGGATGAAAGGGGAGAGTAATAAAATAAATCTTTTTAAAAAAATTAACATAACTTTAGCCTTTTAAAGGGCCATTGTCAGAGTATTTAGTGTATTCAGAAGGTTGTAAAACCATAACGACTACCTAATCGCAGAAAAGTTTCAATAATTCCAAATGAAATCCTGGACCCAATAGTACTAACTCCCCCCCTATGACCCTCATCCCAGCCCCTGGCAACCACTAATCTATCTTCTCTGTGTGGATTTGCCAAATGTGGAACCTTCATACTAATGGAATCCTGTAAGTGGCCACTAGTGTCCATCTTCTTTCACTTACCATTATGTTCTTCAGACCCCTTCCATTCCAGCATGTATCTCTACTTCATTATGTCTTATGGCTGAGAATATCCCATTTGATGCATAAACTACATTCTCTGTAAGCCTTCATCATTTATGGCCATTGGAGTTGTTGGTATTTTCTGGCTATGATGATACCAAATGTTCCAGATTTGACCATAAGACCTTTACCTGAAGACATCTGGGGCATGTAAATGACAGTTGCTGTGTGGGCACTGGGAGGGATACATGAGGTGTGGCTCTGGGAAGCTCACAGCTGCCACTCTGTGCTGTAGCTAGCACCTGTCTCAGGAGCTAGAGCCCCCATCCCAGTTGGCCAGTAAGAGATTCAAAGCCAAACACCTACCGGAAAGCATCAAGCTTTAGAGCAAAAAGTGATTTCCCTGTCCTGGACATTAAGTGTGGGTTGTCTTTGGACTCAGGGAACCATCAGACTAAGCATGGGCTTGGGAAGACTAATGATTTAGCCGTAGGATCTCAGCTCTATACCGAAACAACCCTGTGACTGGAGCAAGTTGCCCCATCTCTGGGCCTGTTTCCTATTCTGTGAAATGGCATGATGCTGCATGATCTCTGAGGTAGTCAGAGCATTTAGCAGGGTGCAGTGGGAGCTGTGTAGGGATTTGTTTGCATCCTGGGGGAAGCCCCCAAAGTAAGCTGACCCTCATTTCCAGCCGCCATGTCCCTGAATCCAGTGATGTCAGCACCATCCACTCCAGTGTCCAGCACAGGTGGAGCCAAGGCTTCAGCAGCAGGGATGCAGCTGACTCGTGTCCTATACATACAGCTGATGCCTCCAGTTCTAAGGTAAAATCCACCTGGACCATGTCTCAGATTCCAAAGATGGCCAGGAATTTAAAGTGAATGCCCACCTCCTCTCCCTGTTGGCCCTCCACTCACCCTCCCTTCCCTGTGCCTGTTTGCCACCCCCATCCACAAAGGTCTTGATGATTGTTGACTGCTAAAGAACTTCTAGAACTGATAGGAGCTTCTAGAGCAGCCCAGGGCTGCCCTGAGCTCCCAGACCTTCTGCTTATCTTTGTATTCCCCATCACAGAACTCGTCCGTAGTCACATCAGCATCTGGAGGAATGCCTTCTTCATCTCCCTCCATCCAATCCAGGGCCATGCAGACCAACCACATGCATGGTTACTCACGTGTGCTCTATAAATGGCAAGGGGGGCCCTGCGGCATTGTCCGTGTCAGCCTGTATGAGGACAACGTCAAGTACAAGAGTATCCTGGTGAGCTGGGCATGTGGAAATCCCCTGGGGCCCCTCAGTGGTTCAAGCAGTTGACACATAAGGAAGGACATGTTCTCTCCCTGCCTTCATGGAGCAGACTTCCTGGTGGATGGTGAAAGACAGGCAACCACCTGCAGAGGCAGGAAGAGTGTGAGTTCAATGGCAGTCAGGGCTAAGGATAGTGGACATAGGGGCTGAGGCGGGCATGTGGAGTGAGCACGGCCTGGGAAGAGCTTGCTGAGGTGGCCCCAGAGAGGATCAGGGAGGGGACAGCCCACCAGGCCCAAGGAAGACATGTGCTGGGCAGCCCCTGGATCAGCCAGGAGCCCAGGGCCTGAAGGAACAGGAACCAAGGGGAAGAGGTGGGTCCAAAGAGGTGTGGGTCACATCAGGCCCTGTGACTGCTAGACAGAGCTTGACTTTCTCACGGGGGGAGACAGAGCCACTGAAGGGTCAAAGGAGAACAGGGATAGCAGGTGACTTTTGGCCTCAAAGTGGAGGTTGAGCTGATGCATGCAGATACCAGCCAGTTAGGGCTGCTGCTGTGACCAGCATGGACAACATGAAGTGCCCATGAAGGTGTGAGCAGGGGTAGATGCTGGATGGGATGTGCATATGGAGCCATGCCTGGCCCCCTGCACAGAGACTGGGCCTAGGAGCCTTGTTCCATAACCACCCCGGGTGCTCCTCTCTTGTGGCCAGGAGCAGGGGTAGTTTTACTAAGCTCTCACTTGTCTGACCCATGTCCTGATCCTGCCTCCAAATTGGTCCTCATTTCAAGGTAACTGCATTCTAGACCTTGCTGACCACAATTGCATCCTGGAACCCAGGGGAATCCTGCTGACCTGTAGCGTATCATCCAGCCCCTCCTCCTCTCTGACATTTGGGCTCACACTGGATGCGTGCTATTTCCTGGGTGTTCACTGCTACGTGGAGGGGTCCTGGAGGGTCAGGGGCAGGACAGGGGAACACCATCTCCCATGATTGGGAGGCAGGAAGTGAGAGCGTGAGGGCCATATTTCACTCCTCAGTTCCCACAGTCTGTTGCATGGTCACTCTTTGGCTCCTGAGTTCTTGGCCTCATTCCATGATCTCTTGTGGGTCCAAGGGAAGAGCATGTGGCCCCTATAGACCCCACCCTGAATAGACTTGGCCCATAGGATTTCTGGCAACTGCACTGTGAGGGATCAGGCTCCAGGACTCAGGCCCTGAGAGTCTGTCCCTGATCCACCACAGGTGACCAGCCAAGATAGGGCTCTAGCCGGGATCAGCAAGGCCCTGGAAGAACACAGCCTGCATCAAGACAAGCCAGAAGACTACAAGCTGGTGCAAATCGTATCAGACTATCGAAGTAAGTCAGGAGGAGTGTTGGAGAGGGTGGTGTTGGAGGGGGTAGGCATGAGCCCTGTCCACAGCCTAAAGATCCGAGGCACACTGGTTCCAGTATACCTGACAGCAGGGTGAGAAGGCACCCTGTCCAAAAACAAGGTGCTGATGGCAGCCCACAGGGCCCACAGCACCTTCTCCCTCCCTGCTCTATCTCCCTTGTGTACCCTTCCCTGGATGTGACCCAGGCATTGGGAACCTAGATCAACGCTCACACCATTGAGGTTCCCAAAGAAAGGGCTTTTCACAAGATGGTGAAGAAGAGGGGCTCAACTTGAAGGGTGTTCTGTGATACTGCACCTCCAAAAGCACCATGACTGATGGACACAAGTGCCAAATATGCACAGACCATCTTGTTATGATAGTGAAAACTAGACAAAGTCTCCTCGATCCCCTTTGGAGGCTTGAGGGAGCCACCTCAGTATTCTAGGAAGTGGGGAAGTGAAAGAATCCAGAATAGCACTGACCCAGAGCCAGACTTCCTGCCTCTGAGCTCTTAGATCAGTTAATCACACTCCTGGGCCTGCTCCTTATCCCCATAGGGGAGAGAAAATTCAGCACTGAATGCACACATAGCATGCCTGTGCACAGTAAGGGTAACTTATTCCCAGTGAGCTGATCCTCCTCTCCCAGCCATTAACCCAGGCAAAGTAAAATAACTCCCACCTTTCCTAGAAGGAGGTTCGAAATCCTCTCCCATCATTCAAATGAGAAATTGCAGCTGGGAGGTGTGAAATAGGGCAGAAGGACCTGTCCTACAGAACAGGAAGACTGAGGACTGGAGCAATTAAGAAAGGAGATGAGTCACCATGTCACTGAAGCCAGAGCAGTCACTCCAGCCTGGTGTTTCTTTCTAGCTTGTTCTAGGCCACAAAGACAGTTGGAAAATAGAGTCAAAGTGTAAATACTTTAGGATCCCGCTCGGAAGGCCTGGCTCAGGTGGTCTTTGCTGGGCCTTAGTGGTCTTGTCCTGGGTAGTGCTGGATGTGGTGTATGTGCACTGGGTTCTAGAAAGTCAATTTCAGCCCCTAGATCCTGAGCAGTGAAGCTGGCAGGGCATGGTGGTGAGAGTACATGACCTCATGGCAGCTCCATTCTGAGGATGGCAGTTAGAGTCAGAGTCACTCTTTAAATAAGTGTCCTTCATTGTTAGCTGCACCTCTGCAGAGTCTTTCCTTCAGGCAGGTGTCACTCCCAGGGCTCCTTTATGGTTCTGGAGTTGGAATAGGGAATTGAGGTCCCTGGCTGGGGCCTTCTCTCATGTGGACACAAGTGTTGGGGTGTCCTGGGGTCCTCCAGGGCACAGCTGACCCCCCTTCTATCCCACCCCCCAGTGCTGCAGATCCCACACAGTGCAAAAGTTTACTACACTATGGATCCCTCAGCCCATCACCATTTTCTTCTCCTGAAGCAAAACACACCTGTGGATGCCAAGGTGAAGGACAGAGCTATCTCAGCCCTTCTGGGGAGTATGAAGAAGGGACCCAAGTTCCAAAAGGGGAAATTCTAAATGGCCCTGATGCCTGCCAGCTCAGGGTCCC
Organism: Dasypus novemcinctus; assembly: GCF_030445035.2. Classification (NCBI taxonomy): domain Eukaryota; kingdom Metazoa; phylum Chordata; class Mammalia; order Cingulata; family Dasypodidae; genus Dasypus; species Dasypus novemcinctus. The sequence goes on along the minus strand of NC_080695.1, from coordinate 49,976,643 downwards.
CCTTCCCAGGTCTGCCTGGCCAAGTAGTTTTGCTCACCCCAACCTCAGTGGGCCAGGCCAGGCAGGCACTTCCCTGATATGTCCCTGATCTATGTCTGAAATAATCCACTTTCTCGATAAATAAAAAAGAGCTTCTAGCTCTCTTTATTGAACAGGCCTGTAAGTAAAGAAAATCTGGTAGCAAAATCCTCCTCTCATGTGTAGATTTTGGTCTCTAAATGCTATTTTACATGGAAAGAGAAGAGGGCACCTGGGAGGTATGTGTGAGTCCAGGTCTTGGACAGGAAATGCATGAGAGGTCCCTGACAATTCTTGCATCCTGGAGAGCAAGGAATGGACCCAAACCCACAGGACAGGTTTTCAAAACATGAAAGGAGCCAACTGCAGGGTCTTATGGTGACCCAGGAGCCACCAGGGCCATCCCGCTCCTACTATGGCCTGATTCTGTCCTGGCCTCACTGGTCCTTCTCACTGAGCTGCTCCATGGCCGCAAACCAGGCTCCAAATGATTCATGTGGCACAAGGGCCTCATAGCAGCAGCCCGCCTGGAGCTGCTGGAGCTCCTCCACCATCTGGTATTCCTGGGGCCAAGGAAAGGAAGATGTATCATCAAAACCTGGGTGGGCTTGCTGGGTGGGACGGGGTCCAGGGGCTGGTTTTAGTCCTGTGGATCCCTCACCTCTTCACTCCCTTCCAGGCTCTGCCTGCCCTCAGGGCTGACTTCACACAGCTCATCATCCTAGAAGTTGTTTTCATCCCATGCACAACCCCACCCACTATCCCCCTCAATTTCAGAGGAAGCTATGAGCAGCCCTGGGGGGTCCTGCCCGGGAGGGTCTCTGCTTATCACCCTGACCCCACCCCAGCCCTACCCCTGTAGTGATGGCCACAGCTACTCACCTTCCTTTTTTTTTTCAAAATTAATCTTCCTTCCCTGGAAGGCAGAGAATTTGCATTCATCATAAAGGGGCTCCTAGCCATTGCCAAGCCCATTGCCCCTCTGCCCCTGTCATGCTTTACTACTGCAGGTTCAACATGCACTGGGCAGCCCAGACCACAGATGGACTCAGGCAAGCCCCTCAGTTCCTTTAGTGGGGACTGGGAGTGGTGACAGAGACCTTCCAGTCCAAGTTGTGATGAACCAATGGAGAGAAGGCCCCTTGGACCAGCCTCCATCTACTCTTCTGTAAGAAGTTCATGGCACCCCAGCTCCCAGGACATCTGTGAGGCTCCCAGGAGACATGATGTGCTCACTGCTGAGAGCTCAGGGCTCACAGAAGGACCTGTCCACCCAAGGCTCAGGGCCCCTTTCCCACCCTACCCTGGTCCCCGAACAACTCACATCCAGATACTCTGGCATGGCATACTCCAAAAGCAAAAATTGTGTGAGGAAAGTTCTCAGGCATGGGACCACACCTTGAATGTCACCCGGTGGCATTGGATAGGGTGGGGATGAGCACAGGCTCTCAGGTCCCCCCAAGACCCCACTTGGGAAACTCCTCAGTCTCAGACTCCAGGGACCACCCAGCCTTCCTCTAGGACACTTTGCTGTAACCCTTAAGTTCCCCTTAAAGCCTCCAAAGACCCCAAATTCCTCTGCAGCCACCTCCCAGGACTGACTTTTCTTCAGTAACCATGTGTACCCCTCCCCTACTCCAGCCACCCTGAGTCAGCCCCTCAACGTTCTTGCTCTGACTGGCTGCAAGGAGACCCCCAGGATTCCCACAGCTCACCGTCCTAAGGCCAGGAGAAGGGACATTGAAGGGAGGCTTTCCAGGCTCAGTGGACTAGAGGGACAGGCTTGAGAAGGGCCCCCATTCTGATTTGGAGGCCACCTCACCCCAACTCCTTTGGCCTCAGGCACACTCACCCTCTCTTGCTGCTGGTGCTGCTTCTGGACTATTTGGGGATTTGCCTCCAGGGTGGAGAATTTAGAGATGGACCTCTGCCAGGGTGGAGAATGAGGTCAGTGAGGCCCTCCCCCTCACCCATTGTCCCATGGGTCTTGAGCACCTGGGAATAGTGGACTGCGGGAAATCTGCTGCCACCACATGCACAATGTCCCCAGAATGACCTTGTGCATACGGACTGCTCTCTTGAGCCCGTTTTTTCATCCATGGTGTGAGGACACAGCACTGAGCCCTACAATGATCCCCTCCCCCTGCCCATGAGCCAAACATCCTTCTTCATCTTCTTCCAGAATAGGCCAGGCTGGATGTTTTCACAGAAACTTTCAGTGAAAAACTAAACACCCCACCTCCTGAGCCCTGACCCCAGCCTCCTCTTTACCTTGATGATCAGCTCACTGCCATGGGAGAGGTTGTGCTCCTTCCAGTAAATCTCTGACAGAGTCAGAAAGAGGCAGAAGCTGTCCCTGGGGGAGGGCAAGAAGGAAGGAAAAGGTGGGAGTGGGGGGGAGGGAGTAAGGGCTGAACCACCTTCTTTTAGCTGCTTGGGACCCGGACTGCCTGGGTGGGTGGTGTTGAAACTGGGTAAATCTGAGCACTGCAGGACAGTGTGGACTAGTGAGCTGAGCTCTCATGTGTGCACAGCAGGGACTCCCATCCCTTTCTATCAGCAGCTCTTTTTGCACATGCTTTTTTCATTTGGACAGAGTGTGTTACTGAGAAGCAAACACTTAACATGCTCCCATTTGGCTCCACTCCATAAGGGACGGAGGAGGGGAGCAGTGTTGAGGCAAAACAGCTCACCTCAGGTGATATGGAGACCTAGAGCTACAATCTGCCTGGCCCTACCCAGGAGCTGCTACATCCCAGACTCCCTAAGTGGCGATTTCCCCAGGTCCCTCACCCAATCTTATGTCCCCTAGAGAGAGGCCTGCCCACCTGGAAACTTCCTCCCATGTCTTCAATAGACAGAGAAGTGGATAGCTCTGGAGACCAGAGATGATGGCATAGAAGGATGATTGGTTATGGAGGATTCGGCACTCCTGGGAGGGAGAAAGATACACCATGAGAGTGGGTGTGAGTGTCCCCCTGCTCCAGCTTCAGCTCCCACAGCTGATATCCACTCCCTGGATGAGACAGACACTGATGGAGGCCCTGAGGCACGTCATGGACACAGAGTGACACCCATAGCCATCCTGAAGAGGTAGCCTTGTTGGGAAGGGAGGATAGTGCAGGACTGTGCTACAGGCCAGGAGGGCCTGTGGTCCTGAGAGCCAATAAGTATAAAGTGGGGTTTCAGGACACCAGAGAGAGCCCCCTGAACATACCCTGGCCACCTCGATCCAGTGCTCCACCACCCTGGCCCTGGCTGGGTCCTTCATGCTCTGGTTCCCGACGCAGGTGGACATGACGCAGTTCATCACCCGGTTGAAATGGGTGATGGTGGCATGGACGGTGGGCGCCATTTCTTCTTTGCATTTTTTGTTACGCTGGGACCAGATGGAGCCCAGGCAGTGATAGGGCACCACCTTCCTGAAGAGATCCTGGGGAGGAGGGGATGTCAGGAACCATGCCAAGCTCAGATCCCCTAGGCCCTCCTGACCTAGGCCAGGGTCCAGTGGTCTCAGGTGGGGCTTGGCAGGCTGAGGACAGGGTGTGTTCATTGTTCCCTGAGGGGACCTAGCACTCTAGAGTCCTCAGCCCCAAGGCCTACAGGGGAGAGAGCTCCATTTTCAAGTCCATCTCACAGCCCCCAGCCCCCAAGGTGCCTCAGACTTCCACAGGCCCAGGTAGCACCATCAACCCTCATTATAATGCATCCTCGGATGCCATGTGGTCAGGTGCATGGTCCCTGTGGGGACCCAAGCCTCTGGGTCCCTGCCTAAGGACCCAGTACACATAAGGGCCTATCTAGTGTCAATGTGATGGAGAGCACCAGCACTGTGTGGGACACCATGGGGTTGGCTGCACCACAGTGAGCTCCTTCAAGCCTCCATGATGAAGCCCCCTCAGGCTTTCTATTTCTTTGCTCTCATGTCATGTTCCCAGTCAGTGCATGAGGCAGAGATGGTTACTGTCCAATATCTACTCTCCAGAGGAGTGAAGCATGGGCTTAGGGAGTAGTAAACTTGCCCAGGTTGAAATTCTGGGAGTGGAGCCAGTGTTTGAACCCAGATCCTAAGATTCTGATTCAGGAGGTGGTAAGGTGGGCAGCAGTTCCCAGAAGGAAGAGCCTCCCAGCCCCACCCTATCATGTCCAGCTGCTCACCACATCCATTCGGGTCAGCTGCTGTGCCACCAGCTCCGGAGGGAAAGCCAGGAGGTTAGCATTCTCCTCACTCAGCCTGATTTCCAAAAGCAAAGTACAAGTGCAGGAAGGTTCTGGGGGTTTGGCCTGCCCCAGTGCTGGGTCGAGCCTTGGCACTGGCTCTGGTGGTGGTGCCAGACTTGCCTCCCCCTCAAGAGCTGTTGCTGCTGAAGGCAAATTAAGAGGCTGTGGTTCCATAAAGGGCACTGACTTGAAATGTGTAGGTGACTCTGGAGGTGGTGGTGGGAGTGCCTCCAGCTCAGGAACTGGTGATAGAGATGGTGATGTGACTTCTTCCAGCATGGCTGCAGGTGCAACATCTGAGGATGGAGCTGTCTCTACCATCAGAGTCGGCATTGATGGTACCTCCACAGGTGTCACAGGCCCTAGCACTGTGGGTAGAAGGGGTGGTGGTGCTAGAGCCACCTTCAGCTCCGGAGCTGGTGCTACATCACCTAATGCTTCAGGCTCTATTTGTTGTCCAAGCACTGGGACAAACTCAGGAGCTGGCAGCAGAGGTGGAGATGGAGCTTCTTCAGGCTCTGGAAGTGTCCCTGTGACTGCCACAGGTGGTGGAATTGGCAGTGGATGTTGTCCTGGAGGCATTTGCTGCTCTGGGGCTGACAAATGAGCTGCAGAAGAGGTAAGTTCCACACCGTGAATTTCTTTAAGTGTCTTTAAGCTCCCACTTGAAGTTCCCACTACCTTCTGGGGAAGATCCAGCCCCCAAAACTGTTCCCAGACTTCAGTCTCCAGGTGACTTCTCTGGGGCTCCTCTTTGTTCCTGACCTGGTGGCAATCCCTGGTAGTCCCTGCCTATGGGTCCAGTCCCGGTCCTCACCCCACAAGCTCACATACTCCCATCCTGAGGCGCCCTCACCCTTTGGCTCTGTCTCAATGGGCTCCAGATGGCTCCTCCCTGACAGTAGAGCTATGGCTCAGCACTCCAGGGTAGAGCCAGGAAGATACACCTGGGCGTAGCCCACCAGCAGCTTGAGGCAGGGCGAGCCTGTAGGTTCTGTGAAATCCTCAGCATACTGGTCCATCCAGGTGCCCAGCAGCGAGGAGACGGTGCTGAGGACAGGAGGGGGCAGCAGAGTCAGACACGGGCCTTTCCTTCCACGCTGCCCCAGGAACCCTCCCATTGGAAAATCAGGTCCATAAGGACAGGAGAGGTTTTGACTGGTCTCTCCATAGCCGGGCATGGACACACAGTGGGAGCTTCTTCAATATGTCAGGGATAAGGGAAGAAGATCTGTCCTCCTCCCCCAGGCCCTCGTGGCCCTCCCCCCAGGCAACTTCTGCCCCGCACAGCTGCCTCATCCTCTGCCATGCATCGTGTGTGTCTCTTCTTCCCACTGACACTGCCCTCCCAAACGTCAGCAGTGCAGCCACCCTGCCATCCATGCAGGCAGACAGGAGTGAGGTCAGGGCAGCTTTGGAGCTGGCTGCTCACCACCTCCTGTTGTGGGTCTGCACAAGGTGGTGTTTGGGCTCCTGGGGTGTGATTGGGCTGTGCTGGGCAAGTGTCCTCTGCAGCCAGTGCCCCAGGACCCCACCCACAGCTTCCCTTGATGCCTTTCCAAGTGGAGGGGGAAGCCCTCTGGACTCTACTCTCAAGGGAGCTCATAAGATGGGCGGGGCTTTGTGCTCTGCCCAGTCCTTCCCTGCCACCTGTCCCCCAAACTCCAACACTGGTCTCTGGGGAGGAGAGCCCCTCCCCCCCCAAGTGCACTCACTTCCTCATTTCCAGGCCTCCTCCTTGCCTGTCTCTGCCACGGAGGCTCCGTCCATATCTAGAGGAGACGTGGGCATGTCACAGCTGACTCTCTTTGAGAGTACCCCTGCTTAAGGTGACACCTGTTACAGCCTGCAGCCCCAACTCCAATGGAACCCAGAAGGGCAGGGACTTTGGCTGGCTTTGTTCACTGCGTGAAGCTGCCTAAGGAAGTGCCTGTGCCTAGTAGACGCTTGATGTATATACTTGATGAAGAAGTGCCCTAAGTGGCACCTTCTCAGGCATAGGGTGGGCCTGGACCCCTCTGACGGGCTACACTGGTCCCTCCTCTTACCCACCAAGGTCAGAGGCCCAAAAGGGACCTCAAACTCCCTGAGTAAAGAGGAAACTCGGGGTCAGTAAGTGGGGGAGCCCGGGAGCCTCTTCACTGGGAGGAGGAAAATCCTGTTAAGGAACAACCCTGCCCCGCCAGCCTCCCTGCCCAGGGAGCCAGGCTCAGGGAAGCACTTTCCATGCATCCTCACTCTTAGTCCTTACAATCAACCCTGCAGGTAGGTACCCTGACCCCCCTCCTGCCCAAGGAGGAAACTGAGGCCGGTGGGTGAAATGACACTTCTGAGACACAAGTAAGTTGGGGGCAGAGCAGTCAAGGCAGCAGGGACGGGGCGGGCACTCACCTTCTGAACAACAGGTGCAGGACCTGCTCGGTGGTGGTGAACACCCGGTATGTCCCCAGGAAGGTCTTGACAAAGACAAGGTCCCCCTCCTGGAAGGCAGGCACCAGGTGCTCGACCAGGTTCTCCCACGGGCCTGCCTTGACCATGCGCACCATGCGGTGCTCCTCCCTCGAGCGGGCCCAGACATTCATCCTCTAGGGTGGGAAGAAGAGTCACATGTGCTGAGGGGCAGAGCTGGGGACCCCCGGGTGGGGCTGGGGCTCTGGGCAGTCCTGCTGTATCCAAGCCCTCAGCGCCTTGAGGCCAGGGTCACGTGCATGCCTCCAGCAGAGAAAGGTCCTCGGCCTCCTTTTGATTTGGAGGTGAGGAGGTAGTTGAAAGGTGAGACTCCAGACCTGGCAAAGGACAAGGGCCTGGGTGTCCCTGGGGGAGACACCCCACTGCAGGGCCGAGGAGCTGAACTGACACCTCAGGGTCCGGCAGACCCACCTGGTCAGTAAACGACTTCCTCCACTGCTCATGGGGCCAAAGCCACAACATGATGCCATTTGCCACCCAGAACTAAGACCAGGAAACTAAAGGAAAATGCAAAGAGACAATTCCATATGGGCTGCAGGGATGCTGCCACCCACAGAGACAGCCAATGATGATGGAACTGCTCCAGCCTTAGGCAGTTCCCGTGTCAGTCGCTGGTGAAAGGGCTGTCTGTGTGTCCTCTACCCACCCCGCCCATTCCAAAGAGCCTCTACCGGGGTGGGGGGAGGGAATATTGCTTAGGACCCATGGTTGGTGCACAGGGCACCAGTGCTGAAAGGGGAAAAGGAAAGGAATGTTCCAGGTCCAGCAGCACTGAAGGCCAAACCGCTGCTCTAAGCCTCTTCGCTTCTGGAATATTGGCAGCCAAGTCAGGCCTCAGCTCCTGACCTGAGAAGGGCAAGAGGATGGTCATGGGAGATGGCAAGAGCCCTCCTAAGGAGAGGAGCTGTGTGGCTTGGGGCACGTGTGGGAGGACAGTCATGAAGACTGCTGCCCGGGGACATGGGGCCAAGGAGTGGAAACAGAAATACAGCAGCCGAATGCACACAGATCTGACGTGGGCCCACCCTGCAGCCCACCCTGCAGGGAAATCCCTGCTAAGGCCTCCTTTCTGAGGTTCTTAAACTTTTGAGGTGACCTCCCCCTGGTCCATGGAATGGCAGTGCGGTGGAGGGTTGTGGGGCCCCAGATTCCTTGGGAAGTGGGCTATTGGGCACATCAGGGGAGAAAGCCCTGGGAGAGAAAGTGGGGAATGCCAGATGGGAGATAGGCCCCCCCCCACCCTGCTGTTTCATACCCCATTGATCCCTACTCCCACCTGGTACCAGCGCTGGCCCTGGCCAGGGCCTCGACGGACCTGCACCTTCTCTATGTAGATGGTGTAGACGAGCCCCTCCTCCAGCTGTTCCCCCACCATCTGCATGGAGTTCTGCAAACACAGTGCCCAGCAGGTGGGACAAGAGGGTCAGTGAGAGGCCTTCCCCAAACCACAGGGGATGCAGCACTTCTTTGGAGCCAAGATCCAGGTCAGGCCCAAATGGGGGTCACCCTTTCCCTGCAGCCCCATTGGAGAGGAGATGACAGTTCAGGGCTCAGGATTAACACTGATCCACATGAGAGCCACCCCCAAGACACACCTTCCCACCCTTCCAGCCATGGCCTGGCAGGTGACAGGGAAGGACCTACTGGGTTCCCATCCCTGACAGCCTGCTGCTTCCCAGGGTGGCCCCTGCTTATGCCTCCCCCACACTGGGTGGTGGATGGGACATGGGGCTGCCAAGGCAGGAGCTCAGTAGTGGCAGGTGCTCAGTTGGCTGTTCCTAGGTCACCCCATGTTACCTTTGGGGACCTCCTGGTCAGTGGCCTGGGGCTTTGTGGCTGAGGCCTGAGCCAATTTCGAAAGCCACCAGAAGAGGACTCATTCCTACTTTGGTTGAGGCCTGAGCCTCAGGGTCTGCGAACGCAGCAGGAGAACATCCTGCTCTGTCGAGCGTCTCCTGCCAAGTGAGCTGGGAAGGGGCTGCCTCTGGAATCTGGGGGCCTGGTTACCAGGGTTCCAAGTTCTTTTGGGTCTGTGACAAAGGCAGTGAGGTCACCTCCTTCAGTCCCCTTCCCAGTGCCCTCTCAGGACTAAAAACTCCACAAAACTCCCTCTGCATGTCTGTCTGTCTATCCCCCTCACCCAGATCATCTTGTTAACTGGTCAAAGTTCTGCCCACACGTCCCTCCCCACAGCTTCCTGGAAGGCCTGTGTTCAGCTCGGCCCTGGCTCGGCGACGCACCTGGGTGCAGACCTGACTCCCTTTTCTTTTCAGTTTTGTGACACCACACTAGTTTCTGAGGCTTCCCAACTCTCCTGCCCAATACACTGGGAATCATTCTAGCATCTGCATCCTGGGCACATGGTTAAGTCAATGTTGGGCAAACACTGCAAACCCCATAGTCTTGTGTAACAGATTGAATTCACAGATATAGACATGGAATAAACAGGAAGGTGATGGAGGGAACATTGAATATAACTCAAATCAGCCCTGGGCAGGGCTGTGTGATCTTCATAAACTCACTCCCACTCCTGGATTGCTGTCTAAGTCTGTATCTTGATGTGGTTGAAATGAGATGAAAGTCAGATATTGCTGCTGGGCCAGAAATCCTTCCAGAGGCTTCCCACTATATTGAGGGTCGGAGGCAAGTGCATCCTCTCAACTTCTGTGCTGTTCTGCCTGTGCCCTCCTTCCCTGACATCTTTACTTCCAGGTACAAGCAGCCCCATGAACCCCCCTTGGAGATAGTCCTGGCCTCGGGCCATGCTTCTCAACAAAATGGCTAAATGTGGATGTCCTGCTACGACTTACACAAAGTGCTTTTCTGTCTTCACCACTCTCCCTTGTGAGTGAAGTCTCCCTCTCTGGACACCATCCCAATGTGAATCTTGCTGATCAACACAGCAGAGCTGGGAAGCACCTGCTCCCCCAGGTAAGCCTCAGGTGAGGCTCTGCCATCAGCAGTGGCCTTCTTAGCCTCCTCTGGCCAAGGTCCCTATATTAGTCAGCCAAAGGGTTGTTGATGCAAAATACCATAAATTGGTTGCTTTTTATAAAGGGTATTTATTTGGGGTAGGAGCTTACAGGTACGAGGCCATAAAGCATAAGTTACTTCCCTTACCAAAGTCTATTCTCTCGCATTGGAGCAAGATTGCTGCTGATGTCTGTGAGGGTTTGGGCTTCCTGGGTTCCTCCCCTCCAGCATCTTACTCCTCTTTCCTCTGTGAGCTTACTTCCTGGGGCTCCAGCTTAAGGCTTCAAAATCAAACTCCAACAGCGAAACTCAAACATCAAAACCCCTCAAACCTGACCTTTGCCATGCCTTTTATCTGAGTCCCCATCCACCAAGTGGTGCTGACTCAAAGGCCTAATGATGTGGATGAATCACAATCAAAGCCCCAGTCATAACTCAATCATACCCAGGGACAGACCAGATTAAAAACATAATTCAATATCTATTTTTAGAATTCATGACCATATCAAACTGCTACCGTCCCTCTGCCACTGCTTCTTCCCCTGCTGTGCATTCTCCCAGGCACCCTCTTACCACACATTTGCAGAGCTGGCTCCTCTCATCTTTCTACTCACAGTGAAAGTGTCACTTCAATATGTCCTTTGGGCCATGCCCCCCACTTGACGGTGCCAAAGCCCTCCTCCCAGCACCCTGTGTAGCTTCCTCTATGCCACTTGCTCTTTCCTTGAACCTGTGTTTGCCCTCATGCTTTGGTCCACCTCCCCTTCCAGATGCAGAAATCCGTTGGGCAGGGGCCACAGGGATTCTTTTCACTCCACATCCAGGACTGAACCCAAAGCTTGCTGCAGGGTGAGTGCTCCTGGCACAGTCACTGTATGAACAACTGCGATGTTCTCAGAGGCCCTTTGCCAGCCTCAGCCCAGCTCAGATTGTGGAGATGGCTGCAAATGATGGGAGGTGCATGTTGTGTCTGAAATAGGTGGGTAGCCACAAAGGCCTCTGGATGATGCTTCCCAGTTGCCAGAGGCTGCAGCAGGCACAGTGGGCACAGCTGGAGCTGTGGCTGCCTGCCCCCTGCTGGCCAGCATCAGCGCTGCAGCTCCTAAGAGGCTACCCAGAGGAGTAAGCACAGAGTTTATTTGAATATCCTCAAGGCAGCAGCTCTCCTAGGCCCTTGGAAGAGCAGTGGGAAATTGAAGGAGGGCCAGGGTGAATGGACAGCTCCCTGGTCTGTGGATCCCTAGTGGGTCACCCACTGTAAACACCCCAATAGACAGAAGAGGAGACTGAGGCCTCCCTCCTGGAGCCACTTCCTCTCTAGGGAGGGGTTCATCCTGGTTCCAGAAGCTCAGAGCCCCTCTGAACCAGGCCTGCCAGTTCAAAGCTGTCCTGGGGATGGCACCAGTCATGCAGGCCCCTGGATCCTTGGGGATCCTCTTGCCCATCAGCTTGGCATCTCTCCCCATCCCCATGTATGAGTCCATGGGCATTGTGAGAAGAGTGGGAGCACTGCCCAGCAGCAGAGCTGCTTCCAGTTTTCCTCAGTTACCCCTGCTCACACCCCTGGAGTCCTCTCCTCCTCCAACCCCAGCCCTATGGTCCATGGCCATGATGACATGTTTGCACTGGGCCATGCAGGGATGTCAAAAGGAAAACTGCCTCATAAGGGAAATTACTGAGCAGTGGACCCAGTCTTCAAGGGGCCCTCATTCTGAAAGCAAACCAGGAGGAAGGGTGTAACCCTTCCTAGAAGCAAGTCACCCTAAATTACCCTTGGTGGTCTGCATACCTCAGAGCACCTAGACCATTCCTGCATGCCTCTTGGCCTCAGTTTCCACATGGCACCTGTCTGGTTGCAAGTGGAAGTGCATAAGCGTGTGTTCATGCAGGACATGGAGAGAGGTGCCCTCAAGGGACAGACCTGGAGGTAGGCACAGCCTTGTGAGTCTCAGCAGGAAAGAAAGCAGGTGAGCCTTGAAAGTGCTTCTCCTATTTCCTCCCAAGTGTCCTCACGGAGAGGACCCAGGGCACCTGAACTCCACCCAGTGTCTCACAAATGCCAGCGGGATGTGAGAGGAGCAGGTGGAGCTAAGGGTGGAGGAGGGCAGACCACCAGCACTGAGAGTTGGGGGCACTCATGCAGATAAGGAGCCCTCCCAGCCCTCCCTGCCTTTGCCCCCCATTGGTGGGTGAGCAGGCAGCCCTGGCATCAAGTCCTCCAGCTCTAGGAGAGAAAGCCCAGCCTCCGATATGGGCTCACGTGCACTGCTCTCGCCCGTTCCATTTGCCGAGCAGGGCCTTGTCCCTGGCATGCTCTGTGGGGTGCTCCCCACTGAAACTCTTGAGGAGCCTTCAGCTCCCCTTCTTTAACCCCCAATACAATACACGCTCCTGAGATGGAGTCACTGGTTTCTTTTTGCGTTCAAGAAACCTGAGGTTCAGGGTTATTGACACAGGCTGTGACCTTCTCCTGCTGTGGGCTTCAACCCCAGTCACCGTGACTGCACAATCCATGCTCTACAGAAGAGCCTGAGGATGTGGGTGGGTTGGAAGAACAGCCTTGCAGGCAGGGGGTCAGATGTTGGCATGGCCTTGGCCAGGTTAAGGCTGAAGGAGGCTCCCGTGAAGCTGGAATGCAGAGTGGGGGAGCACACCAGGGAGGGCTCCTTGACCACAGCACCCAGAATAGCAAGAGCTGGGGAGCTGAGGGGGCACAAGAACTCCCTCCACCCAGGCCTGGGCCACTGAGCACCTGCCATGGATGGGAGGCCTGCCTCAGTGTCTGCTTTGAACACTGAGGGTCCTTCAGTGATCTCCCTGGTTTGACCATGCTGGCTGCAAGTCTCAGTGCTAAGAGTCAAGCAGCTGCTCAGGAAGATCAGTCCCAGAGAGGGCTTCTGGCCTTTATGTTATTTAATCCTCCTCAGGAGCTCACCAGCATGCGGCTACCAGCCTGGTGATATACAGCTCAGAGGTGGTTCTGGGAATGCCTTCTAAATCTGTTTTCTTTCCACTGCCTCAGTCATGCAGTCACTCAACAATCCTTTGTGAAGTGCCTTCTGGGTGTCCAGCACCATGGCACAGGGTGTCAGGCCCTGTCGGTGCTCTGTTTTTGCTGACAACTGGGGAAGGATAGAGTTGGGCATAACAATATGGTAAATGCTAACACAGAGACAAGAGGAAGGTGTGACTGGAACAAGGAAAGTCACCCAATCCAGAGGGGACACATCAAGGCAGGCTTCCTGGTGGAGTTGGCAGCTCAGTGACATCCTGGGCATTGTGCAGGTGGTGGGACGGGCATGGGGCAAAGAGCAGCCTAACTGGTGGGCAGTGTGAGCACAGGTGTGCTGGGCCAGGCCCTTTAGGCCACATGTTCTAGTTTGCCAAAGGCCTTCCGATGCCAAGAACCAGAAATGGGTTAGCATTTCTTACGGGACTTATTTGGGGTAAAAGCTCACAACACCACAAACGGTCCAAGTCAAGGCACCTGAACAGGTGCTTTCTCACCAAAATCGGCTGCCATAAGGGGTAGCAAGACGTCTCTGCTGACTTCTCTGCCTTTCTGCAGCTGCAGGCAAACCTGGCACAGGGCTTTTCTCTCACTGGGTCTCCTCCTCAGTCTCGGCATTGCAGGATCAAATATGGTGGCATAATTTTCCTGTGTCTTTCTATGTATCTCTTTCTGTGTTTCCATTTATATCAGACCCAGCAAGGGGCAGAGGTTCAACCTGAGTCAGGCCTCACTGACATAGTCCAAACCAAAGGCCTGAAGCAATCTTGTCAAGTAATCTAATCAGAGGACTGTCAAATGCTTTTAATGCAATCAAAAGTCACCACATCCATGGGAATACATTAGTTTAAAAATACAATCATTCTCCTTTTGGGATTCATAAAATAATTTCAAACCACCATACCATGACTGAAGTTGGACTGTAAGGTGAGGAAAGGGAGGCCTTGACCATTAAGGATGGACCTGAAGATTAAGATGCAGTGGCCCATGGCACTTGGGGCTGTGAACATCTGTACCTGTCATTCATTAAGGTGGTACTTCTCAAATGTTAAAGCTTCAGTGCCTATAAAACATTGATCTCTTCTGACACTTGTCTTTACACAACCTTCAGACATGTTCTTGGGGCAGGCCTGAGGTGTCCCAGTTGGGATTCTGCCTCAACAGCACTTGTTGGCTTAAATTACAGAAATTTATTGGCTCAAAGTTTTGGAGACTAGAAGTCCAAAACCAAGACACTGGCTGTGCTTGTTTTCTCTGAGAGTCTGTAATATTCTGCTGTGGTTTGTAGATCCATTTCTGTCTCTATCACATGACAATCTCTCTCTCTCTCTCTCTCTCTCTCTCTCTCTCTCTCTCTCTCTCTCTCTCTCTCTCTCTCTCTCTCTTTCACCCTCCCTCTTTCTCCTTATCTTCCCCCCCCCCCATCTCTCTGGCTTCTCCTGGTTTTTGGCTTGTGGCTCTATGTCCAAGTTCCTTTGTAAGGTCTTCAAGATCCTACTCACAAATGATTCCACACCTTATATAATATTAGGACCTTCAAATGTCCTATTAGTAAATGGTATCACACCATAGGAGTGCTGATTTCTTTTGGAGGCCGAGATTCATTGCCCAACAGATGCTTGCACCAGGAAAATGCAGTTATACAAAATGGCTTGTAATATCATCAGGTGACCATGAAACCTGCCCAAGGCTTTTTGGGTAAATGGATTTCTAACCTGTCTATTTTGATTTTTGTCCCTATATTAAAACCACAGATTCCCAGGTTCCACCCCATATTTCTCAAAGCAGCTTCTTGAGGGCTTGATCCCTGATACCTGTCATTTTACACAGGTTCTCCAGGTGACCTGTGGACATGGTTTAGGGCACCAGGGGACCAGTCAGAAAACCTTCCCTGAGGACATGCAAGGCCTTGTGTCCTTCTGGCTCCAGCTCTCTTCTCTAGCCCAGTCAAGGTGGATGGTGGGCAAGGGCAGCTGATGTATGATTATTGGGATGATGAGTAGGGGAGGATGAAGAGGAGGGAGAGACTCTCAATCCCTTGGACAGGACTGAGAAAGGGATGGATATGGAGATTCTAGATTATGTGTGACAGCTCCCTGGGCTCAAGGCTGGGGTCTCCCTGACCATGTGAGTCTCATTCCCAGATCTAATGAAGAACTCAGGGCAAACCATGCCACATACCCCTACTTTCAGCACAGTAGCTGCAGTGGCCCTGGGAAGACCTTCTCTGAATAGCTGGGATCTCAGCCATGGGTGCAGCTGAGGCTGGCCCTGGCTATGATGTCATGCTTGATGCTGCCTTCCAGCCCTGGGTGGATGGGGCATTCCTTGGAGGAGGGATGCCCTGCATTAGGGCATCCACAAACAAGCCAATGTTCAGCAGGCAGAGCCACTTGCTACCATCACTCTCTGGCTGAGACCAAGCAACGATTGGGGTAGCTTTGGTAAAAACCAATGTTCAGCAGGAACTATCCTAATTTAGTCAATTCTCCCAAATTGTCTTGAGGTCTCAGTGGGTGTGCTGGTGCCAGAGGAGAGTTTTCTATTGCCTTTGGGCACAGGGCTCTTGTAATCCTTTCATTTCAGTATCCATTCATTAATGCAGTGCACATAATTGGAATTATTTTGACAAATATGAGTGATATTGCATATATCAGACTGTTTTTACAAAATATCAACACAAATAAGCTAGAGAGATGGACACAGTAGCAGCTATGTATGGCAGGGGAATTACTGACAGATTGAGAAGTGATGAGCTTTTGTTCGTCTGACTGATTTTTTTATTATTATTATTATTGGAATATGAAAATACTCTAATAATGACTGAAGAGATGAATGCACAACTATGTGACCATACCAAATATTACTGATTGTATACTTTGTGTGGATTTATGCTTTTCAAAGTGCATCAATAAAATTTATTTGTTAAAAATAACATAATCTTTCCTTTTTCTGGAATTCAGAAAATTCTCTCAAACTTCCATAAATAATAATAACCACTTTGAGGGATTCTGTTCTCAAACAACTCCCATAGGTGCCAGAATGTTCATCAGCTCAATGGCAGCTACAAGCTGAGGGGCTGCATACCCACAATGCCTGTAGAGACTTACACTCATGAAGGGACTGGGTCCCTTCTGCCCAGGCAGCGTGGCCAGTGGGGTTTATTCTTTGCAACCTCCATAGCTGTTTGCAGAGGTTTTGCAGAGGTGGGCTAGGTCTTGGAGAGCAACTAGGCAAGTAGGTTTCACAACACAAAACATAGGCTACAATGGGAATGGGGGCCCTGGCATTGGGCAATGTGGTGGTCCTAGCCCCAGGGTCAAGGGGAAGGCTGAGCGGGTGCACGGCAGTGTCTTGCTCCTAGTTAGCCTTGTGGGATCGCAGAGTCAATCAAGTCTGTTTGAGATCAAGTCTAATTCTCACTCCACTGCCTAGCAAATTCACCTGTGACTTGAAGTGTTCAGGGTGAAACTAAACCATGTTGACTCTAAGTAAAGGAATCGCAGGAAGGAAGAAGTTAGTGCTAGGGCATTGTTTCAGCAGGGGCTTGAGGGAAAGTGCATAGTCTGAGGCATGGACCACGGATGTGCTGCAGAGTGAGATGCGCACCTGTGGCCCCAGGTCAGGCTTTTTAAAGCATTTCATCCTCCCCCTTCTTAATGTTGGGGGTGCCCCAGATGTTTCCTGTTCTGATTGGTTGCCCCCACAGTCAGTTTCCAGGGGGCCAATGGTGAGTACTTTTGAGGGTATCCAGTTCTCTCCCATGACTCCAAATGTGATTCTCACTCCAAATGGGGTTCTCATGGCCAGGGTCTGAGGTATCCCTCAGGAGGTTTCTGGGTGGGGTCTCATGGCCATGTGGTCAGCAGGGCCTCCGCTGCCTCCCCCTTTCTCCATACTAACCTGAATCAAAAGGACCATATACTGTATGATTCCACTTATATAAAATGTAAATATAAATAAATTTATAAAGAGGAAATTACATTAGTGGTTATGTAGGGCTGGGGAAAGAGAGAGGGATCAAGAGGTGACTACTATGGGTTGTGGAATTTTTCTTTTTGGAGTAATGAAATTGTTCTAAATTTTTTGTGGTGATGAATGCAAAACATTGTAATTATAATGAAAGCCATTGATTATACAGTTTGGATAATAATATGGTATATGAATATATCTCAAATATGCTTTTTATAAAACTGTAACTGAGAGTTAAGAATTAAGAAATAATTGTGAAACAAAGTTTATATTTATATTATATAAAATAGCAAAAGGTCAATATCTGAAATTGCTGAAACTGGCCAGATTTAGCCTAATCCTGCTATTACGATGGTCATTCTAAACAGATCCCACTCCTGTGGCTGGTTCTCTAGACTTAGCCTCTCCCCTGTATATATTTACTATTGTGATGATAATTCAAGAATGAATTTACCATTGTTTATGGTTATTTTAGAGCTAGGCTCACTTTGTGTGTACTTGCCATTGTGCTAGTAACCCTCCACCCTCCTGTTTAATAGCCACATGGAAAACCTTGTGCCTGATCTCTATTCTGTAATTTCCTCTCCCAGAACCTTGATCTCTGATAATGGTTGTAACTTTGTAACTCTCACTGGTTTGGTACCCACCCCATCAAGTTCAGCCCCTTAATGTTTATTAACAAAGGAACCTTTGTCAAGCTCTGCCTCAACTACTCATTAGCACCCCAATTATAAAATACTGCAATTTCTGCAGATGGATGAGGCCTAATAAACCCTCCTTTCCTTCCTAACCTACTTTTGTGTGTCTTTCTCTTCTTCCACACCAAGCAAATGAACCCAACCAAGGACCACCCCAGCCCCTCTCAACATTCTTCTAAAATGTTCTTAGCCCTTACCCTCTACCTTGCATCAGCTTTATCCTCACTTGGATTTCTGTTACGTTGCAGGGCAGCTTCTAGGAACAACGAGGGCTATAGGCTTCCAGGAGAGAAACTGCTCTCTTCCCCAAGCCATAGAACACTCTCCTTGGTCCAAATTAGGTCACATTCTTACCCTTAAAACAATCACTGTGGCATGGGAATGTCATTGACAATTGTCTTAGCTGTGGGTAGTGATAACAATGTTACCAGATTTTGTCTAGTTTCTTGACTATGCTGCAGAAATGAATTTCAGGAACACATTGGGTGAGTTAGGACATTAATTTATTCAGGTATGAAAAATGGGAGAAAATAACAGGTCAGAGGTCCAAGTAGAGAGGAAGGGGCTGAAAAGTGATAAAGAGGGCTGATTTACAGACTACAATTCCCCATTACAGGTTATAAATGCCCAAGTTTTAATTGTGTGGCCACATGCCAGAGGAAAAATGGTGAGAATAGTGTGCAGAGGGCAGGACAGGGGTCCACAGACAAGAGAGCACATGAGGGAGAGCTTGGGCCTGGGGCCTGCCTTTTGAATTGTTCCTTATTCCACCCCTTTGCTAATGGCAGGGGAGGAGTTCCAGCTGTTCTCTGTTTTGATTGCTTATTTCTCCCATCAATCTCCCAGGAAGGCCCAAAGATAAAGTCCTTGGGGAATATCCAGGGCTTCTCCTGGCTTCTGGAGGAAGTCATCTTCTCAGTGGCAGAATCTTAGGGAGGTTCTTCTGTAGCCATTTTGGAGGTTTTTGAAGTCCACATAGACTCTGCCAGGTTCCAGATCCATCTATTGATTCCCTACCTTACTAGCCGGCTTCAACAAGACATTCCTTGTTATAGCAAAGCCAGGAGTTCTGAACCATAGAAACTCACAACTGGCACCCCAGAAAGGTGGATGAACAGTTTTATTATGCATGGGCCCAGAGGATAGTCAATCTTCAAATTCTGAGCCCCATTTTTCAGTTTTCTTAGGTTTATATAGGATTTCAGGTGGGATCAGCATAATTTTTATTCATTGGCTGATGGGTTGCTAGGTAAAATTTTATAAACATGTGGGTTTATAGAGGTAGAATGCAGCTGCAAGTTTGCAGGCTGATTTACAGAATTAGGGCATGAATTCAGACATTTGATACTCTCCTGCAAGGTCATACCCCCACAGGCCCATCCACAGAAGTGGGAACAGGAGTGACTTGTTAGATATTTTGCAAGGTTATGCTTTTTGTTCCTCAACAATCACCCCTCTGATGCCCCTAATCACTTTTTATAAGGCGTCACTTATGCTACATGGAAAAACAACTTCAGGTAGTAAAACATCCTATAAGACTCAAGTACACTCTTAAGATTAGTGTCCTTTCAGCCACACTTCAGTCTCTGAGAGCTGTAGCTGCCAGTCCAGTTCCAAACAGCAAGCTGAGCAGTCCTAAGAGGAGTAGGAACCAAAAGAATAGGAGCCCATCTAGTCAGGTGATGGCGATTCTCGGTGGCTCCAGGCAATTCTGATTTTCAAGGGACAGTCAGGTACAGGGTGAGTTGTCCCATTGTTTTGTTTCTTCTTGGAGTGTGGCTTTCTAACTCTAGTATGATGACCCCAAGGACCAATACTTGAAACTCTGAGAGCAGAGGTGGTTACAAGGATAACAGTATGTGGGCTCGTCCAGGTAGGTTGGAGGGGCTCTTTTTCAGGTTTTGTGACATATACTATTAAATAATTATAACCACGATGAACAATATTGTACCTCTGTCTAACTCTATGCTGACACACGGGTAGATTTCTGGGAATTTTGGATACTCTTTAAGTATTCATAGGAGCCCCCTACTTATACAAACTTAATTAACAGAGGGCTAAACAATCTTTATAATTTTATAACACTTTTGAACACTTTCCATTCAATTTATAATATATTAAAGGAAAAAAAACAAATCTTTTGCAATAGTTTGAAATAAAAAGATATTTTTCAGGATCTCATTTTGAGAAAGCAGGTTTGAACATTATGTTCCTTAAAAAGAGAAGAGACTTTTTTCTTCTCAGAAAACCAAGGAAATGATAAGGATAAAATACAAGAAGCTATTTTGATAAAACCGACACTTTTTGTATACTGATTATTCAGGAGAAAAACTCCATTAACTTTTACTAAAACAGACTAATGACTTGAGAAACTTTGTCACACTAACAGAGAAAGAACAAAATTTTAACTTTGCATTAGTAACTATTTGATACTAAAGCTTTAAAAATTTTTTAGATAGGCCCATTAAATCTTACTTAACTTTAAACATAAAAATTCCTTTTTCACAAACCTTCTGCACTTTCTGAATTCATTCAGGTTTTGTTCCACATATTACTCTTTCTTAATAATGAATCATTTTATCTTATGACAAAATTACTTTCTGTTTCCCTAATAATACAAACACAGTCTATATACCCTACATACATGAATTATCAAAATGATTTTGGAAACTGTCTCAAAACAAAACTCTTACAACATACAATTACCATCAACACTAACTAAACTTGTCAAAATAATGATTCAGTGAGGTTATATGCAAATAAAACTTTTTATTTTAAATACCTATTGTCATGTAATACTAGAAACAGTCTTTTAGAAACAAGTTGGCAGGGGAGGTGGGCTGCCAAAAAGCTTTCTTGTTATAAAATTAAATTTTGTTATTATTATTAATTCTGGTTTGTTTTTGTTTTTGTTTTGTTTTGTTTTTTTTTAACTCAATTTAGGTTTCCTAATGGGATGGGATCCCAAGATGGGACAGTTTTGTGTATTTGGACAAGGGTTTTTTCAACTGCTGGAGGATAGAATCCTGGTCAGTTTTTCCTAGGAGCTTGAGATTTTTCTTGAAGGTTTGAATAATTGGGGGGTGGTTATTTAAACAGAACTTCAAAAGTTCAAAAGCCTGAGGATCCAGAGTTGTAGTCTGTCTTTAAGGATGGTTAATGGGAGTAGATTTACTCATGGGTGGCCAGTTTTTTATTTATTTTTTATTTTTACAGACCTTGGGTAGGGTGGTTTTGAGGGTTTGACTTAGGAGTTTTACTTTCCCTGAGCTCTGGGGGCTATATGCTGTGTGGAGTTTTTATTTAATTCCTAACATTTTGCCAGCTCTTGAACTACAGCTGACAGGAGAGCTGGGCCATTGTTGCTGCTTATGGATAAAGGTATCCTGTGCTGGAAAACTATTTCTCAGAGCAAAGCTTTAGCTACATTTTGTTTTTCAGTATGGTGGTAAAAGTCTTGACCCAGCCAGAGGAGGTGCACATTATTACTAAGAAGCACCTACACTTTTGACCTGGTTTTACTTCTGCAAAGTCCGTTGTTAAGTTTTGAAAAGAGGCAGTTTGCATGTGTTGGATGCTGGCCAGGGCTGGGGAACCTGGGAGGGGTTGCTCTCAGCACAGCTTTGGCACCAGCTGCCAACAGTGGTGCAGAGCGAGGTCATCCTGGCAATGTAGAAATCTTTTCTGAGCAGGGCCTTTAAAGCAGTTTTTATATTTTAAGTGGCTGAGCTGGTGGTATTGTTGAACAAGGGTGTGGGTGGCCCACTCTGGGATGAAGACCTGGCCATCTGGGAGTAGCCAGCCGCCCTCGGGGGTCTGGTGTTGAGGAATAAAAAGCATAACCTTGCAGAATATCTAACAAGCCCCTCCTGCCCCCACTTCTGTGGATCCACCTGTGAGGGCATGGCCTTGCAGGAAAATATCAAATAACTCCTACCCCTGTTTCTGTAAATCAGCCTGTGAAAACATGGCCCAGGAGAAAGATATCAAAAGAGTGACTTCACCACCTGCTTCTGTAAATCAGCCCGGAAACTTGCAGCTGCATTCTGCCTCTATAACCCCTGCTTGCAAATTTCACCTAGCAACGCATTAGCCAATGAACAGAACTTATGCTGATCCCACCTGAAATCCTATATAAACCTATGACCACTAAAAAACAGGGCTCAGAATTTGGAGATTAACTCTTCTCTGGGCCTGCACATAATATATCTGTTCATCCACCTTTCTGGAGTGCCAGTTGTGAGTTTCTATGGTCCAGAACTTCTGGCTTTGCTGTACAAGTGTCCCTGCCTTCCTTGCCCACTACTGCTTCCCCTGGGACATTGCAGCCTTTCAATGCATTGTTTTAAAAGGGACAGGTGGGGCAGCAGTGGTGGAGTTGCAGCTTGAGGGCTGCCTTGGTTGCTTGCCAAGCCACCCCATTGGCCAGTGCATTTTCCCCAGCAACAGAATCTGTTTTCCTCTGATGCTCCTGACAACGCATGACAGCGACATTGCCTGGCCCCAGACCACCTTCATCAATAGAAGGATTTTCCTTTTTTTTTTTTTTTCTCCCCTGCAGTTAGAAGTCCCTTCTCCTTGTAAATTGCTCCATGGACATGTACAGCGGTGAATGCATATTCAGAGTTAGTGCAAGTGTTCCCCGTTTGCGCAGTGGCCAGTTGTAGGGATTGAATCAGTGCCCAGGGTTCGCTTGCTGTGCAGACCACCCCCCAGGCAGGGGAGCCGCCCTCACTGCTTACTTAGCTGTGGCGACTGCGCCTTAGTAAGCCTCTCCTCATTTCTGACAAAACCACTGCCCTTTGTGAACAGGGTTTGATCTGGGCTAGGAAATGGCCTGTCCTGGAGGTTGGGGAGGCTGGTACACACCTTCTTGTCACTTTTGCACAGTTGCACCCAGGAGTTCCTCTTTCCATCAGCAGGAAAGTGTCAGGATATAGGAAAAGTGGTGGGGGAGTTTTGTTTGTTTGTTTTAAGTTTTGTGGGATCTGAGTCCAAGTTAATTGAGTCCTTTAAATCTGGACACATAAACCCGGTGGCCCCAGGTGGTACTGGCAGCAGTGGGGAGTTTTGGGGTGAAGTGTTCCCCGCCCCTTTTTGGTGGCCTTTTTCAATTTGTTGGGTCTGGATTTTTAAGGCTGCAACTAACAAGAAGACCTCCTGACCTCCTGTTTCATTTGCTTTTTGTTTTCCCCTCAGCAGTTTTGTAATTTTTTTTTTTTTTGGTGTCCAGTGCCGCCAGGATGACACAAGCTGTGTTGACCATTCTCTGGCTTTCTGGGGCTTCTGGGTCAAAGGGGGTGTAAGTCTTGAAGGCTTTGTGAAGTAGCTTATAAAAACTTTCTGGAGGTTCTTCAGGCTTTTGAGTGACAGAGGCCATCTTGGACATGTTTGTGGCTGCCTCGCTCCTTCCTTACCCCTCTGTGGAGGCTTCTTGATCCCGCTGAAGGGCAGCCCCCCTGATCTGTGTGAAAGTCCCAGGCCTGTTGGGCTTCCGGTGCCACCTCTTGGGCCCATTCCTGTGGCTCCAAGACACCTGCAGGGCCTGTTCTCCAACCACTTTCTAGCCCCCATGGATCCTGTGTCTGCATCTCCTCCAGAGTTGGGAAGAGTTGGTGGCAATCATCCCAAGTGGGGTGGTGGGTTTTTAAAATGAACTCCATGAGGTCGATAAGAGCCTGAAGCTTTTCTGAATATGAAGGGGTGTGGTGCTTCCAGTTTAAAAGAGCTGTAGTTGTGAAAGGCTGATAAAACATGATTGGTCTCCCGGGTTGGACAGTCACATCTGCACTGATCTGGGCTAAGCTCTGTGTCACATGCAGGGGCATCTGAAGGGCAGGCTGTGCAGATTGAAGTTTTCTTGCCAAAGGGGACTCAGGATCTCCCCTTCCGGGAGGCCTATGGGCCCAGGAAGACTGAAGGTGGAGGAGTCTCTGGGAGATCTGCCTGTGGAGGCTCTAGGGCAGGGAGATGCCCTGGAATGACTGAAACATATGGCAGGGTAAAGCGTCTTCCTCCTGAGGTCCTTGTAGAATAATAGGCTTTCGAGGATGGGCCGCCTGAGCTACTAAGACCCTGCTCTGACCCTTCCTTTCAACACAGAATTGAACCCAAGGGGGCAGGGTTTGGGCAATTTTTAACCAGGAATTGATGTAGGGAAACTGATCAGGGTGGCCAGGGGCTTCAGTGTCTGCCTGCCAAACTGCATGAACCTTGGTTACATCTAGGGCTCCTTCTGAGGGCCAGTCTATACCAAAGGTGGGTCACTCCAACTCACACAAGGTCCAGAGAGTTCCAGGGGACATAGGGACACCACAATCCCTGGGAAAACCTTTCTTGAATTTTTTTTTTTATCATATCCTCTAAGACTGTGTGTTTGGACTGTGATGATCCCATCCCTGAACTGGTGTTACAGGACAAACAAAGGAGGCGGGTCCTTCATGAGGCCACTCAGATGCCTGCCTATCCACATCTCTCATGAGACCTGAGGCTCTTCTTAGCTAGGGTGTCTCTGTAGAGTCCGGATTAGCTGTTATACCATATGGCATGGCCGCGGAATGCAGGTTGGGGCCACTCGCACTCCGTAGCGCATGCCGTGGAGCCACAAACTGGATCAGTGAGGCAAGCCTCTGCAGTCCCCATTCATTCACTCAATCACTCAGAGGTTATGCAGTCCCACCCAAGGGACTGTCCTATCTGGACTTTCAAATCTCAAGATGTTGGAAGGTGATCAATCTCCACTTCCGTCTAGAGATGGGCCAGACTGGGACTCAGAACCCAGGGGCTTTACATTTCTGATGATTCCTGATGTTCAATCTACCTCTCCACTGAGTCAGACCAGGGTGGAGGAGGCGGCCCACAGGGATCCTTTCCCTGAAGCAGGCCCCATTAAGAGGACAGTCGTTGCTGCCTTGTTCGTGTGGAGATCTCTCCACAGGCCATGCCCACCAGCCCCAAACTGCAGGCTCAAAGGGTCAACTCTGTTGGGTTTCCAGGTCAGGGAATGAAAAATTACAGCAAAGCCAGAAGTTCTGAACCATAGAAACTCTCAACCAGCATGCCAGAAAGGTGGATGGATAATTTTCTTATGTGTGGGCCCAGAGGAGAGTCAATCTCCAAATTCTGAGCCCAATTTTTCAGTTCTCATAGGTTTTTATAGGATTTCTGGTGGGATCAACACAACTTTTGTTGATTGGCTAATGCAATACTAGGTGAAATTTTGTAAGCAGTGGGGTTGCAGAGGCAGAATGTAGCTGCAATTTTGCAGGTTGATTTACAGAAGTGAGGGGTGAAGTCACTCGTTTGATATCTTTCTACTAGACCATGTTTCCACAGGCTGATCCACAGAAACAGGGGCAGAAGTTATGTATTTGATACTCTCCTGCAAGGTGATGCCCTCACAGGTTGATCCACAGAAGTGGGGGCAGGACTGACTTGTTAGATATTTTGCAAGGTTATGCTTTTTATTCCTCAACATCCTGAGCCAATAACTGCTGCAAGGGAGAAAGAGTTCTGCTGACTGCAGTAAGCTAGAAAGATTCCATCCCAGAGCCAAGAGTGTGGTTGATCCCATCCAAATTGTATGGTTGCCCTACAACACAGGGGATAGAATAGACACTAGATAGGTGTAATAGGTCAAGCCCCTTGGGAAGGAGATTCTGAGAGGGATATTTGCCCACAGGAAGTTCACTGGCATGTCCTCTAGGCAACACACCCATGGGGCAGTGAGAAAAATAAGGTTGGGCAGACAGAGAAATTCAATCATGACGCAGTTGCTTCAAGGGACTCCATTGAAACCTGGGGTTCTTGAAGCTGGGATGGCCCTTCAGAATTATCCCAAATTTGGGCAAAGAGACCAGTCCTTTGTGTCTCCACATTAAGCAATCATTGCATGAGGGCTGACCGCAGGGAGGGGACATAACCTTGGGTAAGGCAGGTCTTTTCAGCCATGGAGTTTCTCAGCTAAGATACAACAGCAGCAAACTTTCCCAGCAACTGGAGGAATGAGTGGTTCCATCCTGAAGGGGGAGTCAGGGGGCCCAGCCCAGCATGCACTGCTCTAGGAAGCTACTGGACCTAGGGTGGGTGTGGTTGTGGGGAGATTTTAAAAAATGTTGATAGATGTTTAACATGTTTTGGAGTGAGAGTATCAGAACTTGCAGAGGAATGTCAGGAGTTGGTGATGGAAAAAGAAGTTGAATTTTGGCTTCAGCAACTGGGTGGATGGTGGTACTGATTAAGCAGATGGAAAAGTGCTTGGCACACATTCAGTACTGAGTAACAATTTCTTACCTTCTTCCTAAACTTCTGCCACTTTATTCTGAAGATCATGAGCAGTTATTACAAAGTTTTAAGGAAAGGAATGTGAGCCTTAGAAATAACATCCTGGTGGCGGACTTGGGCCCAGTGGTTAGGGCATCTGTCTACCACATAGGAGGTCCATGGTTCAAGCCCTGGGCCTCCTTGGCCTGAGTAGAGCTGGCCCATGTGCAGCACTGATACATGCAAGGAGTGCCCTGCCACGCAGGGATGTGCCCCACATAGGGGAGCCCCACATGCAAGGAGTGTGCCCTGTAAGAAGAGCCGACCAGCACAAAAGAAAGTGCAGCCTGTCCAGGAATGGTGCCGCACACACAGAGAGCTGACACAGAGAGACGACACGACAAAAAGATACAGAGATTCCCATGATGCTGATAACAGAGGTGGACAAAGAAGAAGATGCAGCAAATAGACACAGAGAACAGACAACTGGGGTGGAGGCGGGAAGGGGAGAGAAATAAATATATAAATAAATCTTTAAAAAAAGAGAGAGAAATAACATCCTGGCAGACCATCCTGCAGACCATGAATTGGAGGCAGAGAGAGACTAGAGACATGGCAAAGGGCAAAGAGACTGCTGCTGTAGTCCAAGTGAGAAATAATGAAGACAGTGATGGTTGGGGTGGAGAAGAGGGGATAACCAGTGTGTGGCTGTTAGTCTGGCTGATATGAATTAGGCTGAATCCTTGGTTTTGTCCTTTTGGTTTAGTACCAAGTCTTTACCCTCTGAAATACAAGAAAACCTGAGCAAGGTGATTTTAACAGACCATGTCTATTTCTGGAGAAATGGGTCACAGCATATTACACATCATGATCTAGTCCCAGGCTAAACTGGTACAAGTCCACCCAAGACAAAAGATCGGCCCTAAGTGGGGATAAAAGTTTTTCACTGTCTGTGTTAGGGATTCAGCTGTAAATAAGGCTTTGAAGGAGATTGAGAAAAATAAAACACTCTCTCTTCTCAAGAAGCTTTGATCACTGCTTGTCTTCTGAGACTGATGGAGTGGCAACATTTATTAATGAATCAAACTCAGATCTCAGTTTTGGAACTGCTGCCACATTTTTGGGCTGTGCTTAGTAAATTGTGCCTTGCAAACTGTTTAGGAATATAAAGCTAGGAGAGAATTTATAATCAAATGTGAGTGAGACAGTGCCTGGGCCTAACTACTATTTGACTTTTTAAATAACAAGAGGTTGGAGGTATTATTATTATTATTATAAATGCCTCTCTTAGGAAAGACTCCCACATAAGGAATATATGTCGAGTTATCTATTTGCTGTATTACATAAAAAATCATTCATTATTGCCCTGAGCTAGAACCTTTGAAGCCACAGAAATATTTATGACGCAACAGAGGGAAAAGTGATGCGTTTTCTAACAATACTTCCTCTTTCTAGATGTTTGGTTATCATAAATTCACCTGGTTATTATTTAAGAGGAGGCAATGTCCAACCATATAGCCTGCGGCCTCAAGCAGAAAATGGGACTCTTGCCTGCTCTGATCCCTCTTTCTCTTCTTTCTGCCCTTTCCCGCTGCCCAATTATCAATCCTTTATTTGTCATTCATGTACTGAGCACTTGCTATGTATGGTGCAATCTGTCAGGCCCTATGAAGACTAAAAATTGATTAACTCTAAATTTTACCATCCAGTGGTTTACAGTGCAATGGTGGAAACAGAGGAAGCAAGGCTAGGTAAGCTAGGCTACAGAAGAGTAGAAGAGGCCAGGATTAATTGTAACTGAGAGGAAATAGAAGGAAAATCAATTTAAAATCTTTAAGGAATGGGCAGTCTTTTGACAGTAGAAAGGTGGGGAAATGGCATTCCAATCTGTGAAAAACTGTCCAATTTCTCTAATAAAATAGATATCTGAAGGCTATTTTAAACAATGGTCCCTAAATTTCTTGTGGCTCATTTATACATAGTCCTGAAATTCTTTGACTTTCTTCCCTTTGAAAGGTATGGTCTATATCCCCTCCCCTTGAATCTGGGCTCTATTATGGATATTTGGAGAGCATGGGGTGGGCTGCAGCAGAGATTGCCTTGATTCTAACCAATCCTACTTCTTGCCGGGCACAGAGGTAGACTATATTTCCCAGTTCCAACACCCAACATTGTGCAATTAGGATAGGGCCACATGACTGGTTTCTGGGCAAAGGAATATGGATGGAAGTGAGGTTTGGCACTTCCAAGCTTGGCCATAAACCAACCAAGGCTGTCCTTGTTCTCTAGCTGCTCTTCAGAATCCAAACTCAGTGGATGACTGGACGACTCCAAGGAAGGTCAAGAACTGTGCTGTCCAGTAGAGTAGCCACTAGCTACTTATGGCTATAGACCAATTGAAATGTGACCAGTTTTAATTGGGATGTGCTGTAAGTGTAGCATATTCACTTGATTCAAATAGAGTGGAAAAATAGAAGGTAAAATTTCTTTTTTTTAAAATTTTTTATTCATTTTTTAAAAAATATTACATTAAAAAAATATGAAGTCCCATTCAACCCCACCACCCCCACCCCCCACTCCCCCCACAGCAACACTCTCTCCCATCATCATGACACATCCATTGCACCTCGTAAGTACATCTCTGGGCATCGCTGCACCCCATAGTCAATGGTCCACATCATAGCCTACACTCTCCCACGTCCCATCCAGTGGGCCCTGGGGGGATCTACAATGTCCCATAGTTGTCCGTGAAGCACCACCCAGGACAACTCCAAGTCCGGAAAACGCCTCCACATCTCATCTCTTCCTCCCATTCCCTGCACCCAGCAGCCACCATGGCCACCCTTCCCACACCAATGCCACATTTATTAATCACTTTAGGTTTATTACATGTTGCAAGGATATTTTTGATATTTTGGATCAAAGAAAATATATTCTTTGCATTTTCACCTGTTCTTTTCACTTTAATTCATCTCCTAGAAAATTTTAAATTATATATGTGACTCCCATTGTATTTCTATTGGATAGCACTATTCTAGTATAGCATTTTTCAAACTTTTTCATTATTGTTCCCATAAGGGGCCCTTTTAGACATTTCTCTTCCTAATTAACCTCTCCCTCATTAAACTTATTTTTCTTGTTTATTTTCTTTTAAATGATACATTTTAAAAAATGCAGTCCCATATACCTCCCACTGCATCCACCCCACCCTCCCACATCAACAACTTCTGCCATCATTGTGGAATATCCACTGCACCTGGTGAATACCTTCTGGAGCACCTCTGCATGATATGGACAGTGGTCTACATTGTAGTCCACACTCTCCCCTAGTCCACCCAGTGGGCCATGGCAGGAAACACAACATCCAGCATCCATCCCTGCAGCACCACCTAGGACAACTCCAAATCCTGAAAATGCCCCCACACCATATCTCTTCTTCCATCTTCCTTCCATCAGCAGCCACTGTGGCCACTCACTCCAGTTCACTACTAAAATTTCTTCTCTTACTAATCACAATAGTTCCCCAGCAGAACACCAGTAAGTCCAGTGTAATCTATACTCTATTCCTCCATCCTGTGGACCCTAGAATGGTTATGTCCAGTTCCCCTCTATATCAAGAGGGGGCTTAGATTCCACATGGATGATGGATGCGATTCTCCTGCTTGCTGCTGTAGGCACTCTTAGCTCCCTGGTGTGGTGGTTGACCCTCTTCACCTCCCTGTCAGCTGGCCAGGGTAAGTCCACTTTAATACCACAGATATACTTGTTATCGATTTATATACTGTGGTCCTGTAATAGTTAAGATTTTTCCACCCTCTGTATTAACCAGCCAAATGAGTTGTGATGCAAAATACCAGAAATTGGTTGGTTTTTATAAAGCATATTTATTTGGGGTAGAAGCTTACAGTGACCAGGCCCTGAAGTGTCCAACTCAAGGTGCCACAAGAGGTACATTCTCAGCCTGAATCTATTGCCATGTGTCATTTCAAGATGGTGGACGATGTCCACAAGGGCTCAGTCTTCCTCCTCCCAAAGCTCCATGGCCCCAGCTTATTCCAATCTCAGCCATAGGCTGGGACATCTTGTCTCTCTCCCAGGACTTGTTTCTCTCTAGGCTCAGCTGCCCTAGCAGCTAGATTTTACATCAGCATCAAAAAACCCAAAGGGATCTTACAGTATCAGAAATGAGGGCTTCTCCAGGACAGCCTGCCTAAGCCGTGAGGGTCTCCCCAGGCCACACAAGCATTAGGAGCCATGTGCTGTCAGCCTCACCCCTGGGCTCCAGCCACACAGGATTGATCTGGTGGCTTCACCCCATTCTGCCTCCATCACTCCCTTTGTTAAGGCCACTTTGTTCCCTTGGGCTGGGAGGCCTGGAATGAACTTCGCTTTATTTCCTTGAGAAATCTTTCAAACTCAGTTCTAGAGCCATTTCCTCAGAAGTCCTGCAAGCCACCACCACTCCTGGACCTCCCTGGCCCCACAAATCTCTAGCCAGAGATCTTGGATGCATTAAGCACCACAGAGAATTTATTAATACCAAAGCAAAATCCCAAGTCCTCTCCAAGCATAGGAAGAAAAATCAAACTGGAAAGATACAGCAGCCTTAACCTGTGTGCTTAAAATTTTATTTTAGATTTGCCAGTTTTACAAAATACAGGACAGTACAAAAGCAATGCTAGTGCCCCTCCTAGGGTGACAAAGGGAACCCAGTAAGTGAGGAACACTGAAGTTTTAAGCTGAAGCCCCTCAGGATTCTGCAGAGAACGAAGTCCTCTCTGTAAAAGACTTTGCAGACTGATGGTGCCGTGGACACAGGAACTCCTAACCCCGTAATTCTACAAATAAATACTTGTCAGATTATGTGGCATATCCTATGTGCTTTACAAGTGGGTTTTTGACTGAATACCTGCCAGGGAATAAGAGAAATTAACATGTCATTCAAGAAGGTCCTAGAGACCTTGAGGGCCCAAAGTAAGGTCTTCTCCCCAAAGAGGTTTGGGAGGCCGGGGCCAGGGGACAGGTGGGGAAAACCCAAGCATGAGCAATGGCTGGAAAGGGGCACATGGGAACAAGAGCGTAAAAGAGAGAGGAGGAACTGAAAGAAAGTGAAACCAATTACTGAACTCCAACATGGGCATGTGTGGTGAAATAGAGCCAGTTCCAAAAACCCAGGACAAACTGCAGGGGTGTGGAGAGGGGGCCCTGGAAGAAGAGGGTGCTGCCCCTAGCCCTGCCCAGTCCCCCCTTCCCCTGCCCCACCACCCCTCTCCTCCACAGGCAAGGGGCAGGCTGGGGCTGGAAGGCCAGACTCCTGCAGGGTCAGAGTGGGGATGGGGTAAGGCGAGGAGACCCCGGGGTGATCATGAGGCTTCCCTTCCAGGCCCCACACAGGTGGGACCTCACCTGGAGTCAGGTGGGCTGGGTGGGGGCACCCCCGACCCCGGCCCCATGCCAGGCATCCCAGGAGGCGGAAGTGGTGGTGCAAGGCCAGGGGGGCAAAGGCCCTCAAACTCCTGGGCCAGGCCTGGCCCTTGGGGCTCATACTCTGCCTCTCCATGTGCCCAGGGGCCCCCTGAAGGCAGGGGGATCTTCACTTTGAGAAAAGCAGACAAATTGGAATCTGGCCCTGAAATAAGGATGTGTAGTTCCTTAGAAAGGGGCACAGCACAGCGCCTTCCTAAAGCTTATCTTGCAGGAACAGGAGCCCTTTTCTGTGATTAAACTTTAAAAGAAATGAATTTAAACCCAAACTCAGATGAATTGTCAATTGATTTGCCTTAGCCATGACAGTGAGCAAAGGTGGAGGATCTGTCTTTCTCCCAGCTTGCTGGGGCCACCTGCAAGGCACAGTCATTAACCCCAATACAGTTTGCCTGGGTTTGCAGCCTAAGGTGCCTCCACCCTCATTCACTAGCCAGTTACTAACCCCCAGGGCCAGCCTCTCTTCATCAGTACAATGGGGTTGGCAACAGTCCTCTCTAGGGTTGCAATGATTAACACCTGTACAGACGTGTCAGATAGTAAATAAGATGTAACTGTTTGCTGCTATTCCTGTGCAGAGAGTAGATGAGCTAGAAAGAATTTAGACTCTTTGTTTCATTTTTCCTAAGGGAATTCCCACCAAATTCTTAAAAGAGGTTAAATTTCTGCCTAAATTTCCTCATTTAAACTTTCTATCGATATTACTATAGAATATTCTGTCCTTGAATTTTTATGCCTTGTAAACATATTAAAACTGCTAGTCTCCTAAACTATTGATAACAAGTTGGTACCATCAATTCTCCTTGTGTGCATAGATAAATTATGAATATCTGTTATGAGTCAATTGAGATAACTAAAAATAGAATAGAATTCAAGACTAAGTGTAATTTCAGTCACACTGTTCTTTTATAGAATAGTCCTGTGGTTTAATTTAAGGGATCTCAAACAGAAAATTGTATTAATATTTAAGGTAAAATATTTTGTTGCATGGGATATATTAGTGGATTAAAAGACTCTAACATCTTAGATTTGCTCTGTGAAGTATAACTTTGGGGGTTGGGAAATCTGCATCACAGCTAAACAAAGAGTTATTGTATCATCTGTATTTGGTGTTTTACATTGTGTCCAGGCAATAGAAGAAAAATAAACAAACACTGTCAGAACAGTAAAGAGAAACCCAAGGGAGTGCAAAATCTATGGGCTGTGAACTTTGAAGAGAGCCCAGCCTGTGTTTAACTGCTAAGCTTCCCCACACTCTGGATTTGTAACTGAAAAGAATCTAACTTCCTTGAACCTGTTTTTCACATCCCCATTTTACAGATAAGAAACAGGTTCAGAGAAAAATATTACATGTTACCTTGTGTATTAGTTTGTCAAAAGAGTGCAGATGCAAAGTACCAGAAATCTGTTGGCTTTCATAAAGAGCATTTATTGGGGTAAAAGCTTATAGTCCTAAGGCTGTGGAAACACCAACAGAAGGTATCATAAGAGGTGCTTCCTCACCAAACTTCGCTGCCACAGTGTTGAGGCAAAATGGTGGGCAATCTCGGTGAGGGTTCAGCCTTCCCCTCTGGGCTTCCAATAGCAGGCTCTCTTCCCATGGTCAACTGTAAGCCATGAGGCAAATGGTCTACCCCCAGTGTGGAGAAGTAGGAGCCTGTGACAACCCCCACCCAAGAGGAAAATTCCACAGCCCCCTAACCGCATATATCTTGCTTCTGTAACAAGCTTGCTCAACTGTAAAACCTTATCTCAAATCCTCCTCCTGTAGAAAGTCTTGTCAGCCCCTGCCAAAAGACCAACCTGACCCAGACCCTTTTAAATAACAAAAACTCCCTTAACTGCTTGTCTCACCTGATAGAATCCCCAGCACTTAATTAACCACAAGCATCTCCTTCTGTATGTGCTTGCTTGCTGAGCTATTGCCCCGCACCCCCCAACCTAAAGGCCTATATAAGCAAACTTCCCCTGCAACCCGGGGCTGCTCTCTCCTCTGTGTAGGATGAGGCAGTTGCCATGTGGCTAATAAAGCTCTCAATTGGAACTTCATTCAAAGTCTGGTCAATATCGCTGGTCTATAAAACCAGTTTTAACTTTGAGACTTCTTTCTGTCACATGGCAAGATCAAAATGACAAAGTTCTCTCTTGTGTGTCTTCCAAGTGTGTTTTCTTTTATATCAAACCCAGCAAGGGGGGAACTCAATCCAAGTCACACCATACTGACAGTGGTCCAATCAAAGAAAGCCCTGAAAGCAATCTTAAGTAGTAATCTTATCAAAGGTATCACACCCAAGGAACAGATAAGTTTACAAATATAACCTTTCTCTTTTTGGGGTTCATAAATAATCTCAAATTGTCACAGCATGTAATAAATACTTGGTAATTATCAGTGTATTTTGTACATCTCTAAACCTGGGTCAAAATTCTTGGAACTAAAACTTTAGACACATCCCTTCTTCTAGAATCCCCAGGTTTTAATTTCTATGGAATGGTCAATTTCTTTCATTTTTCTAAGTAAGCATCTTTTCTGCTCTGGAAAAATAATACGTTATAGTTTTGTCAATTAATAAAAATTGAGTGATCGGCATTTGGCCCACTGCCCTTGTTTGTACATGAGATTTTTGGAATATGGCCATGCCTGCTTGTTGTCTGGTTTCTTTCATGATGAAACAGAGAATTGAATAGTTGCAACAGACAGTGTGGCCCATGGGACTGAAAATATTTACTAATATGATCCTTTACAAAAAGATCTTGCTGAACCCTTGCTTACAGTGGAAAGAACCTCTTTATCTTGTTTATCTTAGAATATTTCATGATTTGGTACATGTTCACATAAAAGTTGGGTTAAGGGGCATTAGTTCAGAAGATACTAGAGAAGGTGTTAAAGTAGATCAGGAGCAGAAGGCTGCTTTTATGTTGAGGTCTTAGCCTGCTCTATTGTGGAAGTGACATACTTGATCATCTTTCACTGCCTCCCTAGTTGAGACTCTCTGAGCATAGTCTGTGTGTTGCTGTAATATATTTTCTTTATTATTTCAGGTCTGAAGAATTCCGAAACATTTTTATCTTTTTATGGGCAGTTGGACTAGAAAACTTTAAACAATGAAGATGAAGTTTTCTAAAGAGCTCTTATTAGAGTTCCGACTTTGAACTCTGAAGATTGTTTATGACAGAAATTATGGGCTGAATTATGACCCTAACAAGGCAGGTTCATATACAACTCCTAGTCTCTGAATGTGGGATCTATTTGAAAATAGGGTCTTTGAAGATGTGACTGGTTAAAATGAGGCCAAACTGAATTAGGGTAATCCTTAATTTACTATAAATGAGTGGTTTACCTTTATTGTGGTAACGTAGATGTAACAAAAGTTGCCATTTTAAAGTGTACAATGCAGTGGCATTAGTTACATGTACAATGTGCTACCATCACCACCATCCATTACAAAGCTTTTCCATTTCCCAAAACAGAAACTACCCATTAAGCATTAACTCCCCATTCTTCTTACCCATAGATCCTGGCAACCTCTGATCTACTTTCTGTCTCTGAATTTGCTTAATCTAGATACTTCACTTTAGTAGAATCATACGGTATTTGTCCTTTTCTGTCTCACTTATTCCACTCCACATGATGTCTTCACTATTCATCCACATTGTAGCAAGTGTTAGAACGTCATTACTTTTTAGAGCTGAATAATAATATTCTGTTATATATATACCACATTTTGCTTATCCATTTTCCATTGGAGAACACATGGGTTTTACCCCTGTCTTTTAACTATTGTGAATAATGCTGCCCTAAACATTGGTGTACAGGTGTCTGAGTCCCAGTTTCCAGTTCTTTTGGAATATACCTGGAATGCAATTTCCAGGTCACATTTTGAAGAACCATCCAACTGGTTTCTACAGTAGCTGCACAGGGCTGAATTTTTTTTTTTATTTTAGTGAGAATGGGGAAATATGTACTCTATTATATTGCTTATGTAAATTATTACTACACTGTTTGCAGGGCATTTTCGTGATGTTGATTCAAAACTATTGAAATTAAGAGTATACATAATCTTTGTCTTAGTTCCATTCAATTCTATGAATATTTTCTGCACATAGTCTCATAGATGGCAAAGGGTCATATATTCAAGGATATTCATTGAGCCATGTTTGTAATATAAACAATCACAAACATTTAGGGGCCACAATCTTTATTTTTAAATTTTATTTTGAAAGAAGCTTTAAATTACATACATGCTACATCAAAAATGTAGGGGAAGTCAGGAAGTGTGATTCCTCCAATTTCATTTTTCTTTTTCAGTATGTCTTTGGCTATTCAGAGCTTCTTTTCTTACCCTGGCCAGACAACAGGGAGGTAAAGAACGTCAACCACCACACCAGGGAGCCATGAATGCCTACAAGTGCAAGCAGGAGAATTACATCCATCATCCATGTGGAATCTAAGCTCCCTCTCAAGATAGAGGTGGAGTGGACATAAACATCCCAGGGTCCACGGGATGGAGGAATAGAGTATGGATTAGAGTGCCCTTAATGTTTTTCTACTATGGAATTATTGTGGTTAGTAATGGAAGAAATTGTAGCATTGATGTGGGGAAAGTGTCCATGGTAGCTGCTGAGGGTAGGGAGAGGGAAGAAGAGATATGATGTGGGGGCATTTTCAGGACTTGGAGTTTGAGGGAAGGTCCGACAGTTCAGCCGTCCAAGCCATGAGACTTGTGCTACAAGACATAGGACTATGAGCAAA
This sequence comes from Dasypus novemcinctus, assembly GCF_030445035.2. Lineage (NCBI taxonomy): Eukaryota > Metazoa > Chordata > Mammalia > Cingulata > Dasypodidae > Dasypus > Dasypus novemcinctus. The sequence continues at coordinate 49,940,786 of NC_080695.1, read as the reverse complement.
CTCTAGCCCCCACATGCCCTTGAGTAAACTCAGGGATGGTCTTCAAAGTGCTGAGTCATGGGGCGAGGACAGTGCGCATGCGCTGTGCTGCCATTTCATCTCCTTCCACCATTTGGTTTAGTAAATCTATAGTTACCATATATAGACATATTGCTGTCCCAACCAATCAGATAATGTTTCTGCATTCACCCTATATAACTCCCATCTACTACCCCTTTCCCGGACTTGCTCGCAGATCGCTCATAAGCCAGCGCGCCCTGGCTCCCCCACTATTGCCAATAAAGCTGTCTACTTCTCCTGGCCAGTGGCTTGCGTGAGTTTGTAGCACAGTCCCCCTTCGCTGACTAGCAGCCCCGGCCAGCAGTCCCCGGCGGATGGCTGGTGAGGTGTGTCAACAGCCCGTGGCTCATGAAGGCGGTGCAAGGACGGCTTCCAGCAGCCACGGTGGCAGCGGCGGAGAAAGCGAAACCAACATCCGTGCCAGTGGCGCGAGTTGTCCTGGATGGTACTGCAAGGACAGATGCTGGACATTGTATGTCCTGCCATGGCCCTCTGGGTGGACTGGGGGAGAGTGTAGACTACAATGTAAACCACTATCCATGTGGTGCATCAGTGTTCCAAAATGTATTCACCAAATGTAATGAATGTCCCACAATGATGGAAGAGGTTATTGATATGGGAAGAGTGGTGTGTGTGGGGGGTGGGTATTATATGGACACCTCATATTTTTTAATGTAACATTAAAAAGAAAAATAAAGAGAGAAAAAATGTGGGGCAATTTCCATAAATCCATCCCCATCCCTCCCTTACTTTTCCCAATTAACCTCTTGCATTATTATAGTATATTTGTCACAATTGATGAACACATATTGAGGCATTGTACTAGCCATAGTGTATAATTTACATTATAGTTGATACTTTTCACTGCAGAATTACATAGGTTTTGACAGAAAATAAAATGATCTGTGTCTGTCATTGCTATGCGATGCAGGACAATTCCATTGTCCCAGAAATGCCCGTGTTGCACCAATTCCACCCTATCCTTTGCCTTAGAATCTCTGGTTGCCACTGCCTTTATGACAATGTTACAAGTTCTTCCATTGCTGGAAAAATGATTTCTACATTAGTCCAAAATTGCTTCTCCCACTTATGTTTGTTCATTCTCAATCTTGAGGATATTGGGATGGTGATGGCCACTCTGTTTCTGATTAAGAAGGGGCTTAGATACATGGTGCAGATGGGATGAAGCAGGCTTGCTTGCCATTGTAGATACCCTGTGTTTATTGGGAATGGATGTTGTCCATCATATTCTTTTGTTAGTTGTCCTGGGCAAGTCCAAAGTACTGGAGAGTAGGTGTTACAACTCTGCTGAGATTCAGGGTTCAAGAAGCATATGAAGAGAACAAAAATTGAAGTCTCTGGGACATATACTTAATGAGTATAGTGCTAAACATAGGTTCATCTAAAAAGGGCAAAAGAGTCATGTGTAGGGAAATTATTATTGAGCCTAACTCTGTTACATTGGGAAGCAAATATTCCAAGGTAAATCATACTGACAGGTGCCGAGTTGCTGAGATTGCCTGCCCTGCCTGTGGTGTCTAGATGTCTGTAGAGCCCTCAGGAGCCCACTTGCTTCAGGCATTGTTTACTGTGGCAGCCAGTGAGAGCCTAATGAGATGGCCACAGCAGTTTTTAAAAATGAAGGAGTTTTATATGTAATACATGAAGATCTCTAAGGTATATTGTTCAGGGAGTATGGGAAGGGAACAGAGTATTGTAGAGAGTATATTATCATTTGTGCAAACAGAAAATACACCCCATGTGTGTAACTGAAAGGATACATGAAAACATGGGGGGGAGGATTTGGTGGCTGGGGTTCCAGGAAGGGAGGAAGAAAGATATTTTACAATATTCCCCTTATACTTTAAACATTTTGTACCATGCACACATATGACAAGTTTCTAAATATCCAAACATGATGATAGGAAAAAGAAATTCCAAGTAAGTCAATGGAAATTATATTAACAGGTGATAGGAACTTTTTTGTGGATACATTTGGATGAGTTATTAAGAGCAGATAAGCATTTTAATAAATGTATTTTACATATATTATATTTCATACTTCATACTATTTTATATCCTAGTGCCACCCCCCACTCTATATCCTATGAATATTTTCATCATTTTTAGTGACTTCATGATCTCCTTTTGAATTTAGTCTCTGGTGGACATTTGTGCAGTTTTCAAAATGTTGCTATTCTAGATATGGTATGAGCTGTCTTATAATGTCCAGAGGACATTTAGTGTAAAAACATACCCATTTGTTCAGTGGTTGGCTATAATCATTCTTCCTCAGAATATACAAATTGAAACTTTCTTAATTTTGTTTAGGTTCCCTCATTTTCAGCAATTTGTTGTAATCATCCTTCACAATCATACTACAGCTGATGACTCTCAAGTCCTTATTCTGCTCTCCTCATGATCACGTATGCAGTAGCTTAAGATCTTTCCTTTGAGAGATCCTCTTCCTATTCACCCTGGACACTGTTGCTTTCAAAACTCTATATTTCACTCTGTTCCAAAATCCTAAGAGACTCCACATAGCCTATTGGTTACACTGAAACTCTGTTTGGGCTACCTTCAGACTCCAGCCTCTACCTAAATGTGCTCCAATGTGACTTCCATGACTTCAGAAAAAAAGGCCTGAGTTGCCTTCTCCTTTCTTGGTTCAAATGCAATTTTATATTCCACTTTTCCCAGTCTTTTCTGCCCACTGTTTCATAGAAATAATACCTTCTGTTTTCCTTGTTTGATACCGTGAATGTAAAAATTTACTATCTTCCTAACTGATAATAAACTTTTTGTTTATATGTGTATACATTTATGATCAGTGAACATTTGAATTATTTTTATTGGTAAGTGGTTTCTACAGATGAATGGGAAGTTCTTGTTGACACTAATTAAAACTGAAGAAGAGGAGTGGGTTTTCCAAGTGTAAAGTATAGTGCAAAGGCATTCTGAGGAGGAAGTATGCTCTATTAAAATATACTTGTGTTATCAGAGATCACTGCACATGAGGTGAAGCTGACAAATAAATATGTGCAGGTACAGGGTCTTTGGGGTAGTGTCCATAGGCTACATGCAGAAGGTGGGATCCATACATGGCCACCCACAGTTCACCCAACAGCCCTTTGTATCCTTGTAGGTGGCAGAACTGGTGAAACCATTGTAGATGCCACTCTCAGTGCTGTGTGGCAGCTCATAAAGGAGCAACTGGGAGGAAAGAGCAGGGACTCTGCTTCTGGAAAAGAAGTAAGGCTATGCAATTTCAATTATTAATGTGTGTGGACTCCTAGTAGAAAATGGGATAATTTTTTATTTAAAAATAATATCGTCAACTGAGTGTGTCAAAGCCACTGAGTCTGCTCATTTGGCCTCAGAATAATTGCAGCCATGACCGGTCAGTCTCAGGACATCTTGCCACAACTGTAGACCAAGAACCCAGTCCCTAGACAGTAAAATAGAATAGTAGTGACAGTTCTAGGCCAAGAGCCAGGGTCAGTGAGGCAGTTCAGCTGTGCTCTAAGAGACTTTGGGCAGTAGAGGGATGAAATCCAGATGGGCTCTTGACCTGTATCTGTGGGCGGTCACCCCGAAGTCCCTAAGATTTTACCTAAAAGGTCAGTGAGGAAGAAGTGAAAGATGTTCCTGTTTCGTGGTTTAGATGCCATTGTATGAAATGTGAAGTTAACCACAGTGTAATTTCATTCTTGTGATTGGTATTAACTTCTTTCTGTTTTTAACTGTGTATATATATCTGAATTTTATGGCCCTTCACTCTTTTGGAAAACTGGCCAGACTCGCTTTGTTATACAAATGTACCCAAAGTTTTCATGCCCTTCCCCTTATTTCAAACTCAGGTATTTAATGAGCTGTGTTTTCTTTTTCACACCTGTGTCTTTAGACCAGGCAAAAGAAAGCCACATAGTAATACTGACTGCTTCTTTATTGAGCACTGAGGAAATTTGAAAAAAGGAAAGGAAACCAAGGTTTTCACCAGACCGTGAAAGCTATCTGCCTGAAGAATGGCATCTGTGCCTCCAGGTCTCTTGCAAGAATAGATCTGAGTGAAACCACACTCAGCCTATTTGTGATCAAATTGACCCCATTTTTGGAGGCATTTTCAGGTAATGGATCTTTCACCTCATTCCATTGTGAAAAAACATCTAAGGAACTTTGGGTGAGAAACTCATGTTTAAGAATCTGTACTTTGGATCTGGAAGTGTAAAGAGGAGCTTGCAACTTAAGGAAAACTTGTTCAGCCAAGCACTAAGGCCTTCTTAGTTCAGTTTAATTAAATATTTCCCATGCTAACCTTGAGTAGAAATTGAAATGTAGATTTCAGACTAATATTATGAATACCTTTATTTATCAAATATCTCAAACATGTAGCACAGGATCAATTTTCTTAGGGATCTGAGCCCAGAAGAGTGTGTTTTGGGAATAGAGTTAAGCAAACACGTGGCAGTCAGGGCTTTCTCTGAATGTTGAAAGGAGAAGTGGCTCAAAGATGACTCTCTATGTGTTTGACACGCTGAATGCTCACAGACTTGCATGGGTTGGGGGGTTTAACTTCTTGGTGCTCCCTTAAAACTTATGCCATTCCCTAAGAAGATCTCAATCTCTCTCTGGGTCTGCTATTTATTGTCTGCCTAATTACTTACCCCATATATTAAGGCCTTTGGTCTAGTTCCACTGCAGACTCTTCCAAAATCTTTTACATTCAGTTGGATGACCCAGCTGACTCTGTGATTCTCACTTACTGGCTTCGTAGCCGTCCGTTTCTACTTTACTTGTCAACCAGCTTCATAGACATACTTTGGCTCATACTTCCCCTCATTTAAATGTTAACATGTCAATCTTTCACTGCATCTCCTTGTCTTTCCATCACAACTTCCTCACTTTCTGGCCATTCTTTGCTCTTTTGAGGTATCCATGCCATTGCTTTTCTTTTCCTTATCTAGGCATGAAGAAACATTTCACTGAAGAAAATATGCAGATGGCAAATAAGCACATAAAAACATGTTCACAATCAGTAGCCACTGAATAAATGCAAATTAAAACTCCACAGATATTGCAATATAAAGATAAGTACAGCAAAAATTATAAAATAAATCAACAATATCAAACACTGGTGAGGATCTCTCTATATTATTTCTTACAACTGCATGGTATCTCAAGTTAAAACATTTAATTTAAATAAATTACATATATTGAAATGCAATAGTCACTTGAATATATGTAATGAATGCATGCCATTTTCTCTAAAATTCTCTTCACTATATGAACGTATGTGTCTATACATGCTTAGTTGAAAATGACAAAGGGATTAAAGAATCCTTAAGAATCAACAGAGAAATCCTGTGCTTGTACACTATGTTCATGTCAAAAAGAGATATGGATTTCACAATTGTAAAACTCTTGGTAAATATTGGCAAATTGGAAGTTCCACATGATTCATTGTCAGCATCACCTATCGCTGTGCATAGTGATCATTACTCTTGGAAGAAAAAACATAAGTCCTTTCCAGTTAGAACAGTTAATATTCATCCAGGAGGCTCTGTTAATGCTGTTACTGTGACCAAAAGAGAGTTTTATTTTTTTTCAATGGAAGTACAAGGATTCCCTGGACAGACTTGTCAAACCTTTGAAAACATGTGAAATTTTATTTTGTTTATGCAGGTATTAAAACAGATGTGTAAACAGAAATACTGACATTATTATAAGAAAACATGAAATACCTTTTATGATCTGCCCCTCAAGAATTCTTTGTAATAATATTTCAAAACAGAAAATTTGCTTTTATGGTTACATTTAATAAGTACTTAATATTTATGAAAGCATGTCATAATGTATGACTATAAGTCTAAATTGAATTACACATTCATTTTTTAAAGTTTCAACATGCAACAAAAATAAATCAATCACTTTGATTTTAGACAATAAGGAATGTGAATTTCTTTTTTTTTTCTTTTTCTTTTTTTTTTATTGACTTTGTAATAATATTACATTAAAAATATATATGTGAGGTCCCATTCAACCCCACCCCCCCGCCCCCCCTCTCCCCCCCCCAACAACACTCGTTCCCATCATCATGACACATCCATTGGATTTGGTAAGTACATCTTTGGGCACCTCTGCACCTCATAGACAATGGTTCACATCATGGCCCATACTCTCCTCTATTCCATCCAGTGGGCCCTGTGAGGATTTACAATGTCCGATGATTACCTCTGAAGCACCATCCAGGGCAGCTCCATGTCCCAAAGACGCCTCCACCTCTCATCTCTTCCTGCCTTTCCCCATACCCATCGTCCACCATGTCCACTTTTCCCAATCCAATGCCACCTCTTCTATGTGGACATTGGATTGGTTGTGTCCATTGCACCTCTATGTCAAGAGGAGGCTCAGATTCCACATGGATGCTGGATGCAATCCTCCCATTTTCAGTTGTAATCACTCTAGGCTCCATGGTGTGGTGGTTGTCCTTCTTCAACTCCATCTTAGCTGAGTGTGGTAAGTCCAATAGATCAGATTGTAGGTGCTGGAGTCTGTTGAGGCTCAGGACCTGGCTATCACATTGTCAGTCCAGAGATTCAAATCCCCTAAATATATCTTAAACCCCAACATTAACTGCACCTCCAGCACATTAGCATGAAAGTCTTATGAAGGGAGATCCCATCTGAGTCCAGATTCATCACACATAAACACCATTTCCAAAGAGGGGCCATCTGCCCTGGTAGTTAACCCCATCGGCCATGACCATAACTCCCATGGGTCTCTTTAGCCCTCAAAGGAACCAATATCTGGGGGTTGTATCTGCTTTATCTGTCTCTCTGACTCTGCTCAGTTGTGCATGAGGGCAATCCTTCTGCCAGCCTCCAGACTCTTTTTTAGAGACTCATAGCCATATAAACTCATTTCTCCTTTCCATTTCCCCCTTACTTTAGGTCAAACACCATTTTAAAGTCATGGTATTTTATGTAGATATGGATATTCTGCTGATCCGCATTGAAACTTCCGTATAAGGTCATTTTCCAGTTGCATCATCAGTTGGTAGTTGATAGTGGTCCCTCGTTGCCAGGGAGGCTCATCCCCGGGTGTCATGTCCCACGCTGGGGGGAAGGCATTGCATTTACATGCTGAGTTTGGCTTCGAGACTGGCCACATTTGAGTAACATGAAGGCTGACAGGAGGAAATTCCCAGGCACAATGTTGCTCTAGGCCTTGTTCTTATTTTAGGTTTGTCAGCTCAGAAGCATAGTCATTAGCATCAGGGGCTCACTGTTGAACCCTCACTCCCTCCCGGTCCCCGCCACTGTACCTGGGAGACTGTCGCTGCTCCCCTAGGGACCACGACGGAGCACCACTGGCCAGGAACCCAGTACCCCCCCTACTGTGGTTTTTAATTGTTGCCACTATGAGTATATCCAAACATTACCATGCACCCTGGACATATGTTCTGTACAGCTCCCTGTCAGCCATATATCACCTGTCATTGGTATCCCATACCAGTATCCCTCCATTGCCATTGTTGAAACACTCTGTGATCCAGAACTCCCCGAAATTTGAAGCCCAATATAATGTCATGGTCCCTTACTAGGGAATGGCATATAGCGATGGGTTTAAAGGATAGATAAAGAACTTGGATAAAGTTAGATAAAGAACTTAGATAAAGAATGTTGACTTGAAAAAATTCCACATCCTATCTTTTTCTTTTTCTTTTTTCCCCCCCCCCCTAATTATTCAGCTTTTCTTCACAGGAGTCCTAGACCACAGCAATGTATATATATAATATACAGCACTCCCACACATCGACCAGAAAACCTTTTCCCTTCCACAGTGATACTCTTACGCCCTATTCATATCATATTTACTTAAAGTGATGTACAGAGTCTGAGACATTAGCTTTCTAACAAGGTGACATCTGTGCTTACATTATGGTGCATACTTTAGGATACACAGTTCTTTACATTTTTAGTTATCCTATGTTTTACATTATGGTTTACATTATCAGTCTGTCATCTCCTATATGTTATGGTGTAATATTACATGTTTTATATCCATCCTTGTGTACTCTCAAGAAACTCCTCTCTTACCCCCCATTTACTTTGGTTCCACACATTTAATGTCCATTTTCCCTTCCACCTTGGTGCCCACAGTGACAGCCAACCTCCGTTTCCTGAGGAGCCACTTCCAGAGATAGATGGAATAGTGTTCAGGGCCTAACTTGCTCAACTGCCCCAATGCCCTGGGAGCCACCCTTTCTCTCGAGGGATACAGTTCCCTCTATTTGATGGCATTAGTCCTCCCCAGGATGTGGGTCCACCCCCACTCTCACTACTTGGGTTTCTACCCCATGGTGTCACCCACTCTGGCAGAATGAGCATTTAGACATTCCCCAGGAGCCCGTCCTGCATCAGACCCTCCCCTCCGAGCATTCTAAACAGGTAACCCTCTTTATTATATTTTGATATGATTTCTCGGCATTTTACTCTCCACCAACACCTGACCCTCTCCTGTGTTCGTATGCTACCCCTCCCTCCCCCCACTTTTGGGCAACGTTACCCATCCGTCCCTCCCCAGCCACCCTCAAACCCGCAAAGCCCCAACCAAAGGCAACACCTTGCCCCCCTTTTATCTCTTCTTTGTGTTCATACTTACCACCATCTCGTCTTAAATTCCACCCCTGCAGACATCGGCTCATATCCTTCCTCCACCCTCCGATTTCCTGTAAGCCTATCGTTCAGTCTCTTGCTATCTAGGGCAGCTTGTTTATTTCATATCATTGAGGTCATGTAGTATTTGTCCTTCAATGTCTGGGTTGCTTCACTCAACATAAGGTTCTCAAGATTCATCCATGTTATCACATGTGTTTGTAGTGTGTTTGTTCTTACAGCTGAGTAGTATTCCATTGTGTGTATATACCACATTTTATTGATCCACTCATCTGTTGATGGGCATTTGGGTTGATTCCAACTTTTGGCAATACTGAACAATGCTGCTATGAACATTGGTGTACATATATCGGTTTGTGTCCTTGTTTTCAGTTCTGCTGGGTATATATCCAGCAGTGGTATTGCTGGGTCATATGGCAAATCTATGGCTAGTTTTTTGAGAAACCGCCATACTGTCCTCCAGAATGGTTGGATCCTTCTGCATTCCCACCAGCAGTGGATGAGTGTTCCCCTTCCTTCACATCCTCTCCAGCACTTGTATTCTTCTGTTTTTTTCATAGCTGCCAATCTTATGGGTGTAAGATGGTATCTCATTGTAGTTTTGATTTGCATTTCCCTGATAGCTAGAGATTTGGAACATTTTTTCAAGTGCTTTCTTGCCATTTGTATTTCTTCTTCAGAGAAGTGTCTGTTTAAGTCTTTTTCCCATTTTTTAAATGGGTTGTTTATCTTTTTATTTTCAAGATATAGGAGTTCTTTATATATGCAAGTTATAAGTTTCTTATCAGATATATGATTGCCAAATATTTTCTCCCACTGTGTGGGCTCCCTTTTTACTTTCTTGACAAACTCCTTTGAGGTGCAGAAGGCTCTAATTTTGAGGAAGTCCCATTTATCTATTAGTTCTTTTGCTGCTCGTGCTTTTGGTGAGATATTCATAAATCCATTTCCTATTACAAGGTCCTGTAGATGTTTCCCTACACTGCTTTCTAAGGTTTTTATGGTCTTGGCTCTTATATTTAGGTCTTTGATCCATCTTGAGTTGATCTTTGTATAAGGTGTGAGATGGTAATCCTCTTTCATTCTTCTACATATGGCTATCCAGTTCTCCAGACACCATTTGTTGAATAGGCCACTCTCTCCCAGTTGAGAGGGTTTGGTGGCTTTATCGAATATTATGTGGTTGTATGTGTGAGGTTCTATATCAGAGCTTTCAATTCGATTCCATTGGTCTATGTGTCTCTCCTTATGCCAATACCATGCTGTTTTCACCACCGTAGCTTTATATTATGTTTTGAAGTCAGGTAGTGTGATTCCTCCAATTTCATTTTTCTTTTTCAGTATGTCTTTGGCTATTCGGGGTCTCTTTCCTTTCCAAATAAATTTCATAGTTTTTCTAGTTCCTTAAAGAAGGCTGCGTTGATTTTTATTGGGATTGCATTGAATGTGTAGATCAGTTTTGGTAGGATAGACATCTTAATAATGTTCAGTCTTCCTATCCATGAACAAGGAATAGTCTTCCATTTATTTAGGTCTTCTTTGATTTCCTTGAACAATCTTGTATAGTTCTCGGTGTATAAGTTCTTTACCTCTTTAGTTAAATTTATTCCTAAGTATTTGATTTTTTTATTTACTATTGTGAATGGTATTTGTTTCTTGATTTCCTCCTGATCTTGCTCATTATTGGTGTACAGAAATGCTACTGATTTTTGCGCATTGATCTTATAACCTGCGACTTTACTAAACTCATTTATGAGTTCTAGAATCTTCGTTGTAGATCTCTCAGGGTTTTCTATGTATAGGATCATGTCATCTGCAAATAATGAAATTTTGACTTCTTCCTTTCCAATTTGAATGCCTTTTATTTCTGGTTCTTGCCTCAGTGCTCGAGCAAGTACTTCTAAGACAATGTTAAATAGGAGCGGAGACAGTGGGCATCCTTGTCTTGTTCCTGAGTTTAGAGGGAAGGAGTCTAGGATTTCTCCATTGTAAACAATATTGGCTTTAGGTTTTTCATATATACTCTTTATCATGTTCAAAAAATTCCCTTGTATTCCAATCTTTTGGAGTGTTTTTATCAAGAAAGGGTGCTGTATTTTGTCAAATGCTTTTTCTGCATCAATAGATATAATCATGTGATTTTTTTCCTTCAATCTGTTTATATGGTGTATTACGTTGATTGATTTTCTTATGTTGAACCATCCTTGCTTTCTTATGTTGAACCATCCTTGTGGGAATGTGAATTTCATTATGAGCCAAACCCAGCCTGAATTTTAGGAAAATGTTTCATGCTAATTTAATCAAAATATAATAATTGAAGGACTGCCATTGACATAATAGCTATCAAACTAGGCAAGAAATCACCTCCCTCAACCCACCAATTTTCATCCTTGAATTCAAGTGTCACTTACTTTTTAAAATAATTGTACTTGTGATCTTTCCTCTGCTAACTCAAGTTTTCTTGTTGGGTTCTAATTTGCTTAATTATATATTATAGCATTGGATGCTTGTATATCTCAAAGTAATTGAAAGAGCCTCATAATCAATTTCTGGAAAGGAAGTAAAGGCAATGTATAGTAAATGTCCAACTTAGGTAATAACAACAGGACAAATTATTTTTCTATTTCTTGCAATCAAAGATTTTGGTATTTTTATTTTATGTATGAAACTCTATTTTTGAGAGATATGTATTGTTTAGTTCAAGTTAGACTGTATAAAAGAACGCACTTAGAAAAAAAATTAAAGACATAAAATATAAGAGCTTAATTCACAACCATACTGTATTAGTCAGCCAAAGGGGTCCTAATGCAAAATACCAGAAATTGGTTAGTTTTTATACATGGTATTTATTTGGGGTAGAAGCTTTCAGATGCCAGGCCATAAAACATAAGTTACTTCCCTCACCAAAGTCTATTTTCACTTGTTGGAGCAAGATGGTTCAGTCTTCCGGGGTTCCTCCCTTCCAGGGTCTTCCTTCTCTCTGGGTTCAGAGTTCCTCCCTTCTCTTTCTTTTAGACCTTACTTCCTGGGGCTCCAGCTTAAGGCTCCAGCATCAAACTCCAACATCAAAAAACCCCCAACTCTGTCTTTTGCCATACCTTTTTGTGAATGCCCCGGCCAGCGGGGCTGCGAACTGGGGCTCGTGGCTTGAGTGGAGGAGAATGATGAGACAGGAGACGCGAGGAATGACAGCGAGACAGGGTGAGGATCAAGCTGCAAATTTTATTGAGGGGAACAAAGCATATATACTCTTGGGAAGGGGAGGGGTAATAGGCGGGGGTGGAAGTTAGGGATTGGCTATGATCACTACTGACATATAGGGTAGGTTTCAGTTTACCTGCCTAGCGCCTGCACACTGCCTTCTCAATCTGGGCAGTGGTGGGAAGACGGAGAACAAAGGCCTGAAGGGGAAGAAGAATAAGGAAGTGACAGGGCAGATTTGGATTCTGCCATGTTGTGGGACCTGACATATTGTGAGGAGCTAATCATAGTTTGCTCAAATGAGAGGGTTGGCTCTTCTCTGGCAGCCGTGCTACTGACTCTCGCTGAGTTCGGCATACATTCTTTTTATCGCTCCCAACACCTTTTTTCTGTGAATCCAAAACCACCAAAGGATGAGGACTCCATGTCCTACTGACACAAGAGGTTTGCTTGATTAAGTTACAAAACCTCTGAATCCCATATAATCTCATATGCCCAAAGGAAAAGACCAGTTTACAAACATAATCCATTATTTCTTTTGGGAATTCATCAATAATATCAAACTCTTAGAAATACTTAAATGATGTATTTTAATTAAGGGCTTAAGACTATTTTGTGAACTAACAATTTCCTTTTTTATAAAGGAAATACAAGTGCTCCTAGACAAAAGTACTAATAAGCAATTTTCCTTTCATTATGTCAAATAAATATATCTGTGGAAAAAAACTGTATTTGATCTTCAAATTTTAATAATATTATATTATTTAAAGTTATTTTTAAACCACTTGAATAGAATCAAAGTTTAATCTAATATAAACTTTGCATGCACCGCAAAAGTTTGTTTTGTATATCCTCATGAAACTGAAGGATACTAGACTCAGGTAATAAAAGAAATTTTCATTTCATTATACCTGAAACCAAAATCAAACAAAAAAACTTGAACCCTTAACCCCGAAAATCATTTTCTAAGCATCTATTCACAGTAGTAATCATGTTCTTTATATCTCAGAGAGATTAGTTATTTATTAGACATTTGACTTACAAATATTTTCCCTCAGTTTATAACTGTTGTTTTCCCCTCCTAAAAGAGTTTCTGCAGAGCAAACATTTTAAAGTTTTATGAAGTCTAATTTGTCAGTATTTCATTTTATGTATCATATCTAAAAATGATTTACCAAGTCCTAGACCCCAAATATTTTCTTCTGTTTTTTAAAAAAGGTTTATAATTTTATCTTTTGTACTTAGGTCCATGACCCGTTTTGAGTGGATTTTTGCACAAGATGTGAGATTTATGTCTATTTTCTCTTTCGTTGGCTATTGCTCCAGCCACATTTCTTAGAAAATATGTATTACTTTTGAGAATACAGAGAGAAAGATTTGTCAAAAATATTTCTTCTGTATGCACCAGCTTCTACTCTTCCAAGAGGTGTTAGGTTTCAGTGAATTTAGTATCTACAATTATTGAAGCACTTTGACATTTGCAGAAATGAAAATGGCACTATTAAGATTTAACTATGTGGGACATTATAGATTTCAGATCTACTTTTTAAAATTTCAAGACCAGGATTGGATTAATGGACTCTGTTGCCATACGTTAATTTTCTCTTTTGGTATGTTTTTTAGACATTTTCTACTGAAACACCAATGCATATGTAACAACAACAAAAAACAAAACAAAACAATAAACGATAAAACCCCTGCTGGTTAGTGTTTATCCTGTGAACTAAAAAGTCAATGAAATTTAAGAAAAGAGAATTTTCTATTCTTTGCTAAAATCATATGCAAAAAGAGCAACTTTTCAAGTAGGTAACCTGATCTTGTGCATAAAGGGTTAAACTCAGGGCAAGCATGAAGAAGAGTAAGAATAAGAGGTGATCACTCTTCTACTGAGATTCAAGCTTCCATCTACATTTGAACAGCTAAAGACTTAAATCTCTGCGAAATATACTTAACCTAACCGGCACATTGAAAATTATAGGTTGAAATGAAGGGAGTAGAAGAATCATGAGTAGGGGAATTATAAATTAGTACAACTATGTTATATCAGAAAATAGATTTTTACATATTCCCACATAGAGCTTACTGAAGGGGTGCAACCTACAAAATGATGGTAAGTTGCTATTGTGGTTGTTTCTTTTTTGTGGGAGGAAGAACTTGCAATATGTAAAGATAGGAGTTTCAGGGATTCAGAAGGGAGCCTGGGAATAAATGGGTAGAACAGGGCATATTTGGGGCAGTGAGACTGTTTTGCATAATATTGCAATGACAGAAGACATTATACATTTGTCAAGGCCTATGAAACTGTAAAGCACAAGGTGTAAATCATAATGTAAATGCAACTTTTTCAATATTGGTTCATCAATTGTAACAAATGTACCATAATAATATAGGAGGTTGATAATAGAGATAATTAGGTGTGTGGATGTGGGATGGGGGATTATATGGGAATACCTTACACTTTCAGTGTAATTTTTTTGTAAATGTGAATCTAAAATTCTCTAAAAATAATGTTCAAAAAGAAAGACTTGGAGGACAACCACCAAAATGAAGACAGAGTAAGGTGCTCCTAGAGCCACCTTCTGCCACAGGGCACTTAGTAACACCCAGAGCTCTCTGGAGCTAGCTGATGCACCTGTTTGGGGGCTCCAGGAGGCCATATCCTTGAAGGAATGGAAGGAGGAGACTGCCCATCTGCAGAGAAGACTCAAAGTAGACCAATCCACACCAGGGTGGCCAGTGCCCATCCTCCACTGGAGGTGTGAGATGCCTCAGGAGGGGTTCTGAGGCTGGAATTGAAAGTTCCACTTCCCAAAAAGGATGAAGTTCTACTTTCCCCCAAAAGGAGGAAAAGACACTTGGTCAAAACTTCAGCTAATGATGGGTAAATTTACTGAGCTAAAGTATAATCTTAAAAACAGCTAAAGTTTGAGCTGTCCAAGTCAGAAAGAGGCCAGTGGCTGCCATCTTAACTCCGCACCTGGTACGAGGGGAAACGGGGCGGACTGAAAATCCCAGTGCTCGTAGGGAAAGGTTTCTTTCTATCCAGATTAGATTGCAGCTCTTTCCTAAACCCCAGCCCCACCTCCCATAGGGAATAAGCTGGGGGAACATGTGCTAGCCTCTCTGGGAAAATACCAACCAAGCCATGGAGGCCGGTGATCATTCTACTTTGGCAGCCCAAGCCGCCACAGGAGCTGTCTGTGCCTGGAATTGGAAGTTCCATTTCCCAAAAACAGGGGAGGAGGGGACAGTTGCCCACCAATTTCAGCTATTAATTGGAGGATTTGGCTGGCTAAGATAGGACCCTGGGAACAGCTGGGGTGTGAATCTGTCCAAATGGGAAAGAGGCTCATGGCTGTCATTTTGACTCTGCCCCCAGGCTGAGGGGAAGCCAGGCTGTCCAAAAATCACAGTGATGGTGGGAACCATTTTCATTCACCCAGATTGGCCTGAAGTCCCAGCCTAGGCCTCATCCCCACCTCTGGCAGGGGGATGGACGGTGGGCCCTGCACCAGTCTATCCAGATTAACTGCAGGTATATTTGGCTTTCAAAGACTGAATAATCAAAAGTCTATTGGAGCAACTGTGATCAGCTGTGACCTGCACTGCATAGATTGCTGCCCACATCTGCAACTCCATCCCCACCCTAGGCTGGGGTGAAAGGGAAATGAAGCTTCATCAGTCTCTCTGGGCAATTAGAGTCCAGGCCTGCACAACTGGGATTATTCCACACAGCTGTGACTCTGTCCCTACCCCTGGCAGAGGAGAGAGTTGGGAGAAGCTTCATCGGCCCATGCGATAATGAGGATGGCTTGATCCTCCAGAGCTTATAGCACCAACTACAGCCTTGGGTCCTACAACACAACCAGCAAGGGAGAAAGGGCAGGAAGCCCTAAACTAAAGGGCAAAACTACACCCAGAATAAATACTCTTATAAGCCAGATGCCAAGACACCAACAAAAAATTACAAGCCACACCAAGAAATGGGAAGATATGGCCCAGTTAAAGAAAGAAGATAAGCCTCCAGAAGTCAAAAAGAAGTTGAGACAACTAATTACAGATGTTCACACAAATCTCCTTAATAAATTCAATGACATGGGTAAAGAGATTAAACATATTAAGAAGACATTGGATGAGCACAAAGAAGAATTTGAAAGTATACATAGAAAAATAGCACAACTTATGGGAATGAAAGATGCAATAAGTGAAATTAAAAAAAATTGGATGCCTATAATAGCCAATTTGAAGAGGCAGTAGAAAGGATTGGTGAGCTTGAAGAAATGACCTCTGAAAGTGAACATACATAAGAACAGATGAAGAAAAGATTGGAAAAAAATTGAACAAGGTCTCGGGGAACTAAATGACAGGAACAGACATGCAAACATAGGTGTCCTGGGTGTCCCAGAAGGAGAAGAGAAGGGAAAAGGTTCAGAAGGAATATTTGAAAAATTAATGGTAGAAAATTTCCCAACTCTATTGAAGGACATAGATATCCATGTCCAAGAAGCACAGCGAAATTGCATCTGAGAAATCTGAATAGACAAACTCCAAGACACATACTAATCAGAATATCAGATGCTAAAGGCAAAGTGAGAATTCTGAGAAGAGCAAGAGAAAAGCAATGAATAACGTATAAGGGATACCGAATAAGACTAAATGCTGATTTCTCACCAAAAACTATGGATGCAAGACCGATGTGTGATATTTTTAAGAAACTACAAGAGAAAAACTGCCAGTCAAGTATCTTATATCCAGCAAGATGGTCTTTTATAAATGAGGACGAGTTTTGAATATTCACAGATATACAGAAACTGAGAGAATTTCTAAACAAGAGATGAGATTTTCAGGAAATTCTAAAGGGTGGACTAGAGTCTGAAAATAAAAGAAGGAGATAGAGGTCTAGAAGAGAGTCTGAAAATGAATATTACATCAATAAAAGTAACTAAAGGTGTTCAAAAATGATGAAGATAAGTTATGACAGATAAAACTCAAACAGTCAAGAAAAACTTAACCAAAGATGTAAAGCACTTGTATTCAGAAAACTACAGCTCAATGTGAAAAGCAATCCAAAAAGACCTAAATAACCAGAATACACTCCATGTTCATGGAGAGGAAGACTAAATATCATTAAGATGATATTCATTCTACTCAAAATGACAAAAAGATTCTGTGCAATACCAATAAAAACTCCACCAGTATTTTTTATAATTGAAAACATGATTATCAAATTTATTTGAAAGGGTAAGTGGTCCTGAATAGCCAGAAACATCATAAAATGGAAAGCAACCTCTCCTCTCCAGATTTTAAATTACCTAGCTATAGTGGTAAAAAACAGCATGGTACTGGCATAAAGACGGACACATAGACCAATGAAAACAAACTGTTGTTTCAGAAACAGACCCTCACATGTATGGTCAAGTGAATTTTGACTAGCCAGTCAAACCCACACAGCTCGGCAGAACACTCCATTCAACAATTGGTGCTGCAAGACCTGGATATCCACAGTCAAAAGAAGCAAAGATGACCCCTATCTCACACCTTATCCAAAAATTATCTCAAAATGGATCAAAAAATCTAAACTTAAAAGTGATAACCATAAAGCTTCTGGAAGAAACTATAGGAAAATAGCTTCAAGACCTGGTGGAAGGTGGTGGATTCCTAAAGGAGTTGAGAGGAGGACTGAGATGGACTACTGATGTTTAATGTATGTAAAAGTTTTAATTAGCTCTACTGTAAAAGTGTGGTAATGTGTAGAGTGGATGGTAGCACATAGTAACAGCTAGTTTATAAATGGGGATGTGGCCGAAAATGGTAGTCTAGGTATGTAAATGCCAATTGACCGAATGCTAGAGAATATTGTAGGAATACAATAGCACAATAAACCAAGAGGTGGATAAGAATTGTGATTGATGGCATAGATGCAAAAGTGTCCTTTTTTAGCTAGAAAAAATGTACATCATTATTCCAGGGTGGTGGGAATGCGGAGAAGCAAGGAAAAGATACAACTGAAGTGCCCTATGGACTGTGGTTAGCAGCAATAATATAATATATTATTCTTGCATCAATGCCAAAGATATATTGTGCTGATAATGGGCAGTATGAAAAATGTGTGCCAAATGTACACTATGGACATGGTAACAATCAGATGATATTATATTATTCATAACAAATGTTCCACCACAGGGTGGTGTGTTCATAGAGGGCTGTTTGATTGGGAATTCTGCCCTTGTGCATGATTGTTTTATAAGTTTACAACCTCTGTCATAGAAAATATATTAAAAAATAATAATAGGGTAAGTTGGGGGGAAGACACCAAATATAAGCACTATAATTAATAGTAAGATTTTGACAATATTCTTTCCTATTTTGTAACAAACATCACACAACAGTGCAAGGTGTTGGTGGGAGGACCCTGTCTGATGTTATGCATGTTTGCTTTATAAGTTCACAACAATTTACTATTAGTAGGAATATTTTGACAATGCACTTTAATCATTACTTTAAAAGGTTAAACAACAATCATAGATATTAGTGGTAGGTTGAGGTGTGAGTCCTGTATGACGTTATATAAGTTGGTTTTGTAAGTTCACAACTATTACTGTATACTTCTCCTTCATGTATGTTTATGTATGAGTGATATACGTCAATAATTTTTTTGAAAAAAGAGTTGAATTCAAGGTGAGGACTCTGATAAATACCTGTTGAATTCTCTTAAATCAAGAACATTGATGATAAGGAAATAATACCTTTCATATACCTAGAGCATAAGGAAAATGTCATATAAATTCAAAGAGTTATTGTATAATTTTTGTTTTGTACCAGGGTTCAGCAAACCTTTCCGATAATGAGCCATATAGTAAACATGTCAGGCTTTTGGGGATCTATCTTCTTTGTTGCAATTTGTCAACACTGCCACTATAGTGCCAAAGTAGCCATCTACAATACATAATGCATGACTGTGCTCTGTTCCAATAAAATCATAGAACACTGAAATTTGAATTCACCAGATATGAAATTGTAATATTTTTCAATTACTTTAAAATGTACAAAACCATTTTTATCTTGTGGGCTGGCTGCATTTTGCCAGCCCCTGTTTTAGATGCTTAAGAGAAAATCAATCAGTTGATATTGTAATATTTACATCTTACTCATCAGTTCAATAAATTTCAGAATGGGATTACAACTCCAGTATCTCACGTATGCACAAACTTTTCAAGTATGAGTTGAAGACGTCCCAGGAGAAAAGGCAAATGATGTTTAAATTAACTGATCACTGTAGTAGGGTTGTAATCTCACTTTAAATTACCTGCTATAGACGAAGAAAATCTAAGATTGACAAGTCTAATTCTTCTGAGTACAAAAAATCTCTATGCTAATCTCTAGGCAGAGCTGGAGGAGCGTGGGGACGGGCGCGCTCCAAGGGGCGGCGCGCGGGGCTGGAGGCGGCGGGCGGCGAGAGGCCAGGGGGGCGCTGGGCCCACGACGGCGGCGACGAACGGGTTAGTTGTTAGTCAGTGTCAGTCAGTGGCAGCTGGTCGGGGCAGCCGCGGTCACCAGGAAAGGACTGGTCCCCCGGCGATAGTGGACCCTGGGCGGCGGGAGCGCCCCCAGGGCGGGCGGGGCTGTCCGCGTTCCCCGCTCCCTTCTCACGCGCTGGCTGTTGGGACCGGGGTCTCCGCGGTGAGGGCTCTGACCCGCGGGACTCTGGGCCAGGCAGCGCGGGGGCTCGGTGGCGCCGCTGCAGGGGCTCGGGCGGCCAGTGCGTCCTGCCCCGCGGGGTCTCTCGGGCGGAGGCCGCCGCCCACCCTGCCGCCCCCTCGCCCCCCGGCGCCGCGCCCCCCTTCCGGCCCCGGCGCCTCTCCCGGGCATTTGGCGGCCGCCGGCGTAGCCCGACGACCTTGGAGAAGAGAAACTTGGGACCTGGAAGCGATGGACGCCCCGAGGGCTCGTGGCTGCAGGGAAAGTGGAGCCTGAGGCGCTAGACGCGGGGCGGCTGGGGCAGGAGGGCGCCTCTCGCTCCCGCCAAGTCTCCTCGGTCCTCCCGCTCCCCAGCCCCGGTCGCCCTGGGCCTGCTCGCTTCTCTCTGCGGCTGGGAAGCCCCTACCGTGGGGTTCGCGGGGTGGTTTGGGGGTTTTGAGTGGTTCCGTTGACTTGTTTGTTTCTGCTTTGCTCTTTGACTCATTGTCCTTGCAAATTTTCTTTCTAATCTTGAGGAGGACTTATCCAAAATCTTCCTTCGCGTGCTTCTGAGAGCAACAGGAAAAATGACCTCTCCCTTCTTTAAATAAATGTTACTTTCTTGCAAAAAAGAAAAAAAGTATTTGCTTCTGTGTGTCCCAGTCAAAAAATTTTCTTCCAAGAAGCTTTACTTCCCAAATGTTTTTCTCAGAACCCACATTTCCCGCAAATACAGAAATGATTGCTGATCAATCATAATTTCACATAGTGAACCAATTTTTGTACAAAAAAAAATTTAATTTAAGAAGAGTATCTTTATGAAAGTTTTTTTGTAGCCTTCTCTGTATAATCCTTTTCTAAAGAGGAAAATAGAAGATATTGTCTTTGAACTGTAATTTCTATATATCTATCTCAATGTAGTATAGTTATGGATATGCACAGGCTGTGGATATGGATGTAGATGTGAGATATAAATGTAGACATAGACACACACATGTTGCAGCGACTCTGTGTGCTGATAGGGTAGACGGTCGCCATGGCACTGAGCTCCTGAAGTGTTAATGTTGAAGACATCAACTTTGGTGGTGAGACTCATAGTTGAAAGACTGAGCTAATGTTGTTGATTAATTTGGCAGATTAGATAGAACAGTAGGCATAGAAAAGAATGGGTGAGATTAAAGCAGGTTCAATAGATGAGTGAAACCTCAAGGGACATGTCCTTTTATCCACAAAGTTGTAGATCAGTCTAAAAGAAACAATAATGCATTGGGAGAAGGGAATAATCAGCAACTTTCACTTGGGATGGCTGCAAGATAGGATATTTGGACACAATATTGTGCATTGCTTCACCAACCAATTCTTTATATAAAAGTTGTACTCTGTCATTTATAATCTACCTCATAATATACTAGCTTTTATGATACCTGTATTTTGTATTTCCTTTTGGTTTGTTTTTAACTTGGTTCCTAAAAACATAATGATTTTGCATGTGTCACTTATTGGATGTTTGTCTTCCATGTCTATGCCTCTCTTGGATCGCACAAATACTGCGGCAGCACCAGTCATTATATATTACGAGTCACTTTCTTATTAAATTGTGTGCTGCTTTAAAGTACCTTCTGCAAATAGATCTTGGCTGAGATAAATGCAAAACTGAATATATGGATAACTAATATCTATAAAAGAGATACTTTACATTTAAAAATAATTCATTCAAAAATTCTCTATACTTGAAATTTTTGTTATTTCACTTTAAAACCTTTTATTTAAAGAAAAACTTACCTACTCTAATTCATTTCACAAATCATTGAGTGCCTGTTCTGGGCTAAACACCATATACACAGCTTAGACAAGATAATGAATGTTCTGACTTTCAGTCTAGTAGGGAAACAGAAATTGTGTAAATATTGCTGGACAGAAAAATAGAGTAATGGATTCTAAAGGGAAAATGAAAAGTTTAATGTATTATACAGTTACTGAGTGAATGGCTTTTTTAATGGTCATGGAAAGCCCTTCACATATGTTGACATTTGAGGGTGACTCAAATAACTGGTGTTTCTGGCCTTGCGAAGATCAGAGAAGGGATTGATTCAGGGAAAGGTGCAGTTAGTGAAGAATTCTAAAGAGGAATTTATTGACTTCAAGGGAAGAACGAGAAGACAAGGAGATAGGCAGGGGCCTTATCATGAATGACCACCGGAACCTGAGTGTGGATTTGGGGTATTATGCTAGGGTGATAGGAACCCACTAAAGGTTTAGAGTTAGGGCAATAACATGAACTGATTTATATTTTTAAAAAAGCATTGTTGACGTGAACTAGAGAATGGATTGTGCAGGGGAAAAGACAAGAAAGGCATCGTAAGGGTGTTTCAGAGCACGGTGTGGTGATCATGCTGGAGGCCAGTGATGAAGTGGGGCGTGCTTTACAGGTCATGTGGCAGGGCGTGCCAAAGGATGTTTGCTGTTGGAAAGGAGAGACTCAGGAGTAAGTATTAGGATTTTGGTGGAGCAACTAGGCAGACAGTGGTAGCATTTACAGAGATGGAAATACAGTCAGTTAGTAACTCAATGAAATTCCTGTTCTGCTTCACCAATTCAAAATAGTGCTATGGCCACTCCCTCCTCCAGACTCCTTAATTGTTCTTCTGAAATATCTTCCCATCCTTATTCCTGCTCTTATATGAATAAAATCCAGAATCTCTCTCTCAAGATTCTTCACCTTTCTCTTGAAATGTGCAAGAAATAAAACTCATGGCTTACACAGTCCAAAATTTTGAATACCCTGGCAGGAGTAGGGGTTCGTATATAGGCACTGTAAATTTATTTCTCGAATATCATCAGTTACCACTTGCTGCCACATCATACAGCTGTTAAAGATTTCTTAAGCATCCTTCTGTTACTATCATGAACTGATGATGCTCAAAGCTTGGATTTACAGTTCGTTTGATTTCACATCACCAGCTCAATCCTCCTGAGTCCTAAAGGGCTGATTTTCTCAACAATGTTCAGGGTTGAATTAAGCCTCCTCCAAAATACTTCAGCCCTGGCTGAGCAGCCTCAAATTCATCCCACCACCATAATTTCCCTTTGGAGGAGCTGACCTGGTCAGAGGCCACCCAGACGTATTTCTCGACCTCAGGGTCATATGCATCTGGACTGGAATTTCATTCTCTTTTTTCACAAAAGGGCCCTTTTCAAAATTCACTTCTGTAAATATAAAAGCTATTATGAACAGCCTGTCTCTCTTAAAACAGAAATATTAAGTTACATCTTTCCCCCCAGGCAAATCAAGTTATACTGCATGATTCTGAGAATACCACTAATAAAAAGAAATAGTTTCACAGGTTACCAAAAAAAAAAAGAAGTATCTCACCAGTCCCCTAATATAATCTCCACCTAACCAACACTCTTGTACACATTAAAGCCTCATCCTAAATATAATAGTGTTCTCTAACATGTTGAATGATACAAGGTATATTTATGAGGTCATGTTGTAATCTAAGAATTAAATATATCTACTTGTGTATATTGTATATTGGTGTCACTCTTGGTATTTTTCTGTATGTACAGAGAACGTTTGATCTATGCCATACAGAGTAAATGTAGAGGCTTTCAAATATTTGTGCAGTAAGAAAACAGGAACTTTGTGCATTTATTAGGACGTGGCCCAAATTCTTGTTGTTTATTTTGGTAAAATATAAAAGAATACATATATCGGGGTCCCTAGTGTCATAAACATTATCTGATTGAAAAGAAATTTGTGTTTATCGCAGCTTCTTATTGTACTATAATTTTGTAGTATCATAGCTGCCTATTATAAACAGAAGGACAGCTCCATTGCTCTTATGTATTGTGCATGCTCTAGGTTTGGGTTGCTCAAAATTGACTGAAATGGTTCTGGATTCAAGTGGACAAATAGTGTGAACATTCCCTTAGATACTAATGGATGTACAGCAAGTGTCTTTACGACTTGAAGTGTTCCAGGGAAGCCCTGTGGGAAATTCATAAACAATATTCATCACCTGAGGAACAATGTTTTCTTTTTCTAAGGCAATAGAAGGATAAAATTGATGCAACTAAAAATAATGTTTCCTTCTTTAAGGCAAGAAGCTAGAGATTCAGAGCACCAAAATCCCATTTAAGGAAACATATTTAAGAGAAAAATGAGTTAAAAAATGTTTGTTGTGGGGTGGAAAAGGATACAATCATATGAGAGAAATGAGTACATACTCAGCAATAACTTTGTCATAACCTTGAAGGTGAAAAAGCATCTTCTGATCCCAACTTAATGTCTTTGGTTGATGGTGTTTTTATTAGTCTTAGAATGAACTTTATTGCCTCGACCAAGCACTATCTTCCACAATTAAAAACTAAAGAAAATAAAATGAAATTTATTCCAGCAACCTAATCATGGTATTTCCTACTGGATTGTTAAAAATTGTTTTCCCACTCAAGCCTTCTTCTTGCTTTTTAAATCCAATTCACTTAAATCTAGGAACTTCTTTATTTTATTTCATAATTTCACAAGAAAGAAGTCAGGGATTAGGGTTCATTTCAACTCCGCAGAGACTTAGTGATTGATTTATTGATCACCCCAAATAATCTTTGTAGATATACAAAAGCAAATATATGCATACTCTATAAACACATACATATATACACAACCATTGTGCTGTACCTCACATTTTCATATAATTGATATAAGCTTTGGCTAGTTATGTAGATGCAGTATTTCTGTTTATTATGGAACATTGCCGTCCTGAATACATAACTTTTTAATAGTGTGCTCTATTATTACAGATATTCCAAATTAAAATGTGGTATGGAAGTAGCAGTTGTACTTTCAAAATGCGTAAAACTGCATACTAGTAAAGGACATATAACCATTTCAATATGTTAGTGTGTCATTCACTAATATTCTGTGGATCTTTGTTTTGCAGAGTTTTAACAGGTTTTCTGGTGAAAATATGCTTCTAATCACATAAATATAGGGTCCCCTGGATTAAACAATGAAAATAAATGGTTTCTTTCCTATAGGACTTCTCTGAACCTTTAGTCTTTAATGTGCAAAGTAAATCATGACTAGGGAGCCAGAATATGCACTATTTACGAAACTTATTGGAACAGATACCTATTAGTAACTGTCAGAAAGATTGTACAGGACTAGTTTTTGAAAGACTGATATCAATTGAATTTTTTTTCCATGTGAAAATCTGTGCACCTTTTGTACAGTTTCTTTAGTGGGTATTATGCATCTTGCTTTTATTGTATGTTGAGCAAAAATTTGTGAAAGGGAAATAATTTTATAAAAAATTCTTGGCCTTTAAAATTACTAGACTCAAGTCCATGCTGATCTTCTTGGCTTACTTTCTGAACTTTACTTCTTAATTTATTTTAATACTACATAAAACTGTGACAGAAACTGTTACCTGAAAATGTGTACTTAATCATGCATGTGGCCACTTTTCTGATGGAAATATGAAATTTGTTTTAAGGATGTGATATGGGGATCAATGAACAAGATTGTATATAGTAGGGTTTTCTTATGATGTTATCTAAATCCCAGAGGAATCTCAGTGAAGATAAAGCATAGGTAGGTCTTAGATTCTTATGAAATTTACTCAAACAGAAATTCAAGAAAACTTGTAAAATACTGGTTTAATGCCATTGCTATTGTGGTGCCTGGATTATTGCTGCTATGAGTTATGATTCTGGAGATCGTAGTCTGTGGTTATTCTTCTGTAATATAAGTATTGTTTATGAGTGTGACATTTATGGCAATCTAACTATAAACTGTGTATCTTCTAATCTTATCTCCTCTTCACTGCTATACTAGTGTTTTGGAATGATATGCTTGACTTCCTAACTTTTCTGTCCTCTCATCTTTGCTGTTGATGGGAGAAGAGGGTAAAACTTTAAAAATTCTTTTTCAAGTGACTTATTTCTTATTTACTGCTCTTTCCTATTGGAAAAAAAAAAACTACTTTGAGTCCCAAACACTTCCTTTATTCTTAATCTCCACGGGGTACATTATTTCCGAAGGGAATTCCTCTACTAAAAACACTAATATTGATAAAAACAATGATAAAGATGGCAAATAGGATGTATTAGACATTATGCTGTGGGATTAAGAAATAACTGTGAGTGAGGAGCTTCAATTTCCTGTATTATAGTAAAATAAATATTTGAAAGTAATCCACTATAAATATACTAAAGGAATATGATAAGATTTATTTTTAACCTTTTAAAATGCATCAGTGAGCCTGCAAGAAAATGGAGAATCTTCAGAGCCCTCCACATGATGTGAAAGTTGAAGTACAGAGTGCTAATGGAAGCTCAGAAGCTGGCTTTGTCTTGAGGGCATCTGTTGATCCTAGGTGACATTCATCTCTCATTTAGAGAGTCCTATAAGGCTCATGGAGTGGTAAGCAAATTCTAAGATCTTTCCAATATTGAAAAGAAAACATGAAGGTGAGCAGATGTCACTTAAGCAGTTAAGCACCTGCTTCCCACATGGGTGGTCCCGGGTTTGGTTCCTGATGCGTCCTAAAAAGAAGAAAACAAACAAACAAACAAACCAAACAACAAGCACACAAATGAAAAAAAAAAACCACTATAGGAAGTCGATGTGGTAGAGATGTGTGAGCGCTGCCTTGCCATATACAAGGTCCCGGGTTCAATCACCATGCCTGGTACCTCAAAACAAGGAGAAGGAAAAGGAAAAGGAAAAGGAAAAGAAGTCATCATATGGCTACAATTTCAAAGATTTCTATATTTAGTGTAAGGAGAATGAAACAAACACATGAATTTGCCTCACAGATTGAACAGACACCAAGAAAACATAAGATCTCTGGATGACACTGATGGATATAACGTATGAATAAACTCATAATCAAAAGCAGGTTAAATCTGGCCTAAAGACAAATTCACAATGTCTTTGTGGTCTAAATTGCCTCAAACTGAGAATTTCTTTTAAATATGTCAAATGCTGCCACTGTTCCAGGCACATGGGAAAATAAAATGCAGATGATCTCTTGAAGAAAGTACCTTCAAAGCAAACCTCAAATAAATAGCATAGCAAAACTCTGAGGAAGAGAATTTCAATTTAAAACATCACAAACCACTTATTTACATTTGATATTGTAATTATTATCAGATTCAATTTATGAATATGTTTAATGTGTTTAAAAATAAAAGAAAGAAATATGAATATGAAACAACATATGAAGGACCAAGTATATTTGAAAAAATCCATTATAACTAATATAAAAGCACAATAATGAGTACGCTGATTGACAGGTTTTAAAAAATTTGATACTGAGGAAGAGAGGGTTATGGAAGTTAATACTCAAAAAATTACCCAGAAGTCAGATGAAAGATAAAAAATAATGAAAGGAAAGTTAAGATATGGTGCATAGATACATTTCTCAGATTCAAATTCCAGAAGACAGGAACAGGGAGAATGGAAGAGGAGTGATATTCAATATTATAATGGCAATATCTCCATATTCAAGATTCCCAAGAAATCCCACGGAGGACTATTGAAGGGAAATTCATACATAGGCTATTGTGGAACTTTACAACTTCAAAGACAGAAAGATGACATGAACAAGTGTCAGCCTGAGGGATATCAGAACATTGTCAGCCAGAAATAGTATAATTATACCTTTACAGTATTGAGAAAAAAACAACTATCAACTCAGAAATTTAAACATTAGGATTAAAGGATGATTAAATGTTCTTTGGACAAAATGAAAAAAACAACTTGAGAGAGTTTTCCACCAGAGACCTTGCTTGTATCAGTCAGTCTCACTGCATAACAAACCACTCCAAAACTTTGAACATAATGTGAGTGAACTAAAACAACACTATTTTAGAGCACAGATGTGAATATTGACTCTTACACTTTTGAGGGTCTGTTTGAAGATTCAGGTCTTCAGGTTTACGGAGGCAATTCTGCTTCATGTGCTTCTTACTCTTCTAAGATCTGCAGGCATGTCCTTATCATGCTTATAGCAGAAAGGTAGGGAGGTCGGCCTTTTACACAAGGTCAAGCCTTTGTTTGTATCACCCCTAATAATTTCTCATTGGCAATAGAAGTCACATGTTCAAACCCAATACCAAAAGGGCTAGTCTCCATCCATAGTAAAAGGGGAAAGGAATCAAATACTTGATAAACAATTACCCAACCATCACACATCCTCACTTTAGGTAATTTTCAAGAAAATTTTTTAGGATATAGGAAAATTATCCCTGTGGAAACTTATTAGATAATAATAATAATATTGTTAAATGTGTGGGTAAATATAAACAACCATGAACTGTATAAAGTTAAAATACTGTTTAATCTATTTGGTATACAAAACAAAATAATGATTATGTCTACTTTATAGGGTTTAAGAAACAACATGTAAAATACTTGACAGCCATAATGTAAGTCAGAGGGAACAGTCAATATTAAGATGTTCTAAGGTTCTGGAGAGGAAAGGAAGAATATTAGACTTAAATACATGCTAAAATTTCTTGGGAACCCACTAAAATAAAAGAATGGGAAAATAAAAATTGATCAATAGAAAAAGAAGGTAAGAAAACAAGGGGAACACTTAGAAACCACAATTTAAGATGGTAGAGTTAAATTCAAATATAGCAGTAAGTCTATTAAATATGACTATACTCTGCCCAATTAAAATTAAGATAAGGTAATTATTTAATTATTATTGAATTAAAAAACAATCCAACTACAGGCTGTTCGGAACTGATATCCTAAAACATGAATACAGATAGTTTAAAAGACCAAATGTATACTAGTAATATGTACAAGAATTTTCATAGCAGCATTTTTTGTCAGAGCAAAAAAATGCAAATGACTCAAATATTCAACACATGTATGGGTGAACTGTGTTATATTCACCTTCAGAAAACCGTACAAAAATGAAAATGATGATATCAAAGCATCATCACTCTCAGAAACATAGTATTAAGCAAAAAAAAAAACAAACAAACCAAGCCATTGGAGAACAAATAATATTTCATTTATATAATTCATGATCTCATTCATTTAAATTCAAAAGGGGGTAAACATATATGTTTACTATGGGAATTCATCTATATATGGTAGTTATGTAAAGAAGCCAGTGAATGATAAACATGAATTCATCAGAATAGTAATTACTTGGGGAGTGGAAGAAGAAGGTGAGATGCACAAGGGCCTACCAGAGGCTTCAAATGCATTGATCCTATTGTTTGTTATAGTGAGTGGTGATGACATTGATGCTCATTTTATTGTTTTATTGTGTTGTAGATACAGGCATATACATTTAAACATCTCATAAAAACCAAACAGGGGAGAAGGGAGGGCAAGATGGTGTCTGAGTGAGTGCACCTCATAGTCTCTCCTGCAAAGAAGTGGCTCAGTAGGGTTGGAGTCCTGCTAGACTGCACTGTTTTGGGTGTTTGCAGGGCAGGAGCTATCTGGACGTCAATTTGGTGGGACAGTGACAGAGGAGATTCTTTCAAGAGGTAGAATTTTGGGTCTCTTGCATGGAGGTCGGAGGTTGTGGGCGGGACCCTTCCCCCTGGGGCTGGCGATCCTGCAGCGGCAATTCCTGAAGGCTTTCTTGTGCTGGGGTGTTCCCAACCCCTGAGCGGGCTGTTTCTGGGGCTTGCAGGGCAGGAGGTGTCTGGATGTCGATTTGGTGAGACAGTGATGAAGGAGATTCTTGCAAGAGGTGGAATTTTGGGTTTCTGACACGGAGGTCAGAAGTTGTAGGTGGAACCCATCCCACTAGGGCTGGCAGCCCGGCTGCACCAATCCAAAATCTTTGTTGTGTTCGGGTGCACCAAAACCCTTGGGGGCTGGCAGCCCAGCCGTGGTGATGCCTGAAATCTCTGTTGTGCTGCAGTGTTCCCAAACCTGGTGTTAACCGGATGCGTGGTTCCCAGGTCTGTGTCACCTAAACCCTGGTGTCCCATGCTCTGGAGACTCACACACCTTGAGCCTGCTGTATCACAGACTTCCCATCCCTGAATCCACCGTATCCTGAGGTCTGTCTGAGGTTCTTGATTACCCTAGCCCTCTGCATTTGTTGTTGTTGTTGTTGTTTTGTTTTCTTTTTTTCTTTCTTTATCCCTGAGCTTGGAGGAATGTACCAGCTGACTTGGGGAGAGTCTGGGAAGAAAGGAGAGCCGAATCTTCTGAGAAAGCCCAATTTACCTAAACGTCCTGGGATAGGAAACTTGGTCTGGGAGAAGGTGGAATCAGAAAGTCAATTAGACCTCTTCTAGCACACTTAAGGGGAAGGGACTGTAGGACCTGCTATCCAAGCTTCCACTAGCATATTTGGGGTTTCTGGTGAAGTGTAGGGGCACTCATTCTGGAAATTAAGAGTCATAGTCTTCTGTGTTGAGTTGGTTCAACAAGGACCTACTTGAATCTCCTACCCAACCTCTCAGGCATTTTTCCTGCAGCCCTGGGAGAGAGATAAGTGAGGAAGGGAAAGGGGAAGATCAGATCCCTAAGCATATTATCTAACTGCAAAGAGGACTCCTAGTTTGAAATCTTGGTTCTTTTTTTTGTTTGTTTATGTGTTTGTTTGTTTCTGTCATGGTTGCTAATATTGCATTTTCTCCTGGTCTTTTCTCCGATTTTATCCCCCAAGGTACTTTTTCATTTATTTAGTTTTTTCCCTCTTTTTCTTGTTCTTGCTTGTTTCCCCCCTTTTTCTTTGCCCCCCCTTTTTCTGTCTTTTTCTTCTTTTTTATTTTATTTACTTTATATAATAGGTGCTGCAAGGAGTGCTTCACATTTGCTGTGTTACCTCATCCTCCGTTTCCTCTTTTCTGTGTGTATTGATTTTGACCACCTACACTAACCCCCTTCCCCTACATCTTTCTATCCTCCATCATCTACTGTTTCTCTTACATTCCACCTCCCTTTCTTTGGCCCCTAAATTGTCTCACTTTTTATTTCTAATATCTTTGTTCTGTTTTCTGTCTTTTATCCATTTTGATATTATTATCTTTCTTTTCTCTTTCCCTCTCAAATGAAAATACTGGCCTTTTAATTCATACTATAATCCTCCCTATATTCAGTTGAATGTCTCATTATAGGTACTCTACTTACTGCTATTACTCTACACTACTTACATGAGTCTAATATCCACTCTCCTAGATTTCACATTGTTGCTCTGTTAACATATATTACCAATAATACTTTATACATTTTCTTTTCTTACTCACTTTGCTTTCCCTGGCACTACTATTCTCCTTCAAAGTGAACTTACCCAGCAACAAAAAAGTAAAGTAACAAGAACAAAGTGACAAAGAGAAGACATAACACTTACATATGAACAACAACTAATTAATCCCCAAGACTAGGAATAGAAGCTAAGGAACTGATTAAACCCGTCAAGATAAAATGATGACCAGACAGCAACAAAAAACTACAAACCAAACTAATAATCAGGAAAACATGCTGAATCCAATGAACAAACTAAAAACCAGGAAGAGGAGCAGAACATCAGAGAAGTAATTAAAGATCTCAAAACATATTTTAGAGACCAACTTAATGAAGTAAAGGAAGAGATTAACAATATGAAGAAAACAATTGGAGAGGAAATTGTAGATATATGCAAAAAGGTAAGAGATATGATGGTGATGAATACCACAGTTCAAGAAATCAAAAATATACTCTCAGCAAAAAGCAGCAGATTAGAAGAGGCAGAGGAGAGAATTAGCAACATGGAAGACAGTACATCTGAAATCGTACAGGTAGTAGAACTGATAGATAAAAAGATAGAAAAAATCCAGCTAGTACTTAGGTTACCTGAATGACAATGCAAAACACACAAACATATGTATTATAGGCATCCCAGAAGGAGAAGAGAAGGGAAAGGGGACAGAAGAAGTGTTGGAGGAAATAATGGCTGAAAACTTCCCAAATCTACTGAGAGAGAGGGATGTACATGTTCAGGAAGCACAACGCACCCCAAACACCATAAATCGAACAGGCGTACCCCAAGACATATACTTGTCAAATTATCAAATGCTCAAGACAAAGAGAAAATTCTAAAAGCAGCAAGAGAAAAGAGAACCATCACATACAAGGGAGGCTACATAAGATTAAGTGCTGATTTCTCATCTGAAACCATGGAGGCAAGAAGGCAGTGGTATGATATTGTTAAGGTACTAAAAGAAAAAAAAAAATTCCAACCAAGAATAATCTACCCAGCTAAACAGTATTCAAAAATGATGGAGAGTTCAAAATATTCACAGATAAACAAAAATTCAAAGAGTATGCCAACAAGAACCCTGCCCTTCAAGAAAGGGAGTTCTGCAGGAAGAAAGAAAAAAACAGGAGTGGCAGAGTTGGAGGAGAGTGTGAGAGCAACAAAAAAGACAAAAAGAGAAGGAAAAAAACAAAATATGACAAATAGAAGTCTAAACAAAATATGGCTAACATCGAAAATTCCTTGAAAGTAATTACACTGAATGTCAGTGGATTAAACTGACCTGTCAAACGATTCAGACTGGACGATTGGATAAGGAAAAATGACCCATCTATATGCTGTCTACAAGAAACACATCTTAGACCCAGAGATTCAATGAGGTTGAAAGTGAATGGCTGGAAAACAATCTTACAAGCAAACAATAACCAAAAAAAAGTAAGAGTAGCTATATTAATATCAGACAAAATAGACTTTAAATGTGAAACAATTGTGAGAGACAAAAATGGATACTACATATTAGTGAAGGGGATAATCTTTCAAGAAGAACGAACAATCATAAATATTTATGCTTCTAACAAGGGTGCCTCCAAATATGTGCGTCAAACACTGGAAAACTAAGTGAAAGAATAGATGCCTCTACAATTATAGTGGGAGTCTTTAAAATACCACTATCAACTTTGGACAGACCATCTCAAAAGAGAATCAATACAGAAACAAAAACTTTGAAGAGTATATTAGAGGAGCTGGACCTAATAGACATATACAGGTCATTACACCTGAATACAGCAGGATACACCTTTTTCTCAAGTGCACATGATCTCAAGTGCACATGGATCATTCTCCATATGCTAGGCCACAATGAAAGGCTCAATGAATTCAGAAAGATTTAAATCATACAAAATATTTTTTTGTGATGACAGTAAATTGAAGCTGGAAATCTGCCAGGGCCAGACACTCAGATTTCCCAAGATATAGAAATTAAACAGCATACTTTAAAAAAAAACAGTGGGTCAAAGAGGAAATCTCAAAAGAAATTAATAACTACCTTGAAAGTAATGAAATTGATAACATAACATGCCAAAACTTATGGGATGCAGCAAAAGCAGTACTGAGAAGGAAATTTATAGCCATAACTTCATACATCAAAAAGGAAGAAAGAGCAAAAATTGAAGAACTAACTGCCTATTTGGAGGAATTAGAAAAAAAAAACAAAACCAAACTAACCCCACAGGAAGAAGAAAGAAAAAAATAACAAAGGTAAGAGCAGAACTAAATGAAATAGAAAATAAGAAAGCACTTGAAAAGGTAAAACCAAGAGCTGGTTCTTTGAGAAGATCAATGAAATTAACAAACCCTTAGCTAGACTAACAAAGAAAAAAGAGAAGATTCAAATGCACAAAATAAGAAATGAGAAAAGAGATATCACCACTGACCCC
Source organism: Dasypus novemcinctus (assembly GCF_030445035.2). Lineage (NCBI taxonomy): Eukaryota > Metazoa > Chordata > Mammalia > Cingulata > Dasypodidae > Dasypus > Dasypus novemcinctus. Next base: position 49,907,507 of record NC_080695.1, on the reverse strand, counting down.
ACAGAAATAAAGACTATCATAAGAGGATATTTTGAAAAACTATATTCCAACAAAAATGACAACTCAGAGGAAATGGACAAATTCCTAGAAACACATAAGCGGCCTCTATTGATGAAAGAAGAAATTGATGATCTCAACAAACCAATCACAAGTAAAGAGAAAGAATCAGTCATTAAAATCCTCCCAACTAAGAAGAACCCTGGGCCTGATGGCTTCACAGGTGAATTCTACAAAACATTCTGGAAAGAACTAACGCCAATCTTGCTGAAACTCTTCCAAAAAATTGAAACAGGAGGAACATTACCTAACTCATTCTATGATGCCATCATTACCCTAGTACCAAAGCCAAACAAAGACACCACAAGAAAGGAAAATTACAGACCAATTTCTCTAATGAACCTAGATGCAAAAATCCTCAACAAAATACTTGCTAACCCTATCCAACAACACATTAAACAAATTATACACCATGACCAAGTGGGATTCATTCTAGGTATCCAAGGATGGTTCAACATAAGAAAATCAATCAATGTAGTACACCATATAAACAGATTGAAGGAAAAAAATCACATGATTATATCTATAGATGCAGAAAAAGCATTTGAAAAATACAGCAACCATTCTTGATAAAAACACTGCAAAAGATTAGAATACAAGAAAATTTTCTGAATATGATAAAGACTATATATGAAAAACCCACAGCCAACATCGTTTACAATGGTGAAATCCTAAAAACTTTCCCTCTAAGATCAGGAACGAGACAAGGATGATCACTATCACCTCTTCTATTTAACATTGTCTTTAGAAGTACTTGCTTGAGCACTGAGCACCAGATTTAAAAGACATTCAAATTTGCAGATGATACGATCCTATACATAGAAAACCCTGAGAGGTCTACAACAAAGCTTCTAGACCTCATAAATGAGTTTAGTAAAGTCACCCAGGGTACTTCTTACTTTACTTAGAAAAATCAGTAGCATTTCTGTGCAACAATAATGAGCTAGCTCAGGAGGAAATAAAGAAACAAATACCATTTACAATAGTAAATTAAAAAAATCAAATACCTAGGAATAAAATCTCTGGACTGACCATGTGATAGCCAGGCCCTGAGCCTCAACAGACTTCAGGTAATGCACTCTGGTTTATTGGACTTAACCCACTCAGCTCACATAGAGTTGAAGAAGTCAACCACCACCCCATGGAGCCAAGAGTGCCTAAAACTGAAAGCAGGAGGATTGTATCCAGCATCCATGTGGAATCTAAGCCCCTCTTCTTACAGATGTGGAGTGGGCACAACCATTCCAAGGTCCACAAGATGGAAGAACAGAGTATGGATTAGAGTAGACTTACTGATAATCTATTCATGAACTATTTGATTGGTAATCGAAGAAATGTGGCATTGGTGTGAAGAAAGTGACCATAGTAGCTCCTGGGGGTAGGGAATGGGAGGACGAGATGAGATGTGGAGGTGTTTTCGGGACTTGGAGCTGTCCTGGGTGATGCTGTAGGGAAAGTTACCGGACATTGTATGTCCTCCCATGGCCCACATGGTAGAGTGTGGACTATGATGTGGACCATTGACTATGAGTTGCAGCGGTGCTCTGAGATGTATTCACCAAATGCAGTGAATGTCTCATGATGATGGAGGAGATTGTTGTTATGAGGGGAGGAGTGTGGTGAGGGGGGTGGTGGGTATATGGGGACCTCATATTTTTTGAATGAATATTAAAAAAATAAAGACAAAAAATTTAACGATGTAAAAAACTTAAACACAGAGAATTACACAACGCTGTTTAAGGAAATCAAAGAAGACCTAAATAAATGAAGAATATTCCCTGTTCATGAATAGGAAGACTAAATATTATTAAGATGTCTATCTTACCAGAACTGATCTACACAGTCAATGCAATCCCAATGAAAATCAACACAGTATTCTCTTAGGAACTAGAAAAACTAACTATGAAATTTATTTGGAAAGGAAAGAGGCCACAAATATTCAAAGATGTATTGAAAAAGAAAAACGAAGTTGGAGGACTCACACTACCTGATTTCAAAACATACTACGAAGCTACAGTAGTGAAAACAGCATGGTATTGGCACAAGGAGAGACACACTGACCAATAGAACAGAACTGAGAGTTCTGATATAGATCCTCCTATATATAGTCATATAATATTCAATAAAGCCACCAAACCCTCTCAACTGGGAGAGAATGGCCTATTCAACAAACAATGCCTAGAGAACTGTATATCCATATGAAAAAGAGTGAAAGAGGATGACCAACTCACACCTTATACAAAAATCAACTCAAGACCTAAATATAAGACACAAGACCTAAATATAAGACCCAAGACCATAAAGACTTTGGAAAGCAGTGTAGGGAAGCATCTACAGGACCTTGTAATAAGAAATGGCCTCATGAACTTCACACAAAAAGCATGAGCAGCAAAAGAACAAATAGATAAATGGGACTTCCACAAAATTAAAGCCTTCTGCACCTCAAAGGAGTTTGTCAACAAAGTGAAAAGAGAGCCTACACAATGGGAGAAAATATTTGGCAACTATATATCTGATAGAAGACTTATAACCTGCATATACAAAGAACCCCTATATCTCGAAAATAAAAAGACAAACAACCCATTTTAAAAATGGGAAAAAGATTTAAACAGACACTTCTCCAAAGAAGAAATACAAATGGCTAAAAAGCACATGAAAAAATGCTCCAAATCTCTAGCTATTAGGGAAATGCAAATCAAAAGTACAATGAGATACCATCTTACTCCCATAAGATTGGCAGCTATGAAAAACACAGAAGACTACAAATGCTGGAGAGGATGTGGAGGAATGGGAACACTCATCCACTGCTGGTGGGACTGCAGAAGGATCCAGCCATTCTGGAGGAGAGTTTGGCAGTTTATCAAAAAAACTAGCTATAGATTTGTCATATGACCCAGCAATTCCACTGCTGGGTATATACCCAGTAGAACTGAAAACAAGGGCACAAACCAATAGATGCAGCGTTGTTCACTATTGCCAAAGTTGTAATCAACACAAATTCCCATCAACAGATGAATGGATAAATAAAATGTGGTATATACATACAATGGAATACTCATCTTTCAGAACGAATGCACTACAAACACATGTGATAACATGGATGAATCTTGAGACCCTTATGTTGAGTGAAGCAACCCAGGCACTGACGGACAAATACTACATGACCTCAATGATATGAAATAAGTAAACCAAGCTGCCTCAGAGAGCTAGAGACTGGATGATAGGCTTAAAGGAAATTGGGGGGTAGAGGAAGGATGCAAGATGATACCTACATGGGTGAAATTTATGATAATCTGGAGGTAAGTATTTGTACCAGGAATGGATAAAATGGGGGCATAGGGTTACCTTTGAGTGGGGCTTTGCAGGCTTGCGGGGGTCTAGGGATAGGAGGATGTTTAATATTGCCCAAGAAATTAGGGGGAGAGTGGGGGAACATGTGAACATAGGAGATTGTCAGGTATTTGGTTGAGAGGATAATGCTGAGAAAAATTTTTCAAAAATAAAATAAGGAAGGTTACCTGTTTAAGATGATTAAAAGGGATAATCTGACACAGGACAGGCTTCTTGGGTGTGTGTGAGTGCTCATTTTGCCATCGGGGATTATATCATTGGACAGAGACCCATATAATGAGAGTGAAGGTATACTCACATCCTGGGGGGGACTGATGTTCTCAAATAGAGGGAATTGTATCTCTCGAGAGAAATGGTGGCTTCCAATGTATTAGGGCAGTTGAGCATGTCAAGCCCTCAACACTGTTGCAAGTATCTCTGAACATGGCCTTTCAAGCAGTGAAGATTGACTGTCACTCTGGGCCCTGAGGGGAGGGGGAAAGAGGTTTTTAAGAGATGGAATCAATGTAACTGTGTGGGCAATAGACGTGTTTCACAAGATTACGCAAAGATGGATATAAGACATGTTAAATTACACCAAAAATATATAGGGGCTGATAGGCTAAAATGTAAATCATAATGTAAAACATAAGATATCTAAAACTTTAGAAAATTGTATAGTCTAAAATATGAACCACAATGTAAACCCAAGTGTTACCTTGTTTGAAAGCTCTTGTCTCAATATCTGTCCATCAGTTTTAGTAAATATAGTGTGAACATGTAAAAAGATTATTGCTGTGGAAGGGAAAAGGGTTTTATGTTGGATATGTGGGAGTACTATAATTGTATACATGAATTACTGTGATCTAAAACTTCTGTGAATATAAGCTTAATAATTAGGAAAAGAAAGGACATAGACACTGAGGAAAAGATGCAAGAAGTTGTCTTTCCAATTTGCATGCAGGGCAACACTTATTGCAGTAATGGAAGGCAAAACATCAGAAACAAAGCTTTTTCTTTTTTAAATTTTTTAATATCCCAATTTATTTTTACCTTATTTTTTCTAAATTAATATATATTCTATATCTAACCTTTAAACTCATCACTATTGCGGTCACCCCTCGGGCTGAAGTGTGGTTTGCTGGCCTGGCGGGGGAGCAGCCGCGGCAGGCCAAGCCGCTGCCCCCATAATAGGGTGGCTGGTCGGACTCACCGCCACCCCCGAAGGGAGCTTGGCATGGGCGCAGAGTGCCCTTGGGTCTCCCCTTCTCGGCAGCCATGCTTCCGCGGCCGCCCCTCCTCCCAGATGGCGCCACAGGATGCCTGTGGGGCGGCACCCTTCTTCTTCTTTCTTCCTGCGCAGGCGCAGGGCGGAAAATTCCAGTCTGCCCTTTTCCCCTCCCCCGACAGCAGCAACAGCCAGGCGTGGGCGGGAAACTCAAGTCTGCCCTCCACCCCAGCAACAGCAGCCACCAATCCCTAAACCCTGCCCCTTCCCCCAGCAACAGCGACAGCCAATCCCTAACCACCACCCCTCCCCCATCCAGTACCGCGCACTGACCTTTCTCCGGCAACCAATCAGAACAGGGCGTGGCTTCGACCAATCAGCCTTCCCCAGCCCCTATAAAACTGTTGCCTCTCCCTCAATAATGTTGGACTTGCGTGTTTACCTTGTCTCCACGGTAAGTTTTTCTGCCGTGCGCCCTCCAGTCCTGAGAGCCCCCGACAAGGGCCTGGCCTCCCTTGTCCCCAGTTCATCGCCTGCTTCTCTGGGCAACCCCTTCATCACCGGCTTTGCCGGGCGACCCCGTCAGCCGAACCGCGCAACCCCTGTGAGACCGACCCCTCGTCTGCTGCTGGACCGACCCCTTGTCCCAAGTGGGACCGACCCCTTGTCCCAAGTGGGACCGATCCCTCATCCCAAGTGGGACCAACCCCTCGTCCTGAGCTGGACCGACCCCTCATCTGCAGCCAGACCCCACCTCTACCGACCGAGCAAGCCGCCGCACACTATATTCCATTTTACTATTAATGGAACATGGCAATATATTGGGCTTCATTTTTTAAGAAGTTTTGGATCACAGAGAGGTTCAACAATGGCAGGGGAGGAATACTGGTATGGGATATTATTGATAGGGGGCACATGGTTGACAGGGAGTTCTACAGGGCATATATCCAGGGTACATAAAAATGTTTGGATATTTTCATAGTGGTTACAATTAAAAACAACCAACTGAGGTGTGTGCTGAGTTCCTAGCCAGGGGAGCTCTATCACAGTTCCTAAAGGAACAGCAACAATCCCCCAAGTGCTTTGGCAAAGACCAAAAAATAGGAAGGTCCTACAATGAGCCCTTGATACTAATGACTATGATTTTGAGCCTGTGCACCAGAAATGAGAACAAGGCCTTGAGCTGCAGGGTGTCTAAGACTTACCTCCGGAGAGCCTCTGTGTTGCTCAAATGTGGCCATTCTCGAAGCCAACCTCAGCATGTAAATGTATTGCCTTTCCCCCAGCATGGGACATGACTCCCGGGATGAGCCTCCCTGGATCCGAGGGATTACTACCAAGTACCAGTTGATGATTTAACTAGAAAATGACCTTGAATAAACAGGTCTTTTTGGACCAGCAGAATTTCTCAGTCTACGTATATTACCAGGAGTTAAAAATGCTTTTTGACATATGGTTGACAGGGAGTTATACAGGGCATGTGTCCAGGGTGCATGGAAATGTTTGGATATACTCATAGTGAAACAATTTAAAACAATAGCTGGGGGGGGTACTGGGTTCCTTGCTGGGGGGTGGGGGGCTCTGTCATGGTCCCTAGGGGAGCAGTGGCAGTCCCCCAGGTGCAATGGCAAGGACCAAGAAGGAATGAGGGTCCAACAGTGAGCTCACTGAGTGAGATACTAATGACTATGCTTGTGAGCCTATACACCTGAAATAAGAACAGGCCTAGAGCAACACTGTGCCTAAGAGTTCCCTCCTGACAGCCTCCGTGTTACTCAAATGTGGCCAGTCTCAAAGCCAAACTCAGCATGTAAATGCACTGCCTTCCCCCCCAGCGTGGGACATGACACCCGGGGATGAGCCTCCTTGGCACCGAGGGATCACTACCAAGTACCAGCTGATGACGTAACTAGAAAATGACCTTGAATTAAAGGTTCAACGAGGACCAGCAGAATATCCCTGTCTACATATAATAACAGGAGTTAAAAATGCTGTTTGACCTAAATTAAGGGGAAATGGAAAGGACAAATGAGTTTATATGGCTATGAGTCTCTAAAAAAGAGGCTGGAGGTTGTCAGAAGGATTGCCCTTATGCACACCTGAGCAGAGTCTCAGAGATAGATAAAGTAGATACAACCCCAGGTATTGGTTCTTTTGAGGGCTAAAGAGACCCACAGGTTTTATGGTCATGGCAGATGGAGTTCACTGCCATGTCAGTTGGCCCTTCTTTGGAGTTGGTGTTTCTGCGTGATGGAGCTGGTCTCAGATGTGATCTCTTTTCACAAGCCTTTCATGCTACTTTACTGGAATTGTAGTTGGTGGAGTTTAAGTTATATATCTAGGGGATTTGAATCTCTGGACTGACAATATAGTAGCCAGGCCCTGAGCTTCAACAGACTTCAGCTCCTACACTCTGATTTATTGGACTTACCCCACTCAGCTAACATGGAGTTGAATAATGTCAACCACAACACCGGGGAGCCTAGAGTGCCTACAACTGAAAGCAGGAGGATTGCATTCATTATCCATGAGGAATCTAAGCCCCCTCTTGACATAGATGTGGAATGGACACAACCAAGCCTAGGTCCACAGGAAGGAGGAATACAGTAATAATTAGAGTGGACTTAATGATATTCTATTCATGAACTATTGTGGTTAATAATCAAGAAAATGTGACATTGGTGTGGAAAAAGTGGCCATGGTAGCTGCTGGGTGTGGGGAATGGGAGGAAGAGATGAGATGTGGAGGCATTTTTGCAACTTGGAGTTGTCCTGGGTGGTGCTGCAGGGACAATTGCCGGACATTGTATGTCCTCCCATGGCCCACTGGATGGAACGTGGGAGAGTGTGGGCTATGGTGTGGACCACTGGCCATGGGGTGCAGCGATGCCCAGAGATGTACTCACCAGATGCAATGGATGTGTCATGATGATGGGGGAAAGTGTTACTGTGGGGGGAGTGGTGGGGTAGGGGCGATGGGAGTGAAGGGGAACCTCATATTTTTTGAATGTAATATTTTTAAAAAAATGAATAAATAAAATAAAATTTAAAAAAATGTTTTTTGACCTGAATCAAAGAGGGAAATGGAAAGTACAAATGAGTTTATATGGCTGTGAGTCTCCAAATAGAGCTGGGAGGGTATCAGAGCGGTTCCCTTATGCACACCTGAGCAGGGTTCCAGAGACAGATAAAAGTAGATGCAACACATGCAACACATGTATTGGTTCTTCTGAGGGCTGCAGAGACCCATAGGTTCTGTGGTCATGGCAGATGGAGTTCAGTGCCTTGTCAGTTCGCCCTTCTTTGGAGTTTGTGTTTCCGTGTGATGGAGCTGGACTCAGATGTAATCTTTATCCACAAGCCTCTCCTGTTACTTTTAATGGATCTGTAGTTGGTGCTTGTGTTTAGTGTATACCCAGGGGACCTGAATCTCTGGACTGACCATGTGATAGCCAGGCCCTGGGCCTCAACAGACTTGCAGCTCCTGCACTCTGGTTTATTGAACTTACCCAGTCAGCTAACATGGAGGTGAAGAAGGTCAACCACCACACCAGGGAGCCAAGAGTGCCTACAACTGAAAGCAGGAGAATTGCATCCAGCATCCATGTGGAATCTAAGCTTCCTCTTGATATAGATGTGGAGTGGACACAACCATCCTAAGGTCCACAGGATGGAGGAATAGAGTATGGAATAGAATGGACTTACTGATATTCTATTCATGAACTATTGTGAGTAGTAATCAAAGACATTGTGGCATTGGTGTGGAGAAAGTAGCCATGGTGGCTGCTGGGGGTAGGGAGTGGGAGGAAGAGATATGATGTGGGGGCATTTTTGGGGGTTGGAGTTGTCCTGGGTGGTGCTGCAGGGACAGTTACCGGACATTGTATGTCCTCCCATGGCCCACTAGGTGGACTGTGGGGGAGTGTGGGCTCTGGTTTGGACCATTGACCATGAGGTGCAGTGGTGCTCAGAGATGTATTCACCAAATGCAATGAATGTCTCATTATGATGGAGGAGGTGATTCTTATGGGGGGAGAAGTGGGGTGAGCGGGGGTGGGGGTAGATGGGGACCTCATATTTTTTGAATGTTACATTAAAACAATAAATAAAGACAAAAAATACAGGAAAATAGTGAGTGAAGAAGATAATTTCTGTCCTCAATTAGCTTAGAAAATCGTAGCGAGACAGACAAGTTAACAAGTTAGCAAGCTATTACACTTCCTCTTCAGAAGAGATTTAGTACATGAGCTATTTTCATGTATACTAAACTGATTAGGAAACTGAAATAAGCTTAATCCATACCTGTACTACTGAGCAGGGCTGTGACGTGAAGCAGGTTCAACTATAGGGTCTTGATCTTTGTACAAAATGACACTTTTTCTTGGGACATTTGTATAACTTTACATACATCTAGGGCTTTCAAAACATTTTTCAAAACTTCTCCAGAAAGATTGCACCAAATAACATTGCCATCAAACATGTGTGAGAGGTTTATTTTCCCAGACTCAGAAAATCCATGACATATATTTATTAATCTCATACTTTATTTTGCATTGAAAGTGATGATTCTGTCTTGCTTTATTTTTTAAAAATAGTAATGAAGTTGAACATGTTTTCTTATGCTCATTGGCCATTTCAGTTTGTTTCTTCCTGCTTTGCTGCAAATTTAATTCTTTTCTTTTTGTATTAGTTTATTTCCCCTCTAATTCTAATTTGCTTCTCTCTCTTTCATAAGAATTTTACATATCTTTTGTATCTATCTCTTATACAATCTTTAGCATCTCATCTGTTTTCTATGTTACACATATTTTCACCAGCTTGTTTTTTGGTTTACTCTTCCCTGTGGTATGCCCTGAGACCTTTCCTTTCTTGATTTCCCGAAGGACTGTTAGGATGGTACAGCTCCTGCTTTTGACTCATTTAGCCAAGCCTTAATAGGACAGATTCTCCAGAATAGAGAATACTTAAACTACTTTCTAATTCTGAGTAAAGTGTCCCTCAAGTCTATAGTCAGATTCTCTTTTCTTATATAGTCCTCAATTCCTTATTCCCAAGTCCAAATTCTAAAGAACTCTGCAAGATAAAAGTTTTTCATATGTTTGCAGAAACTCATTTGGTGGCAACCACCTATCCTAATATAAAGACTGGCTCTGTAAGAGTTATTTTTCTGACTTAACAGCATTAATATTCAAATATTTTGATACAGGAATATTGATGTGTCTCAAAGAATTCTGCCTCAGTCCCTGAAGTAGAAAGTTGTTGATATATGTGTGTGTATAAATATGTATACATTTATATATATGTGTGTGTGTATATATAAGGGTGTGTGTGTTTATATATATATAATAGTGTGGGAGTAGGCATTGGCAAAACCCTGATTGGTTCCAATAAAGGATTGTGGATTTATATGAATTTGTGGATTTTTTTCTCTATGTTCATTCATTTTGGAAGAGTTCTTAGGGTCTCTGAGTGCATTTTCTAGTAGATTCTAATCACATCCTAAATATTTCATAAATTATCTAAATAAAATCTATTGAAGCTAAAATGAAGAATAATAAAATGAAGACCAAAAAAGGTAACAAGCAAGGCAGGATGGTACTAGTTATTCCACTTTAAAGGTTATAAATAGCATTTGAAAAGTGCCTCTTGGTATCTCTTTGAATAAGGCAAGATTTCCCCTTTGTTTCTTTTAAATCAATACTTGAATGTCATCTCCAATTTCTTCCTGCTGGTAGCACCCTGTAGCCAGTGTCCTGAAATGTCATTTTTCATCTTTCAAAACCTGCATGGAGTGGAATCTTCTCAGATCTTTAAATACCTTCTTTCTCTGTATTAGCACTACGTCCCTAATTTGTACAAGCTTCTTATGCCTAACACGGTCAGCATCTGCTGTTAATTCTGGGTGAGGTATAGCCCTCTGAAAGTCCATGAAGCAATTGTTTCCCTATAGTTTATTAAAATTCAGTTGGGGGTGTGGTTTTTATCACTTTGTGAAAATTCCATCATATTACTTTTATTGAGAGTACAGCAGTAAGAATTTATTATACATTTTCCCTGTGATATTACTCTGGGGTTCATTTGATTAGATTGTGAAATGATTTTAATAATGCAAAAGAAATATACTGGATATTAACTTAATTTTTCTTATGGAATATTCTGGTTTCAGGAAAATTAAATGTGTATTGTAAAACACACCAATCCCAGAAAATTTAAATGATGTATCTTTATCATATTCACACATACCTTTATTCAATTTACCAAAAAAGTCATCTTTTGTGGAAAAGATTCACTGATTAGGGCATTTTCCTCTCTACTTCTTTATTTTTCTAATTGCATGTAGGATAAATAATGTGAAAGAAAAATTATAGTAAGGGAGAACACATGGCTTAATGGGGGAATGATATCACTTTTTAAAAACAACTTGGTGACCATAGAACTTGATATAAAGAATTTTTAAACATCATATATCCACACATATTCTGTGTGTGTACTTAAGAAATTTCCAGTATTTTACACCTTCCATTTGATATAAATTATGAGATACAACTTATCAGTGAAACAGTCCTAAACATTTTCAGATTTACATTTTAACAGCATGGAACTCTTACTCATTACCTTACTGATATAAATGTGAACACATTTTACTCAAAATTGATGCATGAGAAAAGAAATGAAATTTTAATTACCATATAAAATGCTGTTTCTAATAATAATATATTAAACACTGTGACCAAAAGTCCTTTATTGATTACATATGCCTAAATATCACTTAGTTTCTTAGAGGAAAATAATCCAAACCCTACATGTATCAGAGTATTGTGAAAAATATATGAAATAATGGGTGTTCATTCATTCTTCAGATATTTTCTGAATACATATTATCCCAGGGACTGTGCTAGGCTTTGGAGATACAAAGGTGAGAAAAGATACATGATCCTTACACCTTCTACCATCTAGAAAGTATGCTTCATAGAAAAAGTAAGCAATGATTTTGTAAATCATAAAAAATAACAAGAGAATTCACATGACCATAAAACGATGTTCATGCTGATCCACTTTTGCCCCTACTTGCTTTTGTGTGTATGTGTGTTGGAAATTCCAGGGGATTAAGGAATTCTATTCATTTTAATTGGATAAAGTTTAAAATTACAAGAGGCAATGTATATTTGTCAGAAGATTTAAAATTTTCCTTAAAAACAGAGTGATTAATTATATACAATTCATTAACAATGATACAAAAATGTACAGATTTCCTGGGGCTTAAAATTTTATCACAAGGTGACTTGATACCCCCTGGAGGGTGAAAATACTAATGAATGAGCCTTTTTTTCCCAGAAGATTTCTGTGATGTTTCATTGCACACTGAACAGCCTTAGTCCCCTCCTAACATTTCCTCTTCTGGACAGCTGCCTGTGGAGGGGATCTGACTGGCCTAGAGGGTGTTATCTTATCTCCCAACTATCCCTGTGGGAAGCTGCCTCTCGCACAGATGTTGTATTGGCCATCTTGTTGCTAAGTGCTATTTTTAGATACTAACCCAGTTAAGTTTCCTTTCCCCACCCTCACTGAAGCAATTAAGTTTCTATTCTTACACGGTCACTCCCCGGGGCTCCAATTGGGCTCTCCCTAAAGAGCAGGAAAGTCTTTCCATGGACATTGCCAAATAACCATCTGCACGTGCGTGTGGCACGAGAATCAAAATCTAGTTAACCAATCATTTACTGACACATGTGTTGTCAGTATGTACCACCTCATTCATCCCTGGCTATAAAAACCCCTGATTGACCCTCAATAAATGAGACTTGATCAGAATCCTGTCTTGTCTCAATTCTTTGTGTCTCTTGTCCCTTTTTCATTCCCACTCCCTCCCTCAGGTCTTCTTTCCTTCGACTGATCCGCGGGTTGGGTGATATCCCCAACCATTGCCTTCTGGAAAAGAAAGTGACTGGAGAGTAAGAAGAGTAAACTCAGACTTCATCATTGTCTTCACATTCAAAAGGTTCCCTAGGTCACAGGATACCTCTTTTTAGCTGAATTTTAAAAATTATATCATTTGTCACTTTATAGTATCACCAATTTTATTTCTAGCCAAGTCCTAGATTTTCAGTCTAATAGGTTCTAATTCAGGCTGCAAAATGATGTAAATGGAGATACAATATTTTGCTTTGGAACATTCTACTTGTGCTGGGACACACATGATATACAAAGAATTATCTGTCTTGCCCATGGTGTGTTCCATATGAGAAGGCTTGATTTACATTATATTCAAGAAAAGCAATTTAAAAAAGTGATATAGATACACTCAATATAATTTCTCATTAGAGCCTCATATTACCCTATATGTATGATAGATATTTCATCTCCATAGCACATCCTATGGTGGGACATTCCCAAAGTTAGCACTGTCTTATCATTAGGGTTATAATGACTTCACAGATCTTTGAAAATGTAAAGTCCCCAAAATTTGATGGATTTTAAAGTTTGAATTGTTAGACATCAGTCTTGAAAAATGCTAATACCTGCCTGCTAATTGAGAATAAGAAAGTTTAAGTATTGTGGGTAATATATTTTTTAAAACTAATTCTATAAGATTATCCTATTGTAATATATAATTACATTTTTCAAACCCCAAGATCATTTCCAACTTTATGTTTTTATTTTTGAACTAAATGAATGTGATGTTTTATAAGATCAGTCTATAGACTGTACTAACTATAAGTTACTGATCTAGGGCAAAGTGTTCTATGTTTTCACCTGTCATTTGAACAAGTTTCCTTTTCCTAGAATGTTTACATCAACACCCAAGGCTCAGATATGATTGTCTTCTTTCTCTTTCTTCTCCTGATGAGCTCTGAGTCAGGAGTTTTAAACTTCTATGACCTTTAATTTTAAGTCATTTGATAAGCCATCTATCCCTGACTTTACTAATGCTGCTCCAAATTTAGTGAATGATGAATACTTTTTATGCCACTCTGCTACTACACAAAACCAGTGAACATTTGCTGCCTATATTTTGGATATCTTTGTTTTCTGTGTTTTTTTGTTGTTGTTAATACTAAATTCTAATCATGCTTTAGTTAAACCCAGGAAGCAACTGTGTTGCAAAGATATTAACAATTGAACATTAGTTAACATGGAGCCTTACAAGTAAGAATTTCTTACCTTCTATTTCACAGGAAGTAATTCTCACGTTCCTAAACACAACTTACTTGAAATACAAAAGGCAAGGTTATAAAAGAAAATTTTTCACTGCATTTTATATACCTCTCAAGAAGATCAAGCTAGAAAACTTCTAATGTCCTTTCAACTCGTAGACTTTATGAAACATTTGCCCACACAATGTCCCAGAAAAATCACCTACCAATTTCTTATATTATGATCCGGATAACTTGGGAGGACTCAGGTAGAAGTTATCCTGGGACCTTAGCAACTATAACTTTCTTAATTAGAGGGGGGAAGTCAGAAGTCCTGGGTAATAGGACAAGGATGTTCAACTCGCTAAGTGCAGAGGCTGGCCCTTATAAGTGCAACTGGACCATCCAAGGTGCACTGTTGTAAGTGTATGACAAATTCACACGTGTTTTTGGGGGCAGGATATAGATCTGATATTACAATAAAATCAAAGTTTATATGATGCCTTAGTTTGCCAGGGTTGGCTCAAACAACAGGACTTTATTGTCTCACAGGTTTGAATGCTAGAAGTCCAGACTCACGGTATCAGCAGACCATGCTTTCTCCTAGAGTTTCTAGGCTTCTGGTGCTGGCTTGATGCAATCCTTGGGGTTCCTTCATCACATGGAAATCCCTCTCTCCTTCTCTGACTTGTACTCCCATGTCCAATTTCCTTTCCTGAGAAGGGCTTCAGTCATATTGGATCGAGGCCCACACTCATTCAGTTTGGCCACCCCTTAAGTAGCAGCATTTCAAAGGTCCTATCTTCAAATGGGTTCACACCCACAGGATAGGCCTTTAGGACTTTGACATATCTTTATGGGGTACGGGTATGATTCAATCCTGAACATGTGACCTGGTGGACATTCTGCCACTTAGGGTCTTTTGGAGGGATGTTTCATCACATTCTCCTAAAGATTGTGGGCTGACACTGCTGTTCCAATTAACTGTGTTAAAAGCTTGGTCAAACTCTGGCCTAATATTGTGGCTAGTTAGTGTGGGTAGAAATAAGACAAGATTTGACAAATGGATCGTATGCATTGTAAGCTTCACTCTAGATTTCTATCCATGGATTATGTTACATAGAAAAAGAGAAGATAGCATATGTGTTTTTCTGTGCCAGATATATGTTTCAGTATTCACTAAATGATCAAGAATAGTTAGCTATACTAAATCTTGGGGCTACAGCATGAACAACTTCAAATAACATCTTTGTGAGGTACTCCAAATAAAATTATTTTGTTCAAATTCCCCTTAGTTGCTACCATTCCTTTTGACACCTCATATTTAGTAATTAATCTGATACTCCTTTTTCAATTCTGACTTGAGTGAACTTCTGTAATCTCAGTATCTTTTTAAAAATAATATTAAAAATGTAATAAAAATGAAATGGAACATCTAAGGACATTTATATTACTAGAAGTAAAAGTAAAATATGTAACGTGGGACTGTATAACATGGTGAAACCTCATGCAAAATAATACTGTTTTTGTAAAATAGAAATAAACTAGAGAGATGAAAACAGATTAGTAGCTGTGTATGGTTTGGGAAGCACAGAGAGATTAAGAGGAGATTAGGTTTTTTTGGTTGGCTGTTTTTTGTTTTTTTATTTTTATCATTATTGGAATCATGAAAATGCTCTAAAAGTGATTAAAGTGATAAATTCACAACTATGCGATTACACCAAATACCACTGAGTGTATACTTTGAATGGATTTATTCTATTTGAGTTTCATTAAAATTGATTTGTTAAAAAAATAAAGATAGAAATTCAATTAAAATAATTTAGTTGAATTGAAAGAATATAAAATAAGATTATTTTATATAAATAAGTTTTCTAACAACTTAAGAGTCAGCAAATTATAAAAATCAAACAACAAACTAAAGAGTCAGGTTGGCAACATACTTTCACATTCACTTAAATTGAATTTCTTTAAATTTAAAACACATTCGCTTAAAGAATGTGCATTTAATTTCAAATAGACATTTTTTGAAGTTGAACACAGTACACTCATTTCTTAATTTATCATCAAAGGCTTAGATAAATATATATAAATATATATATTTCACTTCAATAGACAGTGCTTTATTATTTTTCTAAGACAAAGAAATTCAATTATGGACATTTCCGGGCTCTGAGACAATAGTATTCTTGTGAGTTAGCCCATGTTAGCGGTTACTTTGCCTTGTCATGTATACATTCTGTGAGAAAAAATATATATGTGCAAGAGCCATGTTGATGAATTTGAGGTAGTTTATGGTTGTGGCCTTTGTGGATGTCATGGCTCTATTTGCATGTTTAATTAGAAAAGGTCATCATGAAAATCCCTTAATTTATATTCTCTTTACAACATAATTTTTCATGTAATATAATGGTAGCGGAAAAAGGATTGTTCGTAGTCTCACATTGGTTGTCTGTCTTGGTCCATCGACAATTGGATTTCTGTGCCTTTCTTAGTTTTATATGAAAATTTTGGGACACTCTCTTCTTTTACTCACTTCTCCCCAAGGGAAGAGGAATGACCCTTCTGTTTAGTGAGAGTCTTATATTCATTGAGTGGGTATATAACAAGCAGAGCCATTGTGGTGTGGCCCTGCCATTCAAACCATTATTACAAATGCTTCACACCAATGCAGAGAGTTGGTGGAGGGGTGAAGTATGAGACCCCTGTGTGATGTTATATATGTTTATTTTGTAAGTTCACAATTCTTACTATGCACTTATTGTTTATGTGTGCTCATGTATGAATGATATACTTCAATAAAAATAAAAACAAAAATAAAAAAGTAAAAGAAAAATGGCAAAGAGGAAGGCTAGGATGAACCTCTTAGTGCTGTATTTGAGTTAGAGACATTTGCATAAACTCATGATTGTAATATCTGTAGATATTGAAATAAATAAAATGTGTGTATGTGTGTGTGTACATACATAATCTATTTCCTACCTCTGACTTGTAGGAGGTATAGGAACAGTAACAACCTATTGGCAATGAACAAACCTAGTACCCAAGTCTTTGTTCCTTCATATCACGGAAAACATTCTCCCTTAAACAAACAGGGTTCCTTGGAGAAATGCTGACTGCAAGACAGTGGTAGGACAAAAATACAAGATGAACAAGTTTGTATAATAGAAATCTATGAAACCGTACTTATATAAATGAATGAACGAATGAATAAATTGGAGAAGAGAAAGTTTTCCTTATTATAGAATGCCACCTAATAAGTGTAGAAGGAAGATGGAATTAAATCATCATCATTGGATTCAGCATAGACTTTTAGCAGCAAAGGAAGCTAAAAATAGTGGGTAAAATTTTGATGAGGAACAGGACACTTACTAATCTCAATGAATCACCCCACATCAACTTAATTCATTGCAGAAGAGAATAGTAACTTCATAGTGGAGAAATCTGGCAGAAACCATTGTAGCCAAGAGGTTATGTTAGTAGTACCAAAAATGGGACATCATAATCAGTGGTTCACTGTTAAACTTGTTCTCAAAAACAGAAATCCAGATTTGTAGCATTTGTCATTTTTGTGGTGTAAGCATGCCCACCATGCCAGATTTCAAGAAATCAATATAATATCACTGAATACACACTTGGGAAGAAATGTGCTGAATTAGCTCCTGCAAGCATTTACAAGCCAGCTTCTGAACACGATTAACAATGTGTCATATAATACAGTGTCCTACGAAAAATACAGCATCAGGAAGTGGATTTGGCTCAAGTGATAGAGCTTCCACCTACCATATGGGATGACCTGGGTTCAATCCCTAGGGCCTCCTGGTGAAAAGGAAGAAGAGAAAGTGTGCCCACATGGCAAGTAGTGCCTGTGTGAGTGCACTTCTGGTGAGCCAGTGCCCCGTGCAAGTAAATCATGCAGGAAGATGATGACACATTAAAAGAGAGTCAAGCGGAGAGTCAAGGTGAAGTGCAGCAGAAACCAGGAACTGAGGTGGCACAAATGATAGGGAACCTTTTTCCCCATCAGAGGTCTCAGGGTGAAATCCCAGTGAATCCTAGAGGAGAGAAAATGAGAAGACAACACAGACAGCAAAAACAGCGAGGTGGGAGTAGGGCAAAGGGTTAAAATAAATAAATAAATCTTCAAAGGAAAAAAAAATATATAGCATCACATTTGTGGTATCTTGCCAAAAGTACAGTTCCTAAATTTAATCATGAAGAGCATGAGGCAAACTGAGACTGAAAAACATACCACAAAATAATGGTTTGCATTTTTCAAAAGTGTCAAGTTGATGAAAGACAAAGAATGAGAAAATCTTCCAGATTGAAGAAAACAAGAGACATGGTATTAAATGCACTGATTTTTTTGTAGGTTGAATCATTTTGAATAGAAGACATTGTTGGCAGATTGGTGAAATGTCAATGGGGTCTGTGAATTAGATGGTTGTGTTATCCCAATGTCACCCTTTTTTTCTTGAGAACTACTTTATTTTAAGAAATACACAGGGAATTTTTAGGAGTATTGGGTTATCATGACTGCAATTGGCAAATTGTTCAGTATAAAATCATTTTATATGATAGATGGACAGATAGAAGAATATATAGCTAGTAGATATATGGGAGTCTGTTGTCCACTTGCAACTATTCTTTGAAAATTTTAAAGAGTTAAAAAAAAACCCTTTATATGTAAAAAATGACAAATCAGTCATAATATTAAGCAATCAATATTTAAACATTTTGTTCCCACAAAATTTTTAAACATTCATGAAAGATACATTAGAGTTATTTATGTAACTATTTTAAAATTTAGATGTTGAGTAAAATACAAAAACGAGTAAGTAGTTTCCAGAGGTAAAGAATTCAGAACAAAAGATTGACTTGCTGACAAACTCCTTTAATAAACTCTGTGCTTTGAGTTTTCATTTCCATTTGAGTAGTGATATGTATCTGGTCTTTTATTGTAAGCCATTTAAAATCAAATTTGGAGGTAGACAGGTTATAAATTATAAATGCAAAAAATGTAACAAAATTCATGACAACTTGTAGCTGACAGTGTTAAGGGGAAGTAAATATTAGTGGGCTGAAGGCAGAATTTGTAGGGTTTATAATAAAATTTCTCCATTTTCTTAGTTATTTGTCTTTCTATCTAGGACACAGTAAAAGAACGTGATAAACAGATTCTGCCTCTGGCAATTTAAAAAATCAATTGTATTTCATATGGCAGGAATAAGCCCTTTCTTACAGTCCACTCAGATAAGAGCCCAAAGTGAAAATCCAATTTGAGGGGGTGGAGCAGGGTGTGCCCTCTCTCCAGCTCTGGTCTGGGTGCCCAGGTACGCAGAATCGTCTCAGGCCTCCTTGGATACCTGCATGTCTTTACTACCACCTGAGGCATCAAGATCCAGAATTTTTGTAGAGTAGCAAATGATTATATGTTGTAACAGAATTACACCACAGGACTTCTTAAGAGTTTTCTTGTTGAGATTAATAACAGAGGGAGCATGATACTTTAAAAAGCACTTTCATATACACAATTCATTTATTACAAATTCCTACAAGAGAGTTATTATCATTTTATCGATGTTGGAACAAATTTCAATTTTTGTAGTGACTTAGTCAAGGTGACAGAGCTAATTTCTATCTGTGCCAGGACTGGAAATAGGTTTTCTGATTTCCTATCCAGAACCCTTCCACAGTAATGCAACCAAGGAAAATGAACAAACAAAACAGTCAAACAACCAATGTATGTGTATTGAATACCTACATGTGTGAATTACTGTGCTGTGGGTTGTGGGCTTTTAAAGATAAAGATAAGTGAGGGATTGATCTCCCAAAAAGGCTATACTTGGGGGAAAAAAAAAAAAAGAACCAAGCATAAAGCATTGCATGAGAAGTGAAAAGCCATATCTTTCAATACAGAGAAAATATATCCCACCACAAACACGGGCGGTCAACTGTGGTTTCTATGAGGAGGTGAGAACTGAGCTGATTCTCATCTTGGTAACAGGACACCCATAGTTGGAAAGCAAGGAAGGACAACTTTCCTTACAAGGATTTACAGTTAATTAAAATACTAAAGTAATGTGGTGGGAAAAGTCACAAATTAACACAAATCATGGGAAAGCCATGAAAAAGTAGTATAAATGGTACAATGGAAACTTTTGGTTAAATTAGTTAGATCTATAGTAATATTGTATTATCTACAAATATCAGCCAAAATATAATAATAAAACCTAGTGAAAGGACAAAAGAACAGCAAACATCATAAATAGATAAATAACTTTTGTTTTAAATAGATGTCTCTTTTCTTGGTATGAGAATGTGTTAGAGCTGGTCCATCCACAGGCACAGTCCAGTTCTCCCTCACTTCCTTGCTTCTTTCCCTGGTCTGCGCAAGTTTCACTCTAAGTCCTTGGGATTCGAGGCCACAGAGTGGGCTCTATTATTCAGCTTGGCAGCCAGCAGTTTGCTTCTGGCAGAGGAGAGGGTTTGACTCAGGAAGATTGCTTCCTTGGGAACAAAGGCCTGGGCTCCCCCACTTACTGCATTGCCCCATGTGCTTCTGTTAGTTACTATGTAGCTGTCAGCAGTAGTCTCTCTGTATATTTCTGCTCACCAGCGGGAGAAACTTACAGCTTCTCCCCCCAAACTGTTCAATTAGAAGATATATTTACCAGGGTCATAAAGCAAAGGGGGTAACACCTGAAGACATTTCAAATTGTCTATCATTGGACACACATTTTTTAGGGTCCTTTGGGTGAACTATGCACCAACGATGCAGGAATGAAAAGACTCCTGGAAGTCAACCCGCTTTGGCCGTGAGTAAATGGATTGCGGCACAAAACCTAAATCTCAGTCAGGAATCCGATTTCCAAAAGCCCCTTTCCATGCACATGTGTCATCCACACAGGCTCACATATTATCTTGTAGGAGTGGATGATACATATTCTTCTCTCCTTTTCTCTGTTCCTACTATCCATGCTGATAATGGTTTGAGATTCATAGTGTACTGATTGGCCAAAAATGCCAAAATGACTAGTTATGTTTATATGTCCAAAATGTAGGTGAAACTTTTAAATCCAATGAAATATTTTTTTGTGTTAGTTGAACAAGAAGTCCTTAAGGTATTTTCAGAATGGAATTTTAAAAAAAACTCATTTGCATTTGTGACAGGTTATATTATTGTGAAATTGTTTGTATCTCTATCAACTGGTTATGATCCAGGTTTGGACACTTTCAGTTTAAGAAGCCTTAGGATAATCAAGAGACAGGACGAGTTCTTTCATGGAACTCTTTATTTAAAGTTACTGGATGATATTATGACACCGGTATTGCTTAAGTAGACATGGAGAATTATAGAGTATCTTATCTTTTCATTAATATTTATCCGTTTTGAATAATCAACTTATTTTTTTGTTCTGCTACATAAATATTATTTTTTCATACATTGGAGTTATCTTCATCATATCTTCCTCTAATAATTTGCCTGTACTGTGGTGAGTTTTATAGAATGGATAGTTCCTTGACAACTACTATGTACACAGTGCTTACCTAGGGAATAGATTTAATATATTAGAATATCAAGCATATGTGCTTTAGGAAAAAAAATGATTAAAACTTGCATAGCATTTTCCCATAGGACAATACATTGAGCCAAAATATTTTAAACTGACTCATGACCATTTTTCTTTTTCTTAGCATCTTCCTGTGTCAGAGCTGCTTTCTCCCCCTTGTCCTTGGCATTTGTAATTCTCCTGAGTTGCTGTGACACAGGCTAGGACAGGTTAAGTATAAAGAGCATTATATAAAAATAAACCCGTATTTCCTTGTTCACAAATTCTTAGTTGAAGTCAGTATTAGTCTCACAAAGAATAGAAAAGAGATACATATTTAAAAGCAACAACTTAAAAATAATCTATTGGATCCACATCTCCTCAGACTGACTACTCCATTATTCCCAATAGACCTGGAGGCTTAGAATTTGTTCCCTCTTTGTACATGTCAAGTCAAAACAAACAAACAAAAAAGGCAGAATATTACATGTTAAAAGAAAGCAATGTAGAAAACCAAATGCACCTTTAAAATATAATAAGATTTTATATTCACTGACATGATATAAAGCTAGTCACGTCTTATGCTTGAGCAGGGTAGAGAAGATGAAGTCTAACTTTTTGTTGTACCATCAACGGTAGAAAGACTCACTGTATAATGCTAAATGCCAATACTTACATTAAATCAGACAAACTATGGTGATTTATAAGCCTAAGAATAAACTCACATATTTAATACTTGAAAAAGTGAATGCATTGGTTAAAGTGAAATCTACCTTATTTCCTATAGGAACTATCGTCCTAGCACTTCCAATTGACTCTACTTACAGTTCCAGTGGGATATTAGTGTGACCACTGCTGGTTTTCACCTGGAATACAAAAGTAAGATCAAGTATTTCTGCTGCCAACTTTGTTATATTGAGGAATTTTCCTAAAGGAAAAAAAAAATAAATTGATGTTCTTATTATCCAGGGAAATAATATTATTCTAAAACTGTGTTTAAGATTTGCATGTTGGGAAATGGACTTTGGCCCAGTGGTTAGGGCGTCTGTCTACCATATGGGAGGTCCACGGTTCAAACCCCGGGCCTCCTTGACGCATGTGGAGCTGGCCATGCACAGTGCTGATGCACGTAAGGAGTGCCGTGTCACGCAAGGGTGTCCCCCGCGTGGGGGAGCCCCATGCGCAAGGAGTGCGCCCGTGAGGAAAGCCGCCCAGTGTGAAAAGAAAAAGCAGTCTGCCCAGGAATGGCGCTGCCCACACTTCCCGTGCCGCTGACGATAACAGAAGCGGACAAAGAAACAAGACGCAGCAAATAGACACCAAGAACAGACAACTGGGGGAGGGGGGGGAATTAAATAAATAAATAAGTCTTTAAAAAAAAAAGATTTGCATGTAATTGGATATTAGAAAATCTGTCTTACCCGGGGATGAGCCTCCCTGGCACCGAGAGATCACTATCAATTACCAACTGATGATGCAACTGGAGAATGACCTTGAATGGAAGGTTCAATGCGGATCAGCAGAATATCCCTGTCTACATAAAATAACATGACTTTAAAATGCTGTTTGACCTAATTTAAGGGGGAAATGGAAAGGAGAAATGAGTTTATATGGCTACGAGTCTCTAAAAAAGCATCTGGAGGCTGTCAGAAGGATTGCCCTTATGCACAACTGAGCAGAGTCTAAGAGACAGATAAAGTAGATACAACCCCCAGGTATTGGTTCCTTTGAGGGCTAAAGAGGCCCATGGGTGCTATGGTCATGGCAGATAGGGTTAACTGCCATGTCAGATGGCCCTTCTTTGGAGCTGGTGTTTATGCGTGATGAATCTGGACTCAGATGGGATCTCTCTTCTTAAGACTTTCATGCTACTGTGCTGGAGTTGTAGTTGGTGTTGGGGTTTAAGATATATTTAGGGGATCTGAATCTCTGGACTGACAATGTGATAGCCAGGCCCTGAGCCTCAACAGACTCCAGCACCTACAATCTGATTTATTGGACTCACCTCACTCAGCTAAGATGGAGTTGAAGAGGGACAACCACCACACCATGGAGCCTAGGGTGCCTACAACTGAAAGCGAGAGGATTGCATCCAGTATCCATGAGGAATCTGAGCCTCCTCTTGACATAGAGGTGCAATGGACACAACCAATCCAATGTCCACAGAGAAAAGGTGGCATTGGAGTGGGAAAAGTGGACATGGTGGCTAATGGGTATGGGGAATGGCAGGAAGAGACGAGATGTGGAGGCGTCTTAGGGACTTGGAGCTGCCCTGGATGGTGCTTCAGGGGCAATCACTGGTGAGGGCAAGCATGCAAAAGTTTGGCTCTCAGAACTGGCCGCCTCCGAGGTCTGAGGCACGAAATACGCCTCCCTTGGTTGGCCCCTCGGGACGAGGTATGCACCTACGCCTCCCCGCAGGGGAAACTCACGCAAGCCCCCTCACACCCCCTCCATCTGGGCCAATCTCAGGGCCTCCTACCTTGTAAAGACACGCCTGCTCTCTTCCACCTATCAGCGAGCTATCCAGCTCAGCCCTCTCAAATTTAAGCTCTCCCTAGTAACTACTGACCAGCCTAGTAGACGAGTTCTGCTTCTATGCCCTTATAAGGTAACAACAGCTAATCTAGCCTATCAGAACCCAATCACCCTCCACCAATCCCCTCCCTTCATACTCTATAAAACTGCTTGTACTTCCTCAATAAAGTAGACCTGCGCCATCCGCCTCGTCTCTGCAGTTGTCCTTCGAGTCACTGTGCGTCCTCTCACGCCTGCGCCTCCCCACCCCGAGCCCCCTGACTAGAGAAGCAGGGGCTCCTCACCTCATTTGGCGCCCAACATGGGGCTCCCTGTGGGGCCTGGCTTTGACCGCTCGCTGTCGTCCAGGAACAGGTAAGGACCCCTCCGGGTGCACCTCCCCTAGCTAGCATGGGGAGCTCACTCTCCTGGCAGCAAAGCCCGCAGGTTCGGGCCCTTGCCGCCCTCTTAGACTGCCACAGATGTAAAGTCTCAGCCCGTCAGCTTCAGACCTTCTGGGACCTCCTTCTTCCCTTTAACCCCTGGCTTACCACCGCCAACCTCTGGGACCCAGACACTTATCGTGTGCTCATAGATCGGGTCACCTCTGCCATGGAGCACGAAAATAAGCGTTTCCCTCCTGGCCTCATTCCTACCCTCATCACCATTCACTTCTGCCTCCAAGGAGCCGCTCCTCCTGCCGCGGCTTACAGCTGCAAGGAGGCCAACCCCACTGACGACAGGGACGACGACTCCGTCTCCCTCGTGTCCCAGCTTAACAATCTTTTAGAGCCCGCGCAGCCGCAGGCACTCTCTCCTAAAGTGCAAAATCTTGAGCCATCGGCACCTCCGCTTAAGCATCAAGATGGCGCATTTCCGCCTTCTTCCCCGTCCGAGCCCAAACATGGCGCACTTCCGCTTTCTTCCCCGCTCGCCGCGCCCAAGGACCCAAGCGGCCACCCCCCATCTCCTCTCCCGGGGAAGGCGCCACCTCCCTCCGCAGCGGCTACGTCACTCTACCCTGAACTTCCTGCTGCCGCAGCACAGGAAGTCCCCAAATTCCCCCAGCACCTGCCTAGGACTAACCAACCCATACCCGCATGCTGGCTCCTCCATGTCTGCCCCTTGGCCGTTCCCCACCAGTCTCGAATCGCAGCCAAATAATAATTCCCCATCATTTCCCGCTGCGCACTTCCAAATGATGTGTCAGGAGCCTTCACCTCTGCCCCCCCCAAGCGGCTCCGCTCAGCCTTCAGCCGGCTTCCCCCAGCTCTTCCCCCTCAACATCCAACAGACTCCACAGCGCCCCCTCCCTTGGTACCCCCACGAACGCGCAGAGGTCAAACGCCTCAGGGAGGCAGTGAAAGAGACGGTCTCGGCAGCCCATACGCCAGACAGCTCCTCGATGACATCTCTCTTCACTTAAATCTCCCTTACGATTGGCTCTCTGTTGCCCGTGCCATCCTAACTCCCGGTCAATTTGTGAACTGGCACGCGCATTTCCAGAACCAAGCCGAACTCCAGGCAGCCACCAACCTGCAGAACGGCGTCCCCTTCCCGGCCGAGGCCTTCTTGGGCACCGGGCCTTTTGCCAACCCTGGGGTATACACCCGGGCGCCTGCCGCCTTTTGGGATCAATGCCGTTCGGTTGCCTTGCGAGCCTTTCAAGGCTGCTCGGCTATTAAGACTGATGGTCTCGCTAAACTTACCCAAAGGAAGGACGAGGACTTCTCAGCCTTCATTTCGCGAGTCCAAGAGGCCTGTGAACGAAAAGTAGAAAATGATCAGGCCTGCCGAGCCCTCACTAGGGAATTTATCCTAGAAGGGGCAAACTCGGCCTGCAAGCAGGCCATCTTGCCTGTGTGTGATAAAGACATACATGAATGGATATTGGCGTGCAAAGACTTGGATCAAACCACCCAAGTCCTAGCCACCACCCTAGCCACCTCTATAAACCATTCCACCCAGAACCTCGCCGACACCTTGGCCTCATCCCTGGCCGAGGCCCTCTCCCTTACCAGAGGCTGCTTTAAATGCGGGGAAACAGGCCATTTCGCCCGCGACAGCCCCCAAGGACCCCGCCCTTCTTACCATCGGCCTCCAGGGCCTCCCACTCCTTGCCCAAGGTGTGGGCGTGGCTATCACTGGGCCAGAGACTGCCAGTCACGCACAAATAAGAGCGGCAAGCCTTTAAACTTCCAAGGGGGCGGGCCCCAGCCCCACAACCAAGGGGTTCCCCCCCCCGGCCCCACAACCAAGGGGTCCCCCCCCTGCACGCAAACCACCAAAGCCATAATGTGGTCCATCCCCATCCACCAAAATAAACCTCTTCTAGCCATAAAAGTTGGAGGAAAAGGTGGAGGGCAATGGTTTCATGGCACCCTTGACTCCGGAGCTGAAGTCTCCTGTTTCCCCATTTGTTATGAACACCTATGGGAAACCATACCGGGTCCTCCCATACAAGGTGCCACTGGGGAAGCGCCCTCCCGAAAGACTAGGAAATTAATTCCATGGGAGGACGAAGATGGACACAAAGGGCTATTTCAGCCTCTCATTGTGCCAGAACTCCCTACTATTCTATGGGGCCATGATATCCTCGAACAAAGCGGTGCTATCATCTCCACTGAGCACCCTGGGTCTACGGAGCACCCCCAATTCTAAGCGCCATTGCTCGTAATTTACCGCCTCAACCCGTTCCTCTTCAATGGGACACAGAGGAACCTATCTGGGTTGAGCAATGGCCTCTCCCGTCTCATAAATTGGAAGCTTTAAAGTTATTAGTACAAGAGCAGCTACACCTGAAACACATAGAACCCTCTGTTAGCCCATGGAATTCCCCAGTCTTTGTCATACACAAAAAAGCCAAACAGGCATACCGATTCCTCCATGACCTACGCGAGATAAATAAGCATATAAAACCAATGGGTTCCCCGCAACCGGGGCTACCTCACCCGTCAGCTATTCCCAAAAAATACCACATACTTATTATTGACATCAAAGACTGTTTCTTCTCCACACCACTGCATCCTAATGACCGCGAAAAGTTCGCCTTCATGGTTCCATTGCCCAATCATCAAGGGGCTAATGCTAGATATCAATGGACCGTGTTACTGCAAGGTATGAGAAACAGTCCAGCAATGTGCCAAAATTATGTCAATCAGGCCATTGAACCTCTTAGATCCTCATATTACGTCATCCACTATATGGATGACATCCTCATTGCTCACAGTGAAGAAGAAATGCTAATCGAAGGGCTAAACCAATTAAAATTAAACCTCCAACAAATAAACTTAACCATCAAAGAAGAAAAGGTACAAAAGGTAGCCCCATTCACATTTCTTGGATACCGAATAACCTCCCATATAAACCCCATATCACCCCAACTCGAGACTCCGGAAGCTCTCACTCTTACTGAGCTGCAACAGCTTTGCGGACATATCAATTGGATTAGAACCTCCATCCCTATCACTACACAAGACCTTGACCCCCTTTTCCAACTGCTTAAAACACCTGGACACCCTTCCAATATAATTCATAAAAAGATTAAAATCACCCCGGCTGCCAAACAAGCCATAGAAAAGGTGTCCCAGGCTTTGTCGAAAGCAGTTATCAATAGATATAACCCTGAGGAACCAATCTTAGCTCTAGTCCTCAAAACCCTAGGCACCCCAATGGGAGTGTTATGGCAAAATGGGCCTCTTCTTTGGGTGCATTTGTCTAAATCTCGCATTCCAAAGCTCCTGCCACTAATACAGGCCTTTATATCCTTGGCATCAGACCTTGTCACTTTGTGTAGGCAAAGGTACAATGTAGAATCTGCACGAATTATATGGCCATTAAATAAAGAACAAACTACCACCCTCTTGCAGGAGAACTATAGCATGCAAGTGCTCAAGGAACAGTATACTGGGGACTTTGACACACATTACCCTTCAAGCAAGTTGTTGCAAGGCCTTACAGGCATAAAGTTAATGGAACAAAACCATGCGTTCCCTTCTGGAGTGCCTATTCCTCATGCCACAATAGTATTCACTGATGCATCCAAACGTGGATTTGGCTTTTTAGCATATACAACCAACAAATGCACACCCTCATATCAGGCCTATAAGTTAACTAATTCAGTCCAGAGGGGCGAGCTACATGCAATCATAGCAACCCTTCAAACATTTAGTCAGGAACCACTTAACATATTTTCAGACAGCCAGTATGCCTGCCAGGTTTGTAAAACCATAGCATACTGCACCTTCTTCCCCACAGACTCACCTCTAGATGCAGCCCTGGTTGACCTAAAAAAGGCCCTGGAGCATAGACATCACCCCTGGTATATCAGCCATGTTAGAAGTCATACCTCACTTCCAGGAGCTATAGCAGAAGGAAACCATTTGGTTGACTCTTTAGTCTTGGTACTCCTAATGCAACAATTGACCGTTGATCCCATCAGTCAGGCAAAAAATCTGCACGCGCGCTTTCATTTTTCAGCTGCGTCCTTAAAGCACTTACTCCCTGACGTACCTTTAGACACATGCAAACACCTAGTGCGCCTTTGCAAAACCTGCGCACCATTCTTACCATTGGGACCCCTACAACCTCAAGGGGTTAACCCCCGAGGCCTGAAGCCCAACGCACACTGGCAAATGGATGTCACCCACATCCCAAAATTTGCTAGGCTAAAATATGTACATGTCATCATAGATACTTATTCTCATTTAACTTATGCGGCAGCCTTGGCCAGTGAAAAGGCTAGGCACTGCATAAAGGCACTGCGACAAGCCATCCTGTTCATGGGAGTGCCTTGGGACCTAAAAACAGACAATGGCCCTGCCTATACTAGCAGAGAGTTCCAAAATTTTATCAGAATGTACAACATCACACACCATTTTGGCATCCCATACAATCCACAAGGTCAAGCCATAGTAGAAAATACGCACCATCGCTTAAAGGTTCTCATTGAAAAAGAGAGGGGTATACAGCCCCAAGCTACACCAGATGAACTATTAACTTCATGCCTAATACACTTAAATTTGATGACATTTGACAAGAATGGCCTCTCGCCAATGCATAAGCATTGGGGGCCCTGTATAATATCTACTCCTCTTCCCCTTGTATATTGGAAGAACCCAGAATCCAACAACTGTCACGGACCCAGCCCCATTCTAACCCAAGGATGAGGGTTTGCTTGTATTTTTCCAGATAACGTCCCACAGCCCATCTGGATCCCTGGAAGGAATGTCCACCCAGCAACCAGAGAGACCAAACCGACCCAGTCAGGGTCCATGGAAGCCATCCCAGAGGGACCGCCGGCGGATGTGAGCTCTCCAACACCAGATACAACACCTCAACATGTCGGATGAAGCTCCAGACATCACCGCCCTGATCCGCCTGTATAGGAGAGCCAGAGCCACCGGCCCAACGAAGCCCCCTAACCTCATTGCCCTGCTGCTTGCTATGCTCTCACTCGCCTCTACAGGCCAGGCCATGGAGGTCTGGGCGGCAGTCCGTCATCCTCCTGGACTCCTTTTCCTTTCTCCGCAGATCCTTGTTTTCCCCCAACTCATCTTAAGCAACTGCTCTCTACAGCTACCATGCAACCCCACCTTCGTACCCACATCGATAACTCTCACTGTTTCTCTTACTCCCCCCCCCCCCAGATGCTCTCTTACTTATAGCCTTTGGCAGTGTTGCCAATCTTATAACCAATCCTTTTGGAATTATACCCTCTCTCTGCAGCATGACATAGAAACCTTTAATGACCTCGTTGTCCCCGAATTTACTATTAGCCTCCTCAGTCAGTTTCTCAATAAGTTCACCCAATTTTTCAACCCTGCCAATCTCATTTTCTATGGTATCCTTTTCCTAATAGCTGTTATTCTTCTCATAGTGTTCAGACGTGTCTTTACCTCCCTAACCACGTTAAAGCAGAACCAGCGAGTTCTGGCTATCTCCACCCTAGCCTTAAAAGAAAACAAAGGGGGAATTGAGGGCAAGCATGCAAAAGTTTGGCTCTCAGAACTGGCCGCCTCCGAGGTCTGAGGCACGAAATACGCCTCCCTTGGTTGGCCCCTCGGGACGAGGTATGCACCTACGCCTCCCCGCAGGGGAAACTCACGCAAGCCCCCTCACACCCCCTCCATCTGGGCCAATCTCAGGGCCTCCTACCTCGTAAAGACACGCCTGCTCTCTTCCACCTATCAGCGAGCTATCCAGCTCAGCCCTCTCAAATTTAAGCTCTCCCTAGTAACTACTGACCAGCCTAGTAGACGAGTTCTGCTTCTATGCCCTTATAAGGTAACAACAGCTAATCTAGCCTATCAGGACCCAATCACCCTCCACCAATCCCCTCTCTTCATACTCTATAAAACTGCTTGTACTTCCTCAATAAAGTAGACCTGCGCCATCCGCCTCGTCTCCGCAGTTGTCCGTGTCACTGTGCGTCCTCTCACGCCTGCGCCTCCCCATCCCGAGCCCCCTGACTAGAGAAGCGGGGGCTCCTCACCTCAACCGGATATTGTAAATCCTCACAGGGCCCACTGGATGGAATGGGGGAGAGTATGGGCCATGATGTGGACCATTGACCATGAGGTGCAGAGGTGCCCAGAGACGTACTTACCAAATGCAATGGATGTGTCATGATGATGGGAATGAGTGTTGCTGGGGGGGGAGTGGTGGGGTGGGGGTGGTGGGGTTGAAGGGGTCCTCATATATTTTTTTAATGTAATATTTTTACAAAATCAATCAATTAAATAAATAAATAAAGAAAAAAAAAGAAAATCTGTCTTGATGACATATTTATTTTAAAAGAAATATTAATGAGAAAATTGGAAAGTCAAGGAATGGAGTGCTTATATAAAACAACTATTAAAATTTTGGATTGTTCGCATGAGAAAATGCAAAAAATAGTTTGTATATTACCAGTTTCTCTGTGAGTCATAGCAGATATTCTTATAAGTGTCCAAAACTATAGAAAACCATAATATCCCAGTACATTATGGTTATTATATGCCTTTTTATTTCTAGTCTCAAAAGCTCTTAAAACCAGGACTAACAAAGGGCAGTATCTTCAGTGCTCTCATTCGTGTATTATTCTTTTTAATTGGAAGCAGGCATTGCAAAGGAGACTCTAACCTTTTAAAAATAGATGTGTGACTGAGTTAATAGTCTGATAAATGGGATGACAAAGTTCAAAATCACAAATCTTAGGTGTTAGATTGTGCATGTAAAAGCAAAGTAAGAATTTCCACTGAGGGTGTGGTTTATTTTAGACCATGTTTTTGAGCCCTAAAAATGCTTAATGTTGACATTCATCTCCTTTAATAAGCAGTTGCAAATAAGCAAATACATGGATAAGCTTTAATAAGTGATCTTATGAATTGAGATGAACAGTTTGCTAGGATGTAAATGCATGCATGTTTTTGAAAGGCCGGATTTCTACCAGACTCAAAATACAGGGCTGTTTCACATTCTAGTTAACTTTCCCTACTGATTACAGGAATTTGTATGCAACTTTTTTCCAATTTATTTGAAAAGGATCATTTTAATGACAGTATAAAATGATACTGTGGATGCTATTTGTGTAGGATATATTTGGAAAAATCTGTTACTTTAATACATTTTGTGAACATCTGTAGGTAGTAAATTATAAAATTGATTTATTATTGTCAATAAATTCACTGATATTTTAGCAATGTTAAAATTGATGAATGCTCTTTTCTATGCTTATTAAAATAGCTTCTGACATTTCATTCAGTTTTTATACAAAGAGGTGCTCGTAAAATGATTTTTCTGCAAACTTTTCTATATACACAGATGGGCTTCAGCTCTAAAAATATAATTATCTACAACCTATTTAATTCTAAATCATTATAATTCATTAAAAGAACAAGACTACTATATTTATCATTGAAATGAACCTTGTTCAAGAGTCTGATTTAGTTTAATTATTTAATTCATTTATATTTATTTGGACCAATTTAAATGAGCATTTCATGTGTTATCATATCTTTTTCAAGGGGTTGTTTTCTGATGCTCACACCATTCTGATGGTTTGTGCCATTCTTTACTTCCAATGCATTTAGAGGCTGTCATTTCTCTATTCTAAAGGTTTGTTTCAGAGTTTGAAATACAGATTATACAAGGAATCTGTAGAATTAACCTTAATAAAATCTGCACCAAAGGGTACAAAGACTGTTGAAATAAGTTACCAAGAGATTGCCAAAGTTTTAAATTAGTTAAAATATTTTTTCATATACCTCAAAGTATTTCCAATTTGCAATTTTCCCAACTGAGATTTTCCCTAAGATTTATATCCTACAACGATTAAAACAAAAACGTATCCTGTGCCACATCTTGCTTGTAGCATGTTACAACTGTTTTTTCCTCTCCCCTCACACAATGCTAATGCGGCATTAGTATCCTGGGTATTTAAAAGTGAAAGAAGAGAACTTGGAGTGTTACTAACCTGCCCTGGTGACAGTCACACTGCTAATACTGATAGAAAACAGAGGCACAGAAGTATACTTTATCACAAATACGCTTCGCCAACTAACTTTTGTAACTATTCCAACTATCCTGTTACAACTATCCCAACTCCCATATTAGAAAGGAAGTGCGCAGATTGCCCTGTTTTACAATTGCGGGTGTTAAGAGTCACTAGTATTAAACATTGAATGGAACATCAAAGTGCTTGTGAGCTGGTGTTGGAAAGCAAGGTGGTCTGGCTTTAGGACCCTGTGCCTTCATGACTCTCCCACCTTTGCTTTCACCTGGGGAGCATCATTTTTCTCATTTGGAAATGGACAGTTAGGTCCTCTTAAATGTAATAGTCCCATATTCTAAATGAAAGCTGGTGAGAATATCTCACACAGTAAACAATAACTTCATTCAAAGTGATAGGATGTAAAATATTAATGATTAACAAAGCACTTCCAAGGAGATCCACTTTACTATGTATGGTCTAGATTTTCTGCTAACTTTAAAAATCTAGGTAAAACCTTGAAAGATCAGGATATTTGAAATGCTGCTTATATTCCTGCTGCCATCTATCCTCCTTTTATATTAGTGGTTTGATTTGATATTTGACCAGAGTCAAACAATACAATGTACTCATTGTCACTCTTGACCTGGCCACTTTTCTGAAGAAAAATTACCAAAACAAAACAAAGCAAAGTAAATGAACAAATACCCAGAAAATTTAGAATACAGATATGTAGACAATAATGATGTTAGTGTATCCTGGAAATTACAAAATCTGACCTGAAGGCATGGACCTTGCTGGGAGGAAACTAGAATACAGTAAATATTCTTAAATTCACCTTGAAAAAAAAATCAGAATGTTATATATACATATTTAGAGAGAGAAGGAGACTATACACATACACATACACACACTCTCTCTCAACTAAACTAAATATACATGCTCGACTAAATAAGAGTTTCATTTCAGCATGGAATTTGATGGGAAGAAGATTAAAAAGACTGAACACATGAGCCATGGCATTGGAATCTCTATCATTTATACGAGGTGACAGTATAACACTTAAAAAAAGGTTCAGTATCCCTTCAGGGAATTTCTTTTTATTTGTATTCTGATGTGCTCTACTTTCTCCACTAACCCAAATTTCCCTAATATTAAAGTATTTTAAAATAAAACTGTAGTTCCTTTATTCTAAGAAAATCATTCATGTGACTAGGCTACTCAACATACACGTCTGGCTAGTTTTTAATTTCCTCATTATATTTTATTTTCCATGAAGGTGCAATTATAATGTAATTTAATATTTTTGCTATGCTGTATCAAATGTCTTATCAAACCTTTTAAAAGGGCACTAAGATATCTATGCATCTTGTATTCATTATTTCAACATCTTTAATGAAAATGCTGTGAGTCTTGTAGTATAAAGTTAAGTGCCATCTTCAAGAGAGAACCCTTCCAGTAGCTTCACAGGGAAATAGAAACAACAAAACTTTTGTAGGGAAATTAAGTTATTTCATTTAATGTAATTATCAATAATGACTGAATTTAAAACTACCATCTTTCCAATTGTTTTCTATTTGACTCATTTGTTTTTTGTTTCATTTTCCCCCATGTTCCCTGCAGGCTTTTTGGTAATTTAAGACTTTTGATTTCCAAGAGTACAGGGTTCAGAGAGGTGCATGGTCATATGTTTGATGACTGTTCCCTCCACAGAACCCTGAGGAGGGACTGTCTCCAGGCTCCTGCTGTGTCCTGTATATTTCTCTCAATCACGTAGTGGAAAGGAAATGCATACTCCCCTTATGTCTGGGTCTTTGAGCTATCTGAGACCTACACCTGGCCTTACCAATTTGCTGAAATGTTAACTGATTTATTTTTACCTGTTTCCATGGAAGCTGGTATCTGTTCCTCCTGTGCTCAGCTGAAAGTGAGCAGTTTGCATGTCCCAGCTCTTCTTGAAGAGGCTTGTCCTTCTTTGAATTCAGATTACATGTTTACCTTGCAGCATCAGCTCCCTGATGCATTATTAAGAAGTTGTGATTTTATAGATTCTCTCGTATTTCTCCTTGTTAAAGTGGGATTGCTGCTTTATTTTGAAGATTTTACCTCATAAGTGGAAGTGGAAGTCATCATAAGGTCTTTTTTTTAAAAGATTTATTTCTATTTACTCCCTTTCCCTTTCCCTTTCCCTTTCCCTTTCTTTTCCCCCTTGTGGCTTACTTGCTGCCTGCTCTCTGAGTCCATTCACTGCATATTCTTCTGTGTCTGCTTGTCTTCTTTGTTGTGTCATCTTGCTGGGCCAGCTTCCTACGGGCACAGGCCACTAGCTTTCCACAGGCACAGTCCAGCTGGCCTTCACAATGAGGCCCTGGGATGCGAATTCAGGGCCTTCCATATGGTAGATGGGAGCCCAATCAAAGGAGCCACAGCCACTTTCCATCATAAGCTTTTTTTTTAATTGTATGGGTCAACAATGGGTATATGGATACTAAGGTTTTTTTGGTTAGCTATCTCAGTTTGCCAGGGATGCTGTAACAAAGTATCATAGACTAGTTGGTATAAACAACAGTAATTTATTGGCTCCCAATTTTGGAGACAGGAAGTCCAAAATCAAGGTTTCGGTAAGAAGATGCTTTCTCTGACGTCTGTAGTGACCTGGTGGTGTCGTGCAGGCAATCCATAAGTCTATATCTGCCTCTGTCATGTGGTCATTGCTCTCCACCTCTGTCTCCTTGTAATGAGTTTGAAATTCCCTCTGCTTATGAGGACTGCAGTGACACTGGATGAGATCCACCCTTACTCAATACGGCACCAACCTTAACTAATCACATCTTCAAGAGCCTCTTTACAAATAGGATCACGTCCAAAGTCCTAGGGACTAAGGCTTGAGCATCTCCTTGTTGAGACATGACTCAATCCGTAACATTACCGTGGAGAAACTTATTCTTGAACGACCATTGTTAAAAGAAATTATCTAATTATACCCACATAACTTTAAAGTAGTGATATAGTTTTTATCATACCTATGAAAAATACCAGAAGATTAGGAAAATAAATTAATTAGCAGGGAAATCTTACCCAGTTTGGATGTGTTTCCAATTTAGAGTTTGCTTGAAATAGAAACTATTCATTCTGATTTTATATATAGCAATGCATGTTTACTAATCATATTTTTATTTTTAAGAACTTCTCTGCTAAATTGGACAATTGTTGTGAGTTTATATTCTTTACTAAATCACTAGAGATAGTTAATTTCTGAGATAGGAGTGAGCCATCTAATACCACCTCTATTGGCATCTATTCAAAATCAATGTCATAAAACATATCAGTTTATTTTACCTCAAGGGAAAGCTTGCAGCAGTTATTCAAACCTGTTTTAGTGATAATGATTGGCAGTGATTCACACGGCACCAATACAATTCTAAATGTGGAAGCATTTTTATTTTACTCCCTTTAATAGCTTTTTTTCTGTTAACATTTACTACTGGCAAATGCAATAGAAAAGTATACTGTACAGTTTAAATCCCAGGTATCTTACAAAGCAGTCTAGCAGGCAGACAGTTTCCAATGTGGAAACCACGCTCCTATGTCTAGGCCTTGGCCCTCACATATAAAAGACCCTACAGACGGGATCAGAACATGAAACAAAATCTGTGACAATGTCAGTTTCATATTCAAAAGAAGACAGAAATAGGAAGGAAGGAGAAGGAACATGGAAGGATGGTTGGAGGAAGGAAGGAAAAGAGGAAGGGAGAGAAGAGGGAGGAATAGGAGAGGAGGGGAGGGAGGGAAAAAGGGAAAGGAAAGGAAAAGAGGAAAAGGTAAAGAAAAGTAAAGAATATTGCAGTAGCAAATTTACACTATATTTATTCTGAGAAAAGGAGGAATTTGAATCAGTGATTTGTAGTTGTGAGAGAAAATTAGAAAAAAAGTAAATATTACTTGTTTGTATTGAAAGCTATTCCTTTACAGTGTAGGATTAAATGAAAAACATTTTCCACTTTTTTAGCATGTTTATAATTTGCAATTACTGTAATTAGTTCAAATGATTTCTTATCATTAGCAAACATATGAAATATTTTACTATGTCATTGCTGACTTCATTCACAATTCAAAAATTTTGCAGATATTAATTCATTCAGAGCATTCTGAAATATAGTGTTAATATGTCAAGTAAAAGTTCCTTAAAACTGATTAAGCCTTTCACATGTGCATTTGTGTAATTGATAGATAATGCAGTAAAGAAACATTATATACCATGAATAGATAGATAAGATCTTATTCAAAAGGTATATAGTTAAATGATTAACAAAATGATTACCTAGACTTTTTAAAAACTTGATAACCTGTTTGCTTTCCAGAAAGTATTTGATGCAACTTAAAATAAATATTATATATACAAAAATACAATTATTTTAAGGAAATAAAAGTTTTACAAAGACAACCAAACTAAAGAGGAGGATATAAATATTTCTAGCCTCCTAGATTAATAAGCATTACATTTAGCTTTGAATCTTCTTTCCATAAACCTTTTTAAAAAATGAAATAGCAATTAAGTAAACTCTTTACTTGTGCTATTTTCTACATGGTATTTGTCACTTGTGAGGGAGGTAGTCTTCAAACAAAGATTTTCTGAAATATACAGAAATGTCTTTCCATGACAATCATTCATCAATTTTTGATAAAAATTTGGAAATATGATATACTTCACATTAATTTTTTCAGGGGGATGTTTAAATCAGCCAATAGAAAATTATTAAAATCACATTACTTGAAGATGTCCTTTTAAAATTCCTTTTCTCCATACTTGTTTTCAGTAATTTAAAAGGCACTTTTTTAAAACTCGATTAACAATTTAAACTTTATTAAGAAGCTTTATTAAAACCCACCCTAATAGTCAAATCCTGTTACAACTTAAAGGGGAATTTCCAATGTTTTTATTGGCAGTGGAATTTTGAACTGAACATCACTGAAGTAAATGGTCCCCTGGGCTGGGCCTTTGGACTTTTTGGTTATATGGCCTCTGCTGTAAAGGTGTGTTGCTCTAACTGGATTTGACCTCTTCCATGTAAGAAGATCTAAATTTTAAATGCAAAGCATTTTTTTGCTAAGTTCTTCATGGCCGTTAGCACTGCCCAACTTGTTCTCATGCTTACGATTGACAGTTCACAGTGGAATCAAGGTGAATTCATGGGAGTAGAGGAGAGATACAGTTAGGCAAGTCTTGTAAGGAGCTTCAAGCATTCTCCACTATCAGTATCGTCTGCCGTGCTCTCTAAGCGCCCGTGTGGGCTCTCGGCCGCCTGTGCTCTCCTGTCCGGGAAGAGGCTGCCGCCGCCGCCGCGGGCGCCGCTGTTACTGCGGTGAAGCCGCTCGGCCCAGGCCGCGGTAGCGCCCAGCCCGGATTTCGGGCTCTACGTGGGCTAGACCCGAGCGGACCTAAAAAGAACAACGGGATCAAAGCAGCCCGCCCAGGAGAGCAGGACAGCGGTTTCGGCAGCTCAGGATCCACCCCTGCGACAACGTGGACCAGCTCCATGAAGTGGCGGCCACTGCCTGCCCATGCTCATACTCACCAGCACACACACAGACCCAAACACACGGGCCGCCCAGAGTTCTTAGCTAAAATGGACTACCTGCAATTTCCTTTGTGTGCTAGTCTCAAAACAGGCGTGTGAAAGCATCCAAGGGAGGATTAAATATCTGGAAAATGACTTAAGTCTTTTAAAATGAAAAGTACTAAATATCTTGATAGTATATTATTTTAACTGAATATCGACCACCTAGGTTAGCCTTCTATGATTACAATAATCCTTATAAATACGTGTAGAATATTAATATATTTCAATGCACTTTACTATT
The DNA here is from genome assembly GCF_030445035.2 of Dasypus novemcinctus. NCBI lineage: Eukaryota > Metazoa > Chordata > Mammalia > Cingulata > Dasypodidae > Dasypus > Dasypus novemcinctus. The sequence goes on along the minus strand of NC_080695.1, from coordinate 49,869,357 downwards.
ACATTAACAATATTAGTGAAATTTCTCAATTTGAATGATGAGTGGGACTAAATTGATAGGTAATGAGAGGTTGGACAAGACTGAGCTTCAATGTACTTTTGAATATGCTTACAGAAAATTTCCTTCAGTGATACCCAGAAATGACAGCTCAGAATGTTGCACAAATTGGATGCTCTATAAATGAGTGCTCACTCGATGATATAATTAACTTATCTTCCTAATCACCTCATGTTAAACTGCTTTTTATATATAGTTCTACATTGATTATTCAATGATTGAGAATGTTTTCTCTAAGCGTTTTTAATTTTTTAAAATTTTGTTAAGATGCTCTTTTAACTGTGATTTGATGAGCAAAGAATATATTCCTGCTTCCTATTCCAACTGCCTTCGATCAATTCATGTCTCCCTCGTTCCCTACTTGTTTGAAACATACTAAGGACAATGGGAACCTGTAAAATATTGTCTTCTATCTCACACCAAAGAGATCTTTCTAGGAATGTGAATTTTCTCTTACAAGATAATTTTAGGCATTCAATGTTAACTTTTCTGACAGGAGAATACAGGTTTAAATGGTGTCAACTCTAATATAAGACTAATATCCTGGGATATTTGGACATTTTAACTGGTATTAAATTTAAGTGAAGGGTGCTATATAAAGTACTTCATAGTTTTTCATTTTACTTTCATCTAAAATAAAGGGATTATCACAAAGCTTCTCCATTGTTCTTAACAAATCTGATAGTCTTTAGAATTTCAATAATTAATAGATCTGAGAAAGGTAGGGGAAGGGTAGATTTTATAGAAATATGATCTTATCATAAAGTCAAATCTTGTGGACAGTCACCTATTCTGTCTGCACTTATTTAAAAGGCATCGAAAACTTTAAACATACTAATTGGCTGCTCTGTCATTACTTGAGAGAATTGTCAATCATTAAATAAATTCTGCTGCTTCTTACTTTGAGAGTTTCCCACATGAACTTGATTTCAAATTTATAGTTGTCATTTATTGAGTTTGCACTTGTGACTCATGGGAGAGCACTTTATGTATGTTGTTTACCATGTGGAGTGGCTTTCACAGCAGTGTGCACATGTACTTTTTATTTCATCTCCTACCCATCATCAAAAAAAAATGAATTTTGGGTATCCTTACTTCATCACCAATTATTTGGACACCTCTTATATAGCCATGATCCATCCTCTAGACTGTGAGTATTCTAGATAGAGTAGTGAGAAGAGCAAAACAGTTCTGGTCTCTGATTAGGTGGAATTTACATTTGAGTGATGGAGCAAAATAAACAAGAAAACACTAAGTAACCATGATGGTAACAGATTGTGATAAACACTTCAGTAAATAAACAGTTCTGAGATGTAGAATAACTGTGCTGACTCTCCTTTAGAATGGAAGTATTCTTTGAAAGAAGGGTGAAAAAAATACGCCCTGGTGAGCCACACAAAGACCTAGAGGAAAGCATTCTATTCAAAGGAAACTGCCAGCTTAGAGACTGTGGGTGGGAATGAGCCTACCTGGCACATTCATGAAACAAACCAGAAGTCGAGAATAAGTGGAGTGGTATGAGCAGTTAGAAAAGAGCCATGAAATGAGCTTGAAAATTAGGCATAAGTATATGTTGAAGGACTTTGTAGTCAGGATTTTATTCTCAGGGCAAGTGAAAAGCTTTAAAGGGTTTTAGTCAGGGAAGTAAGACATGATCTGGATTCTATTTTAAACAGATTACTTGGGTAATTGAGTAGAGAACAGTATGGAGATTGCCAAGAGAAAAACCTTGGTCAGGCAGCCGGAGCAGTAGTCCAGATCAAAGATGATATAGCTATGACCAGACAGGGGAAAACAGAGGGATTTGAAATGCAAATGGGAGGTAGAAGTAACAGGAGGTGATGATAGGTGAAGAGAACAAGGAAAAGTGGGGAATAAGAATGCCCGAGAGTTTTGCTTTGAAATTTTTATTTGATTGGAAAAATTGATTTGATTACTGTCTGCCAAGATATGGGAGGAAAGAGGGATACTTAAAAATATTTTCTCCAAAGAGTCCATTCTGACCTTCACAAATACATTCTGATTTCTGAAAATATATATTCAATTATTTTCCTATGAGGGTGTAAGGTAAAAAATTTTCTTTCAGTTTTAATTTTTATACATATTCAAAATATTTTGTTTTTTTATTTTTTAGGAATCACATGATTTCTTGATTAAAACATTGAAGTGGTGGGGTCAATAAAGATTGCTGCTGAAATAAAAAATCTTTTAAATATTTTTATTGTGGCAATTTATATACAGCATAAAATTTCTCATTTTAACTGGTTTCAAATACACACTTCAGGGGTTTTAATGACATCCACAATGTTTGTGCTACCATTACCAAAATCCATTACCAAAAATTTTCCACCACCCCCAACAGAAGCTCTGTACCCATTAAGCATTCCCTACCCTCATCCCTGCTCCGCACACCCTGTACTCCACTTTCTGTCTCCATGAATCTGCATATTCTGGTTATTTCATATAAGTGGATCACACAGTATTTGTCCCTTTATGTCTGGCTTATTTCATTCAAGATGATACCTTTAAGGTTTGTCCACATGTAACATGTATCAGAACTCCATTCCTTTTTAACAGTGCATTAATATTCCATTATACCTATACCACATTTTGTTTATCTGTTCATCTGTTGATGGACGCTTAGGTTGTTTTCACCTTTTGTCTATTGTGAATAACGCTGCTATGGACATTGGTTACAGATTTCTGTTGTAGTCCTTGCATTCAATTGTTGTGGGTATACATCTCAAAATGAAATTGCCAGGTCATGTGGTAATTCAAAATTTAACTCTCTTAGGAACTCAAAACCATTTTCCACAGTGCTGCACCATTTTGCTCCCACCAACAATGAAAGCATCTCCATATTCTTGCCAATACTTGCTGTTTTCTGCTTTAAAAAAAAAAAAGATTCTATTAATTGTAATACTGTAAAGTGACATCCCATTGTGATTTTAATTTGCATTTCCTTGGGATGGGGGCTAGCAATCTTGGGTGGTTATATAAAAACTTTTCTGTTTCTTCTTTTATTTTTAATGAATGAGAAAATCTTTGGATATGCTTGTTCAGTACAATCTTATTTTAGATCATAGGATTTCAAAAGTATTTTACACTATATATAAAGCACTTGCCTCTATCATTTTGCCTACTAAAATCGTGGAAAATATCATACTCACCTCAATAAAATGAGGCAAATGCAAGAAAAGGAAAGGGGGATGATAAAATGTCCTCTCTATTTTATTTTAATCTCTTGCCTTAATCTTTTGGAGATAAATAGGGAACATTTGAGAATAAGTCATTCCAAACTTCTAAATACTTACATGGCAGGAGCTGAGCTGAGCTGAGAGAGCTGAGCTGCGCCCCAGTTGTTGAAGGTGGTCGATTAAAACAAGCAAAGTCAAAGTGGGAGTGAAAAAGGAAGCTGTGATTGTGCGAGCAAGAGGTTAGCCCTGGGAGAAAGCGTCAGCTCCCGTTCCATTTTCCCCGTGAAACCAGCGCCACCTGGCGGGAACCGGGTGGATCAGCTCAGGTGTGAGGATTCCCCGTGAGCCGCAGGAAAGGCCCCCGCAGTGGCGCAGAGCTGGGGGCTGGGTGAGCAGGCTGGGTGAGGAAAAGTACTGAACACTGAGGCACAGAGGAGAAAATGTCCTCAAGATCTCCCCATCCTCTTCCACCGGTCCTAAGGAGGTCTCAGAGAAAGACTTTGGGCTAGGAATTTAGATGTGAGTATGAGCATCACCTGCCACCGGGCAACTTTTTGCAGAGACAAAAATATTTCAGAAACTTTTTTCTGAATCCTTTAAAAATTTTAATCGGTTTTGACATGAGAGAAATTTTCTTGATTTTAAGCAAAATTCTAGCAAGGATTTATGAAATTAAGGTGATTCTGAATAAATAATTCATTGAATACTTAAATATCCTGTATTATCGGCCAGTAGGCCATTACCGGTGTTTTCTTCAAAAGAAAGGTTAAATGAGATAATGATTAAAATAATATTTTAATAGAAGTTATAAGCAAGAACAGAGTTTTAAAAACTTTATGGAAATTATCCTTTTGGGTCCTAAACCCCAAAGAGAACTTTTTTAAAGTTCAAATATTAATTTTTAAATTTCAAATTGATAATTATTTTTCAAAATATTGGCTGATACCAAAGTTCTGCGTGTTTTCTGGATTCCGTGTATCATCTCTGTTTTTATTTCCCCGAGAAACATTGCCTTTGGCTACGTCAAATCAAATTCTGATCAGATTCAGTGCAGAAAGTGATGAATAAGCCAGGGGATTCCATTTTGTTTTTGCATTTTACTTTGGCCGTTTCATAATATAGCACACACCACTACTTCCAGGTAAAGTACTAGAATCATCCGAGTTGCATTTTTATGGTATTTAGGGAATTTAAGGTGTTTATATATTTGTAATAAAAATTATTTAATAAAATATTGAATAGTTCTCTGACACTTAAATATTATATTTCTATTACAAAGACAATAATATCCCATTTACCTGGCACTATAAGGAAACAGGTATTGATCAAATTACCTTTGTGCAGCATTTCACATTTTCAAAATGATTTCAATTATATTATTTGATCTAATTTAATAACGTTCATAATATAGTTTGTGTTTTAGGTTTCAGCAGTTGTTTTTTTTTTTTGGTATCAAGGCCAGGGATTGGACCTGGGACCTTGCATTTGGCAGCCAGCACTCAACCACTGAGCCACATTGGCTCCCCTGAGTTGGTTTTTCCTTTACTTGTTGTTTTGTTCTTTTGTTTTTAGGAGGCATCAGAAGCTGAACCTGGAACCTCCTACGTGTGAGGTGAGCACTCAACCACTTGAGCCATTACTCATTATTATTACTCCCTTAATAATCATTTTAGTGAAAATACAATTAAAATTTCATCAAGGCAATTTAACAAAAACAAGTAACATACTTCTATCACCCTAACTAAATACCCATTTACTCTGTGATGTATTAGCCTTTGGCACTTCTACACACCTTTATACTTATTGTTGGATTTGGAGTTTATTCAAAATGTTTGAGATTGCTCAAAGATCATTTTCTGGAAAGCAAGGAAGTTTTCACTGTTGATATTTTGACTTTATCTTGCATATTTGTTAGACAAACTAAAAAAAAGTACCATAGAAACTCTTCATAAATTTTCAGAAGCCCAGAGTGTGGTTTTGAATATGACTTGTAATGGGTACACAGGTTGAGATTTGAAAGAGATTGCCATCTTCTGAGGTAAACAGTGTGTTCAAAAATACGAAGCAATACTTAATTTAACTAGGCCTCTAATTTGAAGCTAGAGATGTTACTGGATGTGCTTGAATATATTTTTGTCAAAAGCAGAGGCTATTTTCCATTTAGTAAAACTTCTCCAGGGAGCATTCTTGAAAGCATTATGTTTTTTCATAAAATTATGGAGAATATAATCAGTCATATCATTTATAAATAATTCCTGATAATCTCACTTGCAAAATCCATTCAAAATATATCATTATTAAAACTCTTCAGTGTTTGGCAATGAGATGACTTAAAGAATAATGAGGAGAGTGAGAAATATGTTTGAACATGTGAGTAAGGTGAAAAATGTCTTTAATCCAAATTAAATAGTGACTCATGATGATACTGAATTAAAATCAGTTCTATTATTCTAAATGGCACTTTTGGTTAAAATGTAAATAATCACACCAGTATTAAAAAGTAGACTCTCTTTGGAGAGAGGACAGTTTAACAGATCCACCTCTTAGGGTTCCTAATTTTTTTCAGATGAAATCTATAGTACTTTGCCAAGAGCAGGCTCCCAAATCAAAGTAAGGCTATGTGACACATAAAAAGAAAAAAAGATCGGATCACTTAGTTTAAGTACATTTGGTATTGTTAAAGGCATTTCTCCTTCGAAAGGTGCTTCTTTCGATTTCAGGTAGAGATTGGAAAAGCTATCTGGTAATCAGATAAAGTATCTAATACAAATGACCCAAAGTCTATTCTATCCTCAAATATCTTCAAAAGGCACACTTTAAAAAATTATGTTTCCTCTTTTAAGGCAATATATTGTCACTACCATATATATAATAAAGAAAAGTAGAAAGGAAAAAGAGATCACATTAAAATAATATGTTTTACTTGTATTTTAGAAAATATAATGACTCCAACATTCCCGAAATCAGATAACATTCCAGTGTCACTCTCTTTCTTGACTTGTTTCTACCACTGAGGTTATACAAAAATTGATGTCTTTTATCTAAGCCAAATCCTTTGGAGCTAAACAACTAAAATTGTGAATGCAATTTATTTTATTTTATTTTATTTTTAATATTTATTTATTTATTTATTTCTCTACCCTTCCCCCCCACCCCAGTTGTCTGTTCTCTGTGTCTATTTGCTGTGTCTTCTTCTTTGTCCGCTTCTGTTGCTGTCAGCAGCACAGGAATCTCTGTTTCTTTTTGCTGCGTCATCTTGTTGTGTCAGCTCTCTGTGTGTGTGGCACCATTCCTGGGCAGGCTGCACTTTCTTTTGCACTGGGTGGCTCTCCTTACGGGGTGCACTCCTTGTGCCTGGGGCTCCCCTATGCGGGGGACACCCCTGCGTGGCATGGCACTCCTTGTGCTCATCAGCACTGCACATGGGCCAGCTCCACACGTGTCAAGGAGGCCCGGGGTTTGAACCACGGACCTCCCATGCGGTAGATGGATGCCCTAACCACTGGGTCAAGTCCGTTTCCCGTGAATGCATATTATAAATCTCTCAACAGCAACTGGGAAGATTTTTCAATACAAATGAAAAGTTAAATTGAACATTGCTTCCTGACAGGTAGTAGTTATAGTGAAGACTTGAAATTCTTTGAATTCTTTCATGAAAATTTTTCTGAATAGTGCTTTCATATACTGCTTACAGCCTGACTTTTTCACATTATCCATGCTTAAAATTGCACAGGGGCTTTATGAATTCTGTTGTTATGGGATGTCTAACTCTTGTTAACAGTTAGTTCCAGCATGACGAGCTGTTAATGTCTTCTGTGAAAAATAAGTGTTGCATGTGAAAAAATTTATACATGACTCCAGGTCTAGAAAGGTCAGATTCTCAAGCCCTCTGTCCCCTACTTCTCTATGACATCTGGTTCTACACCTGGGGAAACATTCATGATATTACCCTGTCTGGGAACTTTTGAAGAAATGGGAAGTATAGAGGCTTTCTAATGTAGTACTTTAATAGCTTATACTTTGCTGTTTCTTTCTCCCCCTTTTTTACTAAGTAGTAAAAAGTGAGTTAACATGGGATGACTTCATAATAGAATGCTTTCCACCAGTGGGGAGTCTTGTTTGTTCATTTTCTGGATGCTGGGTAAAGACTACACATGGGATACTTTCCACTCTGAAGGGGACGAAGCCTACAGGAGTCACATGCCCTGATTATGGAAAGAGTGGTGTGGAGACTGGGGAAATGGCCTTATGTTACCAATATATTTCAGTGACAACTTGGCACCTTCTGTAACTTGTGATTCAGGTCTCAATCACGCTAGCCCAACTTCATCCAGTTCTGAATCAGCAGCCTTGGGCCTCAGCTTGGTGAAAGGCAAATAGTACATAAAAACAAAGCTATGGTTTGATTCTTTGCTGAAAAAAATCTAATTTTCTTCCTTATGAAATGTGTGTTATTCTGTCATTCCAGTTCTGAATCAGTATAACAGTTTTCATACATAAACATCCCTGAAGACAGAATGGAGGAATACATTTTTAATTCAAACTTTATTTCAAATTAAAAAAAAAAAACAGTAAAAGGAAACTCAACAAGTTATTGAAGCAATACTCCTAAAAAGTTCTATCTAGGCACTTTATCTCACAATTCTTGCTATTATATTGTCAACATTTTCAAACAGCTTTTTAGATTTCCCTTTAGACATCAAGTAGGAAGTTTTCCTTGGCCCTGTTATGCAGCTCCTGAGGAAAACTCACTCCACTTTGTAAGCCCTCTACCCTTTCATTGTCTGCCCGATACTTGAAGAACCTGAAATCACTAGATACTGTTGTAGAGTTTTAATTATCTTTGCCATTCCAAAGAAAACAAGTAGTGGAGTTGTACCTAGTCAATGTATTCTTAGATCAATGAGAGAGTAAGAAATCACACAGATTCTAAATTGCTTATATAAATGCCTTAGAAAATCGGCATATTAGGAGACCCACTTACCATTTCTTGGTAAGTCCACCAGTCAATGTTTCTTCCGGTACTGAAATGGACTTTTGATTCTATTCTAGAAAGCAAGTACGTTGCATTTGTAGCAATTTTCCTTTTCTGCCATAAATACTTGTCTTTTAAACTGAGAATCAGCCTGGCGTGGTGATATATGTGGCAACAGAGTTCATCTGAGATGGTTTCCTTTCCTGCTTACTCAAAGCACATGGTAAGTTATGGAAGGATAGTTAAAAATCACCAATCTTCTCCTTCCCTCACCCCAACTATGGCACCTGTTTGAATGTGTCTAGGTTAAACTTGGTGGCTGACAATGTCTCATCAAAATCCTATTACTTTGTCTTATATTTATGTCTGTTTCCACACACAGTCTGTTTTAGATATTTGTTTTGATGTAGAAGCCAATACTTTGAGTTTCCTCAAAATAATTCATTCACACTAAAATCAATAAACCTTGAAGATTTTACTGACCATTTCAAGGCCTAAAGGAAGCCATTGTTTCATATCATGTTTTCCCGCAGTTCACTGCTTAGAAATGTCAATTGGCTTTGTCTCTGTCTTTCTAAGAAATGCTTGCTGGGTGACCAACTCTCCTCAATTCTCTCCATCCTCACCTGAAACAGGATGTTGCTTCTGAGCCTTCCCAAGGATATTTTCCCAGACTAACTCATTCATGATATTCCTATTTCAGGAATTTTCTATTGTTAAGACTCACTCTCCTTGGCATTAATGTTAATAAAGACAATGGAAAGGAATCCTTTAAAAGAAACAGAATTAGAAACATGGAAATGTTTTTTCAAAGTATGGACAACAAGAATTTACCCTAAGATCTCCCCTGCTTTAAGTCTTTCCTGGGACTGCAAATACATGTTTTTGTTGATATTTCACCAAGACTTCATCGGCTTTTACATGGCATATATCATGAGGTTTGGTTGCTTCATTTCTACTTCAAAGAAATTCATTTTTTCTGTTAAGAGCTTTCAAAATGCATGCTACTTTACAAAGAAGACTGGATATGAAATTTTGCTCAAAACTCAGTGATGGATGTTTGATTCTGTTGACTAGTAATGTCTTGTTGAATCAGATTTTACAATCTCCAGTGGAGAATGATTTTAAGAAACACAAAATATCCTTCATCATTAAATGAAGCAGGGAAGACCACCTCACTTAGGTATTGCAATTATTCTTACCTGTATTCAGATGTATTTTCTTCTTATTTTCACTACATCTACTCTACAGGAAGTACTGTATTAGCATTGTGTATCCACAGCTGTTGTGCAGAGTATTTGTGGCAGTGAAAGGTGATTAATAAATCTACCACATTACTCCTCTTGTCTCCTCTCCTGAGAGACGTGCACACATCCACAGACTGCCTTCCTGCAGCACTAGAAAAGTCCCGGAGAACAGCTTCCTTCTCTGAACCAATGTGATAATTTGGCCTGAAAAGTCAATCATTTTATCACCCTCTATTCTGGGCTGACCTTATTCCCTCTTCACTTTTCCACTGAGTTGATTTCAATTAGCTTCTCAGTGGTGTGAAACATTTATGAAAAGATAGAGAAAAATTTCTACAGGAAGTAGAATTTCCCTCTGATGCTGCCTGAAATTGATGCTGTCCAGTTTAAGGGCAAAAATAGAGGATTGACTGAGAGGAAAATGTTACTGAACATTGGTTTATTTTTTTTCTGAGAAGTTACCTCCAGTGTTGATGTCTCAATGCTACAGTCTTCCTCTTAGTGTCTCAGAAACTTAAAATTGGTTTTTACCAATTTTTAATCATTTTCCTCTAAAGAAAAACCTATTATTTTATGCAAATTCAGGTGTTATTTATTTATTGGGTTTTTTTTGTTTTGTTTTGTTTTAGTTAGACTGGTAATTTATTCAGGTAGGGAGAGAAGAGAAATGAGAGAAAATAACAGAAGATAGCAGAGCAGGGGTCCCAGGTAGGGAGGAAGGGGGTGAAAAGGGATGAAGAGAGCTAATTTATAAGCTACAATTCCCCATTATTGATTATAAGTCCCCAGGGTTACTTGTTTGGCCATACGGCAAAGGAAAAATGTCAACAGTGGTACACAGAGGGCAGGACAGATACAGGCAAAAGAGCAGGGCAAGAGAGCCTGGGCTCTGGTTTGTGCCTGGCTTTTAAACTGTTAATTATTCTACCCCTCTGCCAATGGACGGGGAGGGTGTTCCTGTTGTTTGCTGTTTGGACTGATTATCTGTAAGAAATGAAGATTCAGTTTTCACATAATGGAAGAAAATATTAATTAATGTAATCTGGCAGCCTACTGCCTCAGTCTCCCACTCTTGGGTTAAACAGGAACAAAGGAAACCAGCTGAAGCTAGTCCTGTAGGCAATAAAAAAGATGCTCAAGAAAGAGCTAAGTCAATACCAATTCAGCACTAAATTCCATTCCTTATTTGGCAAAGGGGAGCAGGTAAAAACTGAAATGGTTGGAATGTGATGGGGGAAGCGGTTAATCACAAACTTTTGCATGGGAAAGTTAGATCTTCTCGGATAGGTTGTAACCTCTGAAGTATCCAATCTATGGAGAAACAGAGGAAGGGCTTGAGTGCTAGGCTTAGGGGTATAAATTCTATCATTCTTCTTTGTTCCGGGAGCCAGCCACGTTTTCTGTTTGTGCACCCCCTCTTGCAACATTGAGAATATTTTTTTTTTCTTTTCCACAATCGGGTGAGCCTTATTTTCTTCCAGAATAAGATTTCTTTCTTACATTATCCCACCCTTCAATCCTTAGTGAGGACCTAATGATAAAGTTCCTAGAGAACATCCGAGCTTTTCTTGTTCCCAGGAAGAAGTCTTTGTTCTAGGTAGCAGAATCCTGGAGGTGGGGTTCTTCCAGCAGTCATCTTGGGAGTTCCACATGTCCACGTGGTCTCTGCCAGGTTCCAGATTCATCTATTAAATCCCTATCTTATTAGCCTGCTTCATTTCCCCCTCAGAAATATCTACACTTTTAATCTTAAGGGGTGCTGAAGGAAGATGATCTTTCTTCTGTAACTACTTCCTGCTGGTTAGGGGCTTGCAGACCCTGACTACCAAGGTGCAGAATGCCCTTGCTACTCCATCTCGACTGGAAGAAGATGGATCTGGCATCCAGTATGAAGCTGGATGAAGTCCCCACATGGCAAACAAGAGGTTGATCTTAAAAGAAGACTCGAGTCACTCTGTTTTGGATGTCACACGACCCTTGATTAAGTCTTTTCCGCGGTTCCCAATACTGATTTGGAAGACTTGCTAACTTCTTCAGGCCCCATGTTGGGCACCAGATGTTGGAGATTTGGACCCAAAGGATATCAGGAATGAGAGAGTATTTATTCTTATTTTCCTTGAAATAGGCAAGTATGAAATTCACAAGGACAGTTTTAATAGTGACATGTGTCCAAATCACCCTAGATACTCTATTACTCCTTGTTTTCAGGCAGCTAGCATGACAATGATATCCTGGGAGTATACAAATGTATAACTCTATGTTGGAAGCCACTTAGACAAGTTTGAAACACAAATAGCTGGTACTTTCCAAGTAGTTTAGCCTAAGTAGAGAAGTTACCATTAGAGATATTTCTGTTTGTTTGCTTTGTTTTGTTTTTTTGTAGAAAATCTTGAGAATTGACTGTGGAAGTCTCTATGGGAAATCATTTTCTTTTTCTCATAGAACTATTCAACTGTAACAAAATACTCATAAATAAAAACATGAAACATATAGTTTTAAACAATATTTTACTGCAATGGAATATTATAATTATTTTATATTCTAGCTTTAGTATAGAAAAGACAAATTCTGATACATCATTATTTCAACTATAGCTATAAGATGGTATATAAATTTATTAACTTTTACCCTTTGATAAAATATTTGCATACTCAATTGAAACAAAGTTTAATCAAAATACTCTTTTGATTTCTATTCTTATGGAATTGCCTTCTTAGCAACAGTAATATGAATGGTGCTGGTTATTGTTCAGTTTCAATTCAAAAATGATGCCAGTGGGTTAGGAAAAGTAGTTTGAAAACAGAAACATTCTTTTTAAAGAAAATGAGGACATGAACACATTTTCTCATATGGCTGTATTTTTGAAGAAAGAAACACAAGGACAGCGTAATGGTACCCTAGATATAGTATTATTTTAAAGATAAAGACATATTGATGTTTAACTTTAGACAACAAAACCAAAATATGCAGATTAGAGTGCAAAATTTGGGGATCTCTTTTCAGACCTGTTTGCCAATGGAAGTATTTCTTAAACTTTAGCTCTGCCCCTTGTCATAGACATAAAATTTTCTTATAGCTGATAAGTTCTGATGTAGTCCCAAAATAGAGATCTCACTCTCTGTATTGCATTGAGAATGACCTGTCATGGCAAACAACCCAAGTTCATAATCAAACAAATTTGGGTTTAGTGCTTGCTACAAAAGAAAGACCACACACCATGGGGACCTGGGAATGTCTTAGTTATGAGAGTGTCAGAAGAGGCTTGTTATAGGATTTGGGCTTCTGTTAACTGATTTTGGGAAGGATTCAAGGCAGTTTGGTTTCCTCTGGATTGGTGTGGTCAGGGGGTAATTGTATTATTGAACATCTTAGATTTTATCTAGGAGATGGAAGGAATGGAATGAGGCTAAAGCTCTAAATTAGTAATGAACCAACTATGACTCAGGTTAACAAGCAAATGGGGATTTTTGATCTTTCTTGTGATAGTATTCTTTTTATTTTATTTAATTTATTTATTTTTAAAGATTTATTTATTTATTTCTCTCCCCTCCCCTCTCCCGCCCTGGTTGTCTGTTTTCTGTGTCTGTTTGCTGTGTCTTCTTTGTCTGCTTCTGTTGTTGTCAGTGGCACCGGAACCTATTGCGTCATCTTGTTGTGTCAGCTCTCTGTGTGTGCAGCACCATTCCTGGGCAGGCTGCACTTTCTTTTGCGCTGGATGTCTCTCCTTATGGGGCACACACCTTGCACGTGGGGTTCCCCTACATGGGGGACACCCCTGCATGGCATGGCACTCCTTGCGCACATCAGCACTGCGCATGGGACAGCGCCACACAGGTCAAGGAGGCCCGGGTTTGAACTGTGGACCTCCCATGTGGTTGACGGATGCCCTAACCACTAGGCCAAGTCTGCCACCTACATAGTATTCTTGATATTTTTTGTGATTAGATGGGAATACAAAGTGGTCTCAGATTGATGCCATCTGATATGGATGTTCTGTGAGACTTTACTTTCAACAGGAGAGCATCACAGCCTAGTTCTTGGTACCAGGCAGCTACCAGCTGACAGATGTCAGAACCTCCTTTTTTCTGTCAAACTTTAGGCAGAACGGTGTCCTCACCAGCTGGAATATTTTATTAAACTTCCCTACTTGCTTTTTTTTTTTTCCACTTGGAAGGCATACAACCATACTGTTAAACATGCATTTTTAAATACACACAATCTCACTAACATTAGCATGGTCAGCTGTGGAAATATCCTGTCTTCCCTCCATTCCAGCCCCACACAACCACACTCTCAGCCCCCATGCTCTTCTTTGGACAATTGCTGGTCCAATGAGTAGACCCAGGGAAGGAGATGGTAGGCTTTTTTTATACCCCAGTAGTGGGATCCAAACTAGCTCTCCCTGATATTCTTTTCCAAGTTTTTTCCATGCAGAATGGGTTAATTCTCTGTTTTCCCATAGAACATTTATTTTTTTAACCACAAATGCATTCATTGATTGGATTTTCTCACTAGTCTGTGTGGTCTTTGAGTATAAAGTTCTTACCTCTCGTTATCACTAGCAGGATAATACTGGCACTCAATTAACTGTAACTGTTTATCAATCAGTCTTCTAAAGGCGGAGATTCTACTTATGCCCTGGTTTCTCTGTTTAAAAATGAGACTATTCAGGTGGTCATTGAAATTGATATGAGGATGAAATATAAATGTGAAAGTACTCCAAAAATCATTCCTTACAGGGATTTTAAAGACACTGTTAATTTTATATCAACACAAACTCTCACTGGACTCATTTTAAATCTCTTTTCAAGAAAATATTTGGCTTCTTCAGGAAGATACATTGTTGTACATGCTTTGCCTTTAGCTGTTCCTTGCAGCAGTGATTCCCTGTGCAGCTGTGTCCCAAGGCCCAGATACGGAAGTAGTATCGGTTCTGAATTTTCCACTGGTTCGATCATTCAATCTGAATACAACCCAGGATACCTGCTACAAGGCTCCACGGCTATCCACTGTCAGTCTGTGCCAAATGCTTTAATGGAATGACACAATACCAAGCTGTGTAGGTAACCATGTCTGGGAAAGTGTGAGAACTTGGATAAATATGTAAATCAGACCTGAGGAACAGTTTCACAGAGCTGCTTTCAATGACTATATCTTGTTTACAGGGCCACACAAATGGAATTGATAATGTTTGTGACCCATTGAAAGAATATTTTATCAGAAAAAACTGATAGCAGCCAACCTTTAAAATATTGTTTCAAAAAATAGCTCATGAGATTAACAAGCATGAAACATGTTTTCCTTCTCAATATTTATTAAGAATGCCATCAATGCTAAAGCCATGAATTTTCAACATAATTAGATTTTGTGAAAAATCATTATAATGTTGATTTGCTATATTACTTGTGTAATGTTCCTTTAATACATTTATGCTGATGTATGTTTGAAAAGCAATAGGTTAATGCAGACTGAATAACAATGGCATTTTAAATTACAGTTTATTTGCTTCATTTTGTATAAGATCCTCTAATGCAGTCATGATTAACACTCAGATTCATTTGTACATTTTCCACTCCTCTTCTCTGGATTTGCTCATAAAAATCCCATTAATATTAACTGGAGTTGCATGCCTACATATAGAAGATAATGCTCTACAAAGTTTCTTAAATTGTAGTAGATAAATTATTCTAAAAATAATTCGTTTCAGAGATGGCATTGCTGTATATACTGCCTTCTTTGATAACCTGAAAAAATTTATT
Source organism: Dasypus novemcinctus (assembly GCF_030445035.2). Taxonomy (NCBI): domain Eukaryota; kingdom Metazoa; phylum Chordata; class Mammalia; order Cingulata; family Dasypodidae; genus Dasypus; species Dasypus novemcinctus. Next base: position 49,854,122 of record NC_080695.1, on the reverse strand, counting down.
TCTAGACTCAGGATGTATAATTTATTTGCATCATAGTAAATAATCAATAGTATTGCCAATTTAAAAAAGAACAGGCTAAATGTTACTTTGGCAAAAAATGTCAATTAAAGTTTCTAGAACATGTAAAATTTCTCTTAAAGTCTGATCACACTCCAAAATAAACCAGACACAAATTAATATTGTGCTTCATTGTATTTTATTTTTATTAAATGTGGCTTTGACTTTCAGTCCCATGTAGTGTCTGTTTCACTTAGTGGAGAGGTACAATCCTATCCCCTGGTTATCCTGAACCATATGGTAACAACTGAAAGTGTATATAGAAAATCACAGTTACAGAAGGACCAGGGATTCAGGTAAGTCCAGAAGCCCAGAGTCTAATAAACAGTGCTAAGTCAGCATCCAGGGGCTTCTTTCTTTTTTTTCCTCCTTCCATTTCTTTTTGTATTGGCTGTTTTAAATATATAGACTATAATATCCATACTATTTCTCCATAGTGTTTCAAATCATGTCTCTCTATTTGGAATAAAAATATTAACATGTTGGGTAAAAAGAATATCAACACTGCCATTTGTGAACATTTTTAGATGCCTTTTACTTGGATAATTTTGTTTGAGTTTGTCCTTTTTCTTATATTTGTGCTTTTAATTTCATGAGACATTCCATATGGTTAGATTAATTTCCTTCAACTGAAAGTCAAAATTAGCTTAATATTGTTGTTTAGACTGAGGTGACCAGCTTTGCCATGGAACAGAATTGGGACTCTCGAGATCTATGATGGTGGTGACATGACTGCATCTCGACTGGGAAGTTTTTCAGATAAGACACAATTGCCCTTTTCTTTGCTTGTGTCTCAAGATCTGCACACACTGATAAAACAATAAACAATAAACAGCAAAATGGTCAATGTAGAATTTTCCTACAAACTCTCCTATATCCATAAGTTTCTCTAGGGTTGCAAATCTAAGACCACTAAGAAACCAGGTGAGAAAAAAGAAAGCTGTGTTCGCTGAGAGCAGAAGCTTCAATTGTAGTGTGATTGCCCACTCCACCTTCCTGAGGTTAACAGAGCCTTTATAGGTCACAGGCCTTGGACTGGTCCTGGGATGGGGGAAAGAGAAGTAGGAGTGTGAGGTGGGGGTAAGGCAGAGATCAGATCACAGTTCTCAGTTCTTCAAAACAGATGATGTAAAGGTAAGCAATCTGTGGAAATTACACTCTGCAGTTTCAAGCTATCAGGAAAACAGGCTGTTTATACCTAAAATTTGCAGCTCTTTGTTATGTAAGAATTGCAGAAATCTCCACCTTTTACATCAGGCACTGCCCTACCTACTCATACCTAGTAGTCATACCTCAAGTTGTAGTGAACTGCAATTAAGTTCTGTCTCATTCTTTGGTCCACCTCCAGCTCTCACAAATATATCTGCGTAATAAAGATTCTTCTTTCAAAATCTTCCCTTCAGTCATGCCATTCGTTCCCTTCCCACTGCCCCTAAACTTTATTCAGATCCTTTCACCTTTTCTTTCATTTTATTAGGTAATCTTGCCTCTAGATATTTGTCATTGCGTCTTCCATTCTCTGTAGCATTAACACATCAGTCGTCCCAGTCAGAGTAGTTACCATTGATCTCATCATCATCATTATCATCCCAATGCTTGTCATTTTCTGTAGTTATTGTGCCAGGCTTGCCTGTTTACATGCATTATCAATTTTTTCTAACAGTGAGATAAATTTTGTTGTTGTTTTTTACAAATGAGGAACAAAACTTTAGATATTTTAGAATTTTCCAAGGGTAATGAAGCAGTTTGATATAATTGATGAATTCCAAAAAGAAATATTGGATTATGCTTATAATCTGATCTGTACCTGGATATGATTGAGATATGATTAGAGCATTGAGTGCCCACCCAATCTCCACCCCTTGGTGGGTGGAGACTCACAGATAAAAGGCATGGCAAAGAATAGAGTTGAGGGTTTCTGATGTTGAAGGTTTGATGTTGGAGTTTGATGTTGAAGACATAAACTGGAGCTCTGGGAAGTAATCTCACAAAGGAAGGAGAATCCAGGCTCAGGAAGGAAGGAAACTTGAACCCAGAGAAAAGCCAGCCCCAAGAATTGGGAACCCAGGAAGCCTGAATGCTCACAGATTTTGGCAACCACCTTCCTCCAAATAGACCTTGGTGAGGGAAGTACCTTATCCTTCATGGCCTGGTGTCTGTAAGTTCCCACCCCAAATAAATACTCTTTATAAAAACCAACCAATTTCTGGTATTTTGCATCAGCACCCCTTTGGCTGACTAATACAAGTACACAGATAGGAAATGTATAACTGGGATTTTAATCAAGTGTGTCTAAACACAGAGCCTGAATACAACTGCCCGAGTTAGGGATCATATAATAAAGAGTTATTTAAGCACATGAAAGTTAATTTTTTGACATAATAAGAAATCTGAATCTAGAGAGCTTATTTTATCTAGTAAGTAATAGCTTTTCAAAAAGGTCCCCCAAGTTGCTCATTATAAATATATGTAAGTTTATAAATATATTAATATCTCATTGAACTGTTGTTTGGTCATCCAGACTACAAAGGAAGGCTTGTTTTGTTGTTGTTTTTTTTTAAACCAAATACATTCATTCCTTAAACAGCATCTTTATTCTACTCTTCCTTAACAAATAAGAAAAAGAAAACTGATAGTGGGTGTATTAGTCAATAAAAAGAGGTGCTGATGCAAAATACCAGAAGCCGGCTGGCTTTTATAAAGGGTATTTATTTGGGGTAGGGGCTTACAGGTACCAGGCCACAAAGCATAAGTTAATTCCCTCACAAAATCTATTGCCATGTGTTGGAGCAATATGGCTGGCAACATCTCTCTGGATTAAGGCTTCCTGGGTTCCTCTCTTCCCAGGTCTTGACTCTCTCTGGGCTCGGGTCCTCTGTTTTCTCCACAAGTTCAGCTGTAGACAATGAGACTCTCTGGGCTTTGCCTTCACAAGGTCAGCTGTACACTATCAGGCAGATGCTTCTGTCTCTCTCCCCAGGGTTTCTACCATGTCTAAGGAGCCATCCCTATTCCTGTGTTCTTCACCTGGTTCAGGTCCTCTCTTCTGGGCCTTGCTTCTCTTTCCTCTGCGTGCTTATTTCCTGGGGCTCCAGCTCCAACTCCAGCATCAAACTCCAAATCAAAACTCCAACAGCAAAATGCCTCCAACTCTGTCTCTTGTCATGCCTTTTATCAGCACCCTACTGATGTGGCCCGATCAAGGCCTTAATCATAATTTAATCATGCTCAGATAAACACCAGTTTACAAACATAATCCAGTATCTATTTTTGGAATACATAACTATATCAAACTGCTACAGTGGGTTAAGACATTACCAACATCTGCCACAACTTTCATTTTATCACTGACCTCTTTCATAGCTTTCCATGATTTGTTTCTAGTTGCCAGCAAATAAATTCATATTTTTACATGGACATATAAAGTTTTATGCAATAAAATATCAGTCTAATTTTTAGAGTCTGCCACATACAATCTATATTTGTCTGTCTTACACTATTTATTTCTTTTGGCACATGCCTTTCCAACAGCACATTACAAGTATTATAATTCTTCAGGCTTGATCTCAAGGGTTATTTCTTATTTTCCCTTACCAGGTAAGATAAAATATTTCACCAGTTCAGGTTAAGATGCATGTTTAAAAAGTGCCTGCTACATAAATCAAGCACCCTATTTATTGTTGGGATTAAATTATCAGGTGTTTGTCATTTAAAACAACAATGTTTAAAACTTACAAGTAGACCTCACATTTAACTTAATCATAGCAATGAGAATGAGGTGTGATAGGTTAAGCAACCATTAGAGGAAGCAATTGGGTGTTACAGGAGGGCAAAAGGAGTATGATTCCTAGATTTTGGAGAAAAAAATAGGCTGCCTGGGAAAATTTAAAGAATCTTAATAGATAAGTACAACATAGCCTGGAAAATACAAGGGAGAACAAGTGCTCCAGACAAAAGGAACCATGCAATTTTTTTTGTGCTTGTCCATACTCAAATTTTTATTTAGGTTACTCATTTTTATGTAATGTGCTCTTACATTTTCTAGACATTTTTTCATGAGAACCTTAAGGTTCCATATTGACTCACTTGCACTTTCCATATATATATGGAGGTGTTTGGCACATTAAGGAACCGAACAAGAATGCGGTTTGGCATGGTGGTGGCTAGGTAGGGCTGTGGGCTGAGGAAATGCCAGTGATGTGCACACTTGGGAACTGAGAACATAAAGAAAAATACTGAGGTTAACATGAATCAGGTTTCTACCTGTCTGAGAAGAGCATTAGAAAAAATGGCAAACAGGAAGGATAGAATGAAACAGTGTTGTATTTGAATTAGAGACATTTGCGGAAACTTATGGTTTTAATATTTATAGATATTGAACTAAATAAATATATAATGTGTGTGTGTGTGTGTACATATATAAGCCATACGTATCTAGGTCTTATAAGCCATTTCAAATCAGGAGATAGACAGGCTTTAAATTATAATGCAAAAAACAGAGCAAAATTCATGATAATTTGTAGCTGACAATCAATATTAAGGGGAAGTAAATATTAGTATGCTGAAGTTAGAATGTGTAGGGATTATAATAAAATTTCTCCATTTTCTTAGTTACTTGTCTATCTAGGTCGCAGTAAAACATGATAAAATGATTCTGCTTCTGGCAATTAAAAAAAAATCAGTTGTATTTCATATGGCAGAAATAAGCGCTTTCTTACAGTCCAGTCAGACAAGAGCCCAAAGAGAAAATCCAGTTAGAGGGGTGGAGCAGGGCATGCCTCTCTCCAGCTGTGGTCTGGGTGCCCAGGTACACAGAATCCTCTCAGCCCTCCCCAGATACCTGCATATCTTTTATACCACCTGATGCATCAAGATCCAGAATTTTCGTAGAGTAGAAAATGATTATATGTCGTAAAAGAAGAACAGCCAGGACTGCTTACAAATTTTCTTGTTGCAATCAATTAATAATAATAGTAGAGGGAGCATGATACTTTACAAAGCACTTTCATATACACAATTCATTTATGACTTGCATATCCCTATAAGATAGTTATTATCATTATCGAAGTTGGAACATAGTACAGTTTTTTCAGTGACCTAATCAAGGTGACAGAGCTAATATGCATCATGGCCAGGACTAGAAACAGGTTTTCTGATTCCCTATCCAGAGCCCTTCCACAGTAATGCAGCCAAAGAAAATGAACAAACAATAAAATCGAACAACCAATGCATGTGTATTGAATACCTACATGTGCGAATTACTGTCCTGGGGGTTGTGGGCTGCTAAAAAAAAAGATAAGTGAGGGTCTCATCTCTAAAAAAGGCTATACTTGAAAAAAAAAAAATGAACCAAGCATAAAGCATTGTATGAGAAGTGAAAAGCCATATCTTTCCATACAGAGAAAATATATCCCACTACAGACACAGGTGGCCAACAGTGGTTTCTATGAGTAGGTGAGAACTGAGCTGATTCTCATCTCGGTAACAGGACATCCATAGTTGGAAAGCAAGGAAGGACAGCATTTCTTACAAGGATTTACAGTTAATTAAAATACTAGAGTAATGTGGTGGGAAAAGTAACAAACTAATACAAATCATAGGAAAGCCAGGCAAAAAGTAGTATAAATGCTACAATAGAAACTTTTTTGGTTAAATTAGTTAGACCTATAGTAATATTGTATTTTCTACAAATATAGCCAAAATATAAAAATAATACCTAGTGAAAGGACAAAAGGAGGGCAAACATCATAAATAGATAAAGAATTGGTGTTTTAAATAGATGTCTCTTTTCTTGGTATGAGAATGGGTTAGAGCTGGTCCAACCACAGGCACAGTCCAGTTCTCCCTCACTTCCTTGCTTCTTTCCCTGGCCTGCACAAGTCTCACTCTAAGACCTTGGGATTCATGGCCACACAGTGGGCTCTATTTTTAAACTTGGCAGCCAGCAGTTTGCTCCTGGCCGAGGAGAGGGTTTTACTCAGGAAAATTGCTTCTTTGTGAAAAAAAGGCCCGGGCTCCCTGACTTACTGCATTTCCCCATGTATTTCTGTGAGTTACTATGTAGCTTTTAGCAGTATTCTCTCTATATATTTCTGCTCACCAGCAGGGAGAAACTTACAGCTTCTCCCCCCAAACTGTTCAATTAGAAGATATATTTACCAGGGTCATAAAGCAAAGGAGTAACAATTGAAAACATTTTGAAGTGTCTATCATTCGACACCCATTTTTAGTGCCCCTACAATGAACTGTGCACTAACGATGCAGGAATGGAAAGACTCCTGGAAGTCAACCCACTTTGGATGTGAGTAAATGGATTGCGGCACAAACCCTAAATCTCAGTCGGGAATACGATTTCTAAGAGCCCTTTTCCATGCATGTGTGTAATGCACACAGGCTCACATATGATCTGTAAGGAGTGAATGATAGATATCTTTCTCTCCTTTTCTCTGTTCCTTCTATTCATGCTGATAATGGTTTGAGATTCATTGGTCAAAAATGCCAAAATTACTAGTTGCGTTTATATGTCCGAAATGTAGGTGAAACTTTTAAACCCAATGAAAGATTTTTTGGTGTTATTTCAACAAGAAGTCCTTGAGGTATTTTCAGAATGGAATTAAAAAAAAAAACTCATTTGCATTTGTGACAGGATATATTATTGTGAAATTGTTTGTGTCTCTCTAGACTGTTATTTTTCTCTACCTCATTCCAGGAAGAGAGCCAGGTCTTCGTTAACATTTGGCTTGGACTAAAAGCAGCAGGTGTCCATATTCTAAGGTAAAATCTCCTCCTAGCTTTGGACACTTAAAAGCCTAAGCTCACTGTTGAAGAAACTGAGAGGATGGTGGTGAAGGCTCGAAGTTCAACAGGTTAAAATGACTGCCAAGATTGAAAGTTAGTGACCTTCCCTTGGCCTGGCCATCGGCCCATAATTTAAGTCATCACAATATCCTTGCAGCACCACAAGGAGGTAGTAGTACCTCAGAATGAAAATGGCAGCAGGAAGTACTTAGAAAGGCTAGATTCTAGGGTCAGGGCCTTAACTGGCAAAGTGTATTCTGTAAAAGTGTGCAAGAGAGTATTGGAAGCCCTAGAATTCAAGGGGTAATGTGAGCTTGGAGAATGAGGATATGGGGAATCGAAAGCAGGGGACCCAGTGTTCGGACTATTTAATATCCTGGGGCAGGGAAGGACTCCTCAGTAATGCTAGAGATGAAATGTCCCCCAACTCTGTAGAATGGCCCACAGAGCATATTGAAGTTACTTTAGAGTTTAAATGAAAGAAATAGTCCATAGAGTAATGAAATTGTTATAAAATTATTTGTAGTGATGAATGCAAAATATTGTGACTATACTAAAAGCAATTGATTATACTTCCAATAGATCATATGGTATGTGAATATATTTCAATGAAACTGCTTTAAAAGTTAAAAAAATTAAATATTAAAAAATGTGAAAGGAGAGCAAAGAAAGCAAATATTTAAAGGAAATAGCCCATATTACGTGTTTATGAATAAAATTAACAAATAATATGCATTTGTCAAAAGCTTGTTTTGCATGCAGGAGGAGGAATATATAGAATGGCAAATAGGGATTTTGAAGTTAAATTGATGGCGATTTCATTAGTGTCAGTAAGAGATGAAGGTGGCTTAGGCTAGCATGATGGCAGTAAAAGTAAAGAATAGATGACTGAAACTTTACCCGTCTCATATTTGGTGTGGCAACATTGGTCTGTTCATCTTTCCAAAGTATTTAAAGAAGCTGATATTTTTGGAGCTCAGTCCCAGTCAGGACTTTGTACTGAGTCAAAACAGTCACTGTGGAAGTCTGTTTAGCCGTTCCTAAGGGAGTTAGATGTAGATCTATTAGATGGCCTGGCAATACCACTACTTGGTAGATACCCGGAAGAACTGAGAGCAATGACATGAACAGACGTCTGCACACCAATGTTCATAGTGCCATTACTCGCAATTGCCAAAGATAGAAAAAACCCATGTGTCCATCAACAGACAAATGGATAAACAAAATGTGGTATATGTACACAATGGAATATTATTCAGCTGTAAGAAGAAAAGAAATCTTGAAGCATATGACAGTATGGATGAACCTGGAGGACATTTTGTTGAGTGAATCAATCCAGACACAAAAGAACAAATATTGTATGATTTTGCTATTATGAACTAAATAGAATGAGCAAACTCCTAGAGTTAATAGCTTGCATGTAAGTCACCAGAGAATAGAATATGGTTAGAGAATGGAATGCTGAGATTTCGTCTGTGCAGAATTGATAAAAAGTTGTTTGGAAATGTTTGGAAATGAATAGAAATGGTGAAAGCACATTATAGGATTTGTAATTAAAAGTGCTAACTTATGGGAATGATAGTGATTTGTTTTCTGGTGTTGTCTTTTTTTTTTTGGAGTACAAAAATGCTCTATATTGATTGACATGATCAATTCACAACTTGGTGATTATACTGAATGCCATTGATTGTGCACTTTAGATAAATTATATGGTTTACAAACAAACAAAAAGACAATAGGTTGGGGAGAAAATACACTAAATGTAAGATAAGATACTGACTATAGTTGGTACTAATATTTTGAGGATGCCATTTCATAATTTGTTACAAATGTTTCACAACGATGTAAGACATTGGTGGTAGGGTGATGTGTGGAGCCCTGTATGATGATGTGCATGCTTGTTTTGTAAGGTCACAACGTTTACTAAACACTGATTGTTTATGTATGAATGATTTACTTCAATAAATGTTTTTAAAATGAAAAAAAGTAATTAGTGTGTTTGGAGAGGTGTCTAATAGAACTACATGGGTTGTAAACCCATGGTAGTTGAGTTAATAGTGAATGGCTTAGTTAGGGAAAAGTGGGTTCTTCTGTACAAGTAAGTATAACAAAGGGGAAATGGACGAGGGATGAGGTAAAAAAGCATTCTAGGCCTATATTTAGGGAATGCCATGTGACAGGATAAATGAATTGTGAAAATTAAAGAATGAGAGGAGTCTCTGTAGGCCAAATTAAGGAATTTGAAAGTCATCCTACAGTGATGGGGAATCTGTGAGAATTTTATATGACATAATCATGTGTTTATTTTAAAATGAGCTTTCTAACTGCCAAACAGAGAATGAATTGGATTGGGACAAATGTAGGTTCAGTAAACATGTTAGAAAATTATCACCCTTATCCTGGTTAGAGGTCATGGTGGCTTGAACCAGCTAGTTGTGAAGATGGAAAGATGGGGTGAGTGAAAGGCGGAGGGATTTAGGCAGCAGGCTACTAAGGGCCTGAAGGCCTGACTGCAGAGCGGTATGGTGTGATGGAGAGGAAGGAACTTTCCAATGCTAGGGTGTGGGTGGAGATTGATAGTGTTGTTGACTGAGATATGGAACAAGGGAGGTCAGCCAGAGGCAGGTTATGATCCAGGTTTGGACACATCCAGTTCAAGAAGCCTTAGGATAATCAAGAGAAAACTGGAGTCCTTGCATGGAGCTCTTTATTTAAAGCTACTGGCTGATATTGTGACAGCAGGATTGCTTAAGTAGACGAGGAGAATTATAGAGTATCTTATCTTTTCATTAATGTTTATCTGTTTTTAATAATCAAATTATTTCTTTGTTTTACTACATAAATATTATTTTTTCATACATTGGAGTTATCTTCATGGTACCTTCCTCTAATAATTTGCCTGTACGGTGGTGAGTTTTATAGAATGGATATTTCCTTGACAACTACTATGTACACAGTTCTTGCCTAGGGAATAGATTTAATATAGTAGAATATCAAACATATGTGCTTTAGGAAATAAATTATTTAAACTTGTTTAGTATATTCCCACAGGACAATACATTGAGCCAAAATATTTTAAACTGACTTGAACACTTTTCTTTACCTCAGCATCTTCCAGTGTCAGAGTTTCTTTCTCCCCCTTGTCCTTGGCATCTGTAATTCCCTTTCTGGGTTGCTGTGACACAGGCTAGGACACTTTAAGTAAAAAGAGCATTATATAAAAATAAACCTTTATTTCCCTTTTCACACATTCTTAGTTGAAGTCATTCAAAGATCTCAGGGGGAACATGATTCAGTATGAGTCACACAGAGAATAGAAAAGAGATACATAATCAAAAGCAACATCTTAAAAATAATCCATTGGATCCACATCTCCTCAGACTGACTGCTCCCTCATCCCCATTAGACTTGAAGGCTTAGATTTTATTCCCTCTTTGTACATGTCAAGTCAAAAAAAAAAGGCAGAATATTACATGTTAAAAAAGGAATGTAGAAAACCAAATGCATCATTAAAATATAATAAGATTTTTTGTGTTCATTCACTGACATGATATAAAGCTAGTCATGTCTTGTGCTTAAGCAGGGTAGAGAAGACGAAGTCTAAATTTTTGTTGTACAGTCAACAGTAGAAAGACCCAATATATAATGCTAAATGCCAATACTTACATTAAATGAGACAAACTATGGAGATTTATAAGCCTAAAAATATCCTCACATATTTAATACTTGAAAAAGTGAATGCATTGGTTAAAGTTAAATCTACCTTATTTCTTACAGGAAACACTGTCCCAGCACTTCCAATTGACTCTACTTACAATTCCAATCAGATATTAGGGTGGCCACTGCTGGTTTTCACCTGGAATACAAAAGTATGGTCAACCATTTCTGCTGCCAACTTTGTTATATTGAGGAATTTTCTTAAAGGAAAAAAATAAATTCATGATCTTATTGTACATGGAAATAATAGTATTCTAAAACCATGTTTAAGATTTGCATGTAATTGGATCTTAGAAAACCTGTTTTGATGACATATTAATTTTAATAAAATATTAAAGAGAAAATTGGAAAGTCAATGAATGGAGTGCTTATATAAAACAACTACTAAAATTTTGTATTGTTCACATGTAAAAGCACAAAAAATATATATATATTTTTAATATATTACCAGTTTTCTTGTGAGTGATAGCAGATATTCTTATTAGTGTCCAAAAATATAGAAAACTGTAATTTCCAAATAGATTATGGTTATAAGCCCTTTTATTTCTAGTCTCAAAAGCTCTTAAAAACAGGACTAACAAAGTGCAGTATCTTCAGTGTTTTCATTTGTGTATTATTCATTTTAATTGGAAGTAGGCATTACTAAGGAGGCTCAAACCTTTAAAAATGAATGTGTGACTGAGTTAATGGTCTGATAAATAAGATGACAAAGGTCAAAATCACAAATCTTCTTTGGTGTTTGTGCAGGTAAAACTTGTAAAAGTAAAGTAAGAATTTCCAATGAGGGTGAGGTTTATTTTAGGACATGTTTTTGAGCACTAAAAATGCTTAATGTTGATATTCATCTCTTTTAATAAGCAGCTGCAAATAAGCAAACACATGGATAAGCTTAAATAACTGATCTTTTGAATTAAGATCAACAGTTTGCATGCATGTTTGTGAAAGGCTAGATTTCAACCAGACTCAAAATACAGGACTGTTTTGCATTCTAGTTAAATTTTCCTATTACAGGCATTATTATGCAATTTTTTCCCCAATTTACTTGAAAGGGACCATTTTATGATAGTGTAAAATGATACTGTGGATGCTATTTGTGTAGGATATATTTGGGAAAATCTGTTACTTTGGTACATTTTGTGAACATCTGTAGGTGTAAATTATAAAATTTATTTATGATAGTCTTAAATTCACTAATATTTTAGCAGTGTTAAAACTGATGAATGCTCCTTTCTATTCCTATTAAAATAGTTTCTGACTTTTCATTCATTTTTTATACAAAGAGGTACTAGTAAAATAATTTTTCTGCAACCTCTTCTATGATTACACAGATGGGCTTTTATATTTATATTATAAAAGTATAATTTTCTACAATCTATTTAATTCTAAATCATTATAATTCATTAAAAGAGCAAGACTACTATATTTATCATTGAAATGAACCTTGCTCAAGAGTCTAAGATTTAAATTAATTTATTTTTATTTGGACCAATTTAAAGTGAGCATTTCATGTGTTATCATTTCGTTTTCAAGTGGTTATTTTCTGATGCTCACACCATTCTGATAGTTCATGTCATTCATTACTTCCAATGCATTTAGAGGCTGTCGTTTCTCTATTCTAAAGCATTGTTTCAGAGTTTGAAGTATGGACTATATGAGGAATCTGTAGAATTAACCTTGTTAAAATCTGCACCAAAGTGTACAAAGACTGTTGAAATGTTACCAAGAGATTGCCAATGTTTTAAATTTGTTAACATATTTTTTCATATGCCTCAAAGTCAGTATTTCCAATTTCCAATTTTCTAAATTGAGATTTTCCCTAAGATCTATATCTTACAATACTGATTAAAACAACAGTAAACACTTATCCTGTGCCACATCTTGCTTGTAGCGTGTTCCAACTCTTTTTTCCTCTCCTCTCACACAATGCTAGTGAGGCATTAGTATCCTGGGTATTTAAAGGTGACAGAAGAGAATTTGGAGTGTTATTAACCTACCCTGGTCATAGTCACACTGCTAATACTGATAGAATACAGAGGCACAAAAAGATACTTTATCACAAATAACACTTCACCAATTACCTTTTGTGAATATTCCAACTATCCTGTTATAACTATCCCAATTCCCATATTAGAGAAGTATCATGCAGATTGCCCTGTTTTACAATTTCAGATAGTAAGAGTCAGTAGTATTAAACATTGAATGGAAAATCAAAGTACTTGTGAGTTGGTGTTGGAAATCAAGGTGGTCTGGCTTTAAGACCCTATGCTTTTATGACTCTCCCACATTTGCTTTCATCTGGGGAGCATTGTTTTTCTCATCTAGGAAATATAACAGTCCCTTATTTGCAATGAAAGCTGGTAAGAATATCTCACACAGAAAACAATAAACTTCATTCGAAGTGATAGGATGTAAAATATTAATAATAAACAAGGCAGTTCCAAGGAGGTCCACTTTAGTATGTATGATCTAGATTTTCTGCTAATTTTGAAAACCTAGGTCAAACTTGAAAGATCAGGATATTTGAAATGCCACTTATATTCCTGCTGCCATCTATCCTCCTTTTATATTAGTGGTTTGATTTGATATTTAATCAGAGTAAAACAATATAATATATACATTGTCACTCTTGACCTGGTTTCTTTTCTGAAGAAAAACTACCAAAACAAAACAAAATAAATGAACAAAATATCCAGAAAATTTAGAATACAAATATGTAGATAATAATGATGTTATTGTACCCTGGAAATTACAAAATCTGACCTAAAGGCATGGAACTTGCTGAGAGGGAACTAGAATACAGTAAATATTCTTGAATTCACCATGAAAAAAAAAAGCAGAAAACATAATGTGTACATATTTAGAGAGAGAAAGACACTATACACCTATACATAAACATACTCTCTCTCGACTAAACTAAATACACATACTCAACTAAATAAATTTTCATTTCAGCATGGAATTTGGTGGGAAGAAGATTTAAAAGACCGAACACATGGGCCATGGTATTGGAATCTCTATCATTTATGTGAGGTGACAGTATAATAATATTTGATAACTTTTCAGGGAATTTCTTTTTATTTGTATTCTGATGTCCTCTACTTCCTCCAGTAAGTCAAATTTCCCTAATGTTAAAGTATTTTAAAATAAAGCTGTAGCTCCTTTATTCTAAGAAAACCATTCATGTGACTAGTTTACTCAACTTATAGACGTAGGTCTGGCTAGTTTTTAATTTCCTCATTATATTTTATGTTCCATGAAGACACAATTATGAGGTAATTTAATATTTTTGCTATGCTGTATCAAATGTCTTATAAAATGTTTTCAAAGGGCACTAAATATCTATACATCTTGTATTAATTCTTTCAACATCTTTAATGAAAATCCTGTGAGTCTTGTAGTATAAAGTTAAGTGCCTTCTTCACTGAAAGAACCCTTCCAGTAGCTTCACAGGGAAATAGAAACAACAAAAAAATTGTAGGAAGATTTAGCCATTTACATTTAATATAATTATCAATAATGATTGAATTTAAATCTACCATCTTTCCAATTGTTTTCTGTTTGACTCATCTGTTTTTTGTTTTCATTTCCCCCATGTTCCCTGCAGGCTTTTGGATAATTTAAGACTTTTGATTTCCAAGAGTACAAGGTTGAGAGAGGTGCATGGTCATATGTTTGATGACTGTTCCTTCCATAGAACGCTGAGGAGGGACTGTCTCCAGGCTCCTGCTGTGTCCTGAATATTTCTCTCAATCACCTGGTGGAAAGGAAATGCAAACTCCCCTTATGTCTGGGTCTTTGAGCTCTTGAGACCTACACATGGCCTTGACAATTTGCTAAAATGTTAACTGATTTATTTTTACCTGTTTCCATGGAAGTTGGTATCTCTTCCTCCTGTGTTCAGCTAAAAGGGAGCAGTTTATATGTCCCAGCTCTCCTTGAAAAGGCTTGTCCTTCTTTGAATTTGGATTACCTATTTATCTTCCCACATCAGCATCCTGATGCATTATTAAAAAGTTATGATTTTATAGATTCTCTAGTTTTTCTTCTTGTTAAAATGGGATTGCTGTTTTATTTTGCAGATTCTACCTCATAAGTAAAAGTGGAAATCATCAGAAGGTTTTTTAAAAAAAGATTTCTATCTATCTATCTGTCTGTCTGTCTATCTGTCTATCTATCTATCTATCTATCTATCTATCTATCTATCTATCTATCTATCTATCTATCTATCTATCTATCTATCTTGCCCCCTTGCAGCTTGCTTGCTGTCTGCTCTCTGTGTCCATTCGCTGCACATTCTTCTGTGTCTGCTTGTCTCCCTTTGTTGTGTCATCTTGCTGGGCCAGCACTCTGAGGGCACAACTTATCAACTCTCTCCAGGCGCAGGCCAGCCTGACTTCACAAAGAGGCCCTGGGATGCAAACTCAGGGCTCCCATATTGTAGATGGGAGCCCAATCAAATGAGCCACAGCCACTTCCCATTGTAAGGTTTATTAAATGTCTGGATCAACAATGGTTATATGAATACTAAGATTATTTTTTAGGTTAGCTCTCTCAGTTTGCCAGGGATGCTGTAACATAGTATCACAGACTAGTTGGTATAAACAACAATAATTTATCGGCTCACAATTTTGGAGACAGGAAGTCCAAAATCAAGGTTTCAGTAAGAAGATGCTTTCTCTGAAGTCTGTAGTAACCTGGTGGTGTCATGCAGGCAATCCATAACTGTATATCTGCCTCTGTCACGTGGTCATTGCTCTCCACATCTGTCTCCTTGTAATGAGTTTGAAATTTCCTCTGCTTATGAGGATTGTAGTCACATTGGATGAGATCCACCCTTACTCAGTATGGCGCCGACCTTAACTAATCACATCTTCAAAGATCCTCTTTACAAATAGGATCAAATCCAAAGGACTAGAGACTAAGAGTTGAGCATGTCTTTGTTGAGCCATGACTCGATCCATGACATTACCGTGGAGAAACTTATTCTTGAACGAATATTGTTAAAAGAAATTATCTATCTATCTAATTATACCCACATAACTTTAAAGTAGTGATATAGTTTTTATCATAATTATGAAAAATACGAGAAGGTTAGTAAAATAAATTAATTAGCAGGGAACTCTTACCTAGTTTGGATGTGATTCCAATTTAGAGTTTGCTTGAAATAGAAACTATTCATTCTGATTTTATATATAGCAATGCTTGTTTAATAATCATATTTTCATTTTTAAGAACGTATTTATTAAATTGGACAATTATTGTGAGTTTATACTCCTTGCTAAATCACTCGAGATAGTTAATTTCTGAGACAGGAGTGAGCCATCTAATACCAACATCTATTGGCATCTATCCAAAATCAATGTCATAAAACTGATCAGTTTATTTTATCTCAAGGGAAACCTTGCTGCAATTATTCAAGACTGTTTTAGTGATAATGATTGGAACTGATTCAAAATGGCACCAATGTAATTTTATATAGGGAAGCATTTTTATTTTACTCTCTTTAATAGCTTTTTGCTATTAACATTTACTACTGGCAAATGCAATAGAAAAGTAAGATAGATGTGCTACTGAACAGTATAAATTCCAGTTATCTTACAAAGTAGTCTAGCAGGCAGACACAGTCCAATATGGAAACCATGCTCCTATGTGTAGGCTTTGGTTCTCACATATAAAAGACTCTACAGATGGATCAGAACAAGAAACATAAAATCAGTGGCAATGTCAGTTTCATACCCAAAAGAAGACAGAAATAGGAAGGAAGGAGAAGAGGGAACCTGGAAGGAAGAGGGGGAGGAAGGAAGAAAAGGAGGGTGGGAGAAAAGGAGGGAGGAGTAGGAGAGGAGGGGAGGGAGGGAAGAAGGTAAAGGAAAGGAAAAAAAGAAAAGGTAAAGAAAAGTAAAAAATATTGTAGTAGCAGATTTACATTTAATCTAAGAAAAGAAAAATTTGAATCAATGATTTGTAGATGTGAGAGAAAAGAGAAAATTAGAAAGAAAGTAAATATTACTTGTTTGTATTAAATGCTATTCCTTTACAAGGTAGGATTAAATGAAAAACATTTTCCACATTTTTAGCATGTTTATAATTTGTAATTACTGTAATTAGTTAAAATGATTTCTTACCATTATCAAACATAAGAAATATTTTATAGCTGATTTCATTCACAATTCAAAAATTGTGCAGATATTAATTTAGTCAGAGCATTCTGAAATATAGTATTAATATGCAAAGTACAAGTTTCTTAAAACTAATTAAGCCTTTCCCATATGCATTTGTGTAATTGGTAGATATGTGGTAAACAAACATTATATATCATGAATAGATAAGATCTTATTCAAAAGCTATATAGTTAAATGATTAACAAAATGATTATCTAGACTTTTAAAAAACTTGATAATCAGTTTGCTTTCCAAAAAGTATTTGCTGCATCTTAAAATAAATATTATGTATACAAAAATACAATTATTTAAAAGAAATAAAAGTTTAAAAAAGACAACCAAACTGAAGAAAAGGATATAAATATTTCTAGCTACCTAGATTATTAAACATTAAATTTAGCTTTGAATCTTCTGACAATAAAAGCAAAAACATTAAATAAGATGTATTTCCGTAAATCTTTTTAAAAAAGGAAAAAGCAATTAAGTAAGCTCTTTTTTTTCAAATTCTACTCAATTTATTCATTTTTTAAAAAATATTACATTAAAAAAATATGAGATCCCCCTTCACCCCCATTGCCCCCAACCCACCACTCCCCCCACTCTCCCCACAGTAACACTCTCCCCCATCTTCATGACACATCCATTGCATCTGGTGAGTACATCTCTGGGCATCACTGCACCCCATGGCCTGTCGTCCACACCATAGCCCACACTCTCCCACGTTCCATCCAGGGGGCCATGGGAGGACATACAATGTCTGGCAATTGCCCCTGCAGCACCACCCAGGACAACTCCAAGTCCCGAAAATGCCTCCACATCTCATCTCTTCCTCCCATTCCCCGTACCCAGCAGCCACCATGGCCACTTTTTCCACACCAATGTCACATTTTCTCGATTATTAACTGCAATAGTTCATGAATAGAATATCATTAAGTCCACTCTAATCCTTGCTGTATTCCTCCTTCCTGTGGACCTTGGCTTGGTTGTGTCCATTCCACATCTATGTCAAGAGGGGGCTTAGATTCCACATGGATACTGGATGCAATCCTCCTGCTTTCAGTTGTAGGCACTCTAGGCTCTATTTTCTACATGATACTTGTCACTTGTGAGGGAAGTAGTCATCAAACAAAGATTTTCTAAAATGTACAGAAATGATTTTTATATGACAATCGTTCATCAATTTTTGATAAAATGTTGGGAATATGATATACTTCACATTAATTTTTTCAGGGGGATGTTTAAATCAGCCAATAGAAAATTGTTATTAAAATCATGCTACTTGAAGATGTTCTTTTAAAATTACTTTTCTCCATGCTTGTTTTCAGTAATTTAAAATGGACTGCTTTTAATTTCCTTTGTGTGGGAGTCTCAAAACAGGCATGTGAAAGCATCCAAAGGAGGATTAAATATCTGCAAAATGACTTAAGTCTTTTAAAATGAAATGTACTAAATATCTTAACAGTATGTTATTATAACTGAATATTGACCACTTAGGTTAGCCTTCTATAATTATAATAATCCTTACAAATTCATGTAGAATATTAATATATTTCCATGCACTTTACTATTACTTTAACAATATTAATGAAATTTCTCAACTTGAATGATGAGTAATGAGAGGTTGGATAAGACTGAGTTTCGATATACTTCAGAATATGCTTACAGAAAATTTCCAGATATCCAGAAATGACAGCTCAGAATGTTGCACAAAATGGATGCTCTATAAATGAGTGCTCACTCAATGGTATAATTAACTTATCTTCCTAATCACCTCATGTTAAACTACTTATTATACATTGTTCTACATTAATTATCCAATGATCGAGGTTTTCTCTAAGTGTTTTTAATTTAAAAAATTTTGTTAAGATGCTCTTTAACTATGATTTGATGAGTAAAGAATGTATTCCTGCTTCCTATTCAAATTGCCTTTGATCAATTCATGACTTCCTCATTCCCTACTTGTTTGAGACACACTAACAACCATGCGAACATATAAAATATTCTAAGTCCTATCTTCTACCTCACATCAAAGAGATCTTTACAGGAATGTGAATTTTCTCTCATAAGATAATTTTAGGCATTCAATATTAACTATTTGGTGACAGGAGAATCCAGATTTATATGGTGTTGACTCTAATATAAGACTAATATCCTGGGATATTTGGACATTTTAACTGGTATTAAATTTAAGTGAAAGGTGCTATATAAATTACTTCATAGTTTTTCATTTTACTTTCTTCTAAAATAAAGGGATTATCACAAAGCTTCTCCATTGTTTTTAACAAATTTGATGATCTTTAGAATTTCAATAATTAATAGATTTGAAATAAGCAGGGGAAGGATAGATTTTATGGAACTATGGCCTTATCATAAAGTCAAATCTTGTAGACAGTCACCTACTCTGTCTGCACTTATTTAAAAGGCAAGTCCCATCGTTAACTTTATACATACTAGCTGGCTGCTCTGCCATTACTTGAGAGAATTGTCAATCATTAAATGAATTCTGCTGATTCTTACTTTGAGAGCTTCCCACATGAAAAGGTGTTTGATTCCACATTTATAGTTGTCATTTGTTGTTTCCACTTGTGACTCACTGGACAGTACTTTAAGTTTGTAGTTCACCACGTGGAGTGGCTTTTACAGCAATGTGCCTTTTTTTTTTAATATTTATTTATTATTATTTTTTAATTACATTAAAAAAAAATATGAGGTCCCATTCAACCCTACCGCCCCCGCCCCCCACTCCCCCCACAGCAACACTCTCTCCCATCATCGTGATACATCCATTGCACCTGGTAAGTTCATCTCTGAGCATCACTGCACCCCATAGTCAATGGTCCACATCATAGCCCAGACTCTCTCATGTTCCATCCAGTGGGCCCTGGGGGGATCTACAGTGTCCCGTAATTGTCCGTGAAGCACTATCCAGGACAACCCCACGTCCCGAAAATGCCTCCACATCTCATCTCTTCCTCCCGTTCCCCACACCCAGCAGCCCCCATGGCTACCGTTCCCACACCCATTCCACATTTTCTCTGTGGACATTGGATTGGTTGTGTCCATTGCACACCTATGTCAAGTGAGGGCTTAGATTCCACATGGGTACTGGATGCACTCTTCCTGCTTCTAGTTGTAGACACTCTAGGCTCCATGTTGTGGTGGTTGACCTTCTTCAACTCCATGTTAGCTGAGTGGAGTAAGTCCAATAAGTCAAAGTGTAGGAGCTGAAGTCTGTTGAGGCTCTGGGCCTGGGTGTCATATTATCAGTCCAGAGATTCAAATCCCCTACATATATCTTAAACTCAGCACCAACTACAATTTCAATAAAGTAGCATGCAAGTCTTGTGAAAAGAGATCCCCTCTGAGTCCATTTCCATATTTCATCTCGTCCTACCCATAATCAAAAAAAGTGAATTTTGGGTATCCTTGCTTCATCACCAACTATTTGGACACCTCTTATATAGCCATGATCTATCGTCTAGACTGTGAGTATTCTAGATAGAGTAGTGAGGAAAAAACAAAATAGTTCTGGTCTCTGATTTGGTGGAATTTACATTTGAGTGATGGAACAAAATAAACAAGAAAACACGTAAGTAACCATGATTGTTACAGATTGTGATAAATAATTTTCAGCAAATTAACAGTTCTGAGATATAGAATAATGAGGCTGACTCTACTTTAGATCAGAAGTATTCTTTGAAAGAAGGGTGAAAAAAATGTGCCCTGGTGAGCCACACAAAGACCTAGAAGAAAGGATTCTATTCAAAGGGAACTGCCAGCATAGAGACTGTGGGTGGGAATGAGCCTACCTGGCACATTCATTAAGTCGAGAATAAGTGGAGTGGTACGAGCAGTTAGAAAAGAGCCATGAAAGGAGGTTGAAAATTAGGTATAACCATATATTAAAGGACTTTGTAGTCAGGATTTTATTCTCAGGCCAAGTGAAAGGCTTTAAAGGATTTTAGTCAGGGCAGTAAGACATAATCAGATTCCTATTTTAAACAGATCACTTGGGTTATTGAGTAAAGAACAGTATGGAGATTGGCAAGAGAAAAACCTTGATTAGTCAGGCAGCCAGAGCAATAGTCCAGATCAAAGATTGTATAGCTATGACCAGACAGGGGCAAATAGATGAATTTAAATGCAAATGGGAGGTAGAACTAACAGAATATGATGATAGGTGTAGAGAATAAGGAAAAGTGGGAAATAAGAATGGCCGAGAGTTTTGCTATGAAATTTTTATTTGATTGGAAAAATTGATTTGATTGCTGTCTGCCAAGATGTGGGAGGAAAGAGGGATACTTAAAATTCTGTCTCCAAAGTGTCCATTCTGACCATCTCAAATATATTCTGATTTCTGAAAATATATATTCAATTATTTTCCTAAGAAGGTGTAAGAGATAAAAGTTTTCTTTCAGTTTTAATTTTTATAAATATTCAAAATATTTTGTTTTTATTTTTAAGGAATCACATGAATTTATGATTAAACATTAAAGTTGTGGGGTCATTAAAGATTGCTGATGAAATAATAAACATCTTTTAAAATTTTTATTGTGGCAACTTATATACAGCATAAAATTTCTCATTTTAATTGGTTTCAAATATACAGTTCTGGGGTTTTAATGACATCCACAATGTTTGTGCTACCATCACCCAAATCCATTACCAAAAATTTTCCACCCCCCCCCAACAGAAGCTCTTTGCCCATTAAGCATTAACTCCCCTTCACTACCCTCATCCCTGCCTGACACCCTCTAATCCACTTTTTGTCTCCATAAATTAGCATATTCTGGTTATTTCATATAAGTGGATCACACAATATTTGTTCCTTTACATCTGGTTTATTTCATTCAAGATGATGCCTTTAAGGTTTGTCCACATGTAGTATTTATCAGAACTTAATTCCTTTCTAATGGTGCATTAATACGTTTATTCATTCATCTGTTGATGGATACTTAGGTTGTTTTGACCTTTTTTCAATTGTGAATAATGCTGATATGGACATTGGTTACAGATTTCTGTTGTAGTCCTTGTTTTCAATTGTTGTGGGTATATATCTCAAAATGAGATTGCCAGGTCATGTGGTAATTCAAAATTTAACTCTCTTAGGAACTCAAAACCATTTTCCACAGTGCTGCACCATTTTACTTCCCACCAACAATGTAAGCATCTCCACTTCCTTACCAATACTTGCTGTTTTCTGCCTTAAAAAAAAAAAAAAGTGATTCTATTAATTGTAATAGTGCAAAGTGACATCCCGTTGTGATTTTGATTGGCACTTTCTTGGGATGGGGGCTAGCATTTATGAGCATCTTTTTACATTCTTATTGGCCATATGTGCCTTCTTAGGAGAAATATATATTCAAGTCTTTTGCTCACTTTTAAATGAAGTTGTTTTTGTTGTTGAATTGTTGGTGAACTTATATATTGTAGGTATTAATATTAAACCCTTAAGAAATAAGTTATTTCCCCCATTCTATGTCTTTTCACTTTCTTGATGATGACTTGATGCATAATATTTTTTAAATTTTGATGATGTCCAACTTATCTTTTTTTCTTTAGTTGCTCCTGCTTTTGCTGTAGAGTTGAGGAATGCAAGGTCCAGAAGATATTCTTCTATAATTTCTTCTATGGCTTTTATAGTGTTAGTTTTATATTTAGGCCTTTGATTGCAATTTAGTTAATTATTGCATATGGTGTAAGGTAGGGGTCTAGTTTCATTCTTTTGTATATGGATCTACAACTATCCCAGCACCATTTGTTGAAGAGACTTTTTTCCCCATGGAGCAGGCTTGGCATCCTTGTCAAAAATCAGTTGACCATAGAAGTGGGGTTTATTGATCAACTCTCATTTCAATTCTATCCTGGTCTATTTGTCTGTCATTGTGCCAGTACCACACTATTTTGATTCCTGTAGCTTTCTAATGTGTTTATAAATCAGCAAGTGTAAGTCTTCCAACTTTATTGTTCTTTTTCAAGGTGATTTTATCTTTCCTGACTCCTTTGCTTTTCACAGGAATCTGGAAATTGGCCTCTCCATTTCTGTGAAGAAGGTGGTAGGAATTTGGATTGGGATTACACTTAATCTGTCAATCACTTTGGGTAATATTGACATCTTAACAATATTTAGTCTTCCACTCCATGAACACAGAAGCTTTTTCCATTTATTTAGAAATTTTAAAATTATTCTCTTTAATTTCTTTATGCAATGTTTGCAGTGTTCTGTGTACAAGTCCTTTATATCCTTGGTTAATTTCATTCCTAGAATTGTAAATGGAATTGTTTTCTTGATTTCCTTTTGAATTGTTCATTGCTGAGTGTAAACTCATCAGTGATTTCATTAAGATTGTCTTGGAGCTTGACATCTTGCTGAGTTTATTATCTTTAGTAGCTTCCTTGTAGATTTTTCAGGATTTTCTATATGTAGAATCATGTCATCAGCCAACAGGGAAATTTTTTTTCTTTCTTTCCAATTTGGGTAACTAAACATATTTTTTTCTCTTTCTTACTTTACTTTGGCTAGAAATTCCAGAACAGTGTTGAAGAGTAGTGATAAAAATGGGTGTCCTTATTTTGTTCCTGATCTTAGGGGGAAAGATTTTGGTAATTCACCATTCAGCATGATGACATCTGTGTGTTTTTCATATATGCTCCTTTTCATGTTGAGGAATGTTGAGAAAGATTCTGTCTATTCATAGTTTTCTGAGTGTTTGTAGCAGTTTGGCATTGTTTATAAATTCCAAAAATAGTGGATTATGTTTATTAATTGGTCTGTTCCTCTGGACCTATTAGATTGTATTATGTTCAGAGGTTTCATTTTACTTGATTAAATTATGATTAGGGCTTTGATTGGGCCACATCAGTAGGATGTTTAGGAAATGACTTGGCAGAGGAGAGTTGGTATTTTGATGCTGCAGCCCCAGGAAGTATATACACAAAGAAGAAGAACACAGAGGAAGAGAGATGGCTCCATAGACACAGCAGAGGCCCCAGGAAGAGAGAGAGCCTGATAGTCTACTGCTGACCTAGTAGAGAGAACAAAGCAGCTGAGCCCAGAGAGAAATGGGCCTGGGAGAGAGATAAGACATCACAGCCTAAAGCTAAGATTGGAAGAAGCTGGGGCCACAGAGTCTTAAGAGGAAGAGGAAGGCTGAACCTTGCAGATGTCTGCAGCCATCTCGTTCCAACGTTGGAAAAGACTTTGGTGAGGGAAGTAACTTATGCTTTATGGCCTGATAACTGTAAGCTTCTACCCCAAATAAACACTTTTTAAAGCCAACATATTTCTGGTACTTTGCATCAGCACCCCTTTGGCTGACTAATACAGTGCTCTTAAAGAATGGATGCTGGATTTTGTAAAATGGCATTGCTCTGTCCATTGAAATTTCTATGTGTTTTGGGTTTTTTGGTTTTGGTTTTTTTTTTTTTTTAGCTTTCATTCTATTAATGTGGTTCATTATATTGATTGATTTTCATATATTGAACAAAACTTGCATTACTTGCATAAATCCCTCTTAGGTGAATAATCCCATTGGATTCAGTTTGCTACTTCTTGGTTTTTTTTTTTACGATTTTGGCATCTATATTCATAATGGAAGTTGGTCTGCAATTTTCATTTCTTCTAACTCTGTCATTTTTTTGGTGTTAGGATGATGCTGACCTTAGAGAATGAGTTGGAAAGTGTTCCTTCCTCTTCAATGTTTTGGAAGTGGTTGAGCAGGATTGGTGTTAATTCTTTTTGAAATATATGGTGAATTTCATTACTGAAGTCTTCCTGTCCTGGTTTTTCTTTCTTGGAAGTTTTTGTTTTTGTTTTTGTTTTTTGTCATTGACTCAATTAATTTACTTGTTATAGATTTGTTTAGGTCTCCGATTCTTCTTTAGTCAGTTTAGGTAGTTTTTCTGTTTCTAAATTGTTGGCATAGAACAGTTCATATCACGTTATAATCCTTTTTATTTTTGTGGGGTTGGAATCAATGCTACCTCCTTCATTTCTGATTTTGTTTATTTGTATCTTCTCTCTCTTTGCCAGTTAATTACATCTAGTTGGCTTAGAGTATTATTCAAGTCTTCTATTTCCATATTGATCTTCTGCCTAGATGGTCTACCCTTTTTTGAAAGTGATATATTAAAGTCTCCTAGTATTAATGGAGCACCATCTATTTAACCCTTCAAATCTGTCGATATTTGCTTCATATATTCTGGTTTTCTGCTGTTATTTGCATATACATTTATAATTGTTACATCTTCCTGATAAATTAATATTTTTATCAATATAGAAGGCCCTCCCTGGTCTCTTGTAATAGTTTTTTTTTTCATTCAATCTGTTTTATCTAATATTAACATAGCCATCCCAGTTTTTTTTTTTACTATTTGCACGGAATATTTTTTGTCATCATTTCACTTTCAACCTACTTGTATCCCTGAAATCAACATGAGTCCCATGCAGAGAGTATATAGTTAGGTCATGTTTTTTTGTCCATACTGCCAATGTTTGCCTTTAGTCTAGAAAGTTTAACCATTTAATTTTAAATAATTACTGATAGAGAAGGATTTTCCTCTGCATTTTGCTATTTGTTTTTGTAAGTCTTATGCCTTTTCTGTCCCTCAATTCTTCCATTCCTGCCTTATTCCGTTATTTTTTTTCTGTGAATATTTTAAGACATTTTACTTGTGGTTACCATAGGGATTACATTTAGCACCCTATATTTATAATATATTCATTTGATTTGATACCAAACTTCAATAACACACAAACTATGTTACTATACTCCTCTTTCCCCTTACCTTTATGTTGTTTCTTGTACATTTTAAGACATAGTGTGTTCAAAACCATAGATATATCATTGCTTTTTTATTTATTTGCATTTTAGATATTGTAAGGAGTAAAAAGTAAACTTACAAGCCAAAAATACAAGAATACTGGTGATTATAAGTACCCATGTATTTGCCTTTATCTGAGATCTTTATTTTTCTCTTTATAAAATCTAATATCTTGTGTCTTCTTTGCATTTAAAAAACTCACCTTCACATTGGCTTGTAGGGCAGTTCTAATGGTGACAGACTCCCTCAGCTTTGTTTATCTGGGGTTGTCTTAATCTCTCCCTCATTTTAAAAGAGAGTGTCATCACAAATATAATACTTGTCAATTATTTCTTTCAGTCCTTTATCTATGTTGTCCTCCTGCTTTATTGCCCCTATAGTTCCTGATGAGATATTGGCACTGAATCTTATTGAAGGCCCCTTGTACATGACATATTGTTTCTCTCTTGCAGCTTTCATGATATTCGCATTGTCTTTGGCATTTGACAGTTTGATTATGTTTCTGTTTATGGATCTCTTTGCATTTATTCTGTTTGGATTTTGTTGAACTTTTTAATATTTATATTCATGACTTTTCTTAAATTTGGGAAGTTTTCTGCCATTATTTCTTCAAATACTCCTTCTGTCCCTTTCTATCCTTCTTTCTCTGGGACGCTTTCTCTGGGAGCTCTGTGGTGCCCCACAAGTCCCACAGGCTCTATTCACTTTTATTTAATCTGTTTTCTTCTTAATCTTAGACTGAATAATTTCACTTATCCTATCTTCAAGTTTACTTATTGTCTCTTCTGCCAGTTCCAATGTTCTGTTGACCCCTCTAGGTAATTTTTTAAAAATTTCAGTTGTGGTAATTTTCAGGTCCAGTACTTCTGTTTGGCTCCTTTTTAGAATTTCTTTTTCTTTATCAAAATTCTCATTTTGTTCATATATCATTTTCCTGATATGATTTACTTCATTCTCAGTGTTTCTCTTTAGGTCTTTGAGCATATTTTGTACCATTTAGTTTAATGTCTTCGAATGGTGTGGCCAAAAAGTCTGGTCTTCATTGAGCTGCTGTCATGTTTTACCTTAATTGTTTGGTTGGGCCGTTATTTCTGGCTTCTTCGTATGCCTTTTAATCTTTTGTTATGCAATGTACATTTTATTTTATTTTATTTTACTTTTTAAGATGTTTTTCATAAAAGTATGACAATAAAAATAAGATTTTATTTAAGTGAGGATAAAATGAACTCTCAAGCCCACTGGCCATGAAAATTGTAGAAATAGGATGAGAATGGAATTTGATTCAAAATATGCTGACATTATATGTTCTCATATTGAAAAATGTAACCTTTATGGGGGAAGAGTAGGTTGGATCTCTACTGTCTCCTATTCTCTCCATCCAAACTATTCTTTTTTTCTCCTTCCAATATTTTTTTATTTTTTTATTATCTATTATATTTTAATATTTTAATATATTAAATCAGTAATATAGCCCTAGAAATGTCTATTCCTTAAGCTTTTATCCACCTAGTGATATGACTAGATGGGGGTTTCCTTGAGTACCAGGAACTAACAACAACAAAAAACAAACACACTATAAATACTTTCCACAGTTCCTGCAGGTTGACTCCCTGTTGGGTACTGAGATCCTTTGGAGCTTACTCCTTTTCACAATGAACCTGAAGAACAGTCTGAACAGGGCAGTCTCTGGTCTTTTCTAAGTATGTTTTGTCCTGGGCCTTTGTTCTTGGTCTTACTGTTTCCCCTCTTTACAGGGATCTGATGACCCCTCTTTTCCCTATCAAATAGTCTTTTTTCCTACTCCTGATCACTCTACTATGTATTTAATTTTTAACATAAAGTGTTTTATTTTGAAATAATTTCAAACTTATAGGAAAATTGCAGAAATAATACAGAAAGAATACATAGTTTACTGTATCTCTGAAAGCTGATAATCCTTTGTCTCAGACTTCTGGAATTTGATTGTTTCTTACACTGATTTAGCTGCCTGTGGGTTGTTTCTGCATACAGGTCAGGTTCTGGGACAGTGAGCTTGAGACAGTGTCCTGGTTCAGTCCTTCCGGCTGACACCATTATACAAAAAGGGGCTCTCTCCAGCACCCAGAACAGAGACCCACACTGAGATTGTGGGCTGGCTTCACATTGTGCTGGAAGCAGGTAAGGAAAGAACCAGCAACAGTTTTCCTGCAGTTTTTAAATCACCTTTTTCTAGATTTGGAACTTACCCAGTTAATACAGCGCTTTGATTTTGGAAACTCAGATATAGATGTTTCTGTCCGTTTTTGCTGGTTGTTTCAAGATTTTGTGTTTGGGAGGAAAACCTTGAACATCTCACACCACCATCTTTTCATGTCATTCCTCTTAGCAACATCATTTTTAATGCCTTGTTTTCTTATTTGTTCCCAACTGTGGAGGGTTTATTGTCAGTTTTCTTCTCTGAATGTCTGCTGCAAATATCGAAACTTCCAATTTGTAACAGCGTGCTTCTTTTCCCATTGATGTTACAGCATGAGTTTGCACATAAATTGTGAAGGAAACTGAAATATTTGGGGGTTCTAGCTTATTATATGAATCTACATAGTTCTGAAAAATGCAAGATATTTATTTTCTTTGTAATGCAGCTCTCTTTATGATTTTGAAAGCTATATATTTTTTAGTTTGCTTTCATTAAGTGCTACATTGTTTAGTTAAATCTAGTCTATAATTGAACATGTAATGTAAGTATTTGATTTTACAGAAAACTAAAATTGTTCAGACAGTGGGTTTATGAGTCCACATTTGGGAAAACTACAGGGAAATTATTTAACAGACATTAAACTTACATTATCTGTACTTATTTAAATTATTAAGACAAATTCAATTCTCAATTCTCTGCTTTTACCCTTTCTGTATTCATATAAATACTCGATGACCAGATAATTGAATCATGTAAGGAGTTGTCCTCCAGAGAATATAATTCAATAGGGGCTCATATTTAGAAATATATTATTTTACTAACAAGTTGCAGTCACTTGAACATTATTATTACTCTATTTTTAAAGTCAGTTCTTTGGTTTTAGGATATTCTTTAAAATGACAGACCATAAATTTCGTGATGCTACACTATCATCTCTTGGATGTTAAAACTTGAAAGAATTCTCTATTCTATCACAGGTCTTGCAAATTTTTGATGGTAAGTAACTAGGGAATAAAGATGCTAGAAAGGGAATAAATAATGACTAATGGATATGTGATTTAGCCAACCACCAATTAATCATTTGTGATCAACTCAATCCTATTAGATTTTGTGATCAAGGAACTAGAAACAGGGGAGTGGATGTTGGTCATATAAATGGGATTGAAGCAGGTTGGAGGGATAGTTATGAGAGTCGAGAGATATTAGAAGTGAACATGAGGACAGGGCCACTCCCCATACTTTTGGATTGTCCCAGCGTCCCTTCACCAGTTTTGCCTGGTCTTTATGCTCTGCGCAGTAAGTGAAAATAAGGTCAAAACTTCCTTTCCTAGAGATTCATCACAGTTTATCATGAAATCTTGAAATACTTCCTAAAGTAAGTGAAATTTGCAATAGTTTTTTATGGCACTTCTTTTTTTTATGACACTTGTATATTTTTCATTTTAAAATAGTCTGTTCTCCACAATCTTTCCATACTCTTGAACTAAAGTGATAAATCTGTAACCGACCTTTCTGTCTCTGCCTTTTTTTAATCACAGTGTCATACTCTTCATTGTCCCATATGTCACTTTGATCATGTGATTAATCAACTTAAAAATCCTTCAGTGCTGTGCCATTATGCACCCTCCTTTTCTTGGTACTCAGGACTCTTCATAATGCCAAATGATTTATCTCTTCTCTTTTCTTTTAATTCAGACTGATGTAGTCCCTCAAATGCCTTATAAATTTTCACTTTCAAATAAATGCTTACTGCATTCTCCTTGCCTCCTGTATTTTCCTAAGTATCCTTATTATACTTCTAGAACTGCTCAAGATATTCCCTTCTCTAAGTCCTGAATATGTCAATTCAAGGTCATGTCTTTCTCTTCTACTTTTTGTTCCTTATGTCCTTTGTACCTCATTAGACAGTTAGCCCTTTGGGATCATAGGCAATGTTAGAATCCCCCAAGTTTGCCTCTTTCTTCTTTCTTTAATCTCCTCATTGAATTCAATAAATTTTGTTGCCTCATTTGTTTTCAGGAGATTTAATTATTAACTGATATACATAATCTGGGGAAAATGCTTAAAGAGATCAAGGATGCAGCTGTGGTCATATCTTGCTTTTCACATTCAATTTGAAACACATTTATAATTAACCTCTTTAATGTGTGAATAATTTTTGAATTTTACATATTTATCAACTGCTTTGTATTTTCTATAGGTGCACATGATGCATGTAGTCATTAAAAAGAAAGCATTTACTAAGGCTATTGTTACAACCCATCTCCAAAAGGGCACAAGTTGGTGCAGCCACTAGACCTGAGAACATACCTGGCATTTAGTCAGGAATATGCTTCATTGGGACTTACGGACAGGAGAGAATCTCTGATGGCAGTTCAGAGAATGAAGAGAGCACTCTGCAAAGAGACAGAAAAATGAGGGGTGATACCAGGGATTTCAGAACTAGGACATTCCATAGGGGATGAGAACAGAGATCTTGGTAGGTTCACGTGAAGTGCACATATTGGGTGCAGACATTTAGCAAAAGCATGAGCAGACAATGAGCAAAAACAAGAGTAGGCAATGAGAAAAGACAACAAGAAAAGATAACCAGCAGACAATGAGCAAAAGCAACAAGGAGACAATGAGCAAAAGCAAAGAACTGGCAGCAGATGTGCTTCAAGTCATTGACCACCCACCTCCCACATGAAGGTCCTGAGTTCAGTTTCCTGTACCTCCTAAAGAAAAACAAACAGACCACAAGGAGACAATGAGCAAAAAAAAATAAAAAACAAAAGTTAAACAAAAAAATTATCAGATGAGCTAAAGCAATGGGCAACAAAAACAACAAATAAACAACAAGCAAAAACAGCAAGCAAACAGATGACAGAGCCATCTTGGGGTGGGGGTACAGTATGAATCAGGCGATAGAATGACTTAAGTAAATTAATCCACATTTTTCATGCAACAGAAATTTTTAAAAATATTCCTTTATTATTGCACCATCAATTTCTTAATTTTATTAGCAAAGAATAATTGTATATGGTTGAATTATTTACCTTTGTTATGAAATATGGTTAAGAGTTAATAACTTGCAAATTTTAAGTAATATCAAAATCCTCTATGTCACATTATTTCACATTTTGTTTCAATGTGAATATGATTACTTTGCATAGATTTCTGATATTTTATTTTAAAATGTTGTCAATATATATATTAGTCCAACATGTTTCCTCGCATTTCTGGAACAATAAATATCAAAAAGATCTGATTGTAATGATCAAATAGCTATATCTAAAAATTTAGGATTATATCTTGAGCATAAAATAAAACATCATAGAACAAGTGGTCGAGAAATGTTTATTTAAGGAACTGGATAATAAGTATTGTAACATCTATAAACTATATGTAAACAGTTAGGGATGGACTGATATTTCTCACAGTATGTAGTTTGTTGACTCCAATTATAAAACCTTGAAACAAGACATTTATGAGAATTATGGTTATTTTTTACTAAATATTTCAATAAAACTGCTTGAATTATCCATTTCCCTATTGATTTGGCCTATGGGTTTTAAGGATTTTAAATAAATCTGAGTATCTGGTACTTGTTGTATAAATTAAAAATCCAGAAACCATGTGACTATAAACTATTTGTAATGCATCATATATGTACAAATATTCACTTATATTAAATATCCACATTTAATGTCATTATTCATCTTAATATAGGTGATATACAAATTAAGCAACCTAAGAAGCCTTTAAAATATTATTGTCATTGTTATCTCATTAAAAATAAAATGGGTCTTTACTCAGAAATGCTATAAAGTGCAATGAATTCATTTCTGTGTAATCGAGACTAAGTTCAATTGCAATGTTTGATATTTAAATTCTAATTAAATGTAATCATCTAAATTTCTTGAGCTACATGTATGTCTAGTAAATTTGCATGTACATAAAAGTTGTTTGCATTAGTAATAAATAGCTCCATGAAAAAAAAAATCACAACTGTATCCTTAATAAGGACTGTGGGAGAGTGTGGGCTATAATGTGGACCATTGACCATGAGTTGCTGTGGTGCTCAGACATGTATTCACCAAATGCAATGAATGTCTCATGATGATTGAGGAGGTTGTTATGGGAACAGGAGTGGGGTGGAGGGGTTGGGGGTACCTCATATTTTTTGGATGTAACATTAAAAATGTAAAGGCAAAAAAAAAAGGAATAAAATAAATAATTCCCATTCACAAAAATAATCGTAAAATTCAAATCAACCATACACACACAACTCACGATCCTATGTAAAGCCAGATGTTTCATTTTTCAGTGCAAAAGAGGAATAATTTGAATAACAAGTCTTGTGCACTCTTAACCTGTTAATTGTAATTTCATAAATAGATACAGTTCATCAAAAGCAACTCCTTTCATAGCATTAATTCTTTATTAAAGGAAAATATGAAAAAGAAACCATTATTTAGTAGCCAAAATATTCTTAAAGTAATGACTGACATTTTTTTTGTCAAAGTTCATTGTCCTTTCATCTATTTTTTATTAACAAATCAAGTACATCTTGGCTTCTTCTGGACAGCAAGCTAGCTGCAGGATGTATATTAATGAGCAAAGATGAACAATTTTTGTCTCAATGGATTTGTAGTTCTGTCAAGCCAGATACGTAAGTTGATGGTCCAGGACAATTTTACTCTTGCTATGACACATAGGATTATATTGTGTGCTAGTGGGATGAGTAAGAGACTGACATTTTTAAGATGTGGGTTTTTAAACCACATTGTCATTTTCTGGTTATAGGAACTTGGATAAATTACTTAAACCTCTCTGAGACTTGATGTTGTTATCTATAAATGAGAATATTGGAAAAGATCAGTGCTTCTCAAATGTTCTGTAGAACACCAGCTCCCTATATCATTAATGGGTGGTACAAAGACTGAATTTGCTCTGTGATCAATTAAATATTTGAAATCCAAAGTTAAATAAAGTTGAAGAAGTTGAATCCCTGCTGGATTTCTCCATGTTTTTAGTACACTAACATACTTTATGAAACTCCAAGAGGGGGATAAAATATTCAACTCCCCCCAAGTTATCTTATCATCTCTGTTAATACTGGACACACAATCTCCTATGATTTCAAGAGCCCAAGCAATGTAATAACAATAATCTATAATAATAATAAAAATAATAAAACTAAGTCTTTAATGAAATTAAGGAATAGAAATAACATTTATTCATAATAGTTTTTATTATGTGGGCTGAAACTGTTCAACAGTTTATAGATAAAAGAAAACATTTTTAGCTCCATATACTCTAGACTTCTTAGGTAGTAAATGAGGGGAAAAAAGCTGTTTGCTTTGATTTCCTTGGATGTTATTTTTATTAATGGACTTTCCTCAATCAATAATGTTTGTGGTTATGAAGGTTTATAAACTCATTAAATAAACAGTGAAGTACAAAACTCTGTATCCAGAGTAACTCAGTTATATTATGTCTATGAGACCATGGCATTTGTCATTTATTTTCTGTATCATCAAACTTACATGGGTCTCCCTAAGTGAAGCTGTGATTTCTTCCTCCACCTGTGTCTGGATTTACAGAGACAGTTGAAAACAATTCTGTCTTAGGTTGTATTATACTTAAATGCACGTAAAGAAAGATGAATTTTTACAAAATATGAGTTTTTCCGAAAGATTTGTTGTTTAATTGTTTTCACTAAACTGTGTGAGCAAGATTTCTTCTGAATAAAGTTATAGGATAGTCTTCCCAATTTTCTATAGTGTGTATGATTTATCTACTTATATGTTGCATGTTCAAGTACTCACATACATATTCTTTGACTTCTTTCCCTAACAAATAATCCAACTCAGTTGATCTCTCCACTTGGATTGCTTTCCTCTCTCGTTGGTTACTTCATTCATTGCAACTTGGAGATTTTAGTTAGAATAGCATATTTTTTAAGTTTCTAATGGTCAAATTCACCATCTCAATCAATATGAAGACAATGCCAAGTAGAAGAAAGTTGTCCAATTTATTTCAATTCATTTTATCTACAAAATTCTATTTTTCCTTTCTCAACATTTGATAAAAATTGCATGTTTATCATACGTTTCAGAGTAATTTTCATTTATAAGTTTTAAACAAACTATATTTTGAAATTGTACAATGGTTTTGGATTAATGCCTACAAAAAATTCCAGAGACATGATGAGGCTTATCATTTCTGTCTAATTCATAACTTTTACATTTTATGGTCCATGGTGGGTGAAGTATTAAACAGTATTTCTGTTCAAATTACGGAACTTGTCTTTTTATGGCTTTGTTTTATTTTCTTTGCTTTTCCAGATTAGAGTGCCAGGATTTTAAACATCTATTGTGAGATATTAAATTTAATCCTAATTATATAAGTCAGCATATTTTAAATGTCCAAATTTTAATATTTGAAATGATCAAATAAATATATCTGTTGATACTATTAAATAAAACACCATGGTTCATAAAACTTTTTTTCTGTTTTATTGCTTTTTGATAGCAGGGGTTCTAAGGTCTAAACCTTATAAAGATGAAGTGGGCTCAGTGGTTAAGCACCTGCTTTGTATGCGCGAGGCCCAGGTTCCATCGTGGTAGCTCCTAAAAAAATTAATTAATAATAATATCAACTTTTAGAGCTGTTGTGAGAGTTAATCTATTTATCTCTGCATAGTATGTAGCATATCATTAACAACTACTTTCCAGTAAAGGTATGTGACCAAAATGTAAACATTAATTTAATTTTTACTGAGAGCCTCTATGTACGAGGAACAGGTACATTTTGAGAAATTGTCTTTAACCTTAAGTAGATTCATAGTTAAGAGGGAGCAAAAGTCCCTTAAGCAACTAATGTAAAATATTTGTATTACATGCTGTAATTAGATGCAAAATTCAGTTTGGAAGACTTGCTTTCACTTAGCATGGTAGAGTTGTTTGAATTACATGTTTTTGGGACACAAGGATGCCCTCGCGGAACTGACGCTGTTGTTCATTTAAAAGCCACGTGTGGAGGAACGTTGTCCAGCTGGGGCCGTGATCCTGAGTCCAGGATTTCCAGCAGCTTCCCCAACACCCTAGACTGCCCTAGGAAGATCTCACTGCCTGTTGGCTAGGGTAAGTGAACACAGTTCACGTTCTTAAAGTTCACCTTCTCATTTCTTCTATCTTGAACAGAATTAAGCTGCATAATAATTACACCTACTTCTGTTAACGCAACTGTGACTTTAATTGAAAGTGGCTTACAACTTAAAGCTCTGGGGAATAACTTTTAAAACTAAAAGTTATTTGAAAAATCCTGTTAGCTGTGCAGCTCTCTTCAAGGCAAATTAAATGAGCTGAATTATGATAAACTGGGCAGGTGAAGTGCAAAATGCAACATCTCTAATTCATTTATCTATCTCTGTGTTTATAATACCTCCTTTTCAAATCTATCGCCAGAGTTCAATAATAGGTATTGTTTCTTTTGGAAATTTTTCAGACTTTTTAAATTCAAATGTATTTTAAGTTGAATATAACACACAAGTGAAAACATTCCTTCATAAATATTTTATGAACTTTCAGGTTATCCACCTTAGTTAATAATTTTAATTGCCATGCACACTAAAACTCCATATTGACTAGTGTTCAGAGATGCATGGTCTTTGTGAAATTAGGATTCCCTCTCATTCCCTTCCTTATGAGAAAATGGTTTCTATTGCATCATAATGCATTAATTCACCATAATGACTGATAAAATCTATTAATCAAAGTTTTCCCCACATGAGATTTTCTCACGAGAACACACTCTAATAGATGTACCAATATAAGTACTCACGAATTCTACTGATATATAGTAATAGTGAACCGATGTATTAAATAGATGTTAGTTGAATGACAGCTGAATATAAATGTGACCGTATCAGTGCTCTGGAAGATGATTTTATTTTTCTATTAAGATTTCACAGGTTTGGCTTTAAGGATGTCTGCCTAGAATGGCAGTAGTAATATGACTATGGCATGGGACGGCCAGGACAGATAGCTCAGCAGAGTGGAGTCAAGAGGAGTAATGAGGCATGAAGTTGCTGGCGAGGGTATGGAAAGGTGTGCGCATGTTGAAATGCTGTGCAACACCAGAGAGAGAGGAGGAACCTGGAAGAGCATCCTCAGGGGGAGCAAACAGCTATGGGAGTTCATGTCTATTGAGTCCTTGAAGATGCACCCAGAAGGCATTGCGATAAGGAAAGAAGAGCCTTTTCACATGCAAAAAAGCTTACAGGAGCTCTCTATTTCTACCAGGCTTTTTAGTTTAGTTTTATTTGGTTTTTCAAATAATAAACATTCTGAACATGGAAACTGTGATTCGTCTCAGAGCTTAATAAAACAGAGGGCCCTGAATCTACTAAACCAACATTGTCTCAGTTATTCTCAAAAGCTGCGTGGAGTTTTCTTAGGATTGAGGTCTGAAGATAAGGACTTGGTTAGTCCTTTTCTTTAGAGTCAGGTGTTAAGGGCTGCATCAGAGACACATGGAACCCAAGAGCTTTTCAACAGCAGATCCACAGAGGCTTTCTACATTGTTTTACATATTCTCATAGTAGAAAATAGCAAAGAATGAAAAATATACTGCAAATTGCAACTCCATCATTTTGTGACCTTACAAAAATGGATGAATCTCCATGATCCTTCATTTCTTCAACTTTCAAACTTCTGTAGGGCATGTGGCTCAAGCAATTGGGCCCCCGTGTCCCACATGACAGGTCCTGGGTTCAATTTCCAGTGCCTCCTAAAGAAGAGGAGTAGACAATGAGCAGACAGACAAGGGAGCCTTGAGGGCAAAGGGGAACATTAAAAAGTTAATAAAGAAAGAAAAGTAATACAAAAATTTTAAAAAGCTCAAATAACGTCATAGGATTTTGGTGAGGATTGACTGAAATAACTCATGCAAGAAGTTAAGCACAGGGCTTCCATATGTTAAACAGTAAAAATGTTAGCTTTTTTATTATTTCAAATATTTCTCACTTTCCCTTCAAAACTCATTAGAAATGTTTTATTCTTGCATGGTATAAATATTTCCTTTATTTTCCCTCACCCCAAATTTACCATCGTAAAATTTCTGAGAAGGATGATTTGGTTGGTATAAATCCTTATTCTCTTCATTCATAAACTAATATGCAAGAGAATAATTCAGGGAAATAAAATCATTTGAACCATATTGTCTGAATTCATGATCTGGATCTATGAAACTAAGCAAAATATTTATTTGAAGTAAGGCCAAAAAACAAGAACACCAAAAAATTATGAAATATCATGAATCACAATGTCTTAAAATATTCAATATTACATAGTATTGTGGTTTAAAAAGCATCCAGCAGAAAAGACAAAATAAACTTAAATGCATACAAAACTGCATGACCATCCTTAGCTTTTTATAATAGATGAATTTATGCTTTAGAACAATTTCTTACAGATAAAATTTAAGTAATATACTACATTTCTCTGTTATGAATTGATAATATATAAATACACTTCAAAACATGAAGTTATAAAATTAGTGATGGGTGAGGTACAATGGTGGTTGGTTTCTTGACAGAGTGGATATTTGGAATATCATTATTCCTGTTAGGGTTACTTTGTAGGGGTTTAACTAATTTTTTGATATTTAGAAGATGCAGAGAAAATTTTACTGCTTAGTTTTCAAACTACCATCACGTTTTATAATTAAAAACACTTTCCTTCGGAATCTCTTTTCATAAGTCTTTCATGCTACTTTACTGGAATTGTAGTTGGTGTTGGGGTTTAAGATATATTTAGGGGATTTGAATCTCTGGCCTGACAATATGATAGCCAGGCCCTGAACCTCAACAGACTTCAGCTCCTACAATCTGATTTATTGGACTCACCTCACTCAGCTAAGATGGAGTTGAAGAAGGACAACCACCACACCATGGAGCCTAGAGTGCCTACAACTGAAAGCAGGAGGATTGCATCCAGTATCCATGTGGAATCTGAGCCTCCTCTTGACATAGAGATGCCACGGACATAACCAATCCAAGGTCCACAGAGAAAAGGTGGCATTGGATTGGAGTGGGAAAAGTGGACATGGTGGCTGATATGGGTATGGGGAATGGCAGAAAGAGATGAGATGTGGAGGCGCCTTTGGGACTTAGAGTTGCCCTGGATGGTGCTGCAGGGGCCATCACGGGACATTGTAAATCCTCCCAGGGCCCACTGGATGGAATGTGGGAGAGTATGGGCCATGATGTGGACCATTGACCATGAGGTGCAGAGATGCCCAGAGATGTACTTACCAAATGCAATGGATGTACCATGATGATGGGAGTGAGTGTTGCTGGGGGGGGAGTGGTGGGGTGGGGGTGGTGGGGTTGAATGGGACCTCATATTGTTTTTTTAATGTAATATTTTTACAAAATCAATAAAAAAAAACCAAAATGTAAAAAAAAAAACAAAAAAACACTTTCTGTTTCAGATTCATTTCCAGTCTTCTTTTACTCTACATCATCACCTCATAGGTTTAACTCTCTACATATATGATTCTGAAAACAGCATCGCTCCATGCTGTGTAGCAATGCTCCAAAATGTACTCATCAAAAGCAAAGAACGTACCACTCTAATGAAAGAGGTT
Source organism: Dasypus novemcinctus (assembly GCF_030445035.2). Lineage (NCBI taxonomy): Eukaryota > Metazoa > Chordata > Mammalia > Cingulata > Dasypodidae > Dasypus > Dasypus novemcinctus. The sequence goes on along the minus strand of NC_080695.1, from coordinate 49,815,752 downwards.
TTCGATGTGGGAGGAGTGGGGGGTGGGGTGGGGAGTGGAGTATATGGGAACCGCTTATATTTTTTATTGTAACATTTTGTGTGATTTATGTGTCTTTAAAAAAAAAGATTGAAAAAAAAATAGCATCCCTTGTCTTGTTCTTAAATGCCAAATCATGTTTTCATGTGCACATGAAATATTTTTACCTGGGTCACCTCAGATTCAGTAGGTATAAAATTAAAATAATCACTTTCTTCTTCCCCTTTCATCAGCTTATTCCAAACTAGATTCTCTTATTTCATTATGTCATTATACCCGTAATACTACCATTAACATAGGTGCTCTCATTTCCTTAGTTTTAGTAGGAGGTGCTTTCCAGAATCTCCCAAATAATAAACAAACCTCAAATCTCTTTCCTAGAAATTTTAAGAAAGTACATTTGAGTTGAAGTTCAGGGATCTGTATTTTTCAATCAAGAGCTCCAAAATCTTCTTATTAAAACACAACTGGGAAACATAGCAAAGGTGTCCACTGTCTCTTTTCATTATTATTGCCCCTCTTCTTTAATCTCCCATATTGCTCCCTTTCAGTTCCCCAACCTGAGGATAGCGCTGAAAGATTTTTTGTAAATACAGCTGAGAAAAGGTCCCTGGTTTCGTAGTGAGACAAGCAGGAGGGTAGAGTGGGTAGGCAATTATTCCTGCTGATATCACAATAAATGTCTACCTGCAAAATTTCTGCTGCCAGGATGATTTTGGCAATCATATGGAAGATAAAATTAGAAAGATATTTTCTTGTTAATGTTGTGAAAAGACATATGGAATAAGTAGTTTACATTAATAATGTAGAGCAAACTAATTTTTCTTGACAGGTATATAAACTTGCACACTTATTACAATTCATCTCCGTTTGTCCACCCTAGATTTCCTGCTTTGGGAATTGTAGGGGAAGAGTGATCTACCAGTCCTCTCTCTTAGCTCTCTCTTGGGACATAATTAAAAACTAAAATGCTGGGTATATTTTTCCACACGCCTGCTATTATTCACACATTTGTCAGTATTGTTCATTTGTTATAGTTAATAAGAGAACACTCTCAGATTTGTACTGTTAACCACAGTCCATCTTCCAGCACGTGGTTCACAGTGTTATATAGTCCCATGCCTTATACATTCGGTCCAAAGTGTGCGCTCAGTGACTCTCACTGTCATCACAGAGTTGGAGAGTCATCAACCCAGGAAATCTTTAAATGTTTTCCTCAGTCCAAAACAATAGTTTTGCCCCTATTACTGGCCCTTGATACTTGATATAGTATCTTCTTCGACATTGATTCAAGAATAGTATAATATTGCTGTTAATTATAGTCCGTAATTTATATTATATTAGTTGTAGTTTCCCATGTGTCACTATAGACTTATTGCCTTGTGTTAGTGACATAATTTGTTCCAGTTCACAGAAGAACATTCTTATATTTGTATGGTTAACCATTATGGACCATAGTTACTGATAATATTCTGATGATGTTTTTTATAATCTGTAACAAATGTTCCACAGCAATGTAAGGTGTTGGTGACATACAGGTATTCTGCACATTATAAATAATTGTTTTGTAAGCTCGCAACTTCTCTAATAAATAAATCGACAAAATTTAAAAATAAAATGTTTCCTTGAAATATCACCATAAATATCAGTACAGAAATTCTGGGAAAATTACTTACTTAGGATCTAAAGAGAATGTTAGATTTATTGAGAATCGTATCTTAGTAAAGTTGACACATTTTGTAACAAGGGAAATAGAACAAGCTTAGTTCAGTGATAAATAATACTGTGTACAGGAATGTTTGGAGGAGGTAGAGTTGTTGAAATGTAGACTCCTCTTCCCAGGCCCTAGATTTTCTGATTCGGTTCCTATGGCTGAATGAAATAAAGAATTCTGCATTTTCACCAAACACTTTTTGATATTTTGGAGGCTAGAATGAGTATTCTCTCCACTTATAGAAGTGTGCTTTTAATGTGAGAAAGATAAGAAATGCACAAAAATTTTCATAAGAGACACATAAATATTATCTGTGTTGGAGAAATTGGCTTGGTGAAAAGAAATGTGAAAATCATAAGATTTTAGCAGCTTGTACGTGGAGCTAGTATATTACTTAGTAAGAGAGGATGACCAAAATGTTCCTATTTTTCTTGGATAAAGCACTTTAAAAAATAAGTTTTATATAAAATAAATTAGCTACCTCATTTCTAAAAATACTTTCTGTAGTATCTGAATGTACAGCCCTGTTTCCTTCATTGTCAGTATTAATTTTTTATTGCCCATCCCATTAATGATTTTTGAATTGATAAGCATGAATGACTCTTGCTCCTCCAACTACTCTGAATAATGCCATTAATCTAGAATATGAGACATTATTGCCTATTCTTGAGCCTTTCATTCATAGAGGATTTTACCAGAGCATTTTTTTCAATTAGAGATGTTGTGGGTTTACAGAAAAATTATGCATTCCCTACAGAGTTCCCATATACCACCCTATTATTAGCACCTTGCATTAGAGCGGTACATTTGCTACAATTCATTTAAGCAAAAAAGAACATTCGTGTAAATGTACTATTAACTATAGTCCATCATTTATGATATGCTTTCTCTGTGTTGTTTAGTTCTATGTTTTGTTTTGTTCTTAAACTGTTATTCTAATAACATATATACCACAGTGCTTCAAATCTTTCCATTTGCCTGGATATGCATGGGACTGTCCGATAGATTATCCAATTCATAAGTGAACAGTTCTCAGTTTAGTCAAATAATTTATTGGATTAATCATACTTCTTTTCCATTTCTAAGAATCAGCCAGTTGTTTAATATGAATGGGCAAAAATGACTGGTTGCATTGGTATCAAGGAAAAATCAGTTTCCTCTCTTCTCTCTTCACTCCAGTGACAACTATCCTACATACTGTGTCAGTGAAAGAATGGCAGCCTGTGTCTTGCAATGATGAAAGGCAGTTCTGGCAGAAAATATGGGATGCATGGGCAGTGTATGTGATGGTCGCTCATGTTTTGGGGCTCTGAGTTAGATGATTAGAAATCTTAGTTCTAACAATTACTGGCTACTCACATTACAAAAATATTTTTAAACCTTGTTATTTTAATCTTATAGATAGGTATAATAAAATAACAATCTCATAGAACTCTTTGGAGGATTAAGTAAATACAAATGCTTGACACAGGGAAGGCAAGTTTTAAGTGTTAATTGCTTTTAGTAGTTAAATCAAATTCTCTGGTATCATGAGGTAGTTTTCTTTCCTTTACACAAACTGGGGCTGCTGTTCTATGCTGCTTTGCATGAGCTCATTTAACTCAGAATTTCTGTCTCTTTTCTGGAAAGGGTACAATTAATAGAATGCTTAGTATTCTGTGCTTTACCTTTATAATTTATTAATCAGTGCACTAAAATTGCATATAATGCTGTCCAAAATCACCATGGTTTTTCACAATCAAGAAAGGCAGGGGTTCTACAGAAGATTCTGTAGAAAAAGTTTTCAGTGAATTCTGTAACTATTAAATATTCTGGCTTGTAGTTTTACATGAAGAAGATGTGTAATAGAGTGATTATTAGTCATATGTTCTATCAATTATTATGAAGGTTTAACTCTGAATCATGGTCACATAGCTATTCAATTTTGGTCAAAGCACAGATGGAAAAAACACTTGTGCAGGTGACTCTTTAGGGGCACTTAATTTTCAATTTATGTAAGTAGAATTGGATGAAAATGTGTTGTATAAATTCCACCCAAAGGCAGGCATTCAGATTGGTTTCTCTGCTGGAATAACATTAAAAAATATTCAGTGAGATAATAAAAGGATACCTATGTTATTCTTATTTTAATCCCTTCATTTTGACATTATGCTGTCAAATCGAAAAAAAATAGCTGAAAATTAAATAGCTAAATAAATCTATCTTAAAGCAGATCAGAGCTGAGCTTTGTTCTATTTCCTAATATGTATTAGGTGGTTTGATATATGGATGGATATTTTACCCTGCTTAAAATGCTAATTCTGTTCATAGTACTGTAATTGTCATAACTGTAATTCCATTTCCACTTCAAGTTCAATTCTCAATCGGTAAATAACTATTTTCACTATTTCTTATACTTCTAAGATACTAGCCATCTTCAATATTTTTACCCTTTGATCTGCTTGCTGTCTTCCATTTCTTTCTTTTTTATGTTATTCATGAATTCCAAAATCCTTCATGATAAATACTTCTTAAACCAGCAAACCCACCTCTAAAATTAGGCTATTCAAGCCATTTCCCTCCTATTTGATTTTCCACCCAAATGAAGAATAAAATATTTCTAAATGGCCCAATTTTGTCCTAATTTTACATCCTATTTGATACTTTTGGGTCTACATAGCAATACCAGTACTTCAAAAGTTTGTTTCAGATTATTTTTGTGTCAGCTTTCATACTCCACCTGACTGGGATAGAGGAGACTGGGAATTTATGGAACTCTCTAGACGTCATGGGCTGGCATCCCTAGAGTAGTCACAAGAAAAACAGTGTCTAGTACAGCCTTTTTACTAGGAACAAACATTTTTGCCTTATTTCTGGGGCATGCTATAAAGGAAACACTTCTTAATTTGGCAATGGGTGTTTAGCAATGGGTGAGGCAACAAGTCAGAAACTGGTGTGTAAGCTACCCTGGGCCACCAACCCCTAAGGGCAGTGTGGAGGCTGCTTTTTCACTGCTATTACTCATTTGACTTTTTCTTTCTTTTTCCTGCTTCCAGTGTTTCTCTTTTTTTGCAAATATATTGGCTAATCTTTACAGAAAAATTATTTGCTCATTGAAGGCTGTTAAGCAAATATCAGTAATTGACATTTTCAAATATTTACAGAAATGTTTTAAAATTAATTTTAGAGTAATTCCAATAATAAAAGGAAAATTGTGTATTGCATATGATATTAGAGTACTAGGGCATGAATAGATGGGGATATTCCTCATTGGATGATAATGTATTACTAATAAATAGAGCTGGACAATGAGATATGAATCCTATTACCCATTCTAAAATGATTTTGATTGATTTGGTAAAGAATACTTTCTTCTGCTTTTTGCTTCCTTTGCCTCTCCTTGAAACATTCCACATTTCTACTTCCTTATGTTTATTCTCCTCCAAACTAGATTAAACAAACTTAATACAAACTTATTTTACCTGAGAAGGATTAGAATATTTTTAACATCCTAAGATTCCTAGCTCTTGTCTATCATGTTTGGATGCTAGACAAGAAATTATAACTGCTTTGTAAGCCAGAGTTGGGTTTAAATTCTCTTTCTCTTCCAGTATTGCTTTGGACACAATAACTAATATTTTTGGACACCAGCTTACTTACCTGTTACATTCTAATAATAATATCGATTGCCTTGCTGGACAATTGTGAGGAAAAAATTAGTTAATATATTTATCCTCAGTGATGATACTTGACAGCCTAAGTTTCCAAAGCTTACGTAACAAAGTACTACAAATTGGATGGCTGAAAACAAAAGAGATACATTGTCTTACAGTTCTGGAGGCTGAATGGCTAAATTAAGGTGTTGGAATGTCCATGCTCCCTGTAGAGAAGTCTGTAGAGAAGAATAAGTTGCATGCCTCTCTTCTGGCTTCCGTTTGTGGCAGGTAATCTCTGGCATTCCTTGGTTTGTGGTTTAACTCTACCTCTGCCTGCAGCATCTGGGTCTATGTCAACTTTCTTCTTAGAAAGCCAACAGCCATATTGGATTAAGGGTTCACCATAATCCAGAATGACCTCATTCTAATTTGCCTAATTCCATCTGTAACAACCTTTTTTTTCCAAATAAATTCACATTCTGAGGTACTGGGGATTAGGACTTCAACATATATTTTTGGAGGATGCAATTCCACCTATAACGTTGGCCTTACTATATGTCCAATTAGAAAAGGCCATTACATGTATACTACTAATAAAGGGTGTTAATAATCAGGTGGATTGGGGGAAAAAGACACCAAATGTAAGAAGGACACTATAGTCAATAGTAATATTTTGATGATGCTATTTCATAGTTTGTAACAAATGTTTTACAACAATACAAGGTGTTGCTGGTGGGGTGATGTATGGGAGCCCTGTACGAGATGCATGTTTGTTTTGTAAGTTCACAACATTTGCATACACTTAATGTTTATGTATGTTCATGTATGAAGGATATACTTCAATAAAATTTTATTTAAAAAACAGAAAGGGCCTTTATTTACTATATTAGTCCTCATAAAGATTTCTTCATAAATTATGAAATTGTTTCTTGGGTGATTTTAAATTTTATTGAATAATTTTAGTTTATTCTCTGTACTTGAGCTTTTTTAAACTTCCTTTTTCACCAAATTCTATTTTTTGATAACTGTGTTTTCTTTCAATTCCTATGTAAATTTGTCTCCCTGGAAGTTTCTCTGTATTTAACTTTATGTAGGGTAACCAAAACAAGTATTATCCATCGCATTCCCAACCTACGAAATAAGTATCAAATGTATTAGGTGAAAAGTAAAAGTAAAGCCACTGTCAGTCATTAAAAAAAAAAGAAACAGAAAAAGAAAAAGAAAAAAGCAGAAGAAGATCAGTGCAAAGTAGAGCTTTCTCATATGTTGGGAGAATATTATATTAGCTCTGGAAGTTTTAGTTTGGACTTTCCTAACCAACTTGATTGCATGGATTTGTGTAAAGTCTAATGACTTTTGAATTCTAACTACTGAAATGCATTCAAACATTTTAGTCACAGTAACATATAAATTTTCAAATATGACACAATCCCATAGTAAATAACTCTAAATTATCAACTGTAGTGTATCTACTACACAGATTAATATGATACCAGTGATACTGGTCATTTGGAGTGGCTTTCGGTATGGTGAATTATGCGAGGCTGTTAGACTGAATCATGTGAATTATGGTACCTTTTTTAAGATTGGACTTCTTATAAACATTAATAATTTTTTTGCATAAAATTCAGTTGAAAATATTCACTTGCTAAACTAATAAATCTCTTGTACAATGCTTTCATCATTCAATTGTTTTAAAAACCACTTAAAGTTTCTTCTAGTTTTTAGACCTATAAGAACTTCTACCTTGATAAAGCTGTTGATTAACTTATGAATGCAAAGACATACAATTATTATAAACATGTGTATATGTTTATAATAATTATAAGGCAAAATAATTGGCCTATATATCAGTCACTATTCTAAGAATTATACCCACACATTTCTATGATGCAGGTGCTATGATTATTCATATTTCACAAAAAGCTGACTTGGATATTAATTGTAATGAAGATCACACAACCACTAGGGGCAGAGGTAAAATTGAAGCAAGATCTGTTGTAATCCAAAATGTGTGCACTAATTCCTTACACTGTTCTGTTTCATAGAGAACTGTTATTTTGGGGAACTAATAATATTTTAATTCTTTTTTCTAATATTTATTTTGTAAGTTTCAATATTAATTTTCATTAATTTTGCATATTTTTTCATAGATACCTGTAGTCAATTTCTGAATTTTTCTACTGAAGCTGATCATAATTACCTTGAAATTCAAAATGGCCCTTATCACTGCAGCTCTGTGGTTGGGCAGGTCAGTGGTACAGATCTACCCTCAGTGCTGCTGAGTTCAACACATGAAACCCTCATCCACTTTACCAGTGATCATTCACTAAGCTGGTAAGGTTTTAAAGTTGCTTATCAAGGTAAGGAATCCAAAGAGCAAATGTGCCTTTGATGTTTATATTTCAGGTCACTCATTGGTTAAAAACGTGTAGAATGGAAATAATTTTTAGTGAAAAGTTGTCTGATCAGTAGAGGAGCTGTTGCTGTAGACTCAACAGGCATAGCTGGCTGCAGTTATTCTCACAGCTTCATCCATACTCCCTCCATTTTATACTCTCTCCTGAGGTCGTTGTCACTAAACTTTCAGACAGTGGTTTCCACTGTGTTTCCTCTTAACCAATTGTACTATTTTCTTGTTCCTTCCAGACTACTGTAGAAAGAGTCAATTTATGGTGAAATTGGTCTGGCAGTGGCAGGGTCACTCAGCTCAAATTAATGGCTACACATACTATAAAGTCATGTTCAAATTATATGAGGAAAAAAATCTCGGTAAATGAACTGTATCCATTTCAGTCAATCTAAATATGAAATCATTAAGGAAGTTTGAATCAACATTACCAAAGAATTTTTGATGTGTGCAAATGTTGAGAAATTTCATTTCATATGAAATAATTTAGCTGCCCTTTTCTTAAATATTGTTAAATCAAATGAAGTAGAAAATGACAAATCTAGTGACCTTTTTTAAAAATCGGTTAAAGCACTTGCTTTCCTTTATTTTCTAGACTGACCTTGGAAACAGAGCTTTAATATTTTAATACTGAAAGAGAGTACTAATTTATGTTAAGCTCTTAGATACTGTTATGGAAATTGTTACGTAAATACATGCATACTCCTTTCTGAGCAAACACTATCACTTCCTATCCGAAAGGCATACAAGGACACACTCACACACAAACAGATAAAGGGCATCATAGAAGTGGTTTCCCACAACAAATCCATGAATCTACCTGCATGTGCACCTATTTTCTGTTCTTTCTCTCTCATTTAAATGGGCATGTTTCCCCTACCAAAGTCTAATCCATTCCATGCTCTAGGCTCTAGACTCCATTCCTATCTACTGATTCAGGAAAATTAAGCTAAGGGTTAACTTCCTTCCAATGCATTTTCAACTGTCATTTCTCTACTAGATCTTTCCCAATAGCATTCAAAATGTACTCAAAAAGTTCTCAGACACCTGTATACACACACTCTCTCACATGCACATTTGCATATGTATATTTATATATCTTATATATATTAAAGCATCTTTGACCCCTTATCTTCCTCCAGTGTCTGTGCTCTAAGAAAAAAATTCAAAAGAATTATCTGCATTAGTTTTCTCAATTTCCACACTTCTTTCTGTTTTAAACATTTTGATCTGGCTTTAGCACTCTTCTACTGACAAGTTCTTTCATTTTTTTTTCAATTGGATGAATAAATCCACTTGGTATTCTTCTTTTCTCAAATTTCTTGGAAGTATTCAGTACCATTAACCATTTCTTCTGACTTAATACCCTTTTCCCATTTCTTTCAATTAGAACATAATTTCTTGATTTTTCTGCTATCACACTGGTTATTCCCTTATTTTCTTTGCTTTCTTGTCTTCTGACAACTTTAGTAGAGGAATTAGTTGGAGTTCCACATTTTTCCATCGCATTCTTTCCCTGAGGATCACAAACACTCATGGATTCAAAGACCATGATAGTAATAATAATGAACTCTTATATTTACATCCCTGATTCAAGTTTTTCTTTGTGTTCCAGAACTAGATCTCTAACTCACAATGCCCAATGTCCACTTGGTATTACCCGTGCCCTTGAACCCTGTGACTGAAACGATCTCTACTATTTTGCTTGGCAAATATGCTCATTCTCTGCTGTTGTCCATCATAGTAAATGAGTGGTACACGTTTTGTCCAGTTGTTTCAGTTGTAAATTGGTTTCTTTCATGGGTACATTTTTCTTCCTCACCCCATTATTAAATCGATCACAAAGTCCTTTCCTCCACCTCAAATATATTCCTGGAATCCATCTCATTTTCTCTATCTCCATTACCACTAATAGTCTTAACCATCCTCACCCTTTTCCTACTAAATTCTTTGGCTCTTAAAGGTTTTTATCACATTTATTCTTACTACTTCTCTCATCTTTCCAAAAAAAATATGTGATTTGTCCTTTTCTTGATTAAAGCCCTCACTATATTTTCCTATATTCTTATACTACAATTAAAATTCTGTAACAGGGGAGTGGATGTAGTTCAGGTGGTTGAGCAACTGTTTCCTATGTACAAAGTCCTGTTACCTCCTATAAACAAACAAATAAACAAATGAAAAAATGAAAAAACACCGACTCTCTTTGGGGAGTAGATGTAGCTCAGTTGTTCCGTGCATGTAAAAGTTCTGGGATCAATCCCCAGTAAAATATTCTGTAACAGACCTAATCCCTCAGCATTTCTTCCTCAACCCTTAATCTCACTCACTGCACCTCATCCAAATGACTTTCCAATAACATATATGGCTATGATTCCTTCTACTGATGGGCTTTTACAAGTGCAGTCCTTTCTTCTTTAACCCCACTCTCCTTTAGTTAACCATTTTACACTCAGTTTGTGCATGATCTCCTAAAAGAGGCATCTTCTGATCACCCAGACTAGGCTAAATCTCCTGTTGTAAAGCTTCACATCACCTTGGACTTCTCTGTGTGTTGTAGTCATTGGTGCTGCTCTCCAAATGGATCCCATCCTCCTGACTTCTGGATACAGGGTCATGATGCACTGCCTTACCCTTTTAAGAGTTGGGGGTGGTGTTGCTTGCTCTGGCTGATGACATTGGAGTGAACGCCCTATAAAATGGGAGTCATAAGAACCTGGTTCATTCTTCCATCCCTTTCTTAAGTGGAGTTCAGCAGTCACCAGGATAATGGCTGCTCAGTCAGGCCGGGTCTCTTAGTAACTCCATAAGTAGAGTCCTCCTGCCATCACAGGCAATGAAATTTAGAATGATTTTTGCTGCTGTGGTGTTAATTAGCCTATATGGACAATATTCCATAGGGTTTATTAAGATAAGGAATTAATGGTATATTGATATTTTAAAGAATGTCTAATCAGAAAGAATTTACCTCATGGGGAGAGGAATCATTTCTATTTTTACCTCGCTCTATGCTCAACATGAAGTCCAGTCCCTGACTCACAGTAGGTCCACAGTGTATAACTGTGCCCTCCATACTTGATGCTCTACTACCGCAGATGCCAAGGGGCTTTATGCTGTGCTGCAGGTGCATTTTAGACAGTCCTTTAGGTTAAGTTCTATGCTCTAACAGCTTCATTAAATTGATTGTACTTTAATCCCTACTCATTGCCAGATATTGCTAGCCAAATTACTTATCCAGTGCAGATCCTGGCACAAATATCACATGTCCAGTCATCGTAATGGGTTGGTTTTTAGTGGGCTCCTTTTTGAATTGTACCTTCTGTTTTAGCAAAGATGGTGGGATTTGCAGTGCTTATCAGTGACTACCTCGGGCCCTGGTTGTTTTATCCATGTGTGCAAATAGCCTTGGAAGTACCTTGAGTAGAGCTACCAGTATTGAAGTACAAATCAGTACCATGCTTTTCTTATTTTCATTCTATTTCTTCCATTCCCACCCCAAAACTTAAAGGGAAGAACCTCAAGGACCATAATTAAGTCCCTGCTCACTTTGAATTCTATAGATATGCTTATACATTGGTAGGAAATAAAAGAGTGAAGATACACGATCTTGATCAAATTCTTGGATTAACCTGGAGTCCATAAATAAGTACCATTAATTAGTGGCTAGATCTAATATTGTAGGGAAGAAAACTTTTATTTCCACTGTAACTGACAGGAACCGAAATCAAGCTAGTCTAAGCAGTAATTCAGTGTTCCAGGGCATTTGGTGCAGAATTGGAATCTAGGACTCGAGATGTGAGGATGGCAACATTCTAGCCTTCTTTAGCCAGTAACAACAGGACTCTTCTTACCTAGCGCAGCTTTTTGGAACACATTCTTAATGGACCAGTATGAGTTATGTGACACCATTCCCAAATCCAATCTATGAGACCAGGTAGATTGGTAGTCTATACTAGCTCAGCTCGGGTCACATGGTAAGAAAATGTGATTAACAGACTTCTTAAAATTGGAATAGTTTAAGAGAGAGGAGAAGTTTCCTTAAGTAAGAGGGGCTCTGAAACAGCAAAACAACAAATGCACAACAAATTTTTACATATTGAACAAAAGTCTGCATAAACTAAATATTTCTATGCTAATTAAATCTATAAAATAAAGGGGTGTTTTATTAGTGCTTTCATATATGCTTCCTTTCTTCCTTTCTAGGGCTGTAATAACAAGTTACCATGAATTTAGTGGCTTAACACAACAGAAATTTATTTCTCACAGTTCTGGAGTCTACAAGTCAGCAAAGTTTCTGGGGGCCATGCACTCTCCGAAGGCTCTAGGTAAGAATTCTTCCATGCCTCTTCCTAACTTCTGGAGGTGGCCAGCATTCCTTGCCACTCTGTGGGCTCATACACTGTGACTCCCCTGCCTTGGTCTTCACATGGCCTTCTCCCTTGTGTGTCTCCATCTCTTCTCTTCTTATATGGGTACCCACCATGTTGGTTTAAAGGTCTACCCTCCTCCAATTAGATCTCATTTTGTCATAATTAAATTCATCTGAAATTACATTTTCAAATAAGATCACATTCTTAGGTACTACGGCGAGTACCACAACATATCCTGAATTGGCTTCTTTCTTCACTTCACATTCTCCTTTCACCTTCATAAAAGAGGACATAAATAAGTAGATAATTAGGCAACTTTCCACATTCCTATGTGATTCCGTCCATGCTAATTTTCTGCCTTTATATCCATGTTTTACTTTTTCAGGATACCTGCGTTCCTGTGTTTTAAAAAGTATCAATGCTCTTAATGGATGCTGGTCACTGGATTTTGTCCTTGTAGATTCTGAAACAATTGAAACTTTGGTCACTATTCCCCTTTCTATAAAACCTAAGCGAATTGGGGGAAAAAAGCTTACATATAAAACAAACATTCAAACATCTTTAACACAGATATATGAAGTTCTTCCATGCAGTATTGATATGCAAATAAAGTTAATAACTTAAATGATTACTCTTTCAGGCAGCAGGTTACTTTTGGAAAAAAGCCTGTTCCAATTTTTTTTTTATATTAAAATTTTTGATTTGAAATGAAGATCCTGAGATGCTAAAAAATATGTATAATGTATATTGCACTATAGGCATTATTTTAATTTTTACATAAAATGATTTTAATGAAATCATTTTTTCTTAGCAAAATTGTGGGTTAACAGAAAAATCGTACCCAAATAGAGTTCCCATATACCATCCTATTATTAACACCTATCATTCGTGTAGTACCTTTATTACAATTGAAGAAAGCACATTTTACTACTTTCTATAGTCCATGGTTTAAATTACAGTCCTCTGTGTTGTACAGTCCCGTTGATTTTTAAAATTTTTATGGTATTATACAACTTAAAATATCCCCTTTTAACCACATTTAAATATATAATGCAGTGCTGTTGATCACATTCATTATGTTTGCTATAATCACATCTTTGTGTATCTGATATTAGTTTTTAGGAAGACGTTATTGTCTCAGCCTGGTAGATAGTAAACCTGCAGAACAGGATTAATTAAGGGAAAACTGCCTGTGTCCAGGTTTAATACTTCATAAGAAAGTGGATTTGGTATGGATTGGTTTTCTGCTATCCAGTCTGAAGTGTCTCCACATGGGAAGTTTTACCTTAATCTGTTAGTTATTGGCTTTGTCTCTAGACTAGACAGTCATGCCCTAGTGAGTAATTGCCTGAATAGTTACAACCTAAAGTAGAAAGAATTGTTTGGGCCCAATTTCCAGGGACATGAGGATGTTACAGATTTTGTGTCATTAAGAATCCCCTAGACTTTCCTTCACCAGTATCTGGCTTTCTACAAGATGAGTTGTTTCCCGAAGGGTGTTTTATGAGTACAAGCAACTTTCCAAAGGTGTTTATTCCAAATTCAGTATTTAAAAACAAACACAATTATTTTGTATACATATATGTATATGCAGTTCTTTTTAAAATGGAAATGCTTGAAGACTTCTCAATGTGTATCCTAATGAAAGATCAAGAGGTAGACTGGACTTCTGCTATCCAATCTACTGATTGAAATACATCACAGTCAAAGTTCTGTGAGTTGCTTTGCCTTTTCATCCTTGTTGGAGGATGGTTATTCCACCTCTGATATCAGAGCCACATTCAGACATGCAAAGAAAGGCTGGAGAGAAAAAATAAAGTCATCCAGCTTTGAAGAGCCTCCTTGGGAATTTCAAGTGGTGAATTTGTCTTGCATCTAGTTAGCAAAAACTTGCTTTGTAATGACCCTTTGCTAAAGAAAAGCTGGAAAATATATTTTTTTCAACCCAGGCATATTCTTTTTCAAAGAAAAGTAAGACTCCTCTCTTAAGGACAAAGGGAAGGGTGAGGGTGGCTAGGCAGCCTGCTGCAGCAATACAGTCAGACTGTGATCACTTGCACATATTTAACTACTTTTTGAAGGCTAATTTTGCTTTTGACTTGCTTTGCAGTAGAAATTGTCAACTAATATGAAGAAATCAGTTATATTTCAGACTTGTGGATTCAATTAAAAATCAAATTAGGACTGCAAACACAGAGAGCTGATGCAAGATGACACAGCAAAAAGAAACACAGATTCCTGGTGCCACTATCAGGATAGAAGTGGTCACAGAAGCACACACAGCTAGTGGACACAGGGAGTAGACAACTGGGAGGGGGGTGTGGGGGAGAGAAACTAAAAAAATAAAGTAAAATAAAATTAGGTTAGTTTGAATATTTCCAATTGAAATTATTCCAATTTATTTAAAACGTGTACATATTACCACAGAGTGTTAGAAATAGAAAGACAAAGTCATAATTAAGTTCTAATATGAAATATGTTTTATAAATGAAAAAAACATAAACATAAACATGACATTTTATTTTCTTCTAATTAGACTAGGGAATTTCAGCCACTGCTTTTGTTTGTTTTGCTGTTAGGTTTACTGCATAAGTAGTAAACACTTATGATTGATGCTTCCATTATTGATAAAATACTAGGTCTGTCAAGTAAGTAGATCTGTTTCAGTAGAACTAAGGAAAACTGACAATTTCAGTCAAATCAGCTTAGGTTCAGAGTATAGATCCCTGTTTAATCATTCCAGTTTGTAAAATTCCCATATTCAGGGTCTTAAAACATATTTTTTAAAGTCTCTATAATCTAAACTTGTTCAACTGTAATTTAAGTCAATTTTTTGAAGGTATCAATTTATTTAATAGGATTTAACAATCCTATTAAAAATAGGGATTAAAATAAGTCTTGGTTGCTATGCTAAAGTTGCAGCAAAGCCAGGAGTACTGAACCACAGAAGAAACCCAAATCCAGCACTCAGGAGAAGTGGAGGAAAAGATATATTATGTGCAGGCCCAGAAGAGAGTCAGTCTTTAAATTCTGAGCCCTGTTTTTCAGTTTCCTTACGTTTGTTTAGGATTTCAGGTGGGATCAGCATAACTTTTGCTCATTGGCTAATGTGTTGCTATGTGAAATTTCCAAGCAGATTTAGAGAAGCAGAATGCAGGTACAAGGCTATGCTTTCATGGGCTAATTTATAGACAAAGGGATAGGAGTCATTCATTTGATATTTTCCTTCAAGGCCCTGTTTTCACAGGCTGATTTACAGAAGCAGGGGCATGAGTGACTTTTGAGATATTTTCGCAAGGTTATGTTTTTTATTTCTCAACACTAAATTAATTTAGTGGGAGCACTAGATATTTGAATACATAATTTAGTGGGAGCACTAGATATTTGAATACAAATTAAATCCAATGAGAGACTTTCTTTAACTGAAGTATCTCAGCCATTTGGAAGAATTCAGTAGAGGGGAACACACTCCATGATATACCAGATTAGGCAAACATACAAGGTTTTTACTGAGAAAGTGCGTTTGTGGGAATCATTAGCTTTGATTGGTCAAAGACTTATCAGTATCAGAAATTTATGAATGACTGAAGGAAGTGTTTGGAAATAAACTGGATAGGATGCATGATTTTTGACTGAAGTCATTTGCTCCCAGTGTTAAAAACTTGAATTTTGTTCTCTAAAAATGGGTTAGAGGACTCTATGTATAGAATTCAAGGGAACTATGTATAGAATTCAATATTGCACTCAAAGCTTTATTTTTCCTCACTTTTAACTGATATTTTGCATATTCTTGAGTTTTGATCATAGGCAGCGAAACTAATAAAATATTACCATATGTCACTTTGTCACCAAATCACAGATAATTTCATATCTTATTAAACTTATTGTAAATACCTCAAAATATTATTTATATACTATTTTGTAGTTACACCAGGTATTTGTTAAACTTGCCCCCTGTCATTTAATGAAATAAGAGCCCATATAATACTATACCACATATTTGGTTTTTAACACACCTTAATCATTACATTTTAATATGATTGATTTCCTTTGCAATCTTATGAATTTTATTTGGAGTATTCAAAAGCATTATTTTGGGAAGTTTAATAGACTTCACTAAATTTCCAAAATAGTCCATATATAAAAGGTTTTGGATTCTGACAAGCAATAACAATTACTGAAGGTTTTTAAACAGGAAATTAAAATAGTCATATACACATTTTTTTAAAAGCTTAATCATATATAGGGTAGATGAGGAACTTTTATGAGGCATGGAAAAAGGTTTGGAAAAGAAAAGGAGACTGGAGGCAAAGAGACCTTCTAGATGCTTACTACAGAGTCTGAGGCATGGGTGAGAAAATGTGTCAAAATAAAAGCAATATTATTGGTACCTGCTATGAAGGAAGCACTTAGGGTGATACAAAGAAAATGATGGGGAGTCCTGGGGAGCTGCCTTTCTTTAGTAGTGGAATTGAGGCTAAGATTGAAGGATAAGAGCCAAGTCTGCAAAATGCTAGGGAGATGTGTTCTAGGTGGAGAGAGGCTTGATGCAGTCAAACAACAGAGAGAAATATGGTTAGAAAATAAGGGAGATTAAGGTCTGAGAGATTCACAGGACTCAGACTGTTGGTTGGGACAAGTTCAGATTTTCTTCAGGTGCAATGTGAAGTCATTAAAGGATTTTTAAATGAAAGGAAATTTGTTTCAACGTGAGAATGGATTTTGGAATACAACAAAAACCATTAGAAAGCTGTTAGAGGCATCAGAGAGAGATGATGGCTTAACTTCAACACAGTTTTCTTCTGTAGTGTTGCCTTCACCTGGCTCTTGAATTAAAATTGTAAAATGGAATAATACTTACTATTATTTCTATTCTTCTTTTTCATATTTCTCTATATGGCCTCACTTCTTCCCTACTTTGTTTAATTTTTTATTTTCTCCAATACGTTTCAATCCTGCATTTATTCCTATTTAAATACATTCTGTTAAAAGCTCAACATTTCATTCCTGATCATCATTATATATTTGGTCACTAGATAGTAATCTTTACTTGGTTCATTAGCATGATCTTAACAGTTGAGCCATGGAAAAAATATATAATTATATGTCTTAAACCATGAACCACTACATAAGATGTCTACCTCCACTAAAACTGAATCCTTTCAAGAATTCTCCTCCATTTTGAATACTTGCTGTACTCCATTCAAATTTTAATTTTCTTTCCTTATTTAAACCACAAAAAACTCAAATTAGATTCCATCCTAGTATTGTTTATCACATATTTTTGAGACTATATTTTATCTTACATAACTTGTAACCTCTGTGGTTCAAATACATGTATTTTGTTTTACTTCTTTTGATATTTTCTAAATGGCTCGTTAAAGCCATGTCTACGTAGTTTAAAAAGCTACCGATTAGGTCACTCTCCAAAACCAAGAACAGTTATTTAACAATCATCTAGACCAGAAAAGTTTTTGTATTTGGCTTATACAATATGCTAAGTACTGTGAGTATTTAGAATTAGATTTCACATAACTTGGGACATACACGTAGATTCACCTTTCCTTTTTCTCTCCTGGTGTTGGAATCTTAAGACATTGATTCAGCGTTCACATATGGGGACAATCAGAAAAGGTGTCAGAGTGATAGCTTCTTTCAGAGTGGGAGAGCATTTACTTTAAAAGTTAAAAAGTTTTCTGTGGCTTCTGGAATGCTTTGCTCTTTGAAGTGGCCTGCTTGACCCCATAAGCATTGAATTGGTGAATCCTCAACTAGGCCAAGCCTCTGGTTGGTTGACTGAATGTTTTCTTGATTTGACACCTGATTCTAACTATTCACATTTTTAAAAAGATGTTCCTATAAAATACTCGTTTTTATTATACATAATAGATTTTCTATAACTGGCAGTTATAAAGACAGATTAAATTTAAGAAATAAAAAAAATTTTTGAGGTTAGGGTATCATATCTGATAGAGATTTACATTGCAAGCTTAATTAAATAGTTCATCAGTGTTTATCATTTTATAAAATTTATAAATTGGCAAAATGACATTCATCATTATTAAGTCACCTTAAAATTTCTAAATTCTGCTTGTGATTTATAATAAGCTAAGGATATAATTCATAACTTATAAGACGATGTATAAATCATGCAAATGTTTCTAGTCATTCCGAATGCTGTTTGTGTTTGTAAGTCGTGTCTTATATTTATGACTATAAAATGGTTAAAAATAGTTGTATCTATAGCTGTCTTGAGTTAAATGACTTATAAATAATTGAGAAATGAAATAGCAGAGACAGAACTTTGTTAAATTAGTCAAGTTTATGTACCCTATTTTTAAATCAATTATTGTAAAACGGATGATTATGTAAAGATAGTTTTCAATTAATTAGATAATAGTTACCAAATATAATAGAGATTAGAAAGATGATACACGAGTCCTTTAGCAGTCACATTAAGTGCTTATGATTTAAACATGACACAATTTATGCTCAGGATAGATAGATGTAAATAGTAGTCATTTTCCCAGATCCAAACAGTGGATATTTATTTACAAATGGCCTTGAGTTATATAAAATTCTCTGCCTTCCCTTACTCTTATAGGGCTCTCTGACCATTAGACTTTTCATAATATTTAAAGATTTTGTCACATTAAAAACTTTAGTGAATTCCTTTTAGTTTCTGTAATTTGGCATTTGGAGAAGTTGAATATCTTCTTTCATTTCTTTATCCTGTACATGTTAAACAGTACATAACAGGCAATGTTCAATCCACTTATTCCTCAAGACAATCATAAAACTGCTGAATTTTGCATGAATTGGATTTATGTGAAAATGGGCTGTAGTTTATAGATATCATTTCCCCTTTTGGAAGGAGAGGCAGTTAAACTGATTTTATGTACAATGAGTAACTGAAGAATTCATTCTAACCAATTGTATGACTGTATTAGCTGCTCCTTATGGATACAATCATAACTTCTAGAAGAAATTGAAATGTTTCTAACACTGAATAACTCTTTCTTTTCAATAGAATATCCTGAGCAACCTTGATTTAACTGAAGGAGTGAGGGCAAGGGGCTTATTCTCTTTTTTTAACCACTTGCAAACTAGCGTCAGGTGTCCATATTCTGTGTCCTTCTTTGAAGTCTAACCCAAAATTGTGAGCAGCTAAGATAACAGATTCTGAGCCCAGGCTGGCATATTCACAAACAAACATTTGTGAGTCCACAGTCCTTGACTTCAGTGACTTCAACAGTTCATCTGGGTCAAATTTATACTTTCTCCAAAATGCAAAGGCTGTAATGTATAAATAACACTGGACACTCACTCCTCGATTAGTCAAATGTGAGATACAATGGTACTTGCAATTGTGAGCAAGAAATTTGGTTAAAGATCTCCCAGAAGAGGATTTACTTTGTCCCAAAATTCTGGGATTGACTGTTCTCTTAACAATATTTGTTGGCTTCCCAAATAGGTACCAAATCAAGGCATTAACATTTATGCAAAAAATATGTATCTTAAACCTGAAAGCCAGGATCATACCTCTGGTTAAAAAAGACACATAATGCACTATATAAGGAAGCTAGAACAGCCAGTGAGGACACTGGTAAGCTTATGCATGTGTGATTTGAGAAAGTCTGTGGACCACAATACATGGTTCAGCTTCTACAGATACCCTGGCTTCAAGATCTCAAGTAGGGCTTCAAATTAGTATACTGTATAAACTGCCATCTCCCTGTTCCAAGGTTCAGTTTTCTCAAAATCCTTCCCATTAATTTTTGACATTAGAAGCAGTAGTTTATTTCTCTCTGGTTTAACTTCATCGAAGAGATTATATAAGGAGTGGGTTAAGTGTTTTAACTTAATTTGTGTAACATATTCTATCAGAAACTAGAAAATCCTTGCAGGCTAGTCTAGGTTTTATTGAACTAATGTAAGAAAATCATGGTTCATTGCATTTAATATCACATTTAATTCTTGTAGTTCTGCTAAAAGAAGGGTATATTTATTGTGCCTTCATAGATGAAGAAATGATGACATGGAATTTCAGTGATATATCCAAGATGCCACAGGCATTTAATGGGGTATGTATGTCTATTTCACATCACAGAGCTGGTTTGCAAACCTAATTCAATATTTTGGACTTCTGAAGCAGATTTCTCTGTTGATGATGATTCTCTTTCAATTTTCTATGATAGTACAACAAATCTTATGCAACTTACTAGATAACATTTTCAAAAACCGGTAGCAATTGCTAAGTATGAATGTAGAAATTTATGAATAAGTTGTTAAACTTCAGTTGAAATTCTTGCTTTTTACCTCTGTACACTAGAAGGTAACTACTTTATCAAATTTAACTGAAGTTTTTTTCTTTTTAATTTTTATTCTCTTACTTGATGGCTGTTTTCCTTAAATTTAAACTTTTCATATTTTAAAAATCAATTTATACAGATTAATGCTTTCATGATGAGTAGAGAACAGAACCTTGCTTGGATGAGGATTCTGACGGTGTGATAAGGATTCTAGGCTTGACTGCTCCCCCATCCTCAAGCCTAGAGTACATATATTTCAAATTTATACCTCAAAAACCACACACTTTTAAAAAAAATTCTCCCCTTCCCCCCTTTGCAGCTTCTTCTGTGTGGTCTGCTCTCTGTCCATTTGCTGTGTGTTCTTCTGTGTCTGTATTTATTTTTTATTTATTTCCCTTCCCCGCATTGGGGCTTGCTTGCTGTCTGCTCTGTGTCCATTCGCTGCATACTCTTCTGATTTTTTTTTTTTTTTGCTTGTCTCCCTTTTTTTGTGTCATCTGGCTGAGTCGGCTCTCTGTGTTGCTTTAGGGCCTGGCAGCACTCCACCACTCTTGCAGGCCACAGCATGTGGGCAAGCCTGCCTTCACAAGGAGCCCTCAGGACTCGAACCCAGGGCCTCCATATGGTAGATGGGAGCCCAACTGATTGAGCCACAGCTGCTCCCAAACCATACCATTTTATGTGCCACAATCTTTAGAGGTGATGATAAATATCAAAACAGGTCATGGAAAACCTGTTGTACTTACTCTAAAAAGTAATAAGGGTTCTTCCAAAAATTATCTATTTTAGCATACTAAATAATTATTTTCATTACTTTTGGTTACTTTACCTGAGACTCCTAAAATGGTCGTTTATATAAATACAAATTCAGCTAAGATATTTACCAAAAAAAGTGATTTGTGATGTTATGTATCAAAAGTTTGGGAAAACATTCATGTCATTATTTAAATACTGAACTATTGCATTAAATAACAAATTTGGCACAAAGATCTTAAAAATTTTAACTGATCTATAAGCTACCTGTATAATTCATAATTTAAAAAATACTTGGCCTTTTACATTCTTCAGATACTTCTAAAATAAGCCATGCATTTCTGGTGTTATTGCCTGGCAGATACTCCTTATGAGATGAAGAAATGTGTCCTGGACTTTGAAAAAGTATCTATTTTATTTCTAAAATGTGTTTGATTGGATCTCCTATTTTTTTTTGGTACCTCTTGTCATAGGAACAAGCAAGGTTGTGAACACAAATGTTGGGGGAAATGGCTTAAAAAGTCTGTCTCCTTGAACTCTTCACCTTATCCCAGGTAAGTGACTTTTTTTGAGCAGCATAGTACTTCCTCTGCCTGAAAAGCCGTCCTTCTTGGTCTTTGCTCTATACCAGCTCACCATTTAGAACTCAGCTAAAACATCACTTATTCAAAAGAGGGTATCTTGACCTCCCCTGCATACCTTTGACCTGGTTTTGCTTTTATTTCAGTTTTTTATTTTATTTTAAAACAACTTAAAACTGTTTCGTATAATTATCAATTAATTTTTTGTTTTTCTTAAAATGTAAGCTTCATGAGAGCAAGACCCATTTCTGTCGAGTTACCATTTATAACAGCATTTATAACTTAGACAATAAATACTATTTATTTCACTCAATAAATGAAGGGGTGATAAAAACCATTCTTGCACATACATAGACACACTTCCTCATGTATTTTCCCACACAGGAAATTTTGTCAGAGCCATTAAAAGAGAGGGAAAACACCAATTTTCTCAACTATTAGAGTATTCCATGGCTATTCGAATCATGGGATTTTAAGCTGGAGGGCAACTTTGCAATCTTCCATATTGATCCCTTTGACAGAGGTTAATTATGTTAGCAGAAATAGGTCAGCACCCTTCGGCTCTAGTTTTATCTAGCTTTAAAGAGAACATGAGTGGAGTTCTAAAACGATACAGCAAACTGTATAACAAAATTTAACAAAATGCATTGTGTTACGTTTTGTTAAAATGCATGAGTGATGTGTGAGTGTATGTGCGTGTGCTTGTGTTAATACCACAAAGGCATGTTAAATCAGGAGTGAAACCATCCAATGATAGTTAGGTTGTGTTGAATATAATTTCATTTGATTCTCCTCCCATGGAAATGGCAAGCCATTTTTGATAGCTTTTTCTCTTTCTTAGCCTTGTTTTTGTGTATTAGAGGACTCATTTCTCCAATGGACTTTCTTGTTATTATAATTATTTTTCAAGCAAATACAAGAATGAGAACAAGCCTGCTCATTTTATCTACAGAGTATAACTCAGAAGGGAATTTGTTGATGGTTCAAACACAGTTTGGAATTATTTGTTCTTTTTGTGACATGGGTCTATGAAAAAATTTTAGTCAAAAAACAATTTTGTAGGGAGGGATACCATGTCCTGTGGACACTTTCCCGGACGACTAGCCCTGGCTTTCAAGAGGTGTTTTTATGGCCTTCACTTGGGTTGGCGCTTTGAAAAGAGAATAGTGGCCTGGCTTTGTGTTTTGTGAGATTGTCCTAGGGAGAAGCACAATGGATTAACGGGGAAAAGGTGTGTATATGTGGGAAATAGAGAAAAAGAAAGGGAAAGAAAGGTTTGTGTTGACTTTATACTTTAACGTTTCCTGTTTCTGCATTTATTAGCATAATTTTCCAAGCACCCTGTTTATCACACAGGGCATAACTTTAGAAAATCAAATAACGAGAGGCATGCCACTCCAGCCTTTGAGGTGTGTTCTTTTTATCCTGGAGGTCCCCTCTCCATTCCACTGGATGCAGCGGGCTGGATAGCGACAGGCACCCCGAGGGCGCTCCTGGCACCCAAAGGCACCACACACAGATCCCGGCCTCCCTCGCGCATTTCCTTAGGGAAGGCCCAACTCTAAATCTCCCGCAAACACCAGGCCTGTGGGGGCCCCGCGACACGGCCCCTCGGGGCAACTCGGGCCGAACAGGACAGCCCTCGAGTTGGCCAAAAGCTGGCCAGGCGCTGCCCCTGGGACGCACACGGGCACCCTCCCAGGCAGAGGAGTGCCCGTAACTGCTCTCGACCCCCTGGCGTCATCCGGGGCACACACAGGAAAGGCGCCTGCGGCGGCGCGTAGGGGACGCCGGGAACGGGAACAGCGCCGCCGCTCGCCGCGGGCGCCTGAGGCACAACCCGCAGCGCTCCAGGGGCCCAGGAGGGGCCGGCGAGGCGCGTTCCCGCAGCGACAGCGAGACCACCCCGCCGCGGAGAGGGGCCGAGCGGGAGCACAGAGCCAGGACAGGCGAACGAGGGATGGCCACTGGGCGGAGGGCCGGATCCGCGCCCCTGCCGGTCCCCGCACCCGCCAAGCAGGTGGGGAAGAGGCGAGGGCCCGCGGGCAGAGCGCGGGGAGCGGTCCCGTTCCCCATCCATGTCGGTCCCGAGTCCCGCGCGGCTCAGGCCCGGCCAGGGACAGCACAGCACCACCGCATCCGTCACGCGGAGGGTGTGTTCTAGTATGACAGACTCGTTTCTTATGGTTTTGAATACTCTTTTCCTTTGGACACCTCTAGATTTTTCCCTTGAAGGCCTGTATTATGTGGAGGATTCGAGCAGTCAGATACTCTACTTATAAGACGTGAAAACAGAAAACTCTTACAGACTATGCAAGTATCATCTTTATGGTAAACTCAAATTCCATTTTCAAATAACTGTGACTTAAAAGTTCTTGTCCTTTTGCAAATGATTTTTAATACTTTAAATTTCTTTAGCAGTTGTGCTTATGATGGTTATTGACCTGGCATAATTTCTTATATAGCGTTTCTCCTTCTATAGAAGGGTTGTGGGAAGTTCCGTAGTATAATGTAGCTTCACCAAAAAGGCAACACCATAAAATTCATTCTAATCTTGGTAAATTATGTCTGATTTTCTGTAAATAAAACTTACACCGACTCATTTAATTCTAAAGGATATTGTGGAAGAATGGCATCCTATTACTGTAAATACTCAACTTCAAACACTTGTTCCCTCTTTCATATTACCAATACATCCTATATGTAACTCTTTATAAAATTCAGGTGTGTAAGAAATTAAAAGAAAATTATGCCATTTATAGCATATTACAGTTTATAGAGTACTATAAATTAACTTATTTAATTTTCATTACAATCTTGATGAGTAGGAAGTGCTTCATTCTGTCTTGCTATGGTACAATCAAGATGTGACTCTGGAAACAATTAGGAAATAATCACACAAAGTCCTCATGTTTATGTGACAAAATGAGTTGTGGAGTCGTGATTTTCAGATACTTTCCAGTTCTTTCCTCTACGTAATGTTTACTTCACTCCCATTATGGTGTGACTTTGTGTAACACTAGGTTTTCTTCAGTTCTGGTTCTTTGGGGAGTCAATGCTAGGAATTATCCAGCAGTGTTGAAAAAAGTCTTTGCCGTTTATTGCCTTTCTTGCTCTCAGTTTCTCTTCAGCTGCTTACTTGACTTTTGTTCTGAGACATTATACAGTCATTATACAGACATTATACAGACATTATACAGTCGAGGATATGAAAATAATAAACAAATCAAGGAAAACAAATGTAAATTTCAGGATTTCTTCTAATCTGCTAACTGAATAAAGGGTCGACATTAGTTAGGGTTCTCTAGGGAAACAGAATCAGCAAGAGTTATCTGTCAATAGTAAGAGATTTATCAGACTCTCTTATGCAGCCGTGGATATGCACAAGTCCAGGTTCTGCAGGCAAAGTGCAACCAGGAGCTCCGATGGAAGTCCAAGACAGCTAGGAAATTCTCTGTCAATGCTGGAATCACTTCCTCTTTTAAGGGATTCAACTGATTGGGTTAAGTGTCACTCATTGCTGATGGTAATCTCCCTGATTGATGTAATTATAACCAGCTATCTATGATTTACCACTGCAGTAAACTCAATGGTGACTAAAGTCCATAAATGCCCTTGTATTAACAATTAGCCCAATGCTTCCTTGACCAAACATCCAGGCAAGTTGACACAATAGCCTTAACCATCACAGGGTCTAACCGTCAGTCTTTTGTTCTGGAGCATGGTATCTTTATTATTTTGAAAACATGAAAAAACAAATACATATGTAGTTACTAACAACTGTGAATATTGAGTTCTTTCTTCTTTGAAATTTTTCTCATAGTAGAGATGTCTGTAAATGATATTACTAGGTCAAATGGTATAAGTGATTTTTTATAGCTCTATTCAAATTGCTTTCAAAAAAGATTATTGCAAATTATATTTCCATAATCAAATGATCCAATTGACTCACTAGCATTGAATATTGTTAAATATAAAGAGGAAAATGCCATTTCACTGAGCTATTAAATAAGAAAAATCTATTAATTATAAAAACTCATAACTCCATAGGATAATTAATGTCCACGTTTTTACCAAACTCCTAACAGCAACTACACTGATCTTTCAAATTTCAAGTCCACTTAGTAGCTCTACTTGATATCTTTCTATGGGGCTCCCACGTTGTTCTTTTTGTTGGTTGGTTGTTTTTTTTGAGATTTATTAATTTATTTATTTCTCCCCCCCCCTCCCTACTACTGTCTGCTTTCTGTGTCCATTCACTGTGTTATTCTGTGTCTGCTTGTATTCTCATTAGGCGGCTCTGGGAACCAGTTCTGTGACCTTATGGAGTGGGAGAGAGGCAATCATTCTCTTGCACCACCTCTGTTCCCTGATCAGCTTCGTCTCTTATTATCTTTCCTCAGTGTCTCTTTTTGTTACATCGTCTGGCCGCGCCAGCTCTCCACATGGGCCAGCACTCTCACGCAGGGCAGCATTCCTGTTTGGGGCAGTAATCTGCACAGGCCAGTACTCCGTGTGGACCAGCTCGCCCCATGGGCCAGCTTACCTTCACCAGGCCCTGGGCATCGAACCCTGGACCTCCTATATGGTAGATGGGGGCCCAATTGCCTCAGCCACATCTGCTTCCCACATTGGTTTTATAATAAAATCCAGTCCACTTAGTATGATATGCACTCCAATTCTTCTTCCAGGAAAACAGAAGTCTAATTTCTGGGCATATCCAAATCTCATACTCTGTAATTCAGTCTTAAAGAACTACTTAATATTCCTCTGCCTTAGACATTTTCATATGTCCATCAATTTTGTATATTCAGCTATTTTGTTCCTTTTGCCATATCCTCACCTCTTCCAACTCTCTTTTGTCAGGAAATTGATGCAGAAAATTATACTCCAACCCCTGGGAAATGCCTGGCACAAATCAAAGAGCATAAAGTTTTTCAGCATTTATTTTAAAATTTCAAAGCTACACATTCACCAATGTTGATCATCTGATAAAAGAACTTAAATATAAAATTAAAATTTCCTTTTTACTTTATTCTCCCTATGAAAGGCCTCACTAGCAGTCACTTGCATCCTTTATATTACTACTCTATATTCAGTTGATAGTGAGGAAAATAATGGATTACCTCTTGTTCTTTTTAAATTGTGTGTTGCCTGGGCTTCAGAATCATTGATTTGTTTTCAGCAGGAATACAGGAAAGGAGAAGCTGAGCACAATTTCTTCTGGAGTCGATTCTGCACACTGTGGCTTCGTTGTTGTATTAGAAGTGACTTCTCTGTCACCTTTATGTATAACAACATACTCTAAGAGATGATACAGTGGGCTTCTACTGCTTAAATTTTCATTCCATTGTACCAGAGTAGATAGGGGAAAATTGTCTGCAGGGTGTCTCTATTAGTTGAAAGATGATATGATCAGGAAATTGCACCTAATTTATGGATTATCTAGCTTTTACTAATTTATGGATACATTTTTGAATCACACAGATTGCAAGTAGCACTTATTATCTATCATCTTACCTAGAATTTACTTTGGAGCACACAAAGGACTTAATGATAAAGTATAATAAAATATATGTTATAAAAATGTTGTACTGATGGTAATTGCTAATTTAGTGATTCTACAAGTATTTTTTCAAGAAATAAAATCAAATAAATCTCACTATTATGGATGTACCAGACAAACTAAAAACTAAAGGAAACAACTATATATTTCCTCCTTAGAAGCACTTTGTTTAGCATGGTCCTATATTTCACTTTTAAACTAAAGGGGAAAAGTAGGGATATTTGTATCAGGCATTCCTTATAGGATCTTTTTTATTATCCTGTGTATTACTGATTTTTTTATTAAATTCATTCAATATACTTTCTAAGTTAAACATTGTCAAATTCATTTTTGGTATGTGTCATATTACTTCTAAAGGACATAGTAAGTCTTCATAAATGCATGTTGTTATAATCCTGCTGTATTGTTTCTTTTTTAAAGATGTTAATTGGAAAATTCATTTTTAAAAAACTATCTTAAAAATAAAAAGCTATTTTTAATCATAGTTTTTCTATAAATTTTAGATGAATTTAATGTCATAATTTGATTTTGTTTCTTTGTTTATTTCAGACTATGAGTTACAGAACTGCCCAGATCCTCCTCCTTTTCAAAATGGGTATATGATCAGTTCAGATTATGGTGTTAGACAATCAATATCTTTTGAGTATTATCCTGGGTACATTTTAATAGGCCATCCAGTCCTCACTTGTCAGCACATGATCAACAGAATTTGGGACTATACTTTTCCAAGATGTGATGGTAAGTTAATAATTTTTATTGGGAGCAAATCATGTTCTTAGTATGTTAACCATTAAATATTAAAATGAACATATTCAAGAATTTATTAATTTACTTAAATATTTATTGAGACTCTTTTTCTAAACTGAGCCTATTTGGTATTTCAGGAACACACCAAATGCCAGTGAGCTTAAAAAATAAAGCCCTGGTACTCCAGGGCATTATAAGGGTGTATCAGTTTGATATATTTATGAATTCCAAAAATAGATATTGGATTATGTTTGTAATCTGGTCTGTACCTGGGCATGATAAAGTTATGATTTGGGCTTTGATTGGGCCATGTCATTAGGGCATTGAGTCCCCATCTCTTGATGGGTGGGGACTCACAGAGAAAAGGCATGGCAAAGGACAGAGTTGAGGGCTTTTTGATGTTGGAGTTCTGAAGTTGGAGTTTAATGCTGAAGCCTTAAGCTGGAGCCGCAGGAAGTAAGCCTAGAGAGGAAAGAGAAGCAAGCCCCAGGAAGGGAGGAACCCAGGAAGCCTCAACCTTCGCAGATATCAGCAGCTCTCTTGCCCCAACAGGTGAAAATAGCCTGGTGAGGGAGGTAACTTATGCTTTATGGTCTGGTAACTGTAAGCTCCTTCTCCAAATAATTACCCTTTATAAAAGCCAACCAGTTTCTGGTATTTTGCATTAACATCCCTTTGGCTGACTAATACAAAGGGTAACAAAATAATAAACACAATTTTTGGGGTATTTTCCACTATTTTACTTATTGCTAATTTTATACATTTATGATGCATGTGTATATATATGAATAATTAATATTTTAAAGTGGTGTTATACTGTATAGAGTTTTACAACTTTTCTTTCTCTTTAAAACTGTGCAATTTTTAACACTTTTTTTCATTGAAGTTAATAAATCACAAAGAATGTTACATTAAAAAACATAAGAGGTTCCCATAAAACCCACTCCCCATCCCCCCATCCCCATCATTTTTGTAAATTGTATTTTTTTGAAGATGTAGACTTCTCAAAAAATATTACATTAAAAAATCATAAGCAGTTTCCATATACCCGCCTCCTCCCCATCCCACTCCTCCCATACCAACCACCTCCCCCATCATTGTGACACACTCATCGCACTCGATGAACACATTTTGGCACACTGCTGTGCCCCATGATAATAGTTTACCCTGTAGTTCACACTTCCCCCCAATATATTCAGTGGGTTATGGCTGAATATATAAAACCCAAATTTTTATGCAAAACCAGATTCGTAGAGAATATGATAATGAATTGCATGTACAAGGAACAACATATACTTGGAATGTGATCAAGGAAATAAATCTTTATGCTGGCAGTAACATTTAACTGTAGAGAGCCTACTTTAAATTGAGAGATTAGAAGGGGGAAGAGAGTTTATTAATTTTCCCTAGATATTTTCTATTGTTTTAACTCTTATAATTCTCATATATTAATTAATATTTTTAAAAAATTTCAGTTCAGTAATGGGCCTTGAAGGATTTTTCATACTTGGAGTTAGGGATCATTCTAACAAGAAGTAGTGTTTTCTAGAACGATATGTAGTAGTTTCATATTTGGAGTTAGGGAACATTCTAACTAGAAGAACAGCACTAAAGCTGCTCATGTAGATATCATAAAATAGGTTGGCTTTTATCAATGGGAAATTAGTAGTTTGCAAGCTTACAGTTTCAAGGCTGAGAAAAATGTCCAAATCAAGACATCTTTAGGCAATACAACCAGCTACCACCGATCCTGGACTCCTCTACCACAAGGCAAGGTCCATCGCTTTACCTGTGGGTGTCTCCCTTCTCTTCAGGGTTTCATGGCTTTCAGCTTCTTGCTTCCATGGCTTACTTCTCTTGGTCTAAATTCCATTTTCTCATAAAGGACTCCAGTAAGAGGAGTAAGACGCAACCTGAATGAGGAGCGTCACATTTAAATTAAGATCCTACCCAGAAAGAGTCCCTACTTATAATGAGTCCATACCCACAGGAAAGGATTAACTTTAAGAACATACTTTTCTGGGATACATATAGCTTCAAAACATCACACATAAAAGCAAAGACATGCAGGAATATTTTAGGAAAAAGTTCAAAAAGTAGTCTAGTTTAATAGTGCATGATGGTGGGGGTTTCTTAGGAGATGTAAGAAATGAAGTTAATGGAGAGTGGTGAGAGAGGGAGACCTGGACTTTTGAATGTTCTAATTCTAAGGAGGGATCACTACCTTAAAAATTTTGTGTGCTACCTCATTTCCATGAGTTATTATAAATTATTGAAATATCAAGGGAAAATCAATAGATCAAGTACTTTGTTTATGAAGAATGCAAATGAAACAGAAAAGTTACTTTAAAACTAATATTCTAACATTAAAAACACAATACCTTTGAAAGCAAAATAATGAAATTGCCAACTTTGTGGACCTTTGAAATGCTAAATACTTACATCCCATGAGGAAAAACGTTTTAGTGAAGGAGTAAAAAAAGCATCAGTTTACTTTTTAAAATATTAATTTCACCTCTGTATTTTACCATTCCACATCATTGAAAACAACTAAAAAATTATTTAGTTGTAATCTTTAATACTGATATTAGTCTAATACATAATTACATACAATTATTATTTTAAAAAATTAATTTAATAACACTTTGTATAGCTGTATCATGTCTCATAATAAACCATTTTTTATTCCCCCCTCACGTCTTGCTTGTTGTCTGTGTCCATTCACTGTGTGTTC
Organism: Dasypus novemcinctus; assembly: GCF_030445035.2. Lineage (NCBI taxonomy): Eukaryota > Metazoa > Chordata > Mammalia > Cingulata > Dasypodidae > Dasypus > Dasypus novemcinctus. The sequence goes on along the minus strand of NC_080695.1, from coordinate 49,784,912 downwards.
TTCTCTGTGTCTTTATTTATTTTATTTATTTATGCTCCCCCCCTTGTGGCTTGCTTTGTGCTTTGTTCTCAGTGTCCATTCACTGCACGTTCTTCTGTGTTTTTTACATAACCTTTTTTTGCGTCACCTTGCTGAGTCGGCTCTCTGCGGCACTTGCAGGCCGGGCGCCATTCCATGATGTGCCGACCAGCCTGCCTTCACAATGTGGCCCCAAGACACAAACTCAGGGCCTCCCATATGGTAGACAGGAGCCCACCTGATTGAGCCACAGCCGCTTCCCATCATCAACCTTCAACACTCCATTTAAACTCATGTTTTTACATGTATAAATTACTTTGCAATTTTAACCTGAATCTTTGAATTCATAGTTAGATGGTAGATCTATGGCTTGAAATAAAAAATGGAATATAAAATTTAATTTGATTTCATTGTGTTTTCAAGCCCATTTTCCAAATATGGAAATAAGTGTTTTAGTCGGGGTGAAAAAAAAATCTTTTAAAAATATTGTTTCAAGGTGATGCTACCTTTTCTAATTATGTCATTAGAATACTTTTACTGTTTTATCTGTCTTCATTCTAATAATATAAATAGAACATAAAGACCAAAACATAAAATTCATGTTCAAATTAGATCATAGAAAAAATACTAAAACCAATTAAAGTACTGTAATAACAGCCATCTAATGTGTTTATTGTCTTCTCCATACTGGATTTAATTTTTACAAAAAAATAAGCAGAGGGAATTATTTTAAAACAATAGTTTTCTTGTTCATGAAAGTTCTCTTTCCTTAAAAATTTAGTCCTTGTTTCATTAGAATAATGGGGCTGTTTTCTAGTAGTGTTCAGTTAAACTGTGGTTGGCTCTGAATAAACTATGGTTGTTGACACTGTTGACAAGCCAAAGTCCTTTCTTAACATGAACTATATTATTCCTGATTGGTTAGTCTTCTCAGATTTTGATTAGTATATAAGGGCAAGTTTACGGTAAAACAGTCTTCAAAGACTCCAACTCTGTAGAATTCATAAGAATCTCAGAGAAAAATATAGATATCTTGAACAACTCCTTGGCATCTTTTTAAAAAATTTACCAAGTCAATTAATATTCAAGAATTCTGAGCCTTAAGTAATCAATCTAAAAATATATTTTGCAAAGTGAAATATGAAGCTCTTTTGTATTTATATAGTGAAAATATTTCCTATTCTGTCATATAAGAATCTATTATACAAAGTTAGTATATTATAACCTTACCTAAAAAATATGATCTAAAACTGTGATATCCATTCAAATAAATTTAAAAAAATATGTCTGAAAGTGACTTAAGACATTCAAGACATTATTATTTTTGCCAGTAACATAATTTTACAGAAGTCTCATTTTTAAAAAGGAGTTATAATTGTTAAAATATGGTTAAGAAGACAGTGGGGTTTATTAATTTCTAATTTCAATTTTGTACTTAAATATGCATCCAGAATTCAAATATAATTTAAAAATTTTAGTTCATTGATCTAATAAGTCATTGGAATATCTGTGTGAGATACTGTTTAGGACATTTTTATTTAATATTGTCACAGTATACTTTAAGATACATAATATCTATAGGGGGAACTCTGTGGACAGAGTTAACTATTAAAGTAACTAGTAAGTTGAAATAACTATGTTAGCAGCTTCCTTTAGATTGACCCATTTTATAAACGGAAACCAATTTGATTCCATTACAGGAGAAATCCAACCAGCCAAAATAGTATTATTATGCACATATTTTTAAATGAGCATTTGCCAAACTGATTGGTAAATATAGGAAAAGGTCTTTCCAATGGTTCAGAATGAAAATGACTATAAAAGAAATGGAACTCTAAGTTTCTTACCTGTATTCATCAATAATGCTCTTAAAACTCTCCTTAAAGTAGTTATTACAGCTTTGTTGAAATTCAGGGCGCAACTGGCACATGAATAGTCGAAAGATTTAAGTCTCTTGGACATACAACTAACAATTCTACTACTAAGTGTAGGTTCACATAGAGGGGCAACAGAGCCATGTGCAGGGAAAACACAACTGAGTCCAACCCTATCACACTGGGGAGTGTAAATTCCAAAGTAAGTCCCCCTGACAGGGTGCCAACCTCCTGGGCTGCCTATAGTGTCTGGATGTCTCCAGAGCCCTCAGGAGCCCCACTATTTAATTTTTTCAAAATGGCTATCATCACTCTAAGATCTGTTGTCTTGTATGTCCAGTGACATTTGTTTCCATTTATTCACCCAGAGTCATTTTTTTCAAAGAAGCTTTCGGTTCCAGAAAAGTCACGTACAGAACATACGTGATTCCTGTTTACTCATTGTACGTTTTCTAGTTTCTCCTATTAATAACATCTTAGCGTGGATGGTATTTTGTGGTGATTGATATACAAATATTGAAACATTGCTACTAACCATTATCAATGATTTGCATTGTGTGTTACATTTGGAACCATACACTTTTATAAATTTGGATAAGTTTCATGTGATCTGTATCCATTCTTGAAAAATCATGTCGTACAATTCAAATTACATCCCTCCCTTTACAGCAGGCCATTACATGACATGGTAGAATCAAAGCCCTAAGCATGATTTAATGAAGTAAAAATGAAACCTCTGAATTTAATGTATGCAAAGGGGCATCATGCCTAACAAACAGAGTAGTTTACAACTAGAATATTTCTTTTTGGAATTCATAAATAATATCAAACTACCAAACCTACATATTTAAGAAGATATGTGTCCCAAAATGTATTATAATGTTAAATTTATTTACCATAGCTTGAATCACTCTATTCAATAATTTGTGCAGTAGACATTTATATCATGGAAAGAATAGATTAACTTTAATTGTTAAGTACTATCAAAATCAGGAAGTCAATGGTATTCTCAAGCAGGTAAAAACTAATTTGATACTCTCTGACATTACACACAACCAGATACATATAAATGCTAAGTTTCTGTACTTTGCTTCTGTACACATTCAGGACTTGGTCAAAATATATGCTTTTAAAATAATTCAAATATTTTGCATCATATGTTCCAAAGACAGATGCAATCAATGTGCTTGTGGGTATATGTAGCTACATACAGCATGATTTTTAGAATGCTGAAATAATAAGTGGAGGAAGAAATTTCTGCAATAGCAACTGCCAAATAAAAGTTGAAGCAGTTAGTGAATGGTTATAAAGTACCCATTAGAGGTAATTAATTGAAATTTAGGACCAAAATTATTGAGGCCACTTACATATTGCATTACAGTTGAGCTATCATGTCAAGATTATGCTGAGAGTGGGTGTAGCTCAGGTGTTTGAGCTCCAGCATCCCATGTACAAGATCTTGAAATCAATCCCCATCACTTCATTTAGGAAAAGTATGTGGGCACTTACTTTCCCCTGTGCGGTAGATTTAGAACATGGAGGTGGTGATCTAACTTATGTTATTCCAGCCCTTAGTGAATACTGGGCCAAGTCCGCTTCCCTGTTCTGCATTTCTGATCCTTCCCTGTTCTGCATTTCTGATCCTTGGTATATTTCAGCATGATAAAATGGTTTTATTTTATAATACTGAACTTTTGTATTCTTTCTTACAGAAACAACACATCTCTTCGTTTCACCACTCTTCTCTATTCTACATCTAGTGATTTCTTTTTGAACTCACATTCAATGCAGTCGTCTACTTCCACTGGACACTAGAGGGCTCCACGGCATTAGTCTCTGTCTTCAGGCATATGTCATCCACAATTTTGTATTGAGTGAATTTTCTGAATCTCAAGTTTCACCAAGTTAAGTCCCTTCTTAAATTCCTTCAGTGAGTCCTCATTATCCTCAAAATAAATTTCAAACCCTCACTCTAATATAGGCATTTTATAACATGATTTGTATCCATATTTCCAACCTCTTCTCTCCCCATGTCATTCCCCAATCAAAATAAAAAATACCAAAAAAAAAAAAAAAAAAAATCATTGCCCCCCATCCAGCAACTTGGCTCCTAGTTGAGAATGTAGATTCAAAGACTGTCTTGAAATCACAAACCATGTGAATTTTGCTATTTTGCCTACTAAGGCATATGCCAAAATTTTTAGCCTTTTAGAGCTGTATTACTCCTTTGCTTTTACACATGATATTGTTGTAATGTGTCCTGACCTGATTTTCACTCAAGATGCTAATATCAGTTTTTCCTTAAGAGAAGCACCCAGTGCCACATTCTCTTTAAAGTATCCAACACTCTCTGTTCTCACTCTCATCAAACCCACTATGAATTCACCTCCTTGTTCTTACAAGACACCCCAGTTTATTACTAAAAAATGCATTTCATCCATCATGATAGATCATCCTCATCTGTGAGAATACCTGCTATAAACTTGTCATTTCCTCCTTTATCAAAGTATGAGTACCTAGTGTGGTTCATAATATTTGGTGTTGTTATGCATCACACACCTTTGGTTCAATTTTGTCCTACCTTATTTAGAGTACATCTCATTCTCTCACTACCCCACCACTCTTCAGAGTGAACAGCTCCCACTCTACTTTCTCATGCATAACTTTATGCATGCTCAAATCACAGTGACCGTAAAATTCCTCTCCCTAACATGCATCTCTCTATAGCAACCTGGCAATATCACCCCCATATCTCATCTAATTATCTCACAGAATATTTTTCAGAATACTTACTGTAATCATTTTCTCACCTCCTGTTAAGTATTCAAGCACTTCTATTTGCTTTTAAATTCGTCACTCAAATCTTCTCTGCTGAAAAAAAAATCCATTCATCAGAATTATTTTCTAACCTATAAACCTGGTCATGTAATTTGAGTACTTAGATCCTATGGCAAAAATAGATGAAATTGGAGGCCAGACAAGGATGTAAAATGCTTTTCATTATGTGGCTTCTCAAATTTATCATCATATTTCTGCCATACTTTTTGCCATGTCCTTTTTGGTTGTTTGTTTATAACTCTTCCTAATTCTGATAGAATACCCGCTTATTCCATAATAGTCCCTGCTTCCTCAACTTGTTCTGATTGAAATGTCTGCCACAAAATTATTTTGCATGGTGAAGTTTTTTCTCAGTATTTAAGAAGTGATTTCTTCAGGGGAATACTCCTCTTATTTGATGTGGTACTAGGTAGTCTACATTTGTAACTCCACTGCATTCCTGGACACAGTGATAATGCCATTGGCCTTTTATTGTACCCTCTGTATTACTTTGTCTTGAATAGTTTTTAGTCATCTCCTTCTTGAGGTTACTTCAAATTAAAGCCTGCATCTGAAGCATCACCAGCAGGGGTTGGTAAACATTTTTGGTAAAGGGACAGGCAGTAATTATTTTAGGCTTTGTGACCACATAGTCTTTGTTGCAGCTACAAACTCTGACATGTTAGCACAAAAATAACCATAGACAATACATAAATAAATGAGCTTGGCTATGTTCCAATAAAACTTTATATACAGACACTGAAATCTAAGTTTCCTACAGTTTTCTCCTGCATGAAATATTATGCTTCCTTTTATTTTTTAACCCTTTAAATTTTGGATAACAATTTTAACTCTCAGGTCTTACAGAAACAAGCAATACATTATATTTGGCCTGCTTGCCTCTTTCCTATGTCATTCCTGAATTTCACAAAAAACCTGGCTTCATATGGGAACTTTAAAATGCCTGCTGAATGAATGAAGGAATCAAATGTGTCTATCTAAGTTAGAAAAGTATGGATAGTTGAGGCATAAACAAATGAAGCAATTATGTTTGGACCCCCGGGCCATGCTTTTATTACTCTCAGAGCTATAAATGGTCTTGTATACCCCTTATCTTCAGAAGTATTGGAGTGAATTAAGGGTAAAACAAAACTTGATTGTACCAACAGAGAGAGCATTTAACAAAATCCAACACCCATTAAAGATAAGCAGACCAAATGAACTACCTAAATGAAATAAATTCCACCTACAAAAACAACACAAATACCAATGCAGGAGAAAACTAAGATCAAAACAACAAAACAACAAGAGATTCTAACTATTGCTATTTTACCTTGTACTGGAGGTTGTAGACAGGGAAATGAAGCAAGAAGTTGCTTTTTCTGGCCCTATACAAGCTGCAACCAGACAACGTAGATATGGACAAAGATGACCCATCTGGTGAATTCTGTGCTTTAGAGTTCATGGCGCTGAGTAGGAATCCAGTGATCCCCAAACCACTGTACTCTTTATGCAAAGTATGGGACACACCTGTGGTTGATGTCCTGAGGGTGAATCAGGGGAGATTTAAATGGGTCTACCTAATTTAGAAAGATCAATTTGCACCAAGCCAATCACAGTGGGGGCAACAGTATAATGTCAAGAAGATCTAAGCCATTCTTACAGAGTAGGGAGTGAAGAAAGGGAAGAATTCTCCTTGCTGAGAAAATGAGATTCTAATGTTAGCTCCCATTTTTCTTGAACCAAAATCCAAAGCCCCTGTAAAATCTACAGACATGGCAATAAAGTGCCCTTCAGAGCATTGGCCAGGCACAATGAACTGAGTCTTTGAGCTGTGTTTTTGAGCTAGGTGAGAGTGGGAGAGAATCAATGTTTATTAGGGTACCTGCATTTCTTCTCATCGGCTGGTCATTTTCTCCCTCTTCATTTTCTTTGTTCTACTAAGTTAACACAAAACCTTGTCTTAAATTTATGCTTCACTTTTCGTAAGGTGCTGTGTGGCCACACAGGAAACATTATCTCCCGTGCCACCTGACTGAACTTTCAAGCCAGCCACTGTGAAGATAATGTGGAGAGGTGACTGCATACCTCAAGATAACTACTATTAGGGAGACCTCAGTGTTGAGCTCAAAGTTAAATGACAACCATGCTGAATACATATGTAGCACCTATCCTACTGCTAGGCTCCACACCACCCAGTCCAGGAAACTTCAAAGAATATCTCCTTAAGAAACACCTAAGCTGGGAAGCAGATGTGGCTCAAGTGTAGAGCTTCCGCTTACCGTATGGAAGTACCTGGGTTCCATCCCCAGGGCCTCTTGGTGAAAAAGAAGAGAAAGTGTGCTGGCACAGCAAGCCAGTGCTTTCATGAGTGCCCGCGTGGTGATCCAGTGTCCACATGATTGCCTGCATGAGTGCCTGTGTGATGAGCCAGTGCCCTGTGCAAGTGATTCTCACAGGAAGATGATGACACATCAAAAGAGAGAAAGGGGGAGTCAAAGGTAAAGCTCAGCAGAAACCAGAAACTGTTGTGATGCAATTGATAGTGAACATATCTCAATATTAGAGGTCCCCAGGATCGAATCCTGGTGAATCCTAGAGGACAGAAAATGAGAAGAGAAGACAACACAGCAAAAACAGCAGGGCTGGAGTAGGGGAAGGGGAAAAATAAATAAGTAAATAAATAAGTCTTTAAGAAAAAAAGAGAGAGAAAAAAAAAAAAGGGAACACCGAAGCACTGTATCCAGATATCACCAGAAACTAGCTCCTGTTCCAGACCCCCTTCTGAGTGGGGATAGTCATGGACACATGGCCCCACCCTGAGGTCTAATCTTGTGTAACTACATTTAAAGTAATTTCCCAATGATATTTTGAAAAGTGAATACTTGTGGATTGTTTGTGATACCTTGTATAAAGTGAAAATATCATGTGCTTCTTCACCTCTCAGTTTTGATAGTACTTTTTTCTGCTATGCCTTCTCTTTGGACTCCCCTTGTTAAGAATTGCAAGAAGATAAGGAACACTGCTTTACAGAACATTCCCCAATTCCGCACAGTCTTCAAACCCAGGCTTATGGTGTATAACAGCCTCCTAGCCCAGATAACTCCACACTTAGCCATACACCTGTATCTTTCACACTAAGCTGTCTTCCCTCTCTGAGCGTGGAAGAGAAAAGTAGTTTAGCATTCTTACACAGGACATTGAGCAAAGGTCAAATTTCCACTGAGGCAGGTCAGTGAACAGGAGTACCACCACCTCCCAACCTGCTCTGTGCCTAGGCTCCACAGACCAGGAAGTTTCCAGTACCCTCCTGTTCTCAAGTATGTGAAGGTGGAGAAGGGAAAGTAGCTGGCCTCTATAGAATTCCACCAAGGCTACATGGAGAGGTGGGTAGCAGTGCATTTCTCCCCAAATCTGGTTGCCTGGGAAAGGATGCTTGGGGCAGCTGCCAACTATTCCTCATCATTGGAAATTGTATTATTATTAAGTGTCAATACAGAGTCCCATTACCTCCAAATTCCTCCTCAAAATTTCATGTACTATAAAAGCTACTTCAAATTTACCAAATTTGCAAGTTCAATGGGATATTTCCTTTTCTAATCCCAGTCTCCCCACTTCTGCCTGTTCTCCATCCACACACATATATAATGTTAAAGAATGAGAAGGAGCAGGATAAAGTCTCATTTATATTGAGCCTCGATTTGAATAGCTCCAAAATGTATTCATGCATTTTTGTTATATTTCTTCTAAAAATAGATGATGAAGAAACTGCTTAATTAGATCTCTGAGCTGGTGTGTTGCTGGAACCCAGAAATGGGTGGGTAAACGCCACCACTGTCAGCCTCCTCCCATCCTCTTTTACCTTGAGAAGTCAAAGCAGGCACTCATTAAGAGCTAAGGATACCCCCTCCCATCCCTAAACCCAAAGTCCTGGGAGGTCCTCAATTTATACCCCCAAGCAGGTCACTGGCACAAGGCCACATATGACAGTTTGAACAAATAAATATGTGAATGGAAAAGATCTCTGCTTATGATCAGATTATTTCTAATGACACGGATATTAGGTAATGCGTAAGTGTGTGCTGATTATGTTGACATTTTCTGAACTTTCTATCTACTTTGAAGCTCATTTACATTGCAGAAAAGAGTTCCTTGCCTGCATAGGAAGTCCCCATTTCCTAACTCCTAGAAATTGCCTGAATTCTTCCTTACACAGCTCCCTGACTGCCTGTAGCTTCAAACCAGCAATGACATGTTGACTTCACACTTATTTTGATTTCTCTTCTGCCACAAGTTGGACTACATTTTCTACTTTTAAATAGTTCACTGACTACTTTGCCCTTAACATAATCTCCCTTCTGAGTGACACAGTGTCATCTGATTAGTAACCTTAATCACATCTGTAAAATTGCATTTTTCCAATTAACAGCATAATTATGGAGGGGTATGTTATCCTATAATATTCACAGTCCTAGGTATTATGGGAAGACATCTTACCTTCTGGCAACAAAATGTGGACAAACCTCCACAACCATTTACTCTATTAAAATTTTTTTCATAATGACATTATTCAATGACAGCAACCAACCAATACATCCTTGGTTAACTACAAAAAAAGTTTAATTTATGTTAAACAGAATGTTAATTAGATAACAATAAACAAAATGTAGAACTTTAAGATGAAAAAGGATATTAGTAAATTTGATTTCCATAAATATATGTGTAGTCCCAGACTCAACATTTTTTCCCTTTATTAAAGCCATATTATTAAAATCCAGTTTATAGAGCCAACTAAATGAAGTGAAGGAAGAGTTCAAGGATATTAAGAAGACAGTGGGAGAACATAGAAGAAATTGTAAACATACATAAAATGATCATGGGTATGATGGTGATGAATGGCACATCCAAGAAATAAAAATATATTGGAAAAGCATAACAGCAGATGTGAACAGACAGAGGAACAAATTAGTGATGTGGAAGACAGAACATCTGAAATAAAAAAGATAGTAAAAGAATATATAAAAAGATAGGAAAAATCCAGCAGGGATATGGGAATAGGAACAAGAATATGAAATGCTCAAACATATATATTATAGACATCCTAGAGGGAGAAGAGAAAGGATAGGGGACAGAAGGAAATAATAGGTGAAAACTTCCCAACCCTATTTAGTGAGATGGATGTACATGTCCAGGAAGAGCATCATACCGCAAACAGTATAAATCCCAACAGGCCTACTCCAAGGCATATATTTGTCAAATTGTCCAGAGCTCAAGATAAAGAGAAAATACTGAAAGCGGTAGGAGAAAGAGAACCATCACATACAAGGGAAACTTAATAAGGTTAAGTGCTGATCTCTCATCTGAAACCATGGATGCAAGAAGGCACTGGTAGTACAAAGTTATGCTGATAAAAGAAAAGAACTTTCATCCAAAAATTCTATATCCAGTAAATTCAAAAATTATTGAGAATTCAAAATAGTCACAGATAAACAGAAATTAAGAGAGTAGGCCAGTCAGAAACCTGCCCTTCAAGAAATAGTGAGGGGAATGCTGCAGGTTGAAAGGAAAAAACAGGATCTAGAGAGTTAGGGAAGAGTGTAAAATTTTTTAAAATAATACTTAAAAACAACATATGACATAACCCCTGCAAAATAATAGTTGATGTAAATAATCCCTTGACAGTAATAACTGTGAATGTTAATGGATTCAACATTTCAGACAAGAGACACAATTGACAGAATGAATAAGGAAATGGGACCCATATACATGTTGTCTACAAGAAATCCACTTTAGATACAGGGATTCAAGATGGCTGAAAATGAATGGCTGGAAAACAATTTTACAAGCAAACAGCAACTAAAAATAGGGTGGGAGTGGTGGCAATAATAATATTGGACAAAATAGACTTTAAATGCAAAACTATTTTAAGAGAGAATGGTGGACACTGCATATTAGTAAAAGGTGTAATTTTTTAAGAAGAAAGAACAATCGTCAAGGTTAATTCACTGAACAAGGGAAACCTTAAATACATGAGGCAGACCCTGGAAAAACTAAGTGCAGAAGTAGATGCCTATACAATTATAATGGTGGACTTAAATACACCATTATCAACATTAGAGAGAACGTCTTGACAGAATTCAAAAAAGCAAAAATTTTGAATAACACCCTTGAGGATCTGGAACTAATAAACATATACAGAGTATTATACACAAATATAGCAGTGCACATTGATTCTTCAGGGCACATGGGTCATCCTACAAGATAGACCACATGCTTGGGCGCAGAAGAAATCTCAATGAATTCAGAAAGACTGAAATTATACAAAGTGATTACTATGACCACAATGGAATGAAGCTAGAAATCAGTAATGGGAAGAGGAGAGGACCAGATTAGACACAAAGATATGGAAGTTATACAACATAATTGTAGACAAACTGTGGATCAAGAAGGAAATTACAAAAGAAATCAATAACTACCTTGAAACTAATGAAAATGACATCAACAAATATCAAAACCTATGGGATACAGCAGACGCTGTGCCGAGTTGAAAATGCATAGCCAGGGAAACGGACTTTGGCCCAGTGGTTAGGGCGTCCGTCTACCACATGGGAGGCCCGCGGTTCAAGCCCCGGGCCTCCTTGACCCGTGTGGAGCTGGCCCATGCGCAGTGCTGATGCGCGCAAGGAGTGCCCTGCTACACAGGGGTGTCCCCCGCGTAGGGGAGCCCCACGCGCAAGGAGTGCACCCATAAGAAGAGCCGCCCAGCGCGAAGGAGGGAGCAGCCTGCCCAGGAATGGCGCCGCCCACACTTCCTGTGCCGCTGACGACAACAGAAGCGGACAAAGAAACAAGACGCAGCAAAAAGACACAGAAAACAGACAACCGGGGGAGGGGAGGGGAATTAAATAAATAAAAATAAATCTTTAAAAAAAAAAAAAGAAAAGAAAATGCATAGCCATAAACACATATATCATAAAAGAAGAGCTAAAATAGAAGACATAACAACACACCCAGAGGAATTAGAAAAAGAAACAACAAACTAAGCCAAAAGAAGTAGGAAGAAGAAAATAACAAAGATTAGAGCAGAACTAAATGAAATAGGTGGAATAAAGAACTAGAAAAAATATTTTTTTAAAAGCTGGTTATTCAAAAAGATCACTAAAATGGACAAATCCTTAGGTAGAGTAATAAGAGTGAAGACACAAATACACAAAATAAGAAATGAGGATGGGGAAATCACCACTGACCCCATAGAAATAAAGTGTATTATAGGAGGATATTTTGAAAAATTATATGCCAACAAGAAGGATAATTTAGAAGAAATAGACAAATTCCTAGACACACACAAGAAGTCTTTATTGATAAAAGAAGAAATGGATGAACTTAACAGACCAATCACAAGTAACAAGATTGAATTAGTCATCAGAAACCTCCCAAATAATGAGCCCAGGACCAGATGATTACACAGATCAGTTCTGGCAAGCATTCCAAAAAGAACTAACACCAATCCTGCTTAAACTCTTCCAAAAAATACCCCACCCCTTCCCGATAAAAACACTGCAAAAGATAGGATTAGAAGGAAACTTTTGCAGTTGGGTTTTCTACTATAGACTTATTGAGTAAAGGAAGCCAGGCATTGAAGGATGAATATTACATGACCTCACTGATAGGAATTAAACAAATTGAACAGACTGAGGGTTTGAGTCTGTAAGAAAGGTTTACAGGAAATAGAAATGGAGAAGAAGATTGTGACCCAATGCCCATGTAGGTGAAATCTATGATAAGGTGGAAGAGAGTAGTTGTGCATTCAAGGGATATGACTGGTGCATTCATACTATTGCTTTGGGTGGTGCAAGTTTAACAGGAACAGAGGGTGGGTTGTGAACAGTACATGGAACTGGGGAGAGGGCTGGAAGAAGGAGCAAGTGAACACTAGGGATTTGTGGGTATGTGGTTGAAACTACAATATTGGGGAACCTCTCAGCAATATGACAAGGAAGGGTTACTGGTTTAGGGAGTTGAACGGGGGTGCATTCAGGACAGGGAGCAATTGGGGCAGTCATTTAGAAAAGGTGTGAGTGATCGTTTTGTCATAGTGCATTGTTTCATTAGGTGGAAACCCACATAATGAGCGAGGGGGAGTTGAAATCCCATCCTGGGGAGGGCCAAAATGTTCTCAAAAGTTTGGGTGTCTCTCAAGAGCATGGTATTTCCTAATTGGGGAGGACAGAACAGTGTGTTGAGACCTGAGAATTGTTGCAAGTAACTATGAATCTTGTCATTCAAGGAGTAAAGCCTGGTGGTCTCTGAGGGGAGGGACAACAAGAAATAGAGTAGATGGAGGAGAGAGTATTTAGGGGTCAATGGAAGTGTTCTGAATGATCCTGCAATGATGGATGCAGGCCATGTTGGATTTCATCACAAACTTATAAAATGTATGGTCTAGAGTGTAGAAATAATATAAAGCATTGCCCATGGTTAGTGGCTATATTTCAATATTTGTACATAAGTTGTAACAAATGTACTATCCATATTTTAAAAAGGTTATTAATATGGGAAGGGGAAAAAGGAGAAGGATGTTGGATATATGGGAGTCCCCAGTGTTCTGTAGGTGACTTTACTGTGACCTAATACTTCTTTGAACACAAAAACAAAAACTAAGACACTGGGGAAGAAATGGAAGAAAATGTGACTGTACATACAGGACAACTGACATTACAGCAATATAAGGCAAAACATCAAAAAATTTTAAAAATATTTTTCATATTATTTAAGTTTCAGTTTTTGTAAATTGTTATGTGTTTTATATCTTATGGTTAAGCCTATCATTGTTATTTCTTTTCCCTTTTAATTGTATTTGGTGATATTCTTCGCTTCAATTTTGAAGAAGTTTGGGATCATGGAAGGGTTCCAACTGTGGCAGTGGAGAATCATTGCGGTGGGGTGTCAGTAATGGGGGATATATGGGAGGAAGTTCACCTGGGCATACATATAAGTAATGTAATTGTGTTGAAATGTTCATGGGACATTGTCCCAGTGGGTAGAGTTTCACATACTAACCAAAAGAATATCAAATACCCTTCCTAGGGAGTTCTGTCACATTTTCTAATGGAACAGCAACATCCTCCAAGTGGGGGACAATGACTAGTAAAGACAGATGGTCCATGTTGGGCCCATGATATTTGTGACTATTCTTATGACCCCTTGCTCCTGAAATTACAGCTTAGCCTAGTACTCTAGGGTGCCTAAGATTTACCTCCTAAGAGCCTTCATGTTGCTCCAATGTGGCCTCTTGCTAAGCCAAACTCAGTGTATAAATGCATTACCTTCCCCCCAGTGTAGGGCATGGCTCCCAGGGATGAGCTTCCCTGGCACTGAGGGATTACTACGAGCAGCAAGTAGCATTGCATCTGGAAAAGGACCTTGAATAAAAGGGAAAATAGGTATACAAAAATTATTTCATATAGCTAAGAGGCATCAAATAGAGCCGTGAGGTTATCCCATAGGTAACAGTTATGCACATCTCATCAGGATCTCATAGACTGCCAGAGTAGATACTACCCCAAATAGTGGGGCTCCTGAGTGCTCTGGAAACACCCATATCTTAGAGTCATTGTACATAGTTCCAGAGGTGTATGCTTTGCCAGTGGGCCCTTCTTTTGTGTGTGTGTGTGTGTTTATTTTTTTAATGTTACATTCAAAAGATATGAGGTCGCCATATACCCCCACCCCACTCACCCCACTCCTCCCCCTGTAACAACAACCTCCTCCATCATCATGAGACATTCATTGCATTTTGTGAATACATCTCTGAGCACTGCTGCACCTCATGGTCAGTGGTCTACACCATAGCCCACACTCTGCCACAGTCCACCCAGTGGGTCATGGGAGGACATACAATGTCTGGTAACTATCTCTGCAGCACCACCCAGGAGAACTCCAACCCCCAAAAATGCCCCCACATCACATCTCTACCTCCCACTCCTTACCCCCAGCAGCCACCATGGCCACTTTCTCCACACCAATGAGTGGGCCTTTCTTTCGAGTTTGTGCTCCTGAGTGTTAGACTCAGGTGTGACTTTTCTACACGTGCCTCTTCTGTCCCTTTTTTTGAACCTATAGTTTGCACTGGATTTGATATGTGTACATCCAAGAGACTTGAATCTTTGGTCTGTCCTTTTGCCAGCTGGGCCCTGGGCCTCAATGGAGTTGCCAAACCTTCTCTCCAGTTTGTTGTACTCACCCAGGACAACTAACAAGGAGGTGAGAATGGACAACCAACATAGCAAGGAACAGAGAAAGGCTACAAATGCAAGGAAGAGAGTCCTATCCATCAGGTATATGAGAATGAG
This sequence comes from Dasypus novemcinctus, assembly GCF_030445035.2. Lineage (NCBI taxonomy): Eukaryota > Metazoa > Chordata > Mammalia > Cingulata > Dasypodidae > Dasypus > Dasypus novemcinctus. Next base: position 49,769,851 of record NC_080695.1, on the reverse strand, counting down.
ACCCCCTCTCAATTAGAGGTAGAGTGGGAATCACCATCCCAGAATCCTCAGGATTGGGGAATAAAATATGGCCTAGAGTGGACTTATTGGTATTCTACTATAGACTTATTGGGATTCTAGCAATGGAAAAAAATGTATCATTGATGTGGATACTGGGGCCCCTGGAGGTGGTGAAGGCAGGGAGAGGGAATAAAACATGTAATATGGGGAATTTTCAGGAGCTGGAATTTTCCTGAATGACACTGCAATGACAGATACAGGCCTTTATGTATCTTCCCATAACCTACAGAATTGAGTGGGAGAGAGGGTAATCTATGATGTAATCTATAATTCATGATAAGTGACAATGCTCCAAATGTGTTCATCAGTTGCAATGAACGTACCACACTAATGAAAGAAGTTGTTAATGCGGGGAAGGGTGGGATGTGTGTGCAGTGGGGCATATGGGGATCATTATTTTTGTGTGTAACATTTTATTATTTAAATATTAATACATATATTTTAATTTATTGAAATATATCACTCATACATAAATACACATAAACAATTAAGTGTATATTAATAGTTGTGAAATTAGAAAACAAACAGCTCTACCATCATACAGGACTCTCATAACACAGCCTACCACCCATAGCTTGCACTGTTGTAAAACAATTTAAACTAATGATTAAAGAGCATTTTCAAAATATTACTACTAACCAAAGTATTTTCCTCCAATCCATCCTATCATTTATATCATTTATATATGAACATACATAAGCTAGAAGTGTATAGTAAAAATTGTGAACTTACAAAGCAAACATGCATAACATCATTCAGGGGTCCCATACATCAACCCTCCACAAACATCTTACATTGTTGTGAGGCATTTGTTACAAATTATGAAAGAATATTGTCAAAATCTTACTACTACTCATAGTCCTTCTCTTTCATTTGGTGTACTTTCCCCCAATACACCCTATTATTATTTTAAAAATAATTTTTATGACAGAAGTTGTAAATTAATAAAACAATCAGGAACACGTGTGGAATTCCCAAACAACATCCCTCTATCAACACACCACATTGTGGTGGAACATTAGTTACAGATAAGATAATATCACCTGACTGTTACCACATTCAGAGTGTACATTTGGCACATATTTTCCATACTGCCCCATTATCAACACAGTACATCTTTGGCACAGATGCAAGAATATTAGATTGTTACTGCTAACCACAGTCCATAGGTCACTCCAGTGGTGTTTTTCCCATGCTTCTGCACATTCCCACGGCCCTGCATTAGTGATGTACTTTTGCTCTAGCTCACAAAGGACAGTCTTGCATTTGTACCATCAACCATAATTCTCATCCACCTCTTGGTTTACTGTGCTATTCAGTTCCTAGATTATTCTCTAGCATTGTCAATTAATATTTACATCCCTAGACTGCCATTTTAAGCCACATCCCCATTTATAAACCAGTTGTTACTCACTCTTTGTTACCATCCAGTCTAAACATTTCCACACTTTTACAGTACAGCTAAGTAAAACTTCTACATACATTAAAAATCAGTAGTCCATCACTATCCTCCTCTTATCTCCTTTAAGAATCCACCACCTACCACCAGGTCATTAAAATATTTTCCTACAATTTCTTCTAGAATCTTCATGGTTCCTGCCTTCATTTTAGGTTTTGGAAACGTTTTGATAAATGAGTGATAGTATTTTTGGTTCTTCAAGTTGCATTTGGCAGGTCTCCAGAACAATATTAAACCCTTCAAATAAGGAACATATTATTGCTTTTAAAGAAAAGTATGCTCTAGAGTTATAATTCACATCATATATCAAAGGTTTACATATGAGTCTAGAGCAGTATAGATGTCGAGAGAGGTTTAATTATTTGCATATGGAAAGGCCAGGACTCAGTAATAATTTTGGGAAGGAAAAAAGAATTTATTTATGACCAGCCAGGCTCGGGGAGCTTCTCATCCAAAACCCAAGCCTGGAATAAGATTTTCGAGTTCATTTTATACAAAGGTAGAGTTCAGTGGTCCTTTGTTTTAGTGCTCAATAAGTTTGAATTAACATATACCCCCCACATTCTAGGTATGTGTTTAGCATGAACTTCATACATTCCATGTAAGCTTTTAATACATTTGGTTTGCATTCTTCTTGAATATTTAAAGTTTATAGAATTTTCATTGCTTGTTTTTAGGGGACTGTAATTGTTGCCATGGTTACCAAGGGCAGGGCCGCAGCTCTTACTGTCTGACACACACGGCGCAGGTTATCTACAAAGAGACGAACACCCCCCATGCATAGCCTATATCAATACATGTTCATTCATTATATTTTAAAATTTAAAACAAAGTTCAGATATTATTACACTATAAACATTATAGTATTTACAGAACCCTAAAGGTAACATATTAATCAAAATTTATATTCCCAACAAATCAAAAACAATTTTTTAAAATTAATTTTATGTTTAAAGAAGCTTCAGATTACATAAATGTTACAGAAAAAATACAAGGGATTCCCATATGTCCCGCTCCCTCCCCTTCCCACACTTACCCACATCAACAACATCCCTCATTAGTGTGGTGCATTTGTTACAGTTGATGAACATATATTGAAGCATTGCTGTTAACCATGGATTACACTTTATATTATAGTTTACACTCTGTCCTGCACAATTTTGTAGGTTATGACAAAATATACAATGGCCTATATCCGCCATTGCAATGTCATGCAGGACAACTCCACTGTCCTGAAAATGCCCCCATATTACATCTATTCTTCCCTCTCCCATCCATCAGAATCAGGTGGCCACTGCCCAAACTTTTTTAGTTTTCTTTCAGTCCTTATCCATCTGGTGACATAATTATGAGTTTTCTTTCAGTCCTCATTCACCTGGTGACATAATTTTACAGGACTGTAGCCATGTTGTAGATGCAGTTTTATATTAGACTTTTTAGATTTTTTTCATGTTATAACAAATGCCTATGTGTCTTCATATTACTTTAAAAATAAAATATTATTTTAAATGGCTATATCTCTTTAGATATTTAGCTTTTTACATTATAAGTAGAATTTCAATGGATATTTTTAACATTTATTTTTCACTCTCTTGGTCCTTACCACTTAAAATTATTTTCAAAATATAAATGCTTAATAAGTAACCAAATCCCATCTCTTACTAAATAACTGGAACAGTCAGTCCGAGGTCAAACATGCTCATCTCCTGACCTACCCACTTCCACACCAGCTATTTTCAATAACTTCAAATAAAAAAGAAACCAAAGTATTCTACTTGATAAAAATAATATATTGCATAAATATGCCCAAATTCCTCTAGTAACCAAGAATTCAATTTTTAAAAAATGAAGTAATGTTTTTTTTCTGAGATTGCAAACATGTTTTCTATAAAAATTATATATTGATGGGCAATACTCTGTTAAGCAAGGTAAGGAAAAGGTAGTGAAAACATAAGAAACCTCAGCAAAGAAAAGGAAACTATAAAACTGAAGTAAATTTTAGTACAGAAAGAATTCATTATCTGTAATAAAAATTCACGGAATGGTTTTAAGAGAATAATGGAGATGGGGAAGAGTCAGTGAACTTAAAAATAAATCAACAGACCTCTTATATTATTTATTGTAACATTTGTGTGATCTATGTATCTTTTAAAGAAAGACAATAATAAAATATTTTTTAAAAATCTAAAATCAATAGAAATTCTCAAATCTGAGAGAAAAAAATATATTTGAGAAAATGAACAGCACCTCAGGGACCTGTGAGACAATTTCTAATGATGTAAGATTTGTGAAGTTTCCTAGAAGAGGGGAGAGAAAATGGGACAGAAACATAGCGTAATAGCCTGAAAATGACTCGATTTCGGGACAGATATAAATTTAGAGATTAAAGTTTAGCAAAACCCAAACTGGATGAATTTGGAAACAACAAAGCCTACCAGAGCATGAGCGTCAAACTGGTGCCAACCTAAGATAAAGACAAAATCTTGAGGGTAGCCAGGAAAAACCCAGACGTATTATAAACTGGGGAAAATTGATTTGTTAGAAACCATGGAGACCAGAGGACAGTTTCACTGCATCATTAAAGTTTACAACAAGAAAAAAAAAAAAAACAAATTGACCAACCATCAAAAAGTCTCCCACGCAGACTTTTATATTCAGCAAAGCATAAAGTAAGTAAGTGTAATTAAAAACAAAGATTTAGAGGGAAAAAACAAAAAGGAACTGGTGGTCTCGGCAGAGATGAGCGCCCCCGAGGCCGACGCAGGAGGTGCTCGTGCCCAGGCTCCCCTCCTGGGCCCTCGCCCCCTCCCCCGCCCCAGGCCACTGGGAAACCGAAGGGGAGGGGAGGGACCCAGCAGAGGACAGCAGCCTCGCGACAGATGGGATGACAAAGGCCGGGGCTGCTCAGAAAGCGCCTGAGGCTGAGGAGCAGTTGTTGAACTGCTGACAGCCGCACCCCGACCGCGCATCCCGCGGGCGGAAGGAGCGGGGCGGGCAGGAGCCCCCGGAGCCGCCCCCAGGGCACGCGGCGCCGCGAGCCTGAGAGAGCGCCCCGGCGTCTAACGACGCGGCAACCGCCTCTGGGCCCCGCGTGGGGTGGGGGAGGCGGGCTCGTTGCGCAAAGACCCTCGGCTGGGGCTGTTGCCCAGAGCCCGCTGGGGGCAGAGCTGGCAGGGGAGGAGGAGCCTTAAGCGCCGCTGCGTGGGACGCGAGCTCCGGAGCTGGGCGGGCCCCAGGGTGCGGTCTCGCAGCGCAGCCACCCGGGCGCTTGCTGCACTAACCAGGTGAGTGCTGCAGTCGGCCAGGCACTTGTCACGTGGACAGGATCAGCGCCCCAGTAAGCTGAATTTAGCACCCCTTCTCTTTTTTTTTATTTTTTATTGACTTTGTAATAATATTACATTAAAAAATATGTATATATATATGAGGTCCCATTCAACCCCCCCCCCTCCCCCCCCCCCCCCCCCCCCGCAGCAACACTCATTCCCATCATCATGACACATCCATTGCATTTGGTAAGTACATCTTTGGGCACCTCTGCACCTCATGGTCCTTGCGCCCACTCGGGCCCCCCCAAGCAGTCTGGGATTATTTAAAAGCAAACAAACAAAAAACCAAAACCCTTCGAAGGTTAATGATACCGGAGAAATTGCAATCTCCAAGAATGCAGGAATTGCATGAGAAATGGTAAATATAATTGAATATTAATTCTTAAATTCATTCTCATGCATATGGCTACTTAAAGCATCTTCATAATATTGTCTTGTGTGGTTTATTACATACCCAGATGTAGCTCATAGAACAAATATAACTAAATAGCAGGGGATTAAATATACCTATATAATTAAAAGGTTTCTATATTTTAGTAGAAATGGTCTAAGGTCAACTCTTATTAGGTGGCAAAAGGTTGAAGTTGTGTAATTCCATCCCGCCATCAGCCACTAGAAAATAATGCAAAGAAGTATGGATAGAAAAACAACAGACATTAAAATGAAAGTCTGAAAATATTTAAATCATCCAAAAGAAGGGTGGAATTTAAAAAACAGAAAGAACAGGCACAAAACTATTTACAAAATGCAATAGTTGAATACAACTTCATCAATACATGTATTAAATGTTGATGGACTGAAAAAAAAAATGATGACTCTCCGCCCATAAAGCAGGGGAGCTGGGGTAGGCTTGGGCCCAAGGCAGACTGCAGGGTGAACTTACACCATTTTTGTAGGGGACATCCTTGACCTAAGACCTCTGGCTGCGGTGTTGGTCCCCATCCTACTCAGAAGCGTCATTTTCAGCCTGCACGGAGTGCGCAGTTTGAGCTGAAGGCCCTGGGGAGGGAGGAGGCTCCGTGTGAACACAGAACCTCCAGGTGTCAGGGAGGCGGCTGCTTTGTCCAGCATCAGGAGCACAGGCAGAGGGCCTCTTCCCTGACACACTGGTCTGTCAGCTCTTCCATGAAGAAGCTCTCCAGCTTGATCTCATGCCTGATTTTTCTGAAGTAACTGCTCTTTGGTGGCAGTTGAAGGGAGGGCTCCTGTCCCAAGAGGGCATCTCCAAATTCTAGCTCCAGGGTGAGAGGGAAGCAGAGGACTGAGAGTCTGAATTCACTCTGTGGAATCCCTAGAGTTAAAACGGTATCCTGTGCTGTTTCCTATCTGTGGGGATTCATAGAGCTACACTATATGCCACATGGGCTCTGCTTAGAGCATCACTAATGAATTATAATGCAGCTGCTCTATGAGATTTCATGATCATAGCACTTAGCTATACACTTAATTTTTTTTTAAATTACATCTTATTTGAGAGGACTTTGTTGGATATCTGCCTTTTCTCTTTTTTCCCTCCAGGTCTACTTGCTCTACTTCTCTGTTTTGAATGGGCTGATCTAAAGTAATTTAATATTTGCTCTAACTTGTAGGTGGATTTGGCCAGTGGGGAGCCAAGCAGGGGATTGGTGGGGAAAAGGAGGGTGAGATCTGGATAGTTTTTTTCCCCAGATTTTCTTTCTGTTGGCTTGTCTCAGGCTGCTGCCACCTTTGCAGTCCTTTCTCCAGAACCTGCCCCCAGGAGGTGCTTTCCCTACCCCCTCTTTACATCTTTGGAATTAGCCACTTTATTAAATCCTCCATGAATAATCATAATTAAAGTATGTACCATCTATTTCCTCCCAGAACCACAAATGATACAAAGTCAAATTGGAAAATGACTCTGCTCTCGGTTTTTTACCCTTAGTACCCTCTATCCACGTTTTACTTATGCGGAGCACATACAAGTTGATCAGCCAAGCACTTGGCTATGTTATCACATCCCAAACTTCTATCAATCAAAAATATCATGTGAATTTTTGTTTTCAGTTACCTTTTGCCTTGTTATTGATATTTCTGTTTGCTTATATATATCTACCCTATGTTTATATGGATAGACTTTTAAAATAATATACCTATAAAGAAAAAAATTCAAGAACTTCTTCAAGAACTTTTGCTCCCAATTCCTTGCACAGTGTTTGGAATGTATTGGAGAAACTGTAAATATTGAGTGAGTGAATAAATGAAGAAGTAAATAACTCCAATTTGTTGTAAGTAGTTTGTGGACTTTGATTTTTACAATGTGTTTATCTCCAACTTTCTCATCCACTGTGACTGTTAGTAAAAGAAGCAAGAAATGTTAAATAAAACAATCTGAAAGTACTCATATTGCCTTGTCTGTGGAAATCCCCTAAGGAAATTAATCCTGTGTGGAAAAGTCAGGGGAACATTAAACTCTTAGATTGGAGATCACTGAGTTATAAATTACTTGGTAGAGAGAGACTGGGAAAAATTGAGTGGAAAGTAATTGAATTGCCTTGTTTGAGCCTAATGGCCCTGTTAGACCAAACTTCTAGGAAGAAATTCCAAGAACAAAGGCTTTGGTATATGTCCTAGGAGAGAGAGGGGTGATATGATTATTATATTTAGTGATTTATTAAATTTTGCATCACACTTGTATTTGTAGATTACACACTCTTTGGTCATTGTGCATTATTTTCAGAATCTTTGGATTTTAATTTGCTAAATCTGACTTCAGATTTTTCAAAGAAATCTATATTGAAATTATAGATAGCCTGCATTTTCCCCTTATTGGTGCTTTCTCCTTTAAGTTTTATTATCAGTATTACAATATGCTAATGAAATATATTTTTTTGGCCCTGGGTTAATTTATACAATCTAGGTATTATATATTCCTTAACACTTGGGGCGGCATATCATGTAGATGTATCTTCTCCAGTACCTTGGATGTGATAGTTGGGGAAAGAATTATTAGATTCACCTTCATGGTGAATCCCCATTCCTGGATTCTAATTTTTCTTGGGTTCACACTTTATTTCATCATTGGCAAAATAAAGCATGGAGTAGTCATCTTTGAATGATTCCTTTCTTTAATCCTCAGCATCTAATCCGTCAGCCAGTCATGTTGACTCTACCACCAAAACACATCACATTCTCTCCACTTCCAAATGCTCTGTAGAAGCCACAAATTATATCTTACTTGGACATTGGAAACATTTCTTAACTAGCTTCACTCTTCCATTTTTGTCTCCCTATAATTTATTCCTTGATATAAATAAATAAGATTGTGCTGTTCTCCTGCTTAAAGTATGATGTTATTGCTTTCAGGTATGTGCTGCCTGTCCTGGGGGCAATTTATATGCTACACAAGTGATGAAGGCTAGGCCAGGTGACTTGCTCTTCTAAAAGAATTATAAGTCACTAAGTGTGAGTCAAAAGGATGTGTGCACCCTGGGCAAACACTTTAAGAACAAGCTCCTGTTACAATGCTCAAGGTCCTGTTTGGTAGATGCTAAACCACATGGGGACCTTGAACTTTAAGAGAGCATAGGAAAGGTAGCTTTAATTTTCTAGTTCCTAACCTGAAGGTAAGAAAATTGCAAGGCATTTGAAAACACATATGTAAGCCATTCTCAATTATCTTTCATAGTAAATTGTAAAAAAAAGAAAAGCATTATACATTACAGGTAGAATAATCTGGATATATGGGGTGAACTAAAATGGTGGAAAGGCGTTTTTCACTAATTAGATTCTAACAATTGCCAGGATAATTTATTCCTCTTTTTCTCAAACTCATCAGTTATCTCCCAGTTTCAGAAAAATGGGTAAGTCCCACTTAAAAGCCCTTAACAATTTTTGCTTTTGTCTAAATGGCATTACTGATGTATTTCCCTTTAGACTTACTTAAATTTTCTTTAAGGATCAAATAAATACTTGAGACTGAAAATTCATTAAGAAGGGTTTGCTGCAGCAGAATGACTGCTGATCATAGGCAGAATGAAGAAACAAGGCATTTTCTGGATGGTTTATGTGTTCTGAACAGTACAGGTTTACACTTTAAGCAGGAGGTGTTTGAGAAGGAACTATGATTCTGTCAGTAATTCAGAATAAATTATATTTTTGCTTTATTTGGAGTTCTGCAGCACAAAAATATTGTATTTGATATTACTTCCATTTTTTATTAAGATGACTTACAAAAGAATATAATTTATGTATATTTATAAATATATACATATATACATAAATCTATACTGACATTCTTCCTTGAGGAGCAGGAAAAGAAGACATTATAGTCAGCTTTAACATCATCTATGGTTAGACAGGGAAAATAAAACCTCTAAATTAAGAACTAACTAACATCTCTCACTTTAATGGCATCCTGTTTTTAGAAAAAATATTTATGTAAGTACAAAAAATGTTTCCTTTGTAAAAACCACACCTGCAATTGCCACTATAATACATGTATTTTTGTAGTGATTTTTAATCTGTGGCACAGATGGACAGAATAATTCAGTATAGTTAGCTAAAACCTCACTTATCCCAAGAAATTACAATTTAAGAGATAAAAGATGAATATAAATTATGTTTTATTGTTTCTGACATGTGTTATTCCAGTGATTACTTCTATATCACAGCATAGGTGGAGTCTGCAAAACACTGAAAAAGTGCATCTTGGAAACACTATATGAAAATATTAGGCTCTAATTTTCCTTCAATTTCTACATCATATAAATCATGCATGGTGTGATCTGTTCTGAGTTTTGAGTGTCAACTTCATGTACTAGTTTGACATGTTTTTTTATGGTAGTTTCCATCTAACACTGTGCTATTCAATTATTCATGGTTTTGGCACTTAGACTTAGAAAAAAGTGGTTTTCCAGAGATGCTCTGCCGAAGTGGAAAATCAGATGAGGAGGTTTTCCGGAGTTGCTGAACCACCACTTTGATGTACATCTACCAGAAAACAACTCTTTGCCATATGAAAGAAAGTATGTAGTAATACTGGAAGGTTATGGTCCATAGTGTGAGCTAGACCTATCAATACATAATTTCTTAGTAATTTAAATTATTTACTGGAATGTAATATTCTTTAAGTTTTATTAGAGACTTGAAACAGGCTGTGATTTATATAATCTTAATGGCATTTTATTTTATTTATTCATGTTTTTTCTATTTTTTTTAATGTTACATTAAAAAAATATGAGGTCCCCATATACCCCTAACCCCCCTCACCCCACTCCTCCACCCATAACAACAACCTCCTCCATCATCATGAGACATTCATTGCATTTGGTGAATACATCTCTGAGGATCGCTGCACCTCATGGTCAATGGTCCACACCATAGCCCACACTCTGCCACAGTCCACCCAGTGGGTCATGGGAGGACATACAATGTCTGGTAACTATCCCTGCAGCACCACCCAGGACAACTCCAACCTCCGAAAATGCCCCACATCACATCTATTCCTCCCAATCCCTACCCCCAGCAGCCACCATGGCCACTTTCTCCACACCAATGCCACATTTTCTTGGATTAGTAATCATTATAGTTCATGAATAGAATATTAGTAAGTCTCCTCTAATCCATTCTCTATTCCTCTATCCTGTGGACCCTAGAATGGCCATGTCCACTCCACATCTATATCAAGAGGGGCCTTAGATTCCACATGAATGCTGGATGCAATTCTCCTGGTTTCAGTTGTAGGCACTCTTGGCTCCCTGGTGTGGTGGTTGACCTTCTTCACCTCCATGTTAGCTGAGTGGGGTAAGTTCAATCAAAAAGAGGGTAGGAGCTGCAAGTCTGTTGAGGCCCAGGGCCTGGCTATCACATGTTCAGTCCAGAGATTGAGGTCCCCTGGTATACACTAAAACCAGCACCAACTACAGATCTGTTAAAAGTAACAGGAGAGGCTTGTGGACAAAGATTACATCTGAGTCCAGTTCTATCACACAGAAACACAAACTCCAAAGTAGGGCCAACTGACATGGCACTGAACTCCATTTGCCATGACCATAGAACCTGTGGGTCTCTGCAGCCCTCAGGGGAACCAATACCTGGGGTTGCATCTACTTTTAACTGTCTCTGGGACTCTGCTCAGGTGAGTGTAAGGGCAACCCCTCTGATAACCTCCTGGCTCTTTTTGGAGACTCATAGACATATAAACTCATTTGTCCTTTCCATTTCCAACTTTTATTCAGGTCAAAATGCAACTTTAACTCCTGGTATTGTATGTAGACTGAGATATTCTGCTGGTCCGAGTTTACCCTTTTATTCAAGGTCATTTTCTAGTTACATCATCAGCTGGTGCTTGGTAGTAATCCCTCATCACCAGGGAGGCTCATCCCCGGGAGTCATGTCCTACGCTGAGGGGAAGGCAATGAGTTTACATGCTGAGCTTGGCTTCGAGACTGGCCACATTTGAGCAACACGGAGGCTATCAGGAGGGAACTCTTAGGCACCCTGCAGCTCTAGGCCTTGTTCTTATTTCAGGCATATAGGCTCACAAGCATAGTCATTAGTATCAAGGGTTCATTGTTGGACCTTCCTTCTTTTTTGGTCTTTGCCGTTGCACTTGGGGGATTGTTGCTATTCCTTTAGGGACTGGGATAGAGCTCTCCTGGCTAGGAACTCAGCACTCACTCAGTTGTTAAATCCAAACATTTTTATGTACCCTGGACATATGCCCTGGAGAACTCCCTGCCGACCATATGTCCCCTGTCAATAACATCCCACACCAGTATTCCTCCCCTACCATTGTTGAACCTCTCTGTGATCCAAAACTTCTTAAAAATTGAGGCCCAATATATTGCCAGATTCCATTAATAGTAAAATGTAATATAGTGATGAGTTTAAAGGTTAGATATAGAAAACATATTCATTTAGAAAAATTAAGGTAAAAATAAATTGGGGTATCAAAAAATTTACAAATGTAAAAGCTTTGTTTTTGATGTTTTGCCTTCCATCACTGCAGTAAGTGTTGGCCTGTATGCAAATTTGCAAGGCAACTTTTTTCATCTTTTCCTCAGTGTCTACGTCCTTTCTTTTCCTTTTTTTCCCCTAATTATTAAGCTTATCTTCACCGAAGGTTTAGATCACAATAATTTATATATACAATATACAGGACTCCCACATAGCCAACATAAAACCCTTTTCCCTTCCACAGCAATAATCTTTTTACATGTTCATATTATATTTACTGAAACAGAGGTATAGATATTTAGACAATAGCTTTCAATCAAGGTAACATTTGGGTTTACATTGTGGTTTATATTTTAGACTATGCAATTTTCTAAAGTTTTAGTTATCTTATGTTCTACATTATGATTTACATTTTAGCCTATCAGCCTGTATACATTTTTGGAGTAATTTAACATGTCTTATTACATCCTTATGGAACACTTCTATTGCCCACACAGTTATATTGATTTCATGTATTCAATACCTGTTTCCCCCTCCCTTCAAGGCCCACAGTGATAGTTAATCTTCATTGCTTGAAGGGCCATGTTCAGAGATACTTGCAACAGTGTTAAAGGCTTGACATGCTCAACTGCCCTAATGCACTGGGAGCCACCATTTCTCTCGAGAGATACAATTCCCTCTATTTGAGAACATCATTCCTCCCCAGGATGTGGGTATACCTTTACTCTCATTATATGATTCTCTGTCCAATGATATAATCCACTATGGCAAAATGAGCACTCACACACACCCAAGAAGCCTGTCCTGTGTCAGATTATCCCCTTTAAGCATCTTAAACAGGTAACCTTCCTTATTATATTTTTGAAAAACTTTTCTCAGCATTATACTCTCAACCAAAAACCTGACCATCTTCTATGACCATATGTTCCCCCACCCTCCCCCCAATTTCTTGGGCAATATTACCCATCCACCTATCCCTAGCCCCCCTCAAGCCCACAAAGCCCCACCCAAAAGTAACCCTATTCCCCCATTGTATCCCTTCCTTGTACACATACTTACCTCCAGCTTATCAAAGATTTCACCCATGTAGGTGTCAGCGTGCATCGTTCCTATACCCCCCAATTTCCTTTAAGCCTATCATCCAGTCTCTAGCTCTCTGAGGCAGCTTGGTTTACTTATTTCATATCATTGAGGTCATGTAGTATTTGTCCTTCAGTGCCTGGGTTGCTTCACTCAACATAAGGTTCTCAAGATTCATTCATATTATCACATGTGTTTGTAGTGTATTTGTTCTTAAAGCTGAGTAGTATTCCATTGTATGTATATACCACATTTTATTTATCCATTCATCTGTTGTTGGGCATGTGGGTTGATTCCAACTTTTGGCAATAGTGAACAATGCTGCTGTGAACATTGGTGTGCATATATCGGTTTGTGTCCTTGTTTTCTGTTCTACTGGGTATATACCCAGTAATGGAATTGCTGGGTCATATGGCAAATCCATAGCTAGTTTTTTGAGAAACTGCCAAACTGTCCTCCAGAATGGCTGGCTCTTTCTGCATTCCCAGCAGCAGTGGTTCAGTTTTCCCATTTCTCCACATCCTCTCCAGCATTTGTAATCTTTTGTTTTTTTCATAGCCGACAATCTTATGGAAGTAAGATGGTATCTCATTGTAGTTTTGATTTCCATTTCCCTAATAGCTAGAGATTTGGAGCATTTTTTCATGTGATTTTTAGCCATTTATATTTCTTCTCTGGAGAAGTGTCTGTTTAAATCTTTTTCCCATTTTTTAAATGGGCTGTTTTTTTAATTTTGGAGATATATGAGTTCTATATATATGCAAGATATGTCTCCTATCAGATATATGGTTACCAAATATTTTCTTCCATTGTGTAGGCTCTCTTTTCACTTTCTTGACAAACTCCTTTGAGGTACAGAAGACTTTAATTTTGAGGAAGTCCCATTTATCTATTTCTTCTTTTGCTTCTTGTGCTTTTGGTGTGAAGTTCATGAAACCATTTCCTATTACAGGGTCCCTACACTGCTTTCAAAAGTCTTTATGGACTTGGCTCTTATATTTAGGTCTTTGATTCACCTTGAGTTTATTTTTGTATAAGGTATGAGTTGGTAATCCTCTTTCATTCTTTTACATATGGATATCCAGTTCTCCAGGCGCCATTTGTTGAATAGGCCATTCTCTCTCAGTTGGGAGGGTTTGGTGGCTTTATCGAATATTATATGACTATATATATGAGGATCTATATAAGGACTCTCAATTTGGTTCCATTGGTCAGTGTGTCTCTCCTTGTGCTAATATCATGCTGTTTTCACTACTGTAGCTTTGTAGCATGTTTTGAAGTGAGGTAGCATGATTCCTCGAATTTCTTTTTTTTTTTTTAATATGTCTTTGGCTATTCAGGACCTCTTTCCTTTCCAAGTAAATTTCATAGTTAGCTTTTCTAGTTCCTAAAAGAATGCTGTGTTGATTTTTATTGGGATTGCATTGAATGTGTAGATCAGTTTTGGTAGGATACACATCTTAATAATATTTAGTCTTCCTATCCATGAAAAGGGAATATTCTTCCATTTATTTAGGTCTTCTTTGATTTCCTTGAATAGCGTTGTGTAGTTCTCTATGTATAAGTTTTTTTTTTTTACATCTTTACTTAAATTTATTCCTAGGTATTTGATTTTTTAATTAATATTTTAAATGGAATTTGTTTCTTGATTTCCACCCGAGCTTGCTCATTATTGGTGTACAGAAATGCTACTGATTTTTGTGCATTGATATTATAACCTGTGACATTACTAAACTCATTTATGAGTTCTAGAAGCTTTGTTGTAGGCCTCTCAGGGTTTTCTATGTATAGGATCGTGTCATCTGCTAATAATGAAATTTTGGCTCCTTCCTTTCCAATTTGAATGCCTTTTATTTCTGGTTCTAACCTCAATGCTCGAGCAAGTACTTCTAAGACAATGTTAAATAGAAGAGGTGATAGTGGGCATCCTTGTCTTGTTCCTGATTTTAGAGGCAAAGATTTTAGGATTTCACCATTGTAAAAAATGTTGGCTGTGGGTTTTTCATATATACACTTTATCATGTTCAGAAATTTTTCTTGTATTCAATCTTTTGCAGTGTTTTTATCAAGAAAGTGTGCTGTATTTGTCAAATGCTTTTTCTGCATCTATAGATAAAATCATGTGATTTTTTCCTTCAATCTGTTTATATGGTGTATTGCATTGATTGATTTTCTTATGTTGAACCATTGTTGCATACCTGGAATGAATCCCACTTAGTCATAGTGTGTAATTCGTTTAATGTGTTGTTGAATATGGTTATCAAGTATTTTGTTGAGTATTTTTGTGTCTAGGTTCATTAGAGAAATTGGACAGGAATTTTACATTCTTGTGGTGTCTTTGTTGGGTTTAATACTTGGGTAATGTTGGCATCATAGAATGAGTTAGGAAATGTTCCTTCAGTTTCGATTTTTTGGAAGACTTTCTGCAAGACTGGCATTAGTTCTTTCTGGAATATTTTGTAGAATTCACCTGCGAAGCCGTCTGGCCCGGGGCTTTTCTTAGTTGGGAGGTTTTTAATGACTGATTCTATCTTTTTAATTGTGATTGGCTTGGTGAGATTTTCAATTTCTTCTTTCATCAATATAGTCTGCTTATGCGTTTCTAGGAGTTTGCCCAGTTCCTCTGAATTGTCATTTTTGTTGGAATACAATTTTTCAAAGTATCTTCTTATCATAGTCTTTATTTCTGTGGCTTCAGTGGTGATGTCTCCTTTCTCATGTCTTATTTTGTGTATTTGCATCTTCTCTCTTTTTTTCTTTCTTAGTCTTGCTAAGGGTTTGTCAATTTTATTGGTCTTCTCAAAGAACCAGCTCTTGGTTTTGTTTATATTTTCAAGTGCTTTCTTATTTTTATTTCATTTAGTTCTGCTCTTTGTTCTTTCTTTCTTTCTTCTTCCTGTGGGGTTACTTTGTTGTTTATTTACTAATTCCTACAAATGTGCAGTTAGTTCTTCAATTTTTGCTCTTTCTTCTTTCTCAATGTTTGAATTTATGGCTATAAATGTCCTTCTCAGTACTGCTTTTGCTGCATCCCATAAGTTTTGGTATGTTGTGTTTTCATTTTCATTAGTTTCAAGGTAGTTATTATATTCTATTGAGATTTCCTCTTTGACCCACTGTTTATCTAAGAGTGTGCTATTTAATTTCCATATCTTGGTCTGAAATCTGGGCCTCTGGCCCTTGCAGATTACGAGTTTCACTCCACTGTGGTCAGAGATATTATTTTGTATGATTTCCATCTTTCTGAATTCATTGAGTCTTTATTTGTGGCCTAACATATGGTCTATCTTCGAGAATGATCCATTTGCCCTTGAGAAAAATGTATATCCTGCTGTATTCAGGTGTAATGATCTGTATATGTCTATTAGATTCAGCTTCTCTAAAATACTGTTCAAAGTGTTTGTTTCTTTATTGATTCTCTTTTGAGATGTTCTGTCCAAAGTTGATAGTGATGTATTAAAGTCTCCCACTATAATTGTAGAGGCATCTATTCTTTCACTTACTTTTTTCAGTGTTTGACTCACGTATTTGGAGGTGCACTTGTTAGGAGCATAAATATTTATGATTGTTCATTCTTTTTGAAAGATTATCCCCTTCACTAATATGTAGTATCCATCTTTGTCTCTCACAATTGTTTCACATTTAAAGTCTATTTTGTCTGATAAGAATAAAGCTATTCCTGCCTTTTTTTGGTTATTGTTTGCTTGTAAGATTGTTTTCCAGCCATTCACTTTCAACCTCCTGAATCTCTGGGTCTAAGATGTGTTTCTTGTAGACAACATATAGATGGGTCATATTTCCTTATCCAGTCTTCCAGTCTGAAACTTTTGACAGGTGAGTTTAATCCATTGACATTCAGTGTTATTATTTTCAAGGAATTATTGATGTTAGCCATATTTTCTTTGGGCTTGTATTTGTCATTTTTTGTTTTTTTTAACTTCTCATTTTGTCTTTTTTGTTGCTCTTACACTCTCCTCCAACTCTGTCTCTCCTGTTTTTTTCTTTCTTCCTGCAGAACTCCCTTTAGTATTTCTCAAAGGGCAGGGTTCTTGTTGGCATTCTCTTTTAATTTCTGTTTATCTGTGAATATTTTTAACTCTATCATTTTTGAATGCTAGCTTAGCTGGGTAGAGTATTCTTGGTTAGAAATTTATTTCTTTTATTACCTTGAGTATATCATACCACTGCTTTCTTGCCTCCATGGTTTCAGATGAGAAATCAGCACTTAATGTTATGGAGCCTCCCTTGTATGTGATGGTTCTCTTTTCTCTTGCTGCTTTTAGAATTTTCTCTTTATATTGAGCATTGGATAATTTGATAAGTATATATCTTGGGGTAGTTCGGTTGGGATTTAAGGTGTTTGGGGTGTTTTGTCCTTCCTGGATATATACATCCATCTCTCTCAGTAGATTTGGGAAGTTTTCAGCCATTATTTTCTCCAATACCCCTTCTTTCCCCTTTCCCTTCTCTTCTCCTTCTGGGATGCCTATAATATGTATGTTTGTGCATTTTGCATTGTCATTCAGGTCCCTAAGTCCCAGCTGGATTTTTTGTATCTATCAGATCTACTCTCCATTTGTTTCAGATGTACTGTCTTCCATGTCACTAATTCTCTCTGCCTCTTCTAATCTGCTATTTGCTGAAAGTGTATTTTTGATTTCTTGAACTGTGGTATTCATCACCATCTTATCTGTTATCTTTTTGCATATGTCTGCAATTTCCTCTCCAACTGTTTTCTTCATATTGTTAATCTCTTCCTTTACTTTATTAAGTTGGTCTCTAATATATGTTTTGAGATTTTTAATTACTTGTCCAATGTTCTCCTCTTCTTGGTTTTTAGTTTGTTCATTGGATTCGGCTGTGTTTTCCTGATTATTGGTTTGTTTTGTAGTTTTTTGTTGCTGTCTGGTCATCATTTTATCTTGACGGGTTTAATCAGTTCCTTAGCTTCTTTGTCTAGTCTTGGGGATTAATTAGTTGTGGCTCATGCATAAGTGTTTTGTCTTCATGTTGTCAATTTGTTCTTTTTACTCTATTTTCTTGTTGCTGGCTAAGTTCACTTTGAAGGAGAATATTAGGGCCAGGGAAAGCAAAGTGAGTAAGAAAAGAAAATGTATAAAGTAGTATTGGCAATAAATATTAACAGAGCAACAATGTGAGATCTAGGAGAATGGATATTAGACTCATGTAAGTTGTGTAGAGTTATAGTAGTAAGTAGAGTACCTATAATAAGTAGTCAACTGAATATTGGGAGGATTATAGTATGAATTAAAAGTCCAGTGTTTTCATGAGAGAGGGAAAGAGAAAAGAAAGATAATAATATCAAGAGTGGATAAAAGACAGAAAACAGAACAAAGGTATTAGAAATAAAAAGTCAGACAATTTGAGGGCCAAAGAAAGGGAGGTGGAATATAAGAGAAACAGTAGATGATGGAGGATAGAAAGATGTAGGGGAAAGGGGATAGTGTACATGGCCAAAATCATTACACACAGAAAAAAGGAAATGGAGGATGAGGAAACTGGGCAAATGTGATGAGCTCCCTGCAGCACCTCTTATATAAAGAAAATAAAATAAAAAAGAGGAAAAGAGAACAAAGGGAAAAAGAGAAGAGAAAAAGGGGGGCAAATAAAAGCAGGGAAAACAAGCAAGAAAAAGAAAAAGAAAAAAGAAACCTAAATAAATGAAAAATAAATTTGGGGGTTCAAATGGGAGAAAAGTCCTGGACACAATGCAATATTAGCGAACCATGACAAAAACAAACAAACAAGCAAACAAACAAAAAAACAACGTTTCAAGCTAGGAATCCTCTTTGCAGTTAAATAATACGTTTAGGGATCTGACCATCCCCCTTTCTCCCTTCCTCACTTCTCTCTCAGGGCAGCAGGAAAGCTCCCTGAGAGTTCCAATAGGAGATTCAAGTAGGTCCTTGTTGAACCAACTTAATGTAGAAGACTATGACTCTTTATTTCCAGCGTGAGAGCACGTACACCTCACCAGAAACCCCAAATATGCTATTGGAAGCTTGGATATTACCTCTTACAGTCCCTCCCCCTTAGGTGTGCTAGGGGAGGTGTAATTGATTTTCTGACTCCACCTTCTCCCAGACCAAGTTTCCTATCCCAGGATGTTTAGGTAAATTGGGCTTTCTCAGAAGATTTGCCTCTCCTTTCATCCAAGACTCTCCCCAAGTCAGCTGGTACACTCCTCCAAGCTCTAGGAGAGAGAGAGAGAAAAAACAAAAAACAACACTAAACATGGAGGGCTAGGGTAATCAAGGACCTGAGACGGACTTCAGGGTGTGGTGGATTCGGGGGTGGGAAGTCCGTGATATTGCAGACTCAGGGTGTGTGAATCTCTGGAACATGGGCCACCAGGTTTTAGGGGACACAGGCCTGGGAACCACACATCCAGTTAACACAGGACCTTGGAGTGTGGCAGCACAACACAGTTTTCAGGGATAGCTGTGGCTGGGCCGCCAGCCCTAGGGGGAGGGGCTCCACCCACAACTTCTGACCTCCATGTCAAAAACCCAAAATTCCACCTCTCACAAGAATCTCCTCCATCACTGTCTCACCAAATCGACTTCCAAAAACCTCCCACCCTGAAAGCCCCCGAAACAGTCTGCTTAGGGCTTGGGAACACCCCAGCCAACAAAGCCTTCTGGAATCACCGCCACTAGGCCACCAGCACCAGGGGGTAGGGTCCCGCCCCCAACCTCTGACCTCCATGCAAGAGACCCAAAATTCTACCTCTTGCAAGAATCTTTTCTGTCACCGTCCCACCAAATTGATGTCCAGACAACTTCTGCCCTGCAAACACCTGAAACAGTCCAGTCCAGCAGGATTCCGACCCTACTCAGCTGCTTCTTTGCGGGAGAGATTATGAGGTGCACTCACTCAGATGCCATCTTGCCCCACCTCCTCCGACTCTGACTTTAATGGCATTTAAGAAAAATAAGGCACAATGATTTTGCTGATCAAGTTTGAGGAAAAACTGAAGTAAGGACTTTCAGAGAAATAGCAATTTAGTAACTTTCCTCTCCTCACAGATTCCAATGTTTTAAATAATTAAATATTTTTTTTAATTTTTAATTTTTTTATTTTATTGACTTTGTAATAATATTACATTAAAAATATATATGTGAGGTCCCATTCAACCCCACCCCCCTACCCCACCTCCCCCCCCCCAGCAACACTCCCTCCCATCATCATGACACATCCATTGGATTTGGTAAGTACATCTTTGGGCACCTCTGCACCTCATAGTCAATGGTCCACATCATGGCCCATACTCTCCCCCATTCCATCCAGTGGGCCCTGTGAGGATATACAATGTCCGGTGATTGCCTCTGAAGCACCATCCAGGGCAGCTCCATGTCCCAAAGATGCCTCCACCTCTCATCTCTTCCTGCCTTTCCCCATACTCATCAGCCACCATGTCCACTTTTCCCAATCCAATGCCACCTCTTCTATGTGGACACTGGATTGGTTGTGTCCATTGCTCCTCTATGTCAAGAGGAGGCTCAGATTCCACATGGATGCTGGATGCAATCCTCCCACTTTCAGTTGTAATCACTCTAGGCTCCATGGTGTGGTGGTTGTCCTTCTTCAACTCCATCTTAGCTGAGTGTGGTAAGTCCAATAAGTCAGATTGTAGGTGCTGGAGTCTGTTGAGGCTCAGGACCTGGCTATCACATTGTCAGTCCAGAGATTCAAATACCCTAAATATATCTTAAACCCCAACATTAACTGCACCTCCAGCACATTAGCATGAAAGTCTTATGAAGGGAGATCCCATCTGAGTCCAGATTCATCACACATAAACACCATTTCCAAAGAGGGGCCATCTGACCTGGTAGTTAACCCCATCGGCCATGACCATAACTCCCATGGGTCTCTTTAGCCCTCAAAGGAACCAATATCTGGGGGTTGTATCTGCTTTATTTGTCTCTCTGACTCTGCTCAGTTGTGCATAAGGGCAATCCTTCTGCCAGCCTCCAGACTCTTTTTTAGAAACTCATAGCCATATAAACTCATTTCTCCTTTCCATTTCCCCCTTACTTTAGGTCAAACAGCATTTTAAAGTCATGTTATTTTATGTAGACAGGGATATTCTGCTGATCCGCATTGAACCTTCCATATAAGGTCATTTTCCAGTTGCATCATCAGTTGGTAGTTGATAGTGGTCCCTCAGTGCCAGGGAGGCTCATCCCTGGGTGTCATGTCCCACGCTGGGGGGGAAGGCATTGCATTTACATGCTGAGTTTGGCTTCAAGACTGGCCACATTTGAGTAACATGAAGGCTGACAGGAGGAAATTCCCAGGCACAATGTTGCTCTAGGCCTTGTTCTTATTTTAGGCTTATCAGCTCACAAGCATAGTCATTAGCATCAGGGGCTCACTGTTGAACCCTCACTCCCTCCCGGCCCCAGCCGCTGCACCTGGGAGACTGTCGCTGCTCCCCTAGGACCATGACAGAGCACCACTGGCCAGGAACCCAGTACCCCCCCTGCTGTGGTTTTTAATTGTTACCACTATGAGTATATCCAAACATTACCATGCACCCTGGACATATGTTCTGTACAGCTCCCTGTCAGCCATATATCACCTGTCAATGGCATCCCATACCAGTATCCCTCCATTGCCATTGTTGAAACACTCTGTGATCCAGAACTCCCTGAAATTTGAAGCCCAATATAATGTCAGGGTCCCTTACTAGGGAATGGCATATAGCGATGGGTTTAAAGGTTAGATAAAGAACACGTGTTTACTTGGAAAAAATTCTACATCCTATCTTTTTCTTTTTTTTTTCCCCCCCCAATTATTCAGCTTCTCTTCACAGGAGCCCTAGACCACAGCAATGCATATATATAATGTACAGCACTCCCATACATCCACCACAAAACCTTTTCCCTTCCACAGTGCTACTCTTACACCCTATTCACATCATATTTACTTAACGTGATGTATAGAGTCTGAGACACTAGCTTTCTAACAAGGTGACATCTGTGCTTACATTATGGTGCATGCTTTAGGATACACAGTTTTTTACATTCTTAGTTATCCTATGTTTTACATTATGGTTTACATTATCAGTCTGTTATCTCCTATATGTTATGGTGTAATATTACATGTTTTATATCCATCCTTGTGTACTCTCAAGAAACTCCTTTCTTACCCCCCATTTACCTTGGTTCCACACATTTAACGTCCATTTTCCCTTCCACCTTGGTGCCCACAGTGACAGCCAACCTCTGTTTCCTGAGGAGCCACTTCCACATATAGATGGAATAGTGTTCAGGGCCTAACTTGCTCAACTGCCCCAATGCCCCGGGAGCCACCCTTTCTCTCGAGGGATACAGTTCCCTCTATTTGATGGCATTAGTCCTCCCCAGGATGTGGGTCCACCCCCACTCTCACTACTTGGGTTTCTACCCCATGGTGTCACCCACTCTGGCAGAATGAGCATTTAGACATTCCCCAGGAGTCCGTCCTGCATCAGACCCTCCCCTCCGAGCATTCTAAACAGGTAACCCTCTTTATTATATTTTGATATGATTTTCTCGGCATTTTACTCTCCACCAACACCTGACCCTCTGCTGTGTTCGTATGCTACCCCTCCCTCCCCCCACTTTTGGTCAATGTTACCCATCCGTCCCTCCCCAGCCACCCTCAAACCCGCAAAGCCCCAACCAAAGGCAACCCCTTGCCCCCCTTTTATCTCTTCTTTGTGTTCATACTTACCACCATCTCGTCTTAAATTCCACCCCTGCAGACATCAGCTCACATCCTTCCTCCACCCTCCGATTTCCTGTAAGCCTATCGTTCAGTCTCTTGCTATCTAGGGCAGCTTGGTTATTTCATATCATTGAGGTCATGTAGTATTTGTCCTTCAATGTCTGGGTTGCTTCACTCAACATAAGGTTCTCAAGATTCATCCATGTTATCACATGTGTTTGTAGTGTGTTTGTTCTTACAGCCGAGTAGTATTCCATTGTGTGTATATACCACATTTTTAAAATAATTAAATATTAAAACAAATATACAAACCCACAATGTTACAAACATTCTTCCTGAGAAGGAAGGGCACTGTTTAAACCCAAGAAATTTCAGCCACAAAACTGAATGAATATACCTACTTACTATTACTTCGCTTGAGGATTTCTAGTTATTCTTGGAAAATAAATGTTAGACACAAAATCAAAATCCCACACTAAACCTTATAATTTGGGGAGGTAATGAGAGTTATTATATCAGACCACAAAGATAGCTCTGGTGCCCCTTTACTACATTTACAATATTAAAGTTATGAGCAATAATATTTAAAAAAGAAAACCTCAAACTTGGAAACAACCCAAGTTTCCATCAACTGGTGCATGTGGTATATCGTTGTAATGGAATACTACACCATAATAAAAAGGAACAGACTACTGATGCAAAAATATGGGTGAATATCAAAAATATTTTAAGTGAAATAATGTAGGCATAACAGACCACATATCATGTGATTTATTTGAAATTTCTAGGAAACAATGGAGATGAACATCAGATTAATATTTCCTTTGGGTTGTTGGTGGGAGAGAGGATTGACTGCAAAGCTGGACATTAGGGATTTGGGGGGCAATGGAAGTGTTCTAAAACTGGATTATGGTGAAGGTTGCACAACTATACATTTACTAAATCTCACTGAATTATACATACACAATGGGGGGGGTTTATGATTTTATGGGAAATAACACCTCTTTTAAACTTTGAACAAAATAATTGCAAAGGAAGTTGAAGGGAGTTATGATTTGGCTCACCCAAGCAGTAAGTGGGGGAAACTTTTTCCTCATGTGATGCAAGCCAGTTCTAGGAAAGAAGCCAGAGACATCTACAACATGCTTCTTCATAGTAGATGAGTCTATGCAGACGTACTGGATACACAAATATAGATTTCACTGCTGAGATTCTTCATAGCTCTGGTTCTCTCATCACTATATTAAAGAAGTTAAATAACAGAATTGATAATTATATTTACATCAAATAGCCATCATTCTGAAGCTCCAAGGAGAACATACCAATAAGAGTCAGAAATGCACAGGTGGACAAAAATAAGAAATTAGACTAGATAAATTTTAACAGTTAATACAAATAAAACCGATTTATCATTAATAATCTGAAATCTTTCAAGAGACAATTAACAAAAAAAGAATATATCTAGCTTCTAACAAACAGTCTTTGTGGTAATGGCAGAGTAACTTGTTAGTACCAACACTACCACAGAGGGAAAAAAACAAACTAGGAAAGGAAATCTCTTTGAAAAATGAAAGTACTAGCAAATAACAGAATGTAGGCAGAGACTAGAGGATAATCTCCCATTGAAGTATGAAATGCTACATGTAAATGTTGTGTTTGTGGCTTTTTGACAGAAGACACTCCAATTGAGGGCAGCTCTGAGGGTAGAAAGTTTTAGGCTCACTGGGTTGAGGTCAGAGGATAAAGTTGTGACTAAAAGATAAGACAGAAAATTAAAAGTGAAATTCTGGGAGGGAGGAAGCCAACAGAAAAAATGGACCCAAAAAATCTGCAATCTGCACTTAAGTTTCACCTAAATATTTGGCTATCTGTTTAACATAGGAAGTTTGGCAAACTGTAGCAGGTAGAAGATTAAAAAAATGGGTGGAAATTTTTTTAAGGCTTCAGCCTTAAAACAAAGCTCACTCTTCATCGGAATGTAATACAATGCAGTCTTTTCAAATATCAGGCATAATGTTTAGTACTCAATCAAAAATCAATAGACACACAAACACACACACACACACACAAAAGAAAGAAAAATGTGACCAATTCTCCAGAACAAAAAAATCTTCAATAGAAATTAAAGCAGATGGAACTCAGATATTGTAATCAGAAAGCAAGAACTTTAGTGCAGTTAATATAAATATATTCAAGGTTTAAAATTATATGCATAATTTGTAAATAGATGGAATTTTAAGCAAAATTATAGAACATAAAAATCACAATTTTGGAATTGAAATTCTAATAAGAAATTTGAAAATTGACTGAACAAGCTTAATAGCAGCACATTATACATCATGTAACAACAATACAAATGGTCCTGACTTCTCACTTGTACCAATAACAGCAACAAGAAAAGGGAATGCAAGAACATACTATAACTTGCTGTAAAAAAAAAAAAAATTCAAAAGATAATTCTATATGATGTGAAAATATTGTACAAAAGTAAAGGTAAAATAAATACACTTGAATATTTAATGAAAATTCAGTCAGGATATATAAAGATTCACGTGACACTAACTGATTATCAAATTACACTATACCCAACAATTGGAGAATGCACATATTTGCATGAATGTGTGTTTGCAATGGAAGCATTCACCAAAATGGAGTATATACTCAGCTGCAACAGAAATCTCCATGATTTTCAAAGTGCTGAAAGCTTAAGGTTTTAGTGTCTAGGCTGCTTAAGCAAATACCATGAAATGGGTTGGCTTAAGCAATGGGGATTTATTAGCTTATTGTTTTGAGGCTGGGAAAATGTCCACATCAAGGCATCAAGACAATATTTTCTCCCCAAGACTTTGGAGTTTCAGGGCTAGCACTTCGTGACCAATGGTCCTTAACTTGTCACATGGAAGCCACCTTGTGGTGTCTCCTGGTCTTGTCCTTCTCTTCCAGGTTTCATTTGTTTTAGCTTTTTACTTTCTGTGGCATTCTCTCTGTATCTGAATTTTCTCCTCTTATAAAGGACACTAGGAAGAGGATTAAGATCCATTCTGATTGAGGTGGGTCACATCTTAACTAAACTAGCCTCATAAAAAGGTCCTACTTACAATGTATACACAGCCACAGGAATGGAATAAATTTAACAGATTTTCCTGTGATACATAACAGCTTCAAAACACTACACTCCCCCCAGTAGACCCCCAAAAAACATGTTCTTTCTATATGCAAAATACACTAATTTTATTACAATGTCCCAAAAGTCTTAAGTCATTTCAGAAACAATACTTAGTCTAAAATCTCATCTAAATCAATGGAAGGACAGGCATAGGATAAACATTTCTATTTCCTAGAGGGAGAACAGAAGAAAAACAATGCTCATGGGTTGCAAACAATTCTAAAACCTTGCAGGATATACAATAGTCCTACAAATGTAGTTTTCAAGGTCTGAAAGTTATCTATAGAATGATTTTATTTCCTCTGGGTCTGATAGAGTGGCAACCCCACACCTTCCAAGTGCTTGTACAGCCTCCATGCTCTTCCCAAATACTGGGGTGAAGGATTTATGCTCTCCAAGCAATGGGATGGTAGCTGGCTCTCTGCAAGTGTTGGGGCACTGGCCCCACCATCTCACAACATTGGGCTGGTGGTCAGACTCTCTGCAATTTCCATGGTATAGCCTCCACCCTCTCGGCACACTGGGGTGGTAGCACTGTTCCTGAACAATGAGGTAGAAGGCCCACCCTCTCAAGATGCCAGGGCAGCTCACCCTTTCCACACACATGGGTGGACCCACTATCTTGGCCAGAGAAGATGTCTTTGGCCCCAAACTCAGCTTCTGTCTTTCTGCCCTTGAAATGATTTTTTTCCTTCAATCTGTTCCTCTTTGGTCTCTTTTGTTCTAGGCTGGCAGTGGTTCTATTCATACAGCTCTTGCTGAAAATGTGATTTTGCATGTAATACACAGGAGCCCAGACCATCAGATGAAAGAACTTTCCACATGTTCTTCATGGATAACTGCATTTCCAATCCTGACTTCCCTGGAAATTCTTAATGGTGGCATGTGCATTTAAACCCTTGCATGGAACATTACTTTCTGGGAACTCACTTTCCAAAAACTCAGAATATTCCAAACCATCAATTTCCAGTTTCTTTGTGTGCAGTAGTTCAGTTCTCAGCTTATCCATTTCCTCTTGTATTTTACTAGAAATTGCAAGGAGAAATCAGACTGAATTTCACACTTACCTTGAAAATCAGCTAAGTAGTCAAGTTCAACCCTGTCAAGTTCTTTCTTCCACCTGACATCAGAACTCAATTCTGCCAAAATCTCTGCAACTTTAAAAGAAGGATCACCTTTCCATCAATTTCCAGTAGCACAATCATCATTTTCTTCCAAGACCTCATGAGAATTACCTTTAGTATCCTTATTCCTGAGAACAGTTTCTTCCAACTGGTCTAGGCCTTTTCTATCAATCCATGATCAAATTTCAAAGCTATTTCCAAACTTTTTTGTGTTTGCAATGGTAGCACCCCACTCTCCTGGTACCAAAATCTGTTTTAGTTTCCTAGACCTCTCCAAATAAATACCATGAAATGAGATCGATTAAACAATGTGAATTCATTAGCTTATGGTTTTGAGACTGGGAAAATGTCCACATCAAGGCATCATCAAGGCAATTCTTTCTCACCAACACTATGGTGTTCTGGTGATGGTTGCTGGCAAGTTTTGATCCCTAACTTTTCCCATGGCAAGACACATCGTGGTGTCGCCTGATCTCTTCTTTCTCTCTTGTGTTTTGTTGATTCTGGTTTTTACACTCTGTGGCTTTCTCTATCTGAATTTACTTATCTTGTAAGGGACTTCAGTAATAAGACATTATTTTTAACAAATTTAAAAATAACTCATGTATTAAATAGATTAAAAAGAAAACGTAAAGGGAAATAAACCATCTAGAATTAAATGATAATGAAAATAATGTATAGGAACATTTTTAGAATCCAGGTATTGCAAGGACAAGAGAAAATTCTATTAGTAAGGATAAAAGCTTAAAGGCAATCATGGAAGTTTAGACGTTGAGAAATTAGAAAACATAAAAAATACACAAAGTGAATAAAAGGAAGGAAATAATAAATGCATAAATATTTTGAAATAAGACAAATAGTAGATAGCAAAGCCAAAGTTAGGTATTTGAAAATTTTAAATTGGTAAGCTCTTAGCAAGATTGAAGATCACATTGCCAATATCATGAATAAAATTTACTATTACTACAGATCATGCAGACATAAAAAGAATATTAAACAAATGCCATGCCAATTTCATGCCAAAAATCAAACAACTTAGATAAAAGTGGATAAATGTCTTGAAAAGCGTAACTTGTAAGGGTGGGGAAATGTGACATTAAAAGGGGGCTAACACTATATCAGAGAAACTGATTGTTATCAGAAATCTTCTCACAAAGGAAAGTCCATGTCCAAATGCTTTTACTGGTAAATTTTATCCAACGTTTAAGGAGAATGTAATAAACTTGTACAAACTTTTTGAAAAAAAGAAAAAGAAAAGGAAGGAAAACTGAATTCATTTTAGGAGACCAGCAAAGACTTACATTAAAACCTGACCAAAAAGAAAGATAATTATGGTCCAATATTCTTTATGATCATAGATGCAAAAACCCTTCACAAAATACTAGCAAATTAAATTCAGCAATAAATATAAAGAATACTGTATCATGCCTAAGCAGGTTTATCTCAGGAATGCAGTTAATTTATCATTAAAAATCCATTAATTTAATCATCATATTTAATCCAACATAAACATATGATGTCTTCTATAAGTGCAGAAAAAACATTTGAAAAATTCAACATCTTACAAGTTAGAAACATTTATCATACATGAAAAGAAGGAACTTCCTCTTTTTGAAAAAGGGATATTTACCAAAAAAATCCATACACTTATTGTCATAATTAATGGTAAATAATTGAATACAAATATGACTTTGCCACTTCTACTCAACTTTGTACTTGAGATACTAACAAGATCAATAAGGCAAGATAAAATCAGAGAAGAGAATTAAACTGTCTTTAAATACTAAATTATCATGTACATAGAAAATTCTAATGATTCTCAAAAAATTGGAACTAATAAATGATTCTATAAAAGGTCTTAGAATACATTATTATGTGAAAAAATCCATTGATTACTATATACTAGAAATGAATAATTAGAAAATACAAAGATATAATCTCACTTAAAGTACTATAAAATAAAAAAATCAGGAATTAATTTACCAGGAAATGTAGAACACTTCTACAATGGTAGCTATATAATGCAGCTGAGAGAAATTAAATTAGACTTAATTAAACGGAGTGCTATATCATGTTCTAGGGCTGATAAATTTATTCTTAAGATGTCACGTTCCATTATTTAGTGATTCTGGATAATTCTAATCACATTCCCATCATTTGAACACATAATTTTCACACTGATTTTAAAATATACAAAGGAAACACAAATAAGCAAAAATAGGCAGAGTGGAAATTGAATACAGGTAGAGATATGCACTACTTAACTCAAGATTTACTATAAAGCTAAAGTAATCAAGATAGATGGTTCTTTACATGGACTGCCCAACATGTCACAAAATAAAAGAGGGAATCCAGAAAAAGAGATTGCGATGGTTAAATTTGTGTGTCAGCTTGCCAGGTTATAGTGCCTTGTTCTTGAGTCAAGTACTACTCTGTTGGTTACTGTGAGGGCATTTTGTAGATGGAATTTGCATCAATAATTAGTGGGTTCTATGTATAATCAAAGAAGGAGATTGCCTTCTGCAATATGGGGAGTCTCCTCACACAATCAGCTGGAAGACTTAAAAGTAGAAACTGGGGGTTTCAGAGTCAGTAGGAGAATTTCTGCCTTCACTTCAGCATTGGCCCTTACTTCTATTTCCAGCCAGCCAAATTCCTCTATGTAATTTGGACTGTTGGCTTTCATAAAGGGCATTTATTTGAGATAGAAGCTTACAGTCACCCCATGAAACATAAGTTACTTCCCTCATCAAAGCCTATTGCCACATGTTGGTGGGAGTTGGCTGTTTACTTTTTCCAAGAGATCTGGCTTCTTGGGTTTCTCTCCCCACTCAGCTGTTGTGCTCTGTCAAGCTTAGATGCAGACAAATCAAGAAAATAGATCTGATTCTTTCCTCAGGGCTTTTGCTGTGTCTTAGGAGTTGTCTCTATTCCTCTGTGTTCTTCTCCTGTGTGTTCATTTCCTAGGCTCCATCTCAAAACTCCAGCATCAAAACACCAACATCAAAACTCCAACATCAAAACTCCAACTCCCTTCTCTGCAGTAAGGTTTCCAAGGGAAAGGGGACTCAATGTCCTATGGACATGCCCAATCAAAGTCTTAATCATTATTAAATCAAGTAAAAGCAAAATCTCTGAATCCAATATACTCTAATATGCCTGGAGGGACAGACCAGTTTACAAACATAATACATTATCTATTTTGTGAAATCATACAATATCAAACTACTACAGTGTATGAGGCATTTTATATATAATGTCCCAAATTGGCAAAGATATGTATATAAAGAAAATAGAATACTTTTTTACCAGGAGACTGGGGACAAGGGACTCTACAGTAATTCTAGGGATATGGAATTTCTTTATGGGATAAATATCATTCTGAAAACAGACAATGGAAATGATGGCACAAGTTTGTACATTTATTATAAACTGTTTTATATGGTATATGGTAAAAGTGTGAATTTTCTGGTATGTGGAGTCTATTTCAACTTAAAAATGTAGGAGATGAGAACTGTGGGAAGGGGGCATCAAATGAACAGGCATAGCTCAATGCTCTCAAAAACAATGGAAATATGGTCAAAAGCTGCCTGGGGCAACCTCCTTTGGGGGTCAGCAGACTAGGACAGAGCTCCACAACTTCCAGTTTCCAAGGGGATAAGGGACAGAGAGATCAAGAAGCCAAAAGGATAAAAGGTAGTTACTAAGCCCTAGTGAAGCAGGAAGTGCTCTGCTCTCCCACCTCCAAGATATTAATTGGGGATAATATCCTTGGCTTCCTGAAGCCAATTGGAGGGAAACAGACACCTCCATCCCCAACAGCTGTTTTGAGGGAAAATGGAGGGGGACATGGGGTGCTTCTCTTTAGCAAATCGGGCCAGTGGAGACTGCTTTGAATCTCTTCTCTGGAGATTCAACACAGGAACACAGGAAAGCCTGGGCTGAAACAAGTCCATGGAAAGATGCACTGATGTGTGCCATATGCTGGCCAGTATGGACATTACATGGACAAAGACTTGGTTCTCTCTGTGTCCTACCATGAGAAAAAATGTGTGCCCCACTAGTGAGGCCCCTGCCTGATTTTCATAACTTAGGCTGGGCAATTTTAAAGACATAGACTCAATTGAACCAAATATGAAAGAAAAGCTGTGGGGAAAAAGAACAGTAGGCAGTAGAGAAATTGGCCATCAGAGTAAATTCACCAACATATTCAGATGGCTAGACATCAGCCATAAATTACAAGTCATATTAGGAAGCACCAAGAGATGGCCCAGCCAAAAGAAATAATCAAAGATCCTGAAGAGATACATGATTTAATACAATTAATCACTGATAACCACACAACTGTCCTAAATCATTTCAAAGAATTTAAGAAAACATGGCCAAATAAAAGATATTAAGAAAACACTGGGAGAGCATAAAAAACAATTTGAAAGCCTGGAAAGTAAAGTAGCAGACCTTATGGGAATGAAAGACAGGATAGGTGAGATTAAAAGTACATTAGAGGCACATAAGAGCAGAACTGAATTGCTCAAAGAAAGACTTAGTGATTTTGAAGACAGAACTTCTGTACTGGAAAAGTCAGGAGAGCAGAAAGAGAAAAGAATGGAGAAAATGAAACAGAGTCTCAGGGAATTAAATGACAAAGCAAAATGCACAAACATTCACATTATTGGTGTCCCAGAAGGAGATGAGAATGGAAAAGGAGCGGAAAGAAAATTTGAAGAAATAATGACCAAAACTTCCCAACCCTTATGAAAGATATAAGTATCAAATCCAGGAAGGAAAACTCACCCTAAATAGAATAAATCCAAATAGACCTGACCCAAAACAGCTACTATTCAGAATTACAAATATCAGAGATAAAACAGTGAATTCTAAAAGCAACAAGATGAAAGCAAAGCCTCACATACAAGGGAAACTTAATAAGATTAAGTGCTGACCTCTCATCAGAAACTTTGGTGGCAAGAATAAAGTGGAATGATGTATTTAAGGTACTGGAAGAGAAAAACTGCCAGCCAAGAAATTCTGTATCCTGCAAAACTGTCCTTCAAAACTGAGGGTGAGTTCAAAGACTTCACAAACTAACAAAAACTGGCAGAATATGTTACCCAAAGACCAGAACTAGAAGAGATAGTATACGGTGTGCTGAAGCCTGAAAGGAAAAAAAAAACCACATTATTAAAATATATCATGATGTTTGTAACTAACAGAGCTATTATACGGATATGACAGTGTTTGAAAGGGATAGTCTAAGTTCATGTATATTACTGGAAGGAAACCTAAAAACCGTAACATGAATCTATATAAGATAGTAAAACCTCATGTAAAACATGAATATGGGTGGTATTGAATATATATAACTTTTTATAAAATTTAAATACAAGTATACTGGAGAGAAGATAAAAGAATAACAGGTATTTGCAGCAGATGTGGCATAGAGACTCGGAGAGGTTATAGGTTTTCATTGGTTCTTTTTGTTCATTATTATTGCAAAAACAAAAGAGGTCTGGGAATGATTGGGGTGATCAATGCACAAATATGTGATTACATTGAATACCAGAGATTGTACTCTTTGCATGATTTTATCCTTTATTAATATGTATCAATAAAATTGATATGCATAAAATAACCTGCAAGTGTTGGAGATGATACGGAGAGATAGGGATGCTTATTTTCTACTGTTGGGAATGTGGAATGGTACAGTCATTGGCAGTTGCTAAGGATGTTAGATATGGATTTACTATGTGAACCAGCCTACTACTATTAGGTATATATTCAGAAGAAGTGAGAGTAGTGACATGAACAGACATTTGCACACTAATGTTCATAGTGATGTTATTCACAATTGCAAAAAGAAGGATACAACCCATGTGTCCATCAACCAATGAGTGGATAAACAAATTGCATCTATACCCATGATGGAAGATTATACAGCTGTCAGAAGAAATGAATTCATGGAGTATATGACAACATGGATGACTCTAGAGGACATTATGTTGATTGAAGTAAGCAAGGTCCAAAAGGACAAGTATTTTATGATTTCTCTATTATGAGCTAAATATAATGAGCAAATTCCTGAAGTTAATTGCTAGAATATGTCATGAGACAATAGCATGTGGTTAGAGAATGGAAAGCTGAAGTTTAATCTGTGGGAAATTAATAAAAACTTGTTTGTGAATGTTTGGAAATGAAAAGAAATGGTAAAAGTACATCATAAGTCTTGTAATTAGTACATCTGTCCTATGGATATGTTAGTCATTTGTTTTATTTGCCCCTACCATTTCATCCTTTTGCAGATTTTTTGTTGAATGTATATTGAAATCTTTTGGGTTAGAAGTTTTCTCTGTGGGAATGTTCATGATTCTGATTTTAAATTGTGAATGCAATTCTAAATTCAGCTTCCTAATTTTTCTTATGTCAGATTTGGTAATATTTAACTAACAATGAATTCATTTCATTGAGATTTCCAAATCTATTCTAACACTTTTCTTTTGAAATATCATTTTGTCTGTTGAAAAACACTAAATTTCAAAATGAAAATAAATTTTTAAATTAAAATTTCATTTAAAAATAAAACTGTAAATGAAAATGTCATTTAAAAATCTATTCACACCTCTTTTGAAATATCATTTTATCTGTTGAAATATAATTTTTTAAATGAAAATATCATTTTATCTGTTGAAAATTGGTTAAAATGTCTTTTTTTCTGATGTTGACATTTATGCTTCTCTTTCTCTTTGTTTTTCTGTCTTACAATGCGCTTAAGTTTATTACTCTTTCCAATGAATCTGTCTTGCTTCCGTCCATCCTCTCTGTCTATTCTTGTTTCCCATTTCACTAATTTGAGTTTTCTTTTTCTTTATATTTATCTCCTCTGTGTTTAAGTTTTCTGTCAATTTTGGAAAATTCTTGTGATTGACAGCTTTGCTTCTTTTTTTCTAAATCATGCAGTGTATGTTAGAAACTTTCCTTCAACTTTTATTTTTGGCAACCAACATATTTTGATATATAGTATTTTTAAAATGAATTCTAACATATTACCTAAATTCCTTTTTGAATTCACATCTGAACTATGTGATATTTATGATAATATATTTTAATTTCCAAACAGGTGGGGACTTTTTAATTTGCACATTCATTATTAGGAATTTCCATTTAACTATATTTTGAACAGAACCTAACCTGCCTGTGGTTGTGACATTTTAATTTTGTTATTATTTTAAGTTCCATATATTATTATTTTTAAACAATGCTGCTTGAAAAAAATTTCTTGTTCAAATCTTCTATGTAATTTTAGGTTAATTTCAGTTTAATAAGTGAAGTGCTTAAAGAAAAAAACATGAAAAATACGAGGTAAAAAGTAACAAAATAAAAACACAACAAAGCTACTGGAACTAATAGACAAGTTCATTGAACCTGATGAGGGCAAGATTCATAGTGCTTCTACACAC
This sequence comes from Dasypus novemcinctus, assembly GCF_030445035.2. Taxonomy (NCBI): domain Eukaryota; kingdom Metazoa; phylum Chordata; class Mammalia; order Cingulata; family Dasypodidae; genus Dasypus; species Dasypus novemcinctus. Next base: position 49,735,523 of record NC_080695.1, on the reverse strand, counting down.
TACTAATGTGCAGTCTGAGTAGGAAGAGAGAAAAAAAAATCATTTACGATGGCCACTAAAAGAATCAAATATTTAGTAATAATCTTAACCAGGAACATAGAGGACCTATATTCAGAAAACTATAAAATGTTGTAACAGAAACCAAAGAAGACCTAAATAAATGGAAGGGCATTCCATGTTTATATATTGGAAGACTACATATGTTATGATGTCAGTTCTACCTAAACTGATGTACAGAACAATGCATTTATTAAAATGAATTGATTGCATATGTTTGCATCAATTTGTAGATTCTATTCTACTCCACTGATTTAAATGACTAAACATGTCATAGCATTAGCTTGATTACTAAAGTATTACATGTGGAAAAGAGATTATGTAAACTTTTTCATTTTTTTATTTTTAAAAATTGTGTTGAGCATATTATGTCATTGTAATCTTTATACACAGTTTGAAAACATCTTGTCAATTCCCCAAAAAATGCCCCCAGGTATTTTCATTGAGATTGTGTTTAAATACAAAAATTTCTTTTGAGGTGACTGAGCATTTTCAAAACAATAATTTGATTCATGAATATATTATGTCTTCATTTATTTAGATCTTCTTTAATTTATTTAGCAATGTTTAATCATTTTACTTGTACAGTTATTAAAAGTTTTTTTGATAATTTGTTCCTATTATTTTATGTGTTTGCAAATATGAATACATTTGTAAAATTACATCTTTCATAAGCTTGTTGCTACTCTATAGGAAATTTATTGTTTTCTGTGTATTAACTTTCTACTCTGCATCAAGTTTAAATGTACATATTTCTCAAGTGGTTTTAGGTTAGACTCCTAATGATTTTAAAGAAGGACCAGTGGTTCTCTACTGGTAGTTATTTCACCCCTCCCCCAGGAGATATTTGGCAACATTTGAAGACATTTCTGGTTCTCACCACTAGGAGAAAGCTCCTGTCATTTAAAGGAGAGGGAGTAAAGACACTACTAAATAGATTATATTGCACAGGGCAGCCACACAGAGCAAACTTTTTCTGGACTGAATGTAGTGTGGAGGCTGAGAAACTCTGATGTAAACAATCATGTTGGCTGCAAATAGATAATGTCACCTCCTTCCCAGTCTGTGTCTCTTTTATGTGTGTTTGTGTGTTTACTGCCTTATTGTTCTGTTTAGGGCTGCCAGCAAAATATTGACTAAAAAGGGGTTTCAAGCCTTATATCCTCAGCATCTTTCCAGACTTTGAAAATTATTGGGAACCTCAAGTAGGTGTTCTTTATTTTGGTTTTATCTCTTGGTGGTCACTGTAAATATATATGAAAACTGAGAAAAATGAACTTATTAATGCACTAAGAAAAAACAATCCCCATTACATGTGAACATATATATTGTGTATTATAATTAAAAAGTTATATTTTATTCAACAAAAAGAGTGAGATTTTGCAATTTTTTAGATGTTTTAATGGGATATGGGTAATTCATCAGTTGCTACATTCAATCTGTTGAAATACTTTGTTTTTTTGTTGAAGTATATGAAGAAAATCATGCCTCATACACGTATGTATTGGGAAAAGGAGAAGTATTGTAACATAATTTGTAGATATTTGTAGTTTTCTCTTTTGATAATATACTTTAACTTGCCAAGAGGATGTTGCTTGAATCTTAGTTGAATGTGGAATCTGAAAATATGATTCGTTACTTGTTTGGCTTCTTATATTAAAATTCACTGAGTTAATATTCACTTTTAATGGATTTTTTACCCATGCATATGTTTGTAACATAATGCCTTGCTCATTTGGAAAAATAGTGATTTATTGAGTGCACTGGTTTTATAGGCCTGCTGCAGCAAGATACTGTACACTGGATGTCTTAAAACAACAGAACTCTATTCTCTCACACTTCTTGAGGATCTAAGTCTGATATTAAGTTGCTGGCATACTTTCTTCTTGAGTGTACATGGATCATTCCCCAAGATAAACCGTGTGTTAGGCTGGGGAATAATCGTCAATCAATTTAGAAATATTGAAATGATACAAATTAATTTTTCTGACCACAAGGGAATGAAGCTGGAATTAGTTAAGGCCAGAGAACCAGATGAGACACAAAGATATGGAAGTTAAATGACACAGTCTTAGACAAACTGTGGGTCAAAAGGAAATTACAAAATGATAACCACCTTGAAACAAATGAAAATGACAACATGACATATCAAAACTTATGGGATGCATCAAAAGTTGTACTGAGAGGGCAATTCATAGCCATAAATGCATATATCAAAAAAGGAGGAAGAGTGAAGTTGAAGACCTAACTGCACAACTGAATGAATTAGAAAAAGAGCAACAAACTAAGCCCAAAGGATGTAGAATAAAGGAATTAACAAAGATTAGAGCAGAACTAAATGAAATAGAAAATAAAAAGGCACTAGAAAAAAAAATTAACCCAAAAGTTGGTTCAAAGGGATCAATAAAATTGGCAAACCCTTAGCTAGACTAACAAAAAAAAAAAAAGAGAGAGAGAGAGAAAAATGCAAATAAACAAAGTAAGAAACAAGATGGAGGTCTTCACCACTTACTCTACAGAAATAAAGAGCATCATAGAAGGAACCTTTGAAAAATTATATGCCAACAAAAAGGATAATTTAGAAGAAATGAAGAATTCCTAGAAACACACAAGCTACCTACGTTGACAAAAGAAGAAATTGATGAACTCAACTGACCAGTCAGAAGTAATTAGATTGAAATAGTCATCCATCACCACCCAACTAAGAAGACCCAAGGACCAGATGGCTTCAAAGGTGAATTCTACCAAACATTCTGGAAGGAACTGTGGGGAGCCACCCGCTGTGAGGGCTGTTTACAACCTCCTACAGCATGGCGAATCTCATTTTTACTACAGCCCTGCCCCGCCACTTCCTTCTTCTTCTTTTTCCTTGTTTCTTTGTTCTCCCCTTCCTGCCACAACTCTGGTGACCACAGCAAGCACGCTTGTGCAAGACGCGAAACTCTGCAGACCCGGCATGAACTTTCAGCCAATCCCCTCCTTGGACGTCTGCCACCTGTGCAACCAGCCTACCACCTGTGGACACATTCCCTTCCCTCAGTATAAATTCCCATGTTCTATCCTCAATAAACGAGGCTTGATCAGAATCCTGTCTTGCCTCCATTCTTCTCTCGACTCCTGCCCCCACCCTGCTTCTTCCCACAGGTCCCTGAACTCGCTCCCGCCAGTTTCGGGCAAGGAACTAACATCAATCCTGCTTAAACTCTTACAAAAAAAATAGATGTAGTAGGAACATTGCCTAACTCATTCTATAATGCGAACTTTTCCCTAATATCAAAGCCAAACATAGGTGCCACCAGAAAGGAAAATTATAGGCCACCCCCTCTAATGAACCCAGATATTAAGATCTGCCACAGAATACTTGCTAATCATATTCAACACATGAAATGAATTATATAGCATGTCTAGGTGGGTTTCATCCCTGCTATGCAAGGATGCATCAGCATAAGTAAACCAATCAATGCAATATAGCACGTGAACAAATCAGAAGAAAAAGTCACATGATCATCTCTACAAATGCAGAAAAAGTCAACAAAATACAGCCCCCTTTCCTTATAAAAACACTGCAAAGTGGAGGAATAGAAGGACATTTCCTGAACATGATAAAGGGTATATGAAAAACCCACAGCTAACACAATATACAATGATGAAATCCTGAAAGCTTTCCCTCTAGATTAGGGACAAAACAAGGTAATGAGTATCACTGTACTTATCTATCTTTTTCTACATGTTTGAGCATGTATGCCAGGAAAGATATGAAAAGCACCCAAATTGGGAAGAAGGAAGTAAAAATTCCACTGTTAGCTGATGACAAAATCCTGTACATAGAAAGCCCTGAGAAATCAACATCAAAGCTTCTAGAGCTTATAAATGAGTTCAGAAAAGTCACAGGTTATAAGGTCAAAGCATAGAAATCAGTAACATTTTGCTACAATAAAAATGAACAATCAGAGGAAGAAATGAAGAAAAAAGATCCAATTTACAAAAGCAAATAAAAGAAAAAAATACTAGAAATAAATTTGACTAAAGATACATATGACTTACACACCAAAAACTACACAATGCTGTTAAAGGAAAGCAAAGAAGACTTAAATAAATGGAGGAATATTCCCTGTTCATGGATGATAAGAAGAAACACCATTAAGATGTCTACCCTACCCAAACTGATCTACAGATTAAATACAATCCCATTGAAAATCAACACAGTATTTTTTACTATATTGGAAAAACCTGTTATGAAATTTATTTGAAAGCACAAGAGGCCCTGAATAGTCAAAGACATATTGAAAAAGAAAAATGTAATTGGAAGAATCACACTGTCTGATTTTAAAACATACTGCAAATCTACATTGGTCAAAACTGCATGGTACTGGTAAAAGATAGAGGGACCAACCAATGCAACTGAATTGAGATTTCTGAGAAAGATCCTCACATACATAGGAGTGTGATATTTCAGAATGCCACCAATCCCACTGGAAGAGAATGACCTTTTCAAAAAATGGTGCTTGGAGAACTGGATATCCATATTCAGAAGAGTGAGAGCAGATCACCAGTTTACACCTTATAAAAGAACCAACTCAAAATGAACTAAAGATCTAAATATCAGAGTCAAGACCATAAAATATCTTGGAAGATAATTAAATACCTTGGAAGTACCTACATGAACTTATAGCAGGAAATTATTTCATGAGCTTCACACCCAAAGTATGAGCAGTGAATGAAAAAATAGAGAAATGGGACTTACTCAAAATTAAAACTTTTGGCACATCAAAGGACTTAGTCAAGAAAGTGAAAAGACAGCCTATCCAATAAGAGAATAGATTTGGTAACCATATATCTGATAGGAGGCTAATATCCAGCATATATAAAGAAATCCTGTATCACAAAAATAAAAAGAGAAACAAACCATTTAAAAAATGGACAAGTGATTTGAACAAACACTTCTCCAAAGAAGAAATAAAAATGGCTAAATAGCACATGAAAGATGCATTTCATCACTAGCAATTAGGGAAATGCAAATCAAAACTACAATGAGCTATCATCTTCCCCCATTCAACTGGCAGTTATTAATAAAAAAAGAGAGCTACAAGTGTTGGAGAGGATGTGGAGGAATGGGAATCCTCATCCACTGCTGTTGGAATTATAGAAGTTTCCAGCCATCATGGAGGACAGTTGAGTAGTTCCTCAAAATCTAACTATGGATCTGCCGTGTGATCTAGCAATTCCACTGCTGGGTATATATTCAGAAAAATTGAAAACCAGGACACAAAAAGATACATGCACACCAATGTTCATAGCAGCATTATTCACTATTGACAAAAGTTGGAATCAACCCAAATGCCCATCAAGAGATGAACAGATAAATAAAATGTGGTATATACATACAATGGGATATTATTCAACTGTTAGAAGGAATACAATATTAACACATGGGATAACATGGATGAATCATGAGGACATTATGCTGAGTGAAGTAAGCCAGGCTTTGAAGGAAAATTTTACATGACCTCACTGGTGTGAATTAAGGAAATCGAGCAGAATCAGAGAGGTAGAGTTTGGAATATAGGTTTACAGGAAATAGAAAAGGAGAAGGTTATGAACCAATGCCCATATGGGCAAAATCTATGATAAGTTGGAAGTTAGTAGTTATGTAGTGAAGGGATGTAATGGGGGTGTAGTCATACTATTGGGTTGGATGGTGAATGTTTGACAGGGGTTAGGTTGGGGAAGGGTGGGTTGGTTAGTCCATGGGACTGAGGTAGGGTTGTGGGAGATAGCATGTGAACACTGGGGATTGGCAGGTATGTGGTTGAAACTTCAATGTTGGGAAAGCTCTTTTGGCAATATGACAAGGAAGGTTTAGGCTGTTGGATGGTGGGCATTTGGGATATAGGGTGCAACTGGGGCATTATTCTAGAGAATGTGTGCTGATCCTTTTTGTTAAAGTGTGTTGTGTCAGTGGCTGGAAACCCACATTATGAACAGAAGGAGTTGGACTTCCATCGTGGGGAGGCCTGATATGTTAGCAAACAGAGGGGGAAGGAGTCCCTTAAGAGGAAGAGCAGTTCCTAATAGGGGAGGACAGACCAATGTGTTAAGCCCTCAGTATGTTTGCAAGTAACTTTGTATCTTGTCCTTCAAGGAGTGAAGCCTGCTATTCACCATGGGCCCCGAGGGAGGTGGAGGAAGGAACAGAGTAGATGAAAGAGAGTGGGTATTTAGGGGGTCATTGAACTGTTCTGCATGATCTTGCAATGATGGATACAGGCCATGTTGAATTCCATCAAAAAATGGTAAGCATGTGATCTAGAGTGTAGACCATAATGTAAACCATTGACCATGGTCAGTGGCTTTATTTCAATATTTGTACATCACTTGTAATAAATGTACCATCCACATTTAAAATGTTATTGATCTGGTAAAGGGGAAAAGGGGGAGGATGTTTGGTATATGGAAGTATCCTGTGTTCTGTATGTGACTTTACTGTGACCTAAAACTTCTTTGAAGACAAAATGAAAAAAAGTAAGACATTGGGGAACAAATGGAAGAAAATATCACTGTACATACAGGACAACAGATATTACAGTGGTGAAAGGCAAAATGTTCAAAGAAATTTTTTAAAATATTTTTCATTTTTTTAATATCCCAAGTTTAATATTTTATTTTCATTTTGGTTTTTCTAAATCATTACGTATTTTATTTCTTATCTTTAAACCAATCATTATTTCATTTTCCTATTAATTGTATTTGGTGGTATTCTTGGCTTAATTTTTGAAGAAGTTTTGGACAATAGAAAGGCTACAGCTATGACAGGGTAGGATCGTTGGTGTGGGTGTCAGTGAAGGGGGCTACATGGGAGAAAGTTCTCATGGGCATACATATAAGGTACATAAATGTGTTCAAATGTTCATGGGACGTTGTCACTGTGGGTGGATATTCATACAATAACCAAAAGTGTATTGTATTCCCAACCTGGAGAGCTCTGCCACATTTTCTAGTGGAACACCAACAATCCCCCAAGTGCAGGGCAAGGACTAGTGAAGAAGGATGGTCCTTTGATGGGCCCTTAATATTGATACTTATGCTTATGAGCCCTTGCTGTAGAATTTGCAACTTAGCCTAGTGCTATAGGGTGCTTAGAATTACCTCCTGACAGCTACCTTGTTGCTCATATGTACCCTATCTCTAAGCCAAAGTCAGCATAGAAATGCATTACCTTCCCACAGTGTGGCACATGACTCCCAGAAATGAGCTTCCCTGGCACCAAGGCATGATAACCAAACACCGCTGAGTATGCAACTTGAAAAAGACCTTGAATAAATGGGGGGAAGCTGAAGAGAAATGGATTCATATGGCAAAGAGACACAAAAGCAAGCCTGGAGTTCATCCCAGAGGTAACGCTTATGCACTTCTTAGTAGGAGCTCATAAACTGTCCAATTAGATACTACCCCCAAATAGTGGAGTTTCTGATGGCTCTGGAGACATGCTTTTTCTTTTTTTTTTTTTATATTTAATATTATGAGATTTATTTTTTTCACATTCTACTCAATTTATTCATTTTTTAAAGATATTACATTAAAAAAATATGAGGTCCCCATTCGCCCCCACTGCCCCCACCCCACCACTCCCCCCCAACAACAGTCTCCCCCATCATCATGCCACATCCACCGTGCCTGGTGAGTACATCTCTGGGCATCGCTGCACCCCATGTCCCGTGCTCCATACCATAGCCCACACTCCCCCACGTTCCATCCAGTGGGCCATGGGAGGACACACAACATTCTGGAGACATCTTGATCCTATGGTCATGACAGATAGCTCTGGAGTTGGTGCCTTACAAGTGGGCCCTTCTTTGGAGTTTGTGCTTCTGAGTGTGAAAGAGTTGGACCCAGCCGTGACTTCTCTATACATGCCTCTTTTGTACCTTCTATTTGATCTATACTTCGTGCTGGAGTTGGTAGGTGTAAATCCAAGAAACTTGAAGACTGACACTCTACTAAGGCGTCAGAAACAGATATCCCTTCAGCACATTATTCATCTGTCTTCTTATCTTTCATCAAAACAATGCCAAAAAAAAGAAAACTTGATTAATCTAATTCAAATGAGTCAAACACAAAGAATTCCTTAGATGCTATATTAGAGTATTAGTAATCTGTCAATCCTTTGAGACATTGCCGCTAAGTATGACTCACTTTGGACAAGATGTAAGTGTTGTCTTACAGTTGAGTCATCACCACTTACAATGCCAAATTTCAGAATTACAAATTGGGGTAAATTCTCCAATTTCATAAACAGACCGTGAGTCAGGGAGTTGTGGGCTACTGTGATGTTTTGTGTTTTCCATTGTTTGGTGCTTGGTGTATGAGTTGCTTGATAAGTAACACAAATTATCACAAAAAGCAGTGGCTTCAAATAAGAATAACCATTTATTCTCAGAAAGCATTCAGGTGTTTTGGGGAAAACATCCTCTGCAAAAGAGCCTCCCCCACTTAAAAACCCTCCCTGAGGATTTTGGGTTTTTGACTCCCAGCTGGAAAATCAGTGCACCTAGCAGCACCTCAATGGGGGAGAAGTGGGAAATAAAAGGACACAATTTGAGTTGTCCTTGAAGTTCACTTTTTTTGGTGGGTGTGCTGGTTGTTTCCTCCTAATGCCCCAGTCCCCATCTGGACTAGCCTGAGGCTCCACGTTTAGGTTCCAAGTAGCTGAAACTCACTTTAGGGAGTTCCTGAAATTTGTGGCATGTTTTTCTGGGTCAGAGGACATCCCAGGGGCTGGTCCACCTCCTTGCAGCTTTCCTGGATCCATTATCTTTCTCTTTTTCAAAATCCAACAAAAGCCCCTCCTTAATATATTCATTATTTTGGGTTTTGAGAAACCCTGGGAGTTGTCTTCCAGGCCTGGAATCATGGAAAGAGGTTGTCAAGAAAATCTCTGATCTGGGTGGGGGGCTTCTCTTCCCTTGGCCCTGGGGATCCCTCGGCCCTTTTTCTGATGGACATAGTCTAAGGAGGGGTGTAGATTGCCCTCCTGTTTGAGAAGTGGATGGAATGTAGACTTATTGCTTCTTTGTAAGGAGGATTAGGGAGGTTCTGATCGAGGCTGCTCCCCCTGGTTTCCATACAGGACCCACCATTTGAGTAGTGGCTAGGTGTCCACCATTCCCTCCATGAGCATGACAGTGAGAGGCCCTAGAAGCCAACCTATCTGATTCCAAGTTTGATTCATTTTGGCAGGCCTGGAGTTATGGCTCTACATCTATGTTGAATCCAACCCCAGGGGAGGGGGGTTGGTTGCTACTGGTACAGAGTTCCACCAGCAGTAGCCTTGTGTGCAGAGGTAAGGGGTAGAGAGCAACTGCCCAGTGCACTCCTGGACAGGCTCTGATTGTCCCTGATGTTAGTGGTGTTAGTTGCGTGAAGTAATGTGTGGAAGAGGGCAAATGGATGGGGTTGAGAGATGCCTCTTGCCAATAGCCTCCAGAGATGTCCTGAAAGAAGAGAGGAGGTCAGAGGGGAGAGGCAAGGGAAGATGTGGGCAGGGTTAGGAGGCAGGACAGGGTTGATGGTGAGGAGCAGAGGGAGGGTAGGTGGAATGGGCCAGAAGCCAAATGGGGCAGAGAAGGAATATCCAGTTGCAGGGTTGATTCAAAATCAGGAAGGTGTGAAAAGAGGTGTAGGGTCCTCCCACAGAAGGGCAGGTGGTTGTACCCCTGGAGGGAAGAGTGAGCTACCAGAGGCAAGACTAAGAGAGGTCCCAGCCAGAGAAGTCACAGATGGGTCACTCTGCAGGTGTGGAGGTTGCCTGGCATTCAGACTCTGGGCCACCAAAGTGGTCACAGAGAGGGCAATGTCCTCCATCTGGTCCCCCTTTGGCAGGCAATCATCCCACAAATGTGGAAAGGCTCACGTGTGAAAGTTAACATGAGGGTATCTGGCTTGTCTGGGTTACTTGCACAGGGGGCTGCAGGAAACAAAGCAGCAGCTTTAGTCAAAGGAAGAAGGGGGGCAGGAGCCCTAGCAGGCCTGGCCAGAAAGGGGCTGCTAATGACTCAGTCCCAACTGATTTCCTTGCATCCCTGGCTTTCTAGGAGACATTTTACCAAATCGCCATGGCTTTCTTCTGTACTGTTTCTCTCTGTGGTCCCATTTCTTATCCACCCTAGTGTGCTCTGGATGCCCAGATAGCATAGGCCATGTTCAAGGGAGTGAGCAGGAAAGAAGGAATAGAGAAAAATCACCTTTTCTGAGGAGGACTCACACCTGGTGTCCCCACGGCACCTCCCTCACAAGCTCGCCAAGCTGGGAAATTAGGAGATTGGGTTACAAGTGTTGAGGGCAAGAGGAAAACACCTGCTATGGGGCTGCATGACACAGCCCATCAAATGAGGCTATTTGAGAAATAGATTCTAAGAGCTCCCAGAATGAGGAAATGATTTCGCATGATCAGGAGAAACAATGGAGAGTCTCACACATGTGTAATGTGCAATCTTTTATCAAGGACTTTCACATGAATTGTATCCCTATAAATACGATGTAAATTAAACTGCATAAAAGTTATTTCACAGGTGGAATCTCAGGTTTAGTGCAGTTCAACTCTGTCCCTAGAAAGCCACTCAGTTCCTAACTTCCCATCCCTCCTAGATTTGTTTCACTGCATCTCACACCTTCTGCATCTCCAGCACCTTCCCTCTTTCTTTACAAGGACGCATGGAGGATATGAGAGTGTCCCAATGTTTGATGGTCTTCCTTGTGTTCATGCCCTCTGGGACCTCTGTTCTCTGAGAGGGTCTTTAACAACTGACAGGCTCAGACTATTAAGGTGACTTGGGCTCTCAAGGATTGAGGGTACGGTTTACCATTGGAGCAGGAAGAGCAGAACATTACCTTTTAATTCACCCTTTTTCTCCACTTTCTTGCCTCTGTTCTGACATTGTAAGACCAAAAACGAAGATACAATCTCATGGGATACAATCTGTCTTTTCATGGAAATCTTCAGAACCCTATCCATGAATAACGTATCCTTTGTATTAGTGTATAAAACTTTTTTAGGGAGTTAATTCCATTGCTTATCATTTCATCTTTGAATAATAAATATTTTCTGGATGAGCTATCAATTGATTTTTAGTCAAGAGTCTTTTTTGAGAACTTTCTTGTGAACAGGACACAGTATCTCAACCCTAGAGGAGAAAGTATGGCCTTAGAAAAAGATGCTGGTCCCTGTCATCATCCTTGGACAAGCACGTCTCATTGAGCCTTCCAGAGGTTCAGCACTGCTACACCATCAGCTTTACCACATTAACCTTCTTGGCCCAGAGATACCTAATTGGGAGATGGACAGTGAGCAAGTGTTGAGGGACTGTCATTTGTTGAATACCCTGAACTTCCTAAACCTTACAATCCATAGCCACAAAAAATGTGATTTTTAATTTATCCCTGAGCATTCCACCACACTCACATGGATGGTCTTTGCAAGGAGAAGCAGAGTGAAGCCACTGAGTTTCAGACAGACTTGATAAAAGGGGAAGCACAAAAGAGTCAGTAGGTGTTTGCCAGAAATAAAACTGACTGCTGATACTGACAGGTGCCAACCTGGTCACAGTGAGATGTGGGGAGAAAGGTATAAACTGAATGGAAGGGAGAATACCACTAGTAGAGATAGGAATTACCTAACATGAGCATTATGGATTGGATCTATGCAGCAAATCTAAAAACTATACTAATTAAGTATTCAAAGTTGTAATTCATTTATATTTAAGACAAAGCCAAAATAACTTATGGATGAATTCCTCTGTCTCTCTCCCCAGGGCATCTGCTCTTTTTAAGAAGCTGTCACTATTCCCCTGTATTCTTCTCCTGTGTGTTCACTTCCCAGGCTCCAGCTCAAAACTCTGACATCAAAACTCCAACACCAAAATGTCACTCCCTTTTCTGCAATATAGTTTCTCTCTGAGTCCCTGCCCATCAAAAGTTCAGGGACCAACGTCCTATTGGCATTCCCTAATCAAATCCTTAATCCTAATCAAGTAAACGCTAAAACCTCTCAACCCAATACACTCTAATATGCCTGGAGGTACAGACCAGTTTACAAACTTAATCTAATATCTGTTTGGAGAATTCATAAACCAAATCAAACTGCTACACACCACTCTCTGAATTCCAAAAGGACATTACAATATTTTTTTAAAAAGCTTAAATCAGTAGCAATGCTAAGTATAACATCACATTGCAATAGGTTTCAATAAATTCAGTATGCTTTGGGGCAAAGTCTCATCTGCAGTAGACCTCTGAATTTTAAAAGACCATTTACCTGCTTCTAATACAAAAATGGACAAAGGATAAACATTTTCATTACCATAAGGAGAAATTGGGGAGAAACATGAGATATGGTTCCTCTACAGTTCAGTGGGCATGCATGACATCCTCCATTAGATTTCAAAGTCTAAGAGTCATTGTTAAGATGATAGTTTCTTCTTCTTGGGACCACATGGGGACCCACACTTTCCATTGGCTTGCCCAATGGCCACTTTCTTGGTTCCATCTTCACTAAGCATCTCGGTGGTGACCAAGCTCCAGACCCAGCCCTCAAAGAGCACTGGGGTGATTGCCACACCTTACCCAATCTTTGGGTTAGAGACTTAACCTCCTTAATACAATGCGATGAAGGCAACATCCTACTTAACCTTTGGCATACATGCTCAATCCTCTCAGAGCAATGAGTTGACCACGTATCTTCCCTAACCCATGGGGTAACTTGCACCTCTCTCAGGCCTATTGGGTGCTGAACTTAACTGCCCTAATCCTTGAGAAATGTGCTCCATCTTCCCTGTACCCTGAAGTTGCAAACTCTCCCTAAACATCAGGTGGGAATATCCACTCTTTTCAAAATCCGGTTCAAAGTCATCCACTCTGAACACATGAGTGGGGTTCCTCTCTTTGCCCAAGGCAACACCTTAATTCAAGATCTCAGCTTCCATGATTTTCCTCTTAAAACTGTTTCTCCTTCAATCTCTCCTCATCATGTCGCTTTTATGCAGTTGACAGTGTTTTTGTTCATACAGCTTTCTCAATAAGCTTGTTGGTTTAGCCTGCAAAAAGCAGGGGTCCAAGCCATCAAACAGACTTTCCACAAGTCTTTCCAAGATAACTGCATCTTCAATTCTGATTTACAAGTTCTGAGTTTGGTTAAGTCCTCATATGGAGCAGTATAACCTGGGAGCTTGATTTTTAGAGGCTTGGAATTTCCAGTCATTTTCTGGTTTCTTTATGCACAACATTTCAGTCCTCAGCTTATGTTGGGCTTCTTCTTTGCTATAAGGTGCAAGGAGAAGCCAAGTTGCACTCTCCCAGTTTACTTTGGAAAGTTCTTCAGCTAAATGCTCTGGTTTGCCATTTTCAAATACTGTCTTCCATAAACATCAAGAGTTAATCTTGCTGGGTTCTTGGCAACTTTAAAACAAAGTTCACCATACCTCCATTTTCCAGAAATAGTTCCGTCATTTACTTCTAAGTGCTCTTAAAAAGTCTCTTTAGATTCTGTATTACTACAAAAAAGTCTCTTCAAAGCAGTGTGGGTCTTTTCTCCCAAGTATCTCACAATTCATCTAAAACATACCCCTTACCCTTTGATAAAACTGTTCCAGCATCTTGGTAATTTCAAAAGCACTTCCCCACTCCTCAGTACCAAACTCTGTATTAATCAGAGTTTGGCTTTCTTGTATGGATATTTATTTGGGGTAGAAGCTTGCAGTTACTAGGCCATGAAGCATGAGTTACTTCCCTCATCAAAGCCTGTTGCTACATGTTGGCAGTGTTCTGGCTGCTTGGGTTCCTCTCTTCCCAGGGCTCTGTTACTCTCCCTATTCATTTCCTGGGCTCTCTCCACAATATCAGCTGTAGACTATCAGGGGAATGGCTCTGTCTTTCTCCTTAGAGCTTCTGCTGTGTCTAAGGAGTAAACTCTATTCCTCTGTGTTCTTTTCCTGTGTGTTCTCTTACCAGGCTTCAGATCAAAACTTCAGTATCAAAACACCAACATCAAAACTCCAACATCAAAACTCAAACTCCCTTCTCTGCAGTATAGTTTCCAAGGGATGGGGACTCAACATCCTGCTAATATTGCCCAGGATCAAAGCCTTAATCATTGCTTAAGTAAAAATGAAATCTCTGAATTCAATATATTCTAATATGCCTGGAAGGACAGACCTGTTTACAAACATAGTCCAATATCTACTTTTGGAATTCATAAACCATATCAAACTTCTATGACACATTTTATATGTAATATCCCAAAGTGTCAAATATATATGTAAAGAAAATAGAATAAACTCACTCACTCACTCATTAAACTAAGTGATAACTATGCTCTTAAGTAAACATATAAAAGTACAAATATAGACGGGAGACCAAAAAAGATAGAAATACAAACCATCAAAATGACAGAAAGCTATCTTACTGCTAACTGCATTATATATAAAAAATATATATAAAATATATATAATATATATTATATATATGTGATGTTATCCTAGGATTTCAAATTATTTAGTAATTGGCATTCTTATGCATCAGTGTCATGTATCAATAAATATTTCACTTTAATGGCTGTTCAGGGCCTGATTCTATGTATCATCCATCAATATAAAGTGATTCTTTGGTATAGACATGAGATGGTTTTCAATCTTCTGATAATGTAAATACTTGTGTAAGTGGATTTTGTAACATTTATCTTTGTGAAAATATCTTATTTTCTGAATATACATTCCAGATGGTTAATTTATACATTAGGTATCTTGACAAATAATGGCAAGATATTTTATACATTGTCAAATAACTGCAAATAGTATTCCAATTTCTAGTTGTGGAGACACTTTATTAGTTTGTCAGATTCTTGAAAACACAGTTCAGTATTGTTTTATTTTAATACTAACAAAATATACATGTAAATTTTTTGTAAATTACCTTCTTAGATATTTTTATTTCATAGTTATATTTTTATATAAATATATGTATGTATATATATTTTTATATTTTAAAAATCATTAAATTCTGTATGTAACAAATGCTGCATTGTAATTAATTTCAAGATTCTTATGAGGTAGCATTTAAAATTATTATGTAAGATCTTTGAAATAGTTTCCTTCCTGGTTTAACCTGTTTATATCACTCACACTCATACTCACACACCCACACAACAGTTCTATCATTTCTAGATTTTTGTTTTCACTTTTAAGAAATGGTTCCTCCTGAGGTGTTTTGTCTATACTGAAATGTATTTCTTGATTAGTAAGGGAAGAAATTGTAGTAGTGATGTGCAGAGGGTCGCCACAGTGGCTGCTGATGGTTGGGAGAGGGAAGAAGAGATAAGGTGTGGGGGCATTTTCAGAATTAGGAGTTGTCCTAGGTGGTGCTGCAGGGATAGATGCTGGATGTTGTGTGTCCTGTCATGGCCGACTGGGTGGACTGGGGGAGAGTGTGGACTACAAAAGTGGACCACTGTCCATGTGCTACAGTGGTTCTCCAGAATGTATTTGCTGGGTGCAGTGGAAGTGCCACACAGATGGAAGAGTTTGCTGATGTGGGAAGGGTGGCATGGGTGGGGTGGGGGGTATATGGGGACCTCAAATTTTTAGAATATAACATTTAAAAGAAAATAAAGAAAAAAATAAATAAAAATAACCAAAAAAATGAAATGTACATCTTTCCATCAAAGGGCAAAAATAATCCAAAAAGCATTTTGAAACTATTTCATAATTTTATCACTAGACTTGTGTCATTAGTTGGCAATGTATGATAAATATGAACTCTCACTTTCTGGATTGCCATTTCAACTCTTAAATGTATCTTTCCAATGACATCAATTTTGAGTGTACATTTAGTTCAGTACAACTATATTCTCCCTTACTGATTGTGAATTGTGGGTTCTGTTGTGTTCTGCAATTGATTTTGGATAGAATATGAGTAGGCATCAAGTTTTAGTATTTCAATTAAGGTACACAAATGACATAGCAGACTGCATTGAACATATTTTTCTCCCACTTTGCTTTTAGGCCATATTTGTCACAGTCAAGTAAATAAATACATATACTTCTTGAGCTTTTGCTGTCCTTCTCAATTCAGGTCTTTGCTCTTCTCCATAATGTCTTAAAAATATTTTTATAATAATTCATGTTTTCTGGTACAGTTAGTGTTACAATTTTACCCTTTAAAAAAAAACATTTTTGAATGTGTATTGAAATCTTTTGGGCTCAAAATTTTCCCTGTGGGAATGTTCATGATTCTGATTTTAAATTGTGAATGGAATTCTGAATGCAGTTTCCTACTTCATCTTCTGTCATATTCAGTAATGTTTTACAAACAGTGAGTTTATTTCATTGAGATTTCCAAATCTTTTCACACCACTTTTGAAATACCATTTTATCTGTTGAAAAATATTTATGTCTTCTTATTTATGATGTTGACATTTATGCCTCTCTCTTTGTATTCCTTGATCAGGCATAACATACCTTTATCAAGTTTATTAATCTTTTCAGTGAATCTATTTTTGCTTCCATTCATCCTGTCTATTCTTTCTCCCATTTCACTAATTTGAGTTTTCCTTTTCCTTATATTTATTTCCTTTGAGTTTAGTTTTCTATCAATGTGGGAAAATTCTTGTGATTTGGCAATTACTTTGCTTTGCTTCTTTGTATCTAAATCATGCATTGTAAGTTAGAAATGTTCCTTCAACTTTTATTTTTGGCAACCAACATATTTTAATAAATAATACTTAAAAATAACTTCCAACATATTTTCTGAATTCCTTTTTGAATTCATCTCTGAACTATGTGATATTTATGATAATATATTTTAATGTCCAAACACGTTGGGACTTTCAGTTTGCTCACTCATTATTATTAATTTCCATTTAACCATATTTTGAACAGAATTTAACCTGCCTGTGGTTGTGACACTTTTTATTTTGTTAATAATTATTTTAAGTTCCATGTATTATTTTTAAAAATCCATTGATGCTTGAAAAAGATTTCTTGTTCAAATCTTCTCTATAATTTTAGATTAATTTCAGGTTAATCAGTGAATTAAAAAACATGAAAAATACCATGCAAAAATAACAAGAAAAACACAACAAAGCTACTAGACCTAATAGACAAATTGAGAGGAAGCAAGATTCATTCTTATCACTTTTATACACTAGTAATGAGCTGTCTGAGTAGTAAGGCAGACAAAAAAATTTCCTTTACAATAGTCACTAAAAGAGTCAAATATTTAGTAATAAAGTTAACCAGGGACATAAAGGACCTATATTCAGAAAACTACAAAATGTATCAGAAACCAAAAACCAAGTAAATGGAAGCACATTCCATGTTCATGTATTGGAAGTCTACATGTGTTAGGATGTCAGTTCTACCTAAACTGATTTACAGAACAATGCATTTATTAAAATGAATTGTTTGCATAGGTTTGCATCAATTTGTAGATACCATTTCACTCCACTGATTTAAGTGACTAAACTTACGTCATGGCATTATCTTGATTACTAAAGTATTACGTGTGGAAAAGAGATTGTGTTAACTTCAACTTATTTATTTTTAAAAAATTGTGTTGAGCATATTAGGTCATTTTAATTTTTACATACAGTTTGAAAATATCTTGTCAATTCCCCCAAAAATGCCTCCTGGGATTTTCATTGAGATTGTGTTTAATTATATAAATCCTTTTTGAGGTGAATGAGCATTTTGAAAACAATAATTTGATTCATGAATTTTTAGGTCTTCATTTATTTAGATATTCTTTCATTTAATTAGCAATGTTAATAATGTTTATTCTTGCTATTAAAAGTTTTTGTTAATTTTTTCCTAATGTTTTGTTTATGCAAATATGAATGCATTTTTAAAATTCCATCTTTCAAAAGCTTGTTGCTAATCTGTACAAATGTTATTGTTTTCTGTGTATTAACTTTCTATTCTGCATCCAGTTTTTTTTTTAAGTTTTTTTTTAAAGATTTATTTATTTATTTAATTTCCCCCCTCCCCTGGTTGTCTGTTCTTGGTGTCTATTTGCTGCATCTTGTTTCTTTGTCTGCTTTTGTTTCTTTTGTCAGCTTCTGTTGGCGTCAGCGGCACAGGAAGTGTGGGCGGCGCCATTCCTGGGCAGGCTGCACTTTCTTTTCACGCTGGGCGGCTTTCCTCATGGGTGCACTCCTTGCGCGTGGGGCTCCCCCACGCGGGGGACACCCTTGCGTGGCACGGCACTCCTTGCGCGCATCAGCACTGTGCATGGCCAGCTCCACACCGGTCAAGGAGGCCCGGGGTTTGAACCGTGGACCTCCCATGTGGTAGACTGATGCCCTAACCACTGGGCCAAAGTCTGTTTCCCTGCATCCAGTTTTAATGTACATATTTCCTCAGTGGTTTTAGGTTATACTCCTAATGATTTTATAGTAAGACCAGTGGTTTTCTTCTGGGGGTTATTTTCTCACCCAGGAGATATTTGGTAATGTTTGGAGATATTTCTGGTTCTCACCACTTGGAGAATGCTCCTGGCATTTAATGGCGAGGGAGTAAATATATTACCAAAGAGATTACATGGCATAGGGAAGCTACACAGAGCAAACTTTTTCTGGACTGAATGTTAATGTCGAGGTTGAGAAACTCTGATATAAATAAACATATTGGCTGCAAATAGATAATGTTATGTCTTTCTTTCCAGTCTCTGTCTCTTTTATGTGTGTGCATGTGTTTGTTTTTACTCGTGTTCCCTTTAGGGCTCCCAGTGCGACAGTGAATAGAAAAGGGATTCCAGCTTTATGTCCTCAGCATCTTTCCAGAGTTTGAAAAATTATTGAGAACCTCAAGTAGGTGTTCTTTATGTTTGCTTTATCTATTAACGGTCACTGTAGTGTACATTAAAACTGAGAAAAATGTATCTTACATTATTTAGTAAGAGAATAAATCTAAGAAATGTTTATTGTGGTCAATGCATTGAATATTGCATAATTATTTTCAATTTTGTCTTTGAAACTTTCTCTAATTCCTTCTATTGAGTAATAAAAGTATATTATGCAGAGCTATAATAAACTACTAGAAGTTAATTTAAATTCTAGTAAACTAATTTGTACTGAGCCCACTCCCCCAAAAAATAATTTAAATTGCCTAGTCTTATTTTGTGAAGACTTTTCCTGTTTGTGGTCAGATTGCAATGAGCCATTAAAAAAAAAAGAAAAAAAAAAAAAACAAGAAAGAATCAAGTACACACATCCACACACAAAAACACATTTTCTGAGCAAAAATTAAATTAAAATAAAGTAAATCCACACAGATCTGGAAGCTGTTTTGTTTTTTTTCTCTCCCTTTTTTCTATCTTAAAGCACAGCAATTACACAAAGTGAAGTTCGGCAGGCATCAGGGCCAATCTGGGCCAATCTTAACATCCTTTTGCTGTTTTCAACAGACTAAATTGAGAATGCCAGCTGCATTTCCCATGTTGGCTTTGACAGCTGTCATTTGGAGAAAGCAATCTCTTACTGTCTAGTCTTGATTTCTGACTTAGGGTTAATGGCAATCAGAGAATTCCTTGTTCACCATGATGTCATTCAATTCAGAATTTTTATTAGAATAGTTCCCTTTAAACCTTTCCACTTCTACTACACTGAGGATTTCTTTTAAAAGATTGTCAGAACAAAGCTATGAAGGATAATATTTACGTATTTGCCAATTTAGTGTGTGATATCGTGACTTTGAATATAACGTATTTTAATAAAAATGGAAACAGTATAGCATAACAATTCCACATTCCTGTTCCATGCATCAGTTATACATGGAAGATGATATTGTATTTCATATGTTCCTGAACTTGGCAGATGCTATTGATATAGGCATGATAGGTAAACACGAACTTTTGAAATTTGGATAGTTTTAAAAATGACATATTCCCAATCTATCTATTGAATTAAAAAGTTTCTCTTCTCTATGCACTATTCCAAATGTAATTTGGACACAATCAATTCTATGTAACTTAACAGTCAAAGGTCATCTTAAACAATGGTCTCTTTGAGAAAATTCAAAGGTTAAATCTAGGTGTCTGAAGAGTTCATATGTGATTTAGTTTCCTGACTGCTAAAAGAAATACCATACAATGGGAATTTATTGGCTCACAGTTCTGTGGCTAGGAGAAGTCCAAAATCGAGGGGTCATCATGACAGTGCTCCCTGCCAGAACATCGTGGTGTTCCTGGGCTGGATGCCTGAGATCCTCGGTCCTTGGCTTTTCTTTCCCAGAGCAATGTACATGGCTGCCTCTTCTCCTTTCTCTTCCAGGTCCCATTGATTTCCAGCTTCTGGCTTCTTTCCCAAGCTCTCTCTTTCTCTATGGACTTTCCTGTAAGGCCTTCAGTAATAAGATTAGGACCCATCCTAATTCATTCGGGCCACACCTCAACTGAAATAACCACATCAGGAGTTCCTTTTTACAAGTGTTCACACTGCCAGGAATGGATTGACTTTAAGAACTTGTTTTTCTGGGTTACAGAGCTCCAATTCACTGCAACAGAGTTAACTCAACTTAAATTTCAAACTTATGGAATGTATACTTAAAAAATAATCTCAATGTATTTTTTTTCATTTAAAAAATTATTGGAGTATACCAATCACACATAAACATACATAAACAATAAGTGTATAGTAATAGTTGTGAACTTACAAAAGAAACATACACACCATCATACAGGATGCTCATAACTCACCCTACCAACAATGCTTTGCATTGTTGTTAAACATTCTAATGATTAAAACCATTGTCAAAATATTATTACTAACCAAAGTATTTTCTCCCAACCCCCGTATTATTATCTTTGAGTCATTTCTATATGAAAATACATAAGCAATAAGTGTATAGCAAAAGTTGTGGACTTACAAAGCAAACATGCATAACTGTGGGACGTGGGGGTCCCGGGCTGGGGGAAGAAAGCCTCGTGCGGCCACGGAGGCTTCCCTCAGGGGCTCTGAAGGCATGGAGGGCGCGCAGACCAGAAGAGCGAGTTGCGGAGACAGGCTGATAGCACAAGTCTGCTTTATTGTGGAAGGGGACACAGCTTTATAGGGTTAGGGACTGCGTGGAGAGATTTGATAGGTGCGGGCGGGTACTGCTTCCTGATAGGTGATTGTAAGCGGTTGCTAGGCAGAGGGCTGGCGGAGAGGTTAGGAATAGGGGAGGGGAAAGGGGGAGTGAGAGCTGGCCGGATGTTGGGCTAGGCGGGAGATAGAAAGGGGTAGGGCAGCGCCGGCCAGCCGTTAGCAGCAAAGGCCTAGTCAGGCGTGGTCACCTTATCTAGGCCCAGTGGGCAGAGGCGGTATCACTTCTTGCCACATTGTTTGCTACTGTGGCAAGCCGGGCGCCCTTCCTCCCACATCTCCCCTTTTGTTTTTAATATGGTGGGGCTCTCAATGCTGGGGGCGGGCGATGGGCTTGGGGTTTCTGGGGCCTTCATGGCGGGCATGGCAGCTGTTTGCATCAGCAGGGGTTGGCGGCGCTATCGGCTGAGGGGATTCGGTGGTACTGGACCTGCGAGGTTAGAGTGGTGGTGGAGCTAACTTGGACCTTGACGAGCTGGACAATTCACCTGATGATCCAGGGTCCTAGGGCTAATAGGAGGACAAGGGTGAGGAGCGGGCCTAGAAAGGGGAGAAAGTATGAAAAGATTCCATTGGGCAGCCCCCAAGAGAAAGACCATCAGGCTTCACGTTCTTGCTTTCTCTTGCGGAGGCCCTCTCTAACTTGTGCGAGGTTATCTCAAATGAGGCCAGAGTGGTTAGCATAGAAGCAGCATTCTTCTCCTAATGCTGTGCAGAGCCCCCCTTCTTTTAGTAGGAGGAGGTCTAGGCCCCTGCAGTTTTGGAGAACGACCTCGGACAGGGAGTTGAGAGATGTTTCAAGGTGGGCCATGGAAGTCTCAAGGCGGGCGATGTCTGCATCGACAGCTTGCCTAAGGGTTGAAAAGGAATTATCTTGGAGGCTGAGAGCTGCAGCTCCAGTGGCTGCGCCGGCAAGACCTAGAAGGGTGGCAATTGTGATGGCGGTGAAGACTTCCCGTTTCTGCTCGTGCTGCGGGGAGCTGAAGTGCTGCCAGGAATCAAAGAATTGGTTATCAGTATGAAAGAGAATGCGGGGGGGGGGGGGGCAATGAGTATAAGCACACAGGTGTCGCTGGTGGAGTTAAGGGTTTGAACATTGAGACATGGAGTGAGGCGGAGGAAGAGCATAGCCATTTGGTGTTATTAGGGGGAATTAGGAACTTGGCGGCTGCATTAGGGGTGTGAGTTAGGTTGCAGAGGGACTGCATGGAGGGGAGAACCTTGCCGCCGATTTTTATTATACAGAGTCCAGTTTGTGAAACTGATTGGAGGGTGAGTCCTCTTTTTGTTTGGTTCCAATTGCAAGAGGTACCAGTGGAGTCTGGGGAGGCGTGATAGGCGCCATTGGTAGCTATGGCTTCATAGAAGGGAGCCGCGGCGGAGAAGCAGAGCCAGCAACGTTGGGTAAGGTTGGGCTGGGATAAGTTTAAGGAGATAAATGATGCGTTGAGGAGGGCTACAAGAGGGTTAGGGGGTGGCAGGGTTTGACGGTGGGGAGGATACTTAGCGATGGAAGAATTTAGGGTGGTAGCGGGAGGAGAAGGAGAAACAGAGGGAGGAGGGGGAGGCCATGTGTGGGGAGGATTGAGAACTTGATTTGGGCCCACGGCGGCGGATTGTGTGCGGATTGAATTTTTCTTTATAATGAAAAAGGCACCGTAATCATAGTTGCTCATGTAAAGTCGGGCTCCCCAGGTGTGACCTTGTAGCCAGCCTGCATTTTCAGGGTTTTTGACAGTGAGCATGATGCTGCCCCAGTGACTTTTATCTTTAAAGGAAAAGGAGAGGTGGGGGTCCCTATTGGGAGCTCCTGACCATCCGTGGGCCATGGTTTCGCACCCCCAGGAGGGGCAGTAATAGTGCGCTGGGTCATGGCAGCCTCTGGCTGTGGAAGGGCAAATATAGAAACCTGAGATCTCGTGATTATAGGGGCCTTGGAGGCCTGTAACTGAACTGTACCAGCACCGGTGAGTATTGTGTGTAATGTCTCGAAGGGAACCACCACTGGCGAAAGGAAGGTTGGCGAGATTACATATGTGCCCTGTGAAGGAGGGAGCACCTGCAGTAATGTTATTAGCGAGGAGCTTTTCCTGCTGCCAAAGAGAGAGTGTCCAGTTAAAGGGCCGATGGCCTATACTAGCCTGGTCCGTAGTGGAGGGGAGCAGAGCTAACATGAAAAGCAGGAGAGAGCGTAGATTTTTAGGTTTTTTGTTTGAAGCCAAGGCGCGGACAGCAAGTTGTACTAGCTGTCCGAGGAGGAGGGTGTCATGAGCTGGATCCGTGGCCACATTTAGCCTCTCCATCCGATGGGCGAGTGCTCTCATCATCCGTCGTTGGAACCTGCTGCTGGCCGGTGGCAGGTTTGACGTTTCTCCCGGGGATCCAGAGCGGCTGGAAGGCATTTTCTGGAAAGACACAAGCAAACCCTCTGCCTTGGGTGAGAAGGGGACTGGGTCCCTGCCAATTGTTTGTTTCTGGGTCCTTCCAAAACACCATCGGGGCAACTGTTGGTGCGTAGGAGGGGCCCCAATGCTTATGGAGGGGGGAAAAACCATTCTTGTCAAAGGAGAGGAGGTTCATGTGAATGAGACAGGCTGTTATGATGTCGCTTGGCTGATTTTTAGGGTGCAATTCCCTCTCCTTTTGTATTAGAACTTTTAAGTGGCGATGCTGGCGTTCAACTACAGCTTGGCCTTGAGGGTTATATGGGATGCCGAAGTGGTGAGTAATGTTGTAGAGCTGGAGAAATGCAGCGAATGAGGAGCTGCGATACCCAGGCCCATTATCGGTTTTAACATCCCAAGGAACCCCCATGAATAAGATGGCTTGCCGCGATGCTTTAATGAAATGCTTGGCTGTTTCCCCCAGTAAGGGGACAGCATAGCAAAGGCGAGAAAAGGTGTCGACTGTGACATGGACATACTTGAGGCGCCCAAATGACGGCACATGGGTGACGTCTATTTGCCATTGGGAGTTTGGTTTGAGGCCGCGGGGGTTGACCCCTTGTGGCTGCAACGGTCCAAGCGGCAAGAAGGGGGCACATGTTTTACAGGCGCGCACCAGATGTTTGCAAGTTTCCTTGGGGAGGCCCGGCAAAAGATGTTTAAGTGAGGCCGCCGAAAAGTGGAACTTAGAATGGAGAAGTTTGGCTTGATTGACTAAGTCTCCGACAGTAGTAGACAGTAGTGGCTATTGTATGGGTGGAGACGGCTTGGTTGGCAGCAGAGTTACCCGCGGCTAGAGGCCCAGGCAGCCCTGAATGGCTGCGAATATGAGAAATGTACCATGGCTGTGTGCGGAGCTCGAGCTCTCGCTGCAAGGCACGGAGTGCCTGATAAATGGGCATGTCTCGCGGAAAGAAAACAGCATGGGCAATAACTGAACAAACTTGCAGGGCATACTGACTATCAGTGAAGATGTTGATGGGCTCATTGCCGTGGTGTTGGAAGGCAGTGAGGATGGCTAGTAGCTCGCCCACCTGAACCAATCCGGGATGGGTTTGGCAGTAAATGGTTGGCAAGTCACCGCTGGGAGAGTAGGCAATATAAGCAAACTTGGTTTTAGAGGCGTCCATGAAGACAGTAGTGGAGTTGGGGAGAGGCTTGGAGCTAGGGAAAGGGTGGTATTGTGGGGAGAGGGGGAGCCTTGTGAGGCCCTGGAGCAACTTGTGTGTGTGTGGGGTAATGGCAGTCAAAGGTCCCGTGGAAGATTTCTAGAAGAATTTGAGCATGGGGGTTTTCGGAGAAAAGGGCAGTGGTGTGCTTGGCAGTAAGGGGCCAGACGATGGTGTCGGGCTGGCACCCGTAAGTGTGGACGCAGAGAGAGAGTAAGTCGAGAGCTAGCTCGATCCAAACGTGGAGAGCTGGGCAGACTTTGGGTAGTTTGCTTTTGGAGGGGTGGACCCATTGAAGGGGCCCCTCCTGCCAGAGAGCTCCCATAGGGGTGCCTAAGGTGGCGATGACTAGGGCTAAGATAGGGCGGTCCTGTTTATGGCGCCGGAGGCAACAACTTCGCAGGGCCTCATTAATGGCTTTGATGGCCTCTTGTGCGGGCGGGGTGATGGGAATCCGCTTAGAGGGAGCGGTGGCCATGGGCCCTGCTTAGAGGGAGCGGTGGGCATGGGCCCCGAGGTTTGAAGCAGCTCAAAAAGCAGCTGCAGTTGAGCAGTGGTGATGGGGAGGGCAGATCTGAGCCAGTTTATGTTGCCACAGAGCTGCTGTAGCTCGGTTAGTGTGACAGCCTCAGGGGAGCGAATTTGCGGGGAGACAGGACGGATTGTGTCCTGAAGGACGTAGCCCAGAAAGGAAAATGGAGGCACCTTTTGCACTTTACCAAGTTGGATGTGCAAGCCTATCTGCTCAAGATTCTTGATGACCGCGGTAACAGTTAGGTCAAGGCGCTCAGGGTCTCTATGGGCGATAAGGATATCGTCCATGTAATGAATGAAATAGGCGAGGGGCTGAAGAGGCTCAATCGCCACACTGACAAAGTTTTGGCAGATAGTTGGACTATTTTTCATGCCTTGCGGGAGGACTTTCCATTGAAATCGAGGGTTGGCCCCCGCATGGTTGGTTAGAGGGACCGTGAAGGCAAATTTGCAGCGGTCATCCTGGTGGAGGGGGATCGAGAAGAAGCAGTCTTGGATATCCAGGACTGAAATATGACAGTCATGGGGGATGGCCGACGGATGTGGAAGGCCGGGCTGGGGGGAACCCATGGGAAGGATGTGCTTGTTAATTTCCTGAAGGTCATGGAGAAGTCGGTATTTGCCTGTGGACTTTTTGTGAATGACAAAAACAGGTGAGTTGTAAGGGCTAGTGGACGGCTCTATATGTCCAGCCTCTAGCTGCTCCTGAACCAAGCTGTGGAGGGCAGCAAGTTTGTGGGATGGCAGGGGCCACTGTTCGACCCAAATAGGCTCCTCCGTATCCCATTGCAGAGGAGTGGGGTCAGGCGGTGTAAGACGAACAGTGGTGCAGACTATTGGGGGGGAACCGTGGTTAAGACGGCTCTGCTCTGCTCTAGAATGCCCCGCCCCCGTAGGATGGCGGTAAGGGCAGACAGGAAGAGTGGCCGGAAGGTACCGATTCATCCTTCCTCATCTTCCCACGTAAGAGGGTGCCGCGCTCGTTGGGAGTCCAAGTCTCCGGTGGCTCCCTGAACAGGCGGGCCTCTCTGTACTTCCCAATGTTTAGCGTAGCAGGCAGGGAAGCAGGAGACTTCTGCCCCTGAACCTAGAGTGCCATGGTACCAGTGGTTGTCAATTTTTAGGGCCATAGTAGGTTTGGTTGCCGTAATGGGGACTGACCACATTGGCAGCCAGCGTGCCTCTTGGGAGCGGGGCTGAGGCTTGCCCCACTTGGAGTTTAAAGGCTGGCCGGTGGCGCTGGAGGTGCTCTGCAGTCCCGTGCCCAATGGTAGCCCCTGCCGCATCGTGGGCATGGGGGTGGCTGGTGCGCCAGGTTTAGGAGGGCGCACCACGGGGGAACGCTGTAGAGGGCACTCTCGGGCGAAGTGGCCGGACTCGCCGCAGTGGAAGCAGCCGGACGCCAGGGCCATGGCTGGGCAAATGAGGCTGTGAGGTCCGCAACGGACTGGCGAATGTCCTTGCAGGCTAAGATCCAATCATGAATGCCCTTCTCTTTGATGGGGAGTAGGGCCTGTTTACAGGCAGCGGACGCTCCCTCGAGAATGAGCTCCCGGGCCAGGGCCCAGTGAGCCTGCTCATCAGTGACTTTGCGTTCACAGGTCTCGATGACCCGAGAAACGAAGGCAGCGAATTCCTCGTCAGGCTTCTGGATAAGGCGCGTAAACTTTTCAGCCTTGACGGCAGAGCAGTTGCGGAAGGCGCGAAGCATGACTTCTCACAGCTGGAGCCAGAAGCCAGCAGGGGCGTTTGCGTAAACAGAGGGAGGACCGAACTGCCCCATGCCGGTAAAGGCTTCAGCAAGGTAATAAACCCCATTGCGGTTATTTTCCGCGACCTGTTGCTCGGCCTGGGCATGGAAGTGGGCCCGCCAGTCAATGAATTGGCCCGGGGACAGGATGGCCCGTGCGAGGGCGATCCAATCAAAGGGGATGCATAACTGCATGGAGATCTCTTCGAGCAGCTGCTGAGCATAGGGACTCCCGAGGCCGTCTTCTTTGACGGCTGTTCGGAGGCGTTTGACCTCGCTATGCTCATGAGGGTATGCTCACCATGGGAGTGGCCTCTGAGGGGTGGGCGCGATGTTCAAGGGGAAACAAGCTGCGGGAGCTGGGACTTCTGGAGGGGAGGAGCCTGGGGGAGATGTGAGGGGAGTGCTAGGGCCCCAAGGTGGTGGCAGGCCCATGCCCCAGGGCGGGGACGCGGACGGAGCAGGAGGGGTGGAAGCGGTCGTTGGTGGACCCCAAAATGGCGGAGAGGAGGCTGCCGCACCTGAGCCCCAAGATGGTGGAGCGGAAGTTGCCGCACCCGAGCCCCAAGATGGCGGAGCAGAAGTTGCCGCGGGGAGGGGGGGTAAAGGGACTTCCCCTTCTCTGAAGGAGAAGAAGGAGGAAGTCCGCCATCTTGTAAGTTGTGGTGTGGGGAGGGAGAAGGGTGGGAGGGGGCAGAAGCATCAGTGTTGAGGGTCTTATGGGGCAGCGGCAGGCTGGAAGAAGATTCCAGGGCGTTATTAAGCTGGGACACAAGCGAAGTGGAGTCTGGGCTATCGTCTTCCTCAGAGTCGTTATTTGCAGGAGGGAGATGGCAGGAATGGGCTGCCGTGGGGAGCGCAGCGCCCTGAAGGCATGCACGAATGGCGATGAGTGTAGGAATAAGCCCAGGGGGAAAGCTCTTGTTTTCATGCTCTATGGCGCTAGAGACGTGATCGATGAGGACGCGGTAGGTTTCGGGGTCCCAGAGGTGACAAGTAGCAAGCCAGGGATTGAAGGGAAGGAGGAGGTCCCAGTAGGCCTGTAGTTGCTTAACCGAGACTCGACACGTGTGTGTCGAGGAGGCCAGCGAGTGCCCGCACTTGCGGGGCTTGGCGGGAGGAAAGCCGGCCGCCCATGGTTTACCAGGGGAGCACACTGAGCAGAGCAAGGGTGAGCAGGGGGAGGGCGATTAGCACTGCAAGGAAAAAGAGGAATGCCAGGCGGGGGTTGGAGTGGCAGAGGAGAGAAGCGAGGACTAGGGCACAAAGGGGCGAAAGGAGGAGACAAGGGAAGAGGTTGCTGGGGCTCATGAGCGTCCCGCGGCAGAGTCTCGGACCCTTACCTTCAGAGCGGTGTTGTGGTGGGGTTGCTTTGCCCCACGTTGGGCGCCAATTATGGGACGTGGGGGTCCTGGGCAGGGGGAAGAAAGCCTCGTGCGGCCACGGAGGCTTCCCTCGGGGGCTCTGAAGGTGTGGAGGGCGCGCAGACCAGAAGAGCGAGACGCGGAGACAGGCTGATAGCACAAGTCTGCTTTATTGCAGAAGGGGACACAGCTTTATAGGGTTAGGGACTGCATGGAGAGATTTGATAGGTGCAGGTGGGTACTGCTTCCTGATAGGTGATTGTAAGCGGTTGCTAGGCAGAGGGCTGGCTGAGAGGTTAGGAATAGGGGAGGGGAAAGGAGAAGTGAGAGCTGGCCGGATGTTGGGCTAGGCGGGAGATAGAAAGGGGGAGGGCAGCGCCGGCCAGCCGTTAGCAGCAAAGGCTTAGTCAGGCGTGGTCACCTTATCTAGGCCCAGTGGGCAGAGGCGGTATCACTTCTTGCCACACTGTTTGCTACTGTGGCAAGCCGGGCGCCCTTCCTCCCACACATAACATTATACAGGGGTCACATACATCATTCCTTCACCAACACCTTGCACTGTCATGAGACATCTGTTACATATTATGAAAGCATATTGTCAAAATCTTACTAATTATCATCCTTTTCTCACATTTGATGTATTTCCCCCAAAACCACCATACTGTTATTTTTTAAATATAATTTTTATGACCAAGTTGTAAACTTATAAAACAATCATGCACATGTGCAGAATTTCCAAACAACATCCACCTATCAACACACCACACTGTGGTGAAATATTTTTTACAGATAAAATTATATCATCTGATTATACCATATGCATAGTGAGGCCAAACTGAATAAGGGCAATCCTTAATTCACTACAAATGTGTGGCTTAACTTTATCATAGTAACATAGATGTAATAAAATTTGCCATTTTAAAGTATACAATACAGTGGCATTAGTTACGTGTACAATGTGCTAACATCACCACCATCCATTACCACAGCTTTTTCATTACCCAAAACAGAAAAGACCCGTTAAGCATTAAGTCCCCATTCTTCTCACCCATAGATCCTGGCAACCACTAATCTACTTTCTGTTTCTGAATTTGCTTATTCTAGACACCTCACATTAGTAGAATCATGCAGTATTTGTCCTTTTGTGTCTGGCTAATTCTACTCAACATGATGTCTTCCCTATTCATCCATGTTGTAGCAAGTGTTAGGACTTTATTCCTTTTTAGGACTGAGTAATAGTATTCTGTTATAAATATACCACATTTTATTTATCCATTTTCCATTGGGGAACATGAGGGTTTTTTCCCTTCCTTTTAACTATTGTGAATAATGCTGCCCTAAGCATTGGTGTACACGTATCTGAGTCCCAGCTTTCAGTTATTTCAGAATATACCTAGAATGGAATTTCCAAGTCATGTTTTGAAGACTCATCAAACTGGTTCCCACAGCAGCTGCACAGGGCTGAATTTTTATTTTTTTAGTGAGAATGGGGAAACAGGTGCTCTTTTATGTTGCTAATGTAAATTACTAGTACACTGTTTGCAGGGCATTTTTGTGATATTGATTGAAATCTATTGAAATTTAGAGTGTACATATTCTTTGTCTTAGTTCCATTCACTTCTACAAATATTTTCTACACATAGACTATGAATATTTTCTGCATGTAGACTTAGTTCCATTCACTTCTGTGAATATTTTCTTTACATAGCTGGCAAAGGTTCTGATATTCAAGGATATTCATAGAGTCATGTAATACAAAGGATCAGAAACATTTAGGGGTGACAATGTTTTTCTAAAAATGTTACTTTTTCATTTTTCCTTTATTTTTTAAATGTTGCATTCAAAAAATATGAGGTCCCCATAAACCCCCCATCCCACTTACCCCACTCCTCCCACTTTAACAACCTCTTTCATCATCATGGCACATTCATTGCATTTGGTGAATACATTTCGGAGCACTGCTGCACCACATGGATAGTGGTTTACATTGTAGTTTACACTCTCCCCCAGTCCACCCAGTTCGCATGGCAGGATATACAATGTCCAGGATCTGTCCCTGCAGTACCACCCAGGAAACTCCAAGTCCTGAAAATGCCCCCACATCATATCTCTTCTTCCCTCTCCCTACCCTCAGCAGCTACCATGGCTACTTTCTCCACATCAATGATACAATTTCTTGGAAGAGGCTTTAAATTACATAAGTGCTACATCAAAAATATAGGGGATTCCCATATATCCATCGCCACCACTCCCTCACTTTTCCCCCCTAACATCTTTCCTTATCGTAGTGTACTTGTTACAATTGATGAACATAAATTGAAGCATTGTACTAGCCATGGTGTGTAGTTTTCATTATAGTTTATACTTTTCACTGCCCCATAGTATAGGTTTTGACAGAATGTATAATGATCGGTATCTGTCATTGCCATGTGATGCAGGACAATTCCATTGTCCCAGAAATATCCATGTTGCACCAATTCTTCCTTCTCCTTATCCTCAGAAACTGTAGTGGCCACTGCCTTTATGTCAGTGTTACAGTTTTTCCACTGCTTGAAAAGTAATGTCAACATTAGACCATAATTGCTTTCCCCCCTGATGTTTGTTCATTCCTCAATCTTGAGGATATTGGGATGGTGATGGCCACTCTGTTTCTGATTGAGAGGGGCTTAGATCCTATGGGGTAGATGGGATGGAGCAGCCTTGCTTGCCATTGTAGATACTCTGTGTTTATTGGGTATGGATGTTGTCCATCATCATCCTTTTCTTAGTTGTCCTGGGCAAGTCCAGTGAACTGGAGAGTAGATTTTGCAACTCTGCTGAGATTCAGGCCTCCATCGACTTTTGAAGAGACCAAAGATTGAAGTACCTGGGATATATACTTAATGAATATAGTGCTTAACATGGGTTCAACTAAAAAGGGCAGAAGAGTCATGTGTAGGGAAACCAAAAATGAGTCTAATTCTGTTACATTGGGAAACATATATTCCAAGGTAAGGTGCACTGACAGGTGCCAAATTGCTGAGATTGTCTGCCTTGCCTATTGTGTCTAGATGTTTCTAGAGCCCACAAGAACCCCCTTGCTTGAGGCATTATTTACTGTGGCAGTCAGAGCCTCCAGAGATGACCACACCTGTTTTTAAAAAGTAAGGAGTTTTCTACAACTGTAAGCAGGAGAATTGCATCCATCACCCGTGTGGAATCTAAGCCCCCTCTTGATATAGAGGTGAAGTGGACATAACCATCCCAAGGTCCACAGGCTGGAGGAATAGAATATGGACTGGGGTGGACTTACTGATATTGTACTATGGAACTATTGTGATTAGTAATGGAAGAAATTGTAGCACTGATGTGGAGAAAGTAGCCATGGTAGCTGCTGAGGGTAGGGAGAAGGAATAAGAGCTATGATGTGGGGCATTTTCAGACTTGGAGTTGTCCTGGGTGGTACTGCAGGGACAGATACTGGACATTGTATGTCTTGCCATGGCCCACTGCATGGACTGGGAGAAAGTGTAAACTACAATGTAAACCATTATCCATGTGGTGCAGCAGAACTCCAAAATGTATTCACCAAAAGCAATGAATGTGTCATGATGATGGAAGAGGTTTATGATGTGGGAGGAGTAGGCTGAAGGGTTGCAGGGGTATATGGGGCTCTCATATTTTTGGAATGTAACATTTTAAAAAAAATAAAGAAGGGAAAATATAGTAAGGAGTATTCTATATAATATGTGAAGATCTTTAAGGTATATTGTTCAAGGAATATAGGAAGGGAGCAGAGTGTTATATAGAGTATATTATCATTTGTGCAAATAGAAAATACACCTCATGTGTGTAACTGAAAGGATAGATGAAAACATGGGAGGAGGATTTGGTGGCTAGAGAATTCACAAAGGGAGGAAGAAAGATATTATACAATATACTGCTTAGTACTTTAAACATTTTGTACCTTGTACACATATTACAAGTTTCTAAATATCCATCCATGATGATAGGGAAAAGAAATTGCAAGTAAGTCACTTGAAATTATATTACCAGGTGATAGGTTTTCTGTATGTATTTGGAAGACATTTCAAGAATAAAGCATTTTAATAAATATTTTAATGGAAATACTTATATTTCATATTTTATACAGTTTTATACCTTTGTTTCACTCCCCAATCTATATCCCATGAATATTTACATCATTTTTAGTGACTCCATAATATTATTTTGAATTTAGTCTGTGGTGGTCATTTGGGCAGTTTTCAGTATTTTGCTCTTCTAGATATAGAGTGAGATGTTATATAATGTCCCAGAGGACATTAAGTATAAAAATATTCCCATTTGTTCAGTGGTTGGCATTAATCATTTATCCTCAGAATACACAAATTGGAAGTTTCTTAATTTTGTTTAGTTTCCCTCACTGTCAGCAAATTGTTCTAACCATCCTTCCACAGTCCTCCTTCACCTGATGAATTTCAAGGCCTTATTCTGCCCTCCTCATGGCCACTTAGGCAGTAGCCTAAGACCTTTCCTCTGGGAGATCCTCTTCCTGATCACCCTGAACACTGTTGCTCTCAAAACCGTGTATTCCATTGTGTCCCTCCCTTGTTCCATAATCTTAAATGACTCCACCTATCCTGTGGGTTACATTCAACTCTGTTTGGGTTACCTTCAAACCCCAGCTCTACCTACATGTGCTCCAACATGACTTCCATACCTTCTGAAGAAAAAGGCCTGGGTCACCTTCCACTTTCTTGGCTTCAAAGGCAATTTATATCTCACTTTTCCCAGTCCTTTCTGCCCATTGTCTCATAGAAATAATTCCTTCTGTTTTCCTTGTTTAATACCTTGAATGTAAAAATTATCCATCTTCCTAATTAGATAATATGTTTTTTGTTTATATGTGTATATGTTTATGTTCAGTGAACACTGAACTTTTCTTAATAGTAAGTGGAATCTACAGATGAATGGGAAGTTCTTATTGACAATACTTAAAACTGAAGAAGAGGAGTTGGTTTTCCAAGTGTCAAGTCTAGTTCAAAAGGCATTCTGAGGAAGAAGTATGCTCTATGTACAATATACTTGTTTAATCAGAGATTATGGCACATGAGGTGAAGCTGATAAATAAATATGTACAGGTACAGGATCTTTGAGTTAGTGTCACATAGGCTACATTCAGAAGATGGGATGCACACATGGCCACCCACAGTTCACCTGACAGCCCTTTGTTACCAGTAGGTGGCAGAACAGGTAAAGCCAGTGTAGATGCTGCTCTCAGAGCTGTGCAGCAGCTCACAAAGGAGCACCTGGGAGGAAGCAGTGGGGGCTGTAATTCTGGAAAAGAAGTAAGGCTACGCAATTTCAATGATTAATGTGTGTGGACTCCTGGTAGAAGATGGATTTTTTAAAATTAAAAATGGACCCGGTCAACTGATGCCAGAATGTGTTAGAACCACTGAGCCTGCTCATTTGGCCTTGAAATCACTGCAGCCATGACCAGTAAGTCCCAGGATATCTTCCCACAGCTATAGAACAAGAACCCAGCCCCTAGGCTTGGATAAAATAGAAAAGTGGGGGACAGTTCCAGGCCCAGAGCTAGGGTCAGTGGGGCAGGTCAGCTGTGCTCTAAGACTTTGGGCAGGAAAGGAATGAAATCCAGCTTGACCTCTTCACCTGTATCTATGGGCGGTCAGCCCAAAGTCCCGAAGATTTTACCTAAAAAGACAGTGAAGAGGAAGTGAAAGAGTTCCTGTTTCATGGATTGCTAATTTAGATGCCCTTGTATGAAATGTGAAGTTAACCACAGTGTAATTACATTCTTGTGAATGGCATTAATTTCTTTCTGTAATTAATTGTGTGTGTATATATATATATCTGAATTTTATGGCCCTTTACTCTTTTGGGAAACTGGTCAGACTAGCTTCATTATACATACTTACCCAAAGCTTTCCTGCCTGTCTTTTTAATTTCAAACTCAGTCATTTAATGAGTTGTATTTTCTTTTTCACACCTTTGGCCTTTAACCCAGGCAAAAAAAAAAACAAAAAAAACACACAAAACACATAGTAGTACTGACTGCTTCTTTATTTAGCACTGAAGAAATTTTTAAAAAGTAAAGGAATAAAGGAAACCAAGGATTTCACTAGACTCTGAAAGCTGTCTGCCTGAAGAATGGCATCTGTGCCTCCAGGTCTCTTGCAAGAACAGATCTGAGTGAAGCCACACTCAGCCTATTTATGACCAAATTGATCCTGTGTTTGGAGGTGTTTTCAGGTAAAGATCTTTCATCTCCTTCCTTTGTGAGCAAACATCTGAAGAACATTGTGCCAGAATCTCATCTTTAAGAATTTGTACTTTAGATCTGGAAGTGTAGAGAGGAGCTTGCAACTTGAGGAAAGCTTGGTGTTTGGCAAAACACAAAGCCTGCTTAGTTTGGTTTATTTAAATATTTCCCACACTGACCTAGAGTAGAGAATGAGATGTTGCTTAATATTATGATTCCCATTATTTATGAAATATCTCAAACGTGTAGCAGGGGATCAAATTTTTAGGGATCCAAGGCCGGGTCAGGGTATTTTGGTTGGAGGGAGTGGAGTTAAGCAAACATGGCAGTCAGGCCCTTCTCTGAATGTGAAAAGGAAAAGTGGCCCAATGATGACTCTGTATGTGTTTGACAAACTGAATGCTAACAGAGGCAGCATGGGTTGGGGGTGTGTAACTTCTTTGTGTGTCCCCCCTTTTCCCTCCTCCCTTGACTTCCAGTCCCGTTCTCCATTGACAGAAGCAGAATCTCTTAATCTGTACATGTAGCTCCTGTTCCCAATGTCCTTTCTCCTTCATCTCTGGGATTTCATGTGATCAGTCCCCTGCTGTTGCTCCATCCATTCTCCTACCTTTACTTGTGTCTTACTCAGCACCCACATTTTCTGCCCCTGCTTTTCTGACAGTTTCTAAGTATGTATCTTGTCCATTCTATGTATAGCCACCCAACCTCTCTTTAGAAGTCTGTGGGATAAATTCCAAATTCCTTAGAGTGTCATTCAAGACATTTCTGCCTCTCTCCAGCTGCCTTTTCCAGTCTTTCCTGCCCTGTAGCCAGCCTGCCAGGAAAGAAAGAGCTACTGTGATGTGCCAAGCTCTCTGCTGAGCACTTTACAAGAATTATATCCTCAAATCCTCCCAATAACCCCATTAAGTGGCTCCTGTCTTTTTACATTAAAACATCTGAAATTGGGAGCAATTACACAAATTTTCTAATGTCGTACAGCTCATAAGTAGAGAACTAGATTTTAAAGGCCATGCTCTCTCCTCTGCAACATGCTACTTCTTACTCCTGAGATTCTTCTGAATATTTGTTCACTGTATTATCCCCATGGTGAATAACTCTTCATTCTTTCACTTCCCTAAATGTCACGTCTTTTAAAGTATAGATCGAGTTCCATCCTTTCAAGTAGAAACAAATAGGCAGTGCAAAGTTGATGAATTTTGAAGTTAGATAAAATGTGGCTCTGCCACTTATTAGCTGTGTGTCCTTGGACACATCAGTAATCCTCTCTGAACCTCAGTTTTCTCATCTGTAAACTGATAATCATTACATCAATGTCATATGTGTGTTTTAAGTCAAGGGCTTAGGACAGTCACACTGCCTGGCACATTATTAGCATTTGATAACTGTTAGATCTCATCTACCTTCTATTTGCTTAGAAATATATTCAAGACCACAAGGTTGTTTCTGTTTGTTTTAACCCCACAGTAGCCACTAATGTCTCTTAACATTTTGCTCTGTTTTCTTCTGTTGGGTGGGAAGCCTTCTGGTTTAGGTCTGATGCCTCACATAGTTGTTTTTAAGCACTCACTGTAGGGGAAAATGATGGAAATTGGGAGAAGAAATGGTTGGAAATATGGTTGTGGAAAAACAGTTTCCTAAGCCAGGAGATAAGTTCTTTATAAAATGAAGATGGTAGCCAGGATGGGTAGTGGCTTTCTCTCCAGAAGGATTTTGGAATTTGCCTATTTATCTTCCTGCTTATTCCCCAGGAGTTTCTGGGGTCTGGATGTTCTCCTAGGAGAAGTTATGAAATCCAAGCCATACAGGAAGCAGATATTGCTCAAGTGGTTGTGCTCCTGCCTACCATATTGGAGGTCCAGGGTTCAATTCCTGGGTCCTTCTGGTGAAGGCAAACTGACTCACACAGTGAGCTAGCCCACACACAGTGCTGGCTTATGCAGGTGTGCTGGCCCATGCAAGAGTGCTGGCCCATGTGGAGAGGTGGTGCAGCAAGATTATGCAACAAAAAGAGATGCAGGGGAGAGACAATAAGAGATGAAGCAAACCAGGGAGCTGAGGTGGCACATGTGATTGAGCACCTCTCTCCCACTTCAGAAGGTCCCTGGATCAGTTGCCTGTGCTACCTAAAGAGAAGACAAGCAGGGAAGTCAATTTGGTTCAATGAATAGAGCATCCATCTACTACAAGGGAGGTCCAGGGTTCAAATCCGGGGCCTCCTGACCCTTGTGATGAGCTGGCTGACCCATGCCCAATACTGATGCACACAAGGAGTGCCATGTCATGCAGGGGTGTCCCCCTCATAGGGGAGCCCCATGTGCAAGAAGTGCACCCATAAGTGGAGCCACCCAGTGCAAAAAAAAAAGCATAGCCTCCCCAGGAGTGGTGCCACACACATGGAGAGCTGATACAGCAAGATGACACAATAAAAAGGGACACAGATAAATGGTGCCATTGAAAATAATACAAGTGGACACAGAGGAACACACAGCAAATGGACACAGAAAGCAGACACTGGAAGGGGAGGGGAGAGAAATTTTAAAAAATAAATCTTTAAGAGAAGACAATCAGACACAGAAAACATGCAGTGAATAGACACAGAGCACAGACAGTGCAAACAATGGGGTGGGGATAAATAAATAAATAAAGAAATAAGGAAATACAAGCCATAATGGGGTAAGGGAGAGGGAATGGCTGCTACAGAGGAGTGGGACATCCAGGGCAAGTTTGTTCCACTGGAAAGCAACTGACAATAAATCCTGAGACTGGAATCCTCAGAGAATCCTTAGTTTTAAAAATGTTCAATCATTTAACATTTTCATTATTGTCTCCATCGCTGTTGTCACTGATATGAAGTATCATCCAAAGTAGTGAAGCTGGAAGAAGTTAAAGTATCAAGAATTTTGAGTCCCTAAAATTCCTGTCCGTGGCTTACTTTCTTCCAGGCCCAGCCCAGCTTACATGGCAGCACTAGAGAAATAGCCTGTGTCCCCACCCAAAAGGGCCTGTTCCAGGACCATCCCATTCAAGGCTGCCCTGCATGTGCTTCAGATCAACTCAGCAAATATTTACCGAGTAATTCCTCAGTACCAGGTGCTGCAGGAAGCGGTTTTGTTTAAAAGAGTCTTACAACAAAGCTCTGGTCTGAAAAGCTTGCAGCCCAGCAGTGGAGACAGCCTGGAGGCAACCAGCCATGACCTAGGACAGGGGAATTCCTGCTACATGGGAACACCCACCTGCTGCTCTGGAAGGAATTGCAGCAAAGGGCCTTTTTTACCCTGGCTTCCCAGCTAAGTGCCATCCTGGGAGGCCAGGAGTTGCGCATCCTTCACCTCTCAGCACCTCTGTTCAGAAGGACCTGAAGTCCTGCTATGAAGGTGCAGCCCCCAGAGAATAGCGTCGCTGCTTCCTCAGGGGCTATCTGTCCACCCTCTCAGTGTCCTTTACTGCCCTCATTCCTCAAAGTCTTTGTCCTCCTCTGTCCTAGGTCAAAATAATTGCAAGGGCCTGGGAAAGGCCATTAACGAGCCCTTTTACTCTCTTTCTTTATCTAGATTCCTTGCTTCTCCTCTCCATGCTGAATCTCAGCTACTTAGGCTCCAAAATCTATGGTCTAGTTTTCATTCTTACTTTCTTTAACTAAATGCAAATTCACTTTCTAGAGCCTTTTTCTTTCGGTTGGCCCTGTTGTGGGAGGGGGGAGAGGGATTGGGCTTTGTAAACTTCTGCTTAATTCACATAGATTTTCTTTATGAGAGGAAGTATCTCAATATTGACTAATTTGCTTGTCATTGAACATTTTTAAGGATTTATTTATTTATTTCTCCCCTCTCCCCCCCACCCCGGTTGTCTGTTC
Organism: Dasypus novemcinctus; assembly: GCF_030445035.2. Lineage (NCBI taxonomy): Eukaryota > Metazoa > Chordata > Mammalia > Cingulata > Dasypodidae > Dasypus > Dasypus novemcinctus. Next base: position 49,696,954 of record NC_080695.1, on the reverse strand, counting down.
TCTGTGTCTATTTGCTGCATCTTCTTTGTCCACTTCTGTTGTTGTCAGTGGCATGGGAATCTGTGTTTCTTTTTGTTGTTTCATCTTGTTGTGTCAGCTCTCTGTGTGCAGCGCCATTCCTGGGCAGGCTGCACTTTCTTTCAAGCTGAGTGCCTCTCCTTATGGGGCGCACTCCTTGTGCGTGGGGCTCTTCTACATGGGGGACATCCCTTCATGGCACGTGTGCCATTGAATTTTTAAACTATTTCCTCACTGTGAAAATGATGTATATATATGTATATAAGTACATATATGTACATGTATACATACATATATTTTCCCTGATGCTAAAGATATCTAAGTCCTTGTTGTATTGTGACTGTGGGTATCATTTTTGCAAGAGGCAGCTCAGATCACATGCAAAAACACCTGTGAAAGAATGAACAATGCCATCAGAAGAGGGGTGGACCAGCAGGTAGCTGAGGGCATGTTTGAAAGGGCTCAAGAATGGATGCAACTCCAATTTCAGCTCCTGAAGGTAACCTGCATCCAAAACCAGGGGGTGCACTATGGCATGGAAGAAGCAAGGACTGAGGCTGGAAGAAATAGTCATTATGTGGGTTCATATAGAGCTGGATGACTTCTGCCAAGTGGGCCTGACATGCCCAGGGGGCAGGAGAGGAGGCCTGCCAGCGCTTGCCATTCTTGCATCACGGCAGTGCTTGCTGGAGTTGGGCTATCTTCTGGGGCTGTGGCTTCATAAACAAAGTCTCCTCATGTCTCCTGTGCTCATCCTGTGTAAAGAGTCATCCATGTAATAATCCTGGCGACACCTGGTCCTGTGTCTAGGACTTGAACTCTCTTCATCAACTAGTTCATCTTGGCCCCCAGCAGCTCTGAGATGTGGGTAATATTACTGTTCTCATTTCATGGATAAGGAAACTAAGGCACAGACAGGTGTATCCACAGGTCCTGGGGCTAATGGCTGAGGTAGGATTTGGGACCAGGTGACCTGGCTTCACGGTCCCAACTATAACCATAATCTTAAGACCAATTTTTTTTAAGGAGAGAAATCCCTTATCGAAATAAAATTTTAGTCATTCAGAAGATGTCAATAAACAATTATAGGTCAATCTGTATGGTGTGTAGATTTAGAATTCATTTTGTCTGCCTCAGGAGACAGTTCCCAACAGCTTCCTCTGAACTAGTACTTCTGTCAGGTATGTTTGGACCATCTTGTCTCAGATCAGGAACTTGGGTCTTACCCATCCATCCCCCAAATGATATAAATATAAATACCTCGTCAGAGTCAAAGTTCCTGTTGGCCTTCTCCTTGACCATGTGAGTCTCCAAGTTTGTCTGCTCAGTCCAGGTTGAGCTGACCATCTTGTCTCTCCCAAACCCCTAAGGAACCTGACTTCCTGCTAGTTTAAAATACCTCTGAACCAGCACCCAGTAACATCCCACACTTGCCTGTACCCAATCCCTTCCTCTACTCCCACCACTGCAGCTTTGAAAAACATATTTTTCCTTAATATGTATGTAATTTCCTTGAAGGAAATAAAGAGATACTTCATTTCCCAGTAGCAGTTTAGTTTCAGTGGTTTGACTTATTACCACAAGCTACAAGTACATGCAGAAAATAGGCTGAGCTCGACAGTGGCCAGTCCCATTGGAGTACATAAAAATTAGAATGTAAGGTGCCCAGGAAAACAATTCCTTTAAAAATAATTACTATATTGACCATGTGTAATCTTTCTTAAACCACAGAGATGTAAGAAGTTAAAATTGGGCAAGATGATGGAGAATTCCTAGTTGTCATTGGCTTGATTCATGCTAAGAAGTGAGGGGTTTCACCCATCTTTGCTTATACACTATTAGTGCAAATGTCAATACAGTAAAAAAAAAAAAAAAGGCAAATGATAACTTAATATTCTAAAACTAGTTTTGACCTAGTAGATGCCCTTAAGGGACTTCAGAGCACAAAATTTGAGCACTACTCTCTTAGACAAATCATTCAAGCAGGTTATTTAACTGAGAAGTAGTGGTGATAGTTCAACCTACCCTGATGCCACTAAGGTTGTCAGGAAGTTTAAGTAATATTTGAAACTGCTAAAGAAAATGGTAATTATAATATTATTTCTGGGAAGGACCAAAGTAACATGGCTTAATGGCTTGTTTGTTGGGAGACTTGTGTTCAAGTCCCTGTTAGGCCCAGAATTAATATGACCTTTGACAATTCCTAAACATCTCTAAGATTTCATTCCTCATATCAAAATGAGGGAGAGAAACTAGATTACTTCAAATTTTTGACTTCTTTAAACTGATAGAATTATAAGCCCTTCCCTCTTTGTTTTAATATCTTTACCTAAGTAAGATCAAAATGGATTCAGCCATGGAGGTGGGTCTAAGTGTTTTATTATTTTTCATTTTAAACTTAGAAATAAATACAGTTCTATTGCTGTTGGCATGGTTTGTGTTTCCTATTTCAAGTGAGGCATGTGGAGGATTCTTTTAGCCATAATAGAGTATCACAGGGTCCAGTAGCCTTAAACAAGTACAAATGGACACAATTTATGGAATAGCAGCTTTCCTACATTGGATAACAGTCAGCACAGGATATGATCCCTGAAAGAAGATGACAAACAAGGTGAGCCCTAGAGAGATTTTCTAGGCCACAGCACAGGGATGTGGGACCCAAAAAGAGCCTGGTGCTCTCCATGAGTTGTGGAGAATTCAAAATTTTGGGGAGCAAAGGTGGTTAGCAGTCACAAGATAGGGTGCCATAGAGGAGAGAGCTGGACAGAGGGAAAGCTCCAGAGATATGAAGTGGCCCTTGAGCCTTTGATAAGTACATGCAAGAGAGCAAACCACTGTGGATGGGGAAAGAAACACCCAAAGGAGCAGGCAGAACAGTCCACACAGCTCATGTGGAGCCAGAAGCAGCCTGAGGGGAAAGGCCTCTATACACACACAACACCAAGGAGAGGAGCTCAGTAGAGGAGTCAAAATAGCTCTAGATGAAAGGTCATTGTGCACCCACCAGCAAGGTTTAAAATGTATAGTAACAGTAGAACACAGACCAGGAGGGGAGAAATGAAAGTATATTCTTGTAAGGGTTTAATACTTGATACTTTATACTAGTAGCAAAATGAGTTAGTGTTACTTGACTAGACTGTGATAAATTAAAGATATATATTATAAGCCCTAGAGCTATCACTAAAAATCAAATGATATATGTAATAAGCCATTAAAGGAAAGAAAATGCAATATTAGAAAACTACTCAACTCCCCAAAAAAGTCATCACATAGGAGAAAAGTAATGCAAACCAAAATGTACAAATAGAAGAGTCATGTGGTCTAAATTCTAAAGACTCCAACTAAAAGGCAGAGATGATCAGATTAGATAAAAAAGCAAGTCCATTTTACTATATGTTATCTATAAGAAACCCACTTTAAACATAAAAATGTGACTAGAGTACAAGTCAAAGAGTATAAATATATATACTCTTGAATATTACCCTGAAAAGAATAGTTATATTAATATCAGAAGAGGGAGTTGTAGAGAAACAGAACATAGAGGAATCCCGTTATTTTTTAATTTAAGGTTTATATAATCCAAGTATCTTTTAAAAAAATAGAAATACATCTTTAAAAATATCAAAAGAAAAAAGTTTCAGAGTAAGGAGTATTACCAGGATTAAAGTAGACCATTTCACAGTGAAAAAGAGGTGATATCATCAAGAGGACATAATCCTAAATAGTTACATACCAAATAACAATGTTTCAAAATACATGAAGCAAAAATTGCTAGAACTAAAAGTAAAATTCACCAGACTCTCATTGCAGTTGGAAATTTCAGCATCTCCATTATCTCCATTTGATGATTGAAGGAACAAGTAGAAAAACCTAACAAGGATATAGAACTTTACCTAATTGTGACTTGTAGGATACTCCTCTCAACCACAGAAGAATACACATTCTTTTCAAGCGTACTTGGAGTATTTAGCAAGATAGATCGTATCCACCATAAAACAAGTCTCAATGGAGTGAAAAGATGGAAAACATACAGAGTATGTTCACTGACCATAATGGAATTAAATTCAATACCAATAACATCAAGAAATCTGGGAAACCTCCAAATAACCAGAAACTAAACATCACACTTTGAAATAACCCATGGGCCAAGGGAAGACTACAGATTCATATCTTGCTGGGTTTACTTCTCTCTCTTCCAAATTTTAGTTTTACCTAAATAAAATTTATCAAAGCTGTCAGAAGCCAAGGAGTTAACTTTAGCCAATGCTTAGAGGGCCAGGCAGACTGGTTTTGGCAGTGGAGCTGTTTGTTAATTGCCTGAAGAATGCAGCAAAGACCTGTCTGCCAGAAAGGCACCACCCTGGCAGAGTGGAAGAGACTGGGGCAGAGTCCTAGGTCCTGGAAAGGGGCTTCTTATCTGGGTTAGAGACTTAAGGCTGATAGTGATATGATGTCAGAGAGAAGGTCAGAACTGAAATCAGGCAATAAGGGCATTGGGCACAGAGCTCAAAACACAAGGGTGGCATCCAGAGGATGACAGAAGGTTGAGGGAAAGGTCTGATGGTGCAGGAGGTTAGCCTGGGGGACAAGAGTCTTTCACTGTACTCCTTAGTCTATCCCAGCAGCCATGTCACGGTTTCTAATTCACAGCAGGAGAGAAATTAAATTGCTCAAAACCATGGAGTGGGCTCGGGTGTGCCATTACATACATTAGTTTTTGAAAATACAACTTTAAATGATGGCTCAATAGTCTCATGTAGAGATGTACTATTATTTCTTTACCCATGATCTTAGTTTTGAACATTAAATGCTGTTCTATTCCTCTCCATTGTAAACAACACCTTGAAAAATATGTTATACCTAAGTCTCCATCCTCATTTCCAATTTTTTGTTTTTGATCAATTTCTAAGAGTTCCATTACAGGTCCCAAATATAAGAGCATTTTTAAATCTCTTCAGAAAAGTTGTCCCCTTATTGGCAGAGAATGAGAATTCCTGTTTCACTGATCCCTTACCAACAATGGGCATAATTATTTTCTTTGGTGGGTTAATTGGACCTGATTTTTTAACTTAGTGCCTTGCATTTCTTGGGTTACTGTTGAAATTAATGAGGTAGAACACTTTCATGTATAGTTTAATTTCTTCTTAATGAATAGTCCTTACATGCCATTTCCCTAAGGTTCTCCATCACTTTCTTTTCAGCTTGGCCACATCTTAACTGAAAATAACATCTTCAAGAGTTTCCATTTGCAATGGGTCCACAGGAAGGTGGATTAAGATTCAGAACATGCCTATGTCAGGGGACACCCTTCAGTCTTCCACAGTGACCCATTCAGGGGGAGGTCTAGAGCCAGGCAAAGGGTCTACCTACAGCAGGGTCTCCCTGAGGCCCAGCCCCAGTGCAGGGCACACAGCAGAGGTGAGAAGGTGGGCTTCTCACCTGGACTCCCCCACCAGGGAGGCCTGTGAATTGAGGGGACATCTTCCAATCTGGGCCTCAGTGTCCTGGATGGCAATTAGGGGGTGGGAAGGGGCCTCTGAGACCCTGACTAATCTGAAATTCAGGGACTATAAACAGTCCTGGTCACTGCTTTATGGGTGTGGACCTTTTAAAGCCTAACTCAGAACAGAACACTTTCCTGTGCAAAGCCCAGCAATGGCTCCCTATTTCATGGCAGTAAGAATCCAACCCTTCAGCACTTGCCTCAGTGGCTGCCATGGCCCTATGCTGACCCTGGCAGGCTCACCCAGGCTCTCTGCTCTCCCCAGACCCATTTGGCAAACAGCCTCACCTCCCTCCAGGATCTGCTGAAATTCTACCTTCTTCAGGATACCTTTCTGTCCAACTTATTTATACTGTGGCTTGAACTCCCCATCCCTGCACTCAGATCCCTCTTTCTTTCCTCGTTTTCCTTTTCTTCACAGTCCTCATTCCCTCATAACACATGATATAATGTTCTCATTTATTTTGGTTATTTTTTATTGTCTGTCACCAAAAACAAAAATGTAGGCTGGACAAGGGGGTCATCTCTCCTTTGTTCACTGCTGTCTCCCAAGCCTAGCACATAGTAGGAGATCACTGCATATTTCTAGAATGGATGGATGGGTTAACAAATGAATGAACAAATACATGGTTCCTTGAAATCTAAAAGTAGTAAAACAGGTATGAATGAATTTAGAATGACACCGTTTTCCACATTTGCTAGTTTTCCCTCCCTCCCTTCCTGGCTGCTAGGTGGGGGAAGGGGCATAAGGACATCAGGAAAACTGGGCTGTTGAGATGAAATCACCAACTTCTAAAGTTCATGGGTTTGTGGTTTGACTTTTTCTTTCTTTTTCATTTCTAAGAGGAAAACAATGAGCTCTGATTTGGGGAAATTCAAGCCAGATTTGATCTGCATCCCCAGGATTTTTCTTCTTTGATCCTCCTCTCTTGAGTGTTTAGTAGGAGAGGGGCTGAGGCTGAGCAGGGGCAATGAGAGGAAGGAAGTGATGTGGACAGAGGTGGACAAAGGGAGGGAGACCACAAGCTTCACTGAATCAAAATCATTGCCACATGCTGGGAGTCTACTAAACTAAAACAGCCAAATGGTAGGCCCTGTGGGAACCTCTACTCCCTTACAGGATTTCTCCCTTGAAGGTAGAGAGATGGGGAGAAGGAAGGCAGCAGGAGCTGTGCTTTCTTGTTTGAGGCTGGCCTTGGGGAGCAGCTAGATCTTGACAATCACCAGGTCTTCCTGGGGACAGAAGGGAGGACAGGAACTAGATGAGGCCTGGGTGGACTTGTTGGGAGGACAGGGCAGAGGCTGTGTCTTTGCTCACATGGGGCCCCCTCCTCACTTCCACTCCCATCCATGTCCCAATGTCTACTCAGAATCAGGTTCATATAGCACCTCCTCCAGAAAATTGACCTTGGTGTCACCCCCATACTCCTACTCTCCATTCCAACAGGTCTCCCCAGTCTCTGAGACTGAGGCTCTCCCCATAAATCTAAAAGGAGGATAGAGCCATGAATGTCCTGCCCAGGTGGGTCTCTCATTTCCACCACACCCACCCACACAAGAAGTAACACAGCTGCCCACCTTCCTCCACTTTTGAAAGTGGATCAGTCTCCCTTTTAGGGTAGACAATATCCCTCAGAAAGGGTCCCCTAGTTACTAGCCATCCCCATTCCCTCTTCCTGAACTACCATGAGGGCCCAGCAGTAGGCAGGACCTGTGCAGGGTTCTGGGCCCCAGAGGAGGGGGTGTTGTCTCGTTCGAGGGCTCGGCCTCGCTTATGCCCAAGAGTCAGGGGGGGCTCACTCCTGCCTATCCACCGGCGGGAGGTACTCCTGAAAGGAGCACCAGTTCTTCCAGGCGTGGGGGACGCGTGGTTAGAAAGGAACCACAGAGACCCCCTGAGCACAGGAACAGGTCTGCTTTATTACGGAAGTACACTTGTTTATATAGGGTTGGGTGGAGGGAGGGGTTGGAGCTAGGGTGGGCTAGCTACAGGGTGGTAGAGGATAGGTGGAAGTGGGCGGAGGGCTATGAGGTAGGTAGTGTCTAAGGAAGGAGGCAGATTATATGCTAGCAATGTGGGCGGGACTGGCGGGAAGGACTGCAACGGCTGGAGGCGGAAGATAACAACGGCTGGGAGAAGGGGTGGAGGGAGGCAGTAACAAGGGGGACCTGGGGGAGAGGCTGAGGGACCTCCAAACCCAACCCTCTCTGATGACAGTGGAGAGACAATCAGCCATAATGGACTACTCGGTCACTTGTGGGTTGCCTGACCTAGGATGGGCCCTACTTCACTCTCCCTCATGGTCTTGCCTGAGGAGAAGCTGCACCCCGCTCAGCCCACACCTCACACACTTTAACAGCCAGGTGACTCTGCTGCCTCAGCAGAAGACCCAAACTGCAGGCTTATTCTCAGCCTCCACATACTAGTCTGAAAGAAGGCCAATGCACCCCAGCTCCCAGGGCAGCTGTGAGGCTCTCAGGAGATGTGGTGTGCCCAATGCTGAGAGCTCAGGGCTTGGGGAGGGGGCTCTCCTCCCAAAGCTCAGGCAGCTCAAGAAACCATGGAAACATCACCTTAAATCATGCTGCCCAGGCACATTCATCCTTTCTAATCCCCAAAACAGACTCAATTCTTTCTCCAGTTTTCCAAAAGGCAAACAAAACAGCACAGACTATTCAAATCACATGACCAAGGTCTCTTTGTTAATGAAAAGAATTTAAAAAATAACTTGATATAGTCACAGCTCATAAAACTGTACCCATATTCTATTTTTTACCTTGAGCTTTGATATAGGCCTTCTCTGCCTTTGCTACAAAATTATTACAGTAGTATTGTCAACTATAGTTTATGAGTGACATTAGTTATATTTTCCCCATGTATCACTATATTCTTAACACTTTGTAGTAGAGTAACATTCTTGTATTTGTATTATTAACCACAATTCTCATCTACAACTGAAATCATTATATTATACAGTCCCTAGGTTATCCTCCAGCAGTCTTTCAGTTAACATTAACCTCCATAGATGACTCCTTTCAGTCACATTTATAAACCTGCAGTGTTAGTTATACTCATTTTAATGTTTTACCACCAACTCTACCTCAGTCCACATATTTACAATCCCCCTTATTAAACATTCTACATACATTTAGCATCAGATGACCACCTGAATGTCCCTCAAATACTTTTCTTGTGCCTCCATGCCAAAGAGGGTCACCACTAAGTAGCTAGCTGTCCAAGCAAGAAACCTGGGAACATCGTATTTTCTCCTCTGTACTCTTACTCCCAAATCCAGCCAGTCATTTGTTCTGCAGATTTCACCACCAGAATCCCTCCCTGGTCTATCTTCCTCAGTTCATGCCCACTACCACTTCCCAGTATTGGCCTCATCCTCACTCTTGTGGACCTCTGTGCTCAGTTCCTAGCTATTCTCCTTAATTCCAGTCTTGCCTACTGAGATTCATCCACACCAGGCACCTGAATTGTCTGTTAATCTGCACAGCCCAAAACCCCTGCCTCATTTACCATTACTCATTTTGAAGTTTCTTAGTGATATAAACTCATTTGTCTTTACCTTTCCCCATTTTTGCTCAAGGTCTTTTTTCTAGTTGCATTGTTAATTGGTGCTTGGTAGTGATCCATTGGTGCCAGGGAGGCTCACCCCCAGGAGTCATGTCCCACCTTGAGGGAAAGTAGTGTATTTGTATGCTAAGTTTGGCTTAGAGAGAGGCCACATTTGAGCAACAAAGAGGCCCTCAGGAGGTAACTTTTAGACAATAACACTACACTGAGTTTCAATTTCACAAGACAAGGTTCTTTAGTACAATCATCAGTATCAAAGGTCAGACACAGTAGTCCATCCTCCTTAACCAAGCACCACCCCTGTCTCAGGGGTTCTTACTCTCCCATTAGAGAATGTAGTAGTATTTCCCAGTGTGTAAATTGGATGTTCTTTCAGTTATTGTTTAGATCTCCACAGACTGTGATAATGCCCCTTGAGCACCTGAGCACATTCAAATGCCTTAACACCATGCTTCAGGTGAACCCCCTCACATACATTCCACCATCACTCCCCTACCACAACTGTGATCCTTTTGTGATCCAAAACCTGTCCAAAGATGAAGCCAAGAAAATAACTAAATAAAAGGAATAAGAAAATGAAATAATAATGAGAGTTTTAGAAATAACACAAAATACAAAATTTGTTTAAAAAATAAAAAGAAATTTAAATAATAAAAAATATATATTTTTAGACATTCTGTCTTTCAGCCCTGTAAGATTTGTTGTCTTATATGTACAGTCACATATTCTTCCATATAGTCCCCCAGTGACTTTTTACTTTTTCACTTTATCTTGAAAGAACCTTTAGTTACAGAAAAGTCATATATAGAATATAGGGGATTCTTATACACCCAATGCCCTTCCCATTTTCCCTTCCCCCCATTATAACATTTTAGATGTAGATGGTTTATTTTTTACAATTGATGTACAAATATTGAAGCATTGCTTTTAACCATGGCCCATGGTTTACATTAAGATTTACATTTTGGACTGTACACTTTTATGAATTTTGATGAAATTTGTAAACTACAATGTAAACCACTATCCATGTGGTGCATCAGTGCTCCAAACTGTATTCACCAAATGCAATGTTGTGCCATGATGATGAAAGAGGTTTTTGATGTGGGAGGAGTGGGGTGAGTGGGGTGGGGGATATAATGAGACCTCATATTTTTTAAATGTATCATTTAAAAAAAACAAGAAGGAAAATTAATTAATTAATTAAATGGCCTGTATCCATTATTGCAAGATCATGTAGAACAATTCCAATACTGCAATAGTGCCCTATGAAGACTCTATTCTAGGCTTCCCTCCATCTCTCCTTAGGCATTATGGTAACCACTAAGTCTCACTTTTTGAAGAACAAATTTCATCATTACTTGCAATAATATTGAGGGCTTGAAATATTGGTCTCTCTTTTAGTAGCCACTGCCTATGTTCTCAGGGGACTCTTGCCCCTCTATTTGGGAACTTTGCATGACTATCCAGAATGGGAATTCAATATTTTCCAGTTTATTGTCTGGGGAGCTGCCCAATGGTACAACACAATATGACAAGATGAATACTTACATATTCCATAGAAACCTCCCCCAGGTGCACCCTGCCTTGTATGCACCCCCACATCCAACATCCTATACCAGTAATTCTCCCCTGAATATTTACCAACACATTCCCAACATTGTAGTTTAAACCACAGACCTTCAAATCCCCAGAGTTCACCTGCTCCTCCCCCTGTGTTCAACTGATTGGATGGGACTCCTCACATGGTTGAAGGCAATCTCCTCAGTTATTTGTGGATGTAACCAGCACTAGATGCAATCAAGTGATAGCTTAATTACACAAAATACTCTAACAAGCAGGCCAGTGCTTTCTTGACTGCACAACAGCGCAGCATAAGCTAGCTAAGTCCTCACATGGGCTGAACCACCACAGGCACCTATGCACAGAAGGGGAGACTGAGGCCCATGGTGGGAAGGAGGGACTTGTCCAAGATCCACAGTGGCTCCTCTCTTGGGAATGAATTTGTGGCTTCAGAGTGTCTAGCCAGCATTCTGTCTGCATCACAGCAGGGTGCTCATGGTTGGACTCTTCCAGAAGTGGGCAAATTAGAGAAAATTCATTTCATAGAACTGTCAAGGGTCCCATGGGGGAAAGCAGGAACCCAGCCTGGATGCTTCTGTGCAACACTGTCCACTTTTCCCTTGGGAGATAAGATGAGTGCCCATGAGCCTTAGAGCAGCATTCAGTGTCCTCATGGCCTGTTCCTGCACAGCACACATGCCATCCTCAAGGCATATGTGATTTCCACATTCCTCCTTCCTCCCATTCATCAACAATCATTCTATTACATCCCCAACATGAGCCAGAGAAAACTGGAGATTCAAGTCTGAGACTCAAGGAGCATGTGCCCTGGCCCTTTTCCTCTATGTTGTGGGTCCCTGTGTAACACTTTCTCTGCTAGTCTAAGGATAAATATATGCTCATCTGTCCTGGACCATCCATGGATTGCTCCTTCTTGACCTTCATGTTGAGCTCTGTGTTCTCAGCACCTGGCACTACATCTGGCACAGAGCTGGTCTGAGGAATATTTCTTGACTGAACAATTATTGGATCATTCTACTTACCATTAAGGGTAAGGGAAAGTTGGCTTTCAACTAGTTGACATGCCAGTGGAGAGGAAAGGAGGACAGGTGAGCCAGGGGCAGCCCTAGTCCCTACTGTCCAGGGACATCCAGGTTGGAGGGAGAACCCCACAATGAAATAGGGAATCTTTACTTCTGTCCTGAACCATGGTACTGTGCATGCTAAGAGCAGCACTGACTCAGAGGTGCAAGTGATTCTCCATGCCCAGGACTGGTACAAGTGCTTTACAGGAGTTTTAAATTGACCAGGAGCAGTGAGGGTGAGAAGTTCAGGAGGCAGGAAGTGGAGGTCATGCCAGTTGGGAGAAATGGCATGTGCAAATGTGCCAGGCAGGAGACTTCAAGTCCTTTGTGTGGTGGGAAGTTACAGGGTGGTCTGCAGGGAGGGGCATGCAGGGCTGGATCACTAAGGGCCTTAGTGAGCACTGGCTCCTCCTGCCCATAGGCTCCCTCCTCATCCTCAGGCTGCAGAGCCTCCTTGCCCTGGTGCTCATGGACAGCCTGGTACAGTCCATCATCCACAGCCAGGACCTGGACATGCTCCAAGCTATGGTGGCTCCCAGGCACTATGAGCTCCAAGTCCCCATACATTGATGGGAAGGAATATCTCTCTAGAAATCTTTCTACTCTTCTTTTAAACATAATAGACTTTTCAGCTTTAGAAAAAAATAGAGAGAATACATTCCTACACATGTGGCTTCTCCTTGCAAGAAATAGACCAATATTGATACAATTTTTGTAATCAAAACCCATAGTTCACATGAGGGTTCACTCTTTGTGTGAACAGTCACGGGTTTTGACAAATGCATCATGCCCTGTATCCAGCAATCCATGATCCTACAGAATAATTGTACTGCCCTAATAATGCACTGTGCTCCCCCAGTCATCCCACCCACCCAGCCCCCCAAAACCACAGGAACCACTGATCTCTTTACTGTCTCTATAGTTCTGCTTTTTCCACAGGGTCATGTAGTTGGAATCACACAGAACTGAGCCTTTGCACACTAACTACTTGCATTTAGCAACAGGCCTTGAAGGTTCCTCCATGATTTTTGTGGCTCGATACCTCATTTCTTTTGTGTGTGTGTATGTGTCTTTATTTATTTTTTTTAATATTACTTTAAAAAAATATGAGGTTCCCATACACCCCCCACCCTTCTCACCCCCCTCCTTCCCCCATAGCAACAATCTTTTTAATGCTGAAATACATGCCATTGTAGGGCTGTGTAGTTTGCTTATCCATTTACTATGATTGGGCATCTTGGTCACTTCCACTTTTTGTCAGTAATAAATAAAGCCACTGTAAACATTCCTGTGCAGGTTTTGTCATGGACATGATTTTCAACTCTTTGAGGAAATAGCTTGGAGTGTGAATGCTGGGTCCCATGGTAAACCTCTACCCAGCTTCATAAGAAACTTCCAAACTGTATTCCAAAGTGACTGAACCATTTTGCATCCCTACCAGCAACGAATGATTACTCATGTATCACCACATCTTCACAAGAATTTGTTGTTGGAGTTCTGGATTTCACCCCATCGCCTGGAGTATATATTGGAATTGAACTGCTTGAATCTGTAAGCCCTTAGTGATTTATGATGTTAAACATCTTTTCTTACACATTTACCATCTACATACCTTCTTTGTTGAAGGGTCTGTTTCATTTTTGCTGTTTTCTAATTTCAATGTTTTCCTATTATTGAGTTTTAAGGGTTCTTTGGATATTTTGGTCTTTGGAGCTATTTATACATCTGTATCAAATATTTCAGTAAAGACAAGGGTCCCACATGGCAACATCTGGCACTGCAGTCATGTCAGATGAAGCAATCCCAGAGCAATGCTGGGAAGGTAAAGCCTTGTCTGACACACTCTCTGGATTTTGGGGTTCAGTGCACAGGTTGGCATGCTCTCTGTGGAACACTATCACACCAACTCTGTGCTAGTCAGCTTTTGTCACATCCTGATGACAGGCCACAGAGAGGAACCTGAGTGGGACATCACACACTGGTGCCTAAATTAATCAGCAGATATTTTTTCATGTTTGATGCTACACTGGGATTGGACAGCAGGGACACTGAGGTGGCCGAGGTTCACTACCTTTGTGTCCCTGCTCTCCCACACCTGTGCTGGGGAACCCTTCTTCCCATGAGCTCAGGAGAATGAGCACCCAGACAGGCTGGCCATGGGAGCCTCCAGACCATGTGTCCTTGTCCTGGTATCTGGCTGCTCCCATCTGCTGGCCGAGTCCTCCCTCTCCATTTGCCTGAGTCCCAGCTGCTGGAACAGGCCCCATGCCAGGCACCTTCCTAGTAGAGCTCAGCACAAGCTCTCCATCCATGGCATCACCTCTAGCTCCCTTCGGGCTCCTGAATGTCCAGCCCCAGCCCACACTGCAGGCGTAGGCACCCCCATCTCCTGGTAGCCCACCCAGGAGCCTGTTGTCAGAGTGTGGGCACACCACCAATCTGGGCTGTCTTCATCACTGTCCTGGAACGCAGCAGATGCCCGGTTCTGTGGGTCAATCTCACATCCCTGGGGACCCCTCAAGTCCCCAGACAACCCTGTCCAGGTCCTCCTGCCACACCAAAGTCTTTCTGGGTAGCTCTGACCACAGCCTCTTTGATTGGGCAGAGGCCCACTGTGTTACCCTGGTCTCTCTGTACTGACATATTCTGGGACCCCGTGTCTCTGCAAGGCCCAGGATGAGGTGGCTTTTGCTGCAGAGCCTAATCAACTACCCAGACTCATCGAGCCCAGCACATCCACAGAGGGTCACAGGTCCAAATCTCCCTGGGTTTTGCTGATGAGCCTGGAGACCTGACTCTGACCCCTGAGAAGGGCTCCTTGACCAGGCCAGGCTGTCTGGCCTGAGAGAAGGACCATGCTCAAGAGCAGCTTTCCCTGCCATGTGAGGAGCAGTAGCATGGGAGGTTCAGGTGGCAGGCAGCGCCTGTCCCTCAGGATACAGCTTACCTGGTGGAGTGTCAGGATGGTTTCACAGCCTTGGGGAAAGCAAAATAAACTCAAGAAATGGCCTGTACTCTTCATGGTGTGAAGGCAGCCTAGGGGACTGAAATGTTAAGAAGCACTTGGTCTGGCTACCAGATAGAGCTTCCTGTCACTGAGGAAGGTTGGCATTGTAATGCCTGAGATCTTAACTGTCAGGACAGATTTCCCCTGAAAGTAAGTGTGGGCTTCCATTGACAAGGTCCTCCTTACTGCTCCTTTCAAAGTCTCAGGGCTGGTAGGAGAGGAGTAATCTGTGATCCTGGCCACTGGGGGGAGAAAACAGCATGAACCGAGCCATATCTCCCCATGGCCAATGGTCAGACTGGGCTGGGTGTGAGCACGAAGCAGCAGCACAGGTTCTCAGGGATGAGGCAGGCTCGGTGGGATAGTGGCCTCCAGAGGGAAGCCAGGATGGGTGGCAGCACATTCCAGGTAGGGAGCTACAGGAGCACAGTCATGGGAACAGGGGGGCCCAGGAGAGGACTGAGGGGTGAGAGCCATCTGGTGTCAGGGTGCAGGGCCTGGGGTTGGTTAGCAGGACCCAGCTGCCAGGTCCTGAGGCCTAGGATTTGCCTTTTATGTAGAGAGCCCAACACTTACCAAATGCTTTTTTTTTTTTTTGGCAGGTTCCTGGGATTGAAACTAGGACCTCTTCATGGGAATTAGGTGGTCACCCACTGAGCTACACTCACTCAATGTTTGACTTTTCAAAATCCCTCGAGCAGCCCATGAAAGGGCCCCGGATGCCAAGAGCAGGGCAGAGGTAAGACTCTGCCCACTTCAGCCATCACAGAGCATTGAAATTCCAGCATCTTTATTGAGCACTGATGGTAAACTAGTCCTTTGTTAACCATTATAATCCTGCCTTTATAGAGTTAGAAAACTGGTGCTCAGAGTGTTCAAACCCTCAACATACCACTTTTTAGTGGTGAGACCTTGGTCAAGTTCTTTTAGCTCTCTGTACTTCAGCTTCTTTATTTATATTAAAAGAGGGCAATACGCTCTGGCTTTCAAATTGTTTTGAGGATGAAGGAAGTTCAAGCACTCTAAAGTTAGTGCCTGACATATCCTAAACTTGCAATACGTATCAGTGATTGGTATCTGTATTGTGATATTTTGTGATGACTTGTGCAGGGTCTGCCTGCCCATCTCTAAGCTGTCAGCTCCATGGAGAAAGAACCTTCTCCAATTTTTCTCCCCATCTCTGGGCTATAACATGGTGGTCCCCTGGAAGGACTAAAGAAATGAGGCAATGATGGATGAGTTGCTTAGCCATAACTTCACTTACTGATAACAATCATGGTGGAGGGGCCAATAGACCTGAAGTCAGAAGCACTTGGTTCTAGTCCCTTCCCTACCACTATCTTGGATCGATTTAATCTAAACAAGATCTAAGGCTACCACTGTCACCAATCCTCCGCATTTGCCTTCAGCCAAGCCTGACCAAGCTCCAGCTCCATGTACGCGCCACTGCCTGGATGTAGGATGGCTTCCGAAGACCTGGCCCTGCCACCATCAGTGGCCTCATTTGGTGTTCTTGCAGCAGTCATCCTAAACACCTCTCCCCAATGGCTTCTGAGCTCCCCAAGGGCAGGATCCAGTCCCACTCAGCACTGGATCCCAGTGCCCAGTGTGTGCCTTGTGCACACAAAGGCTAGGCGGGGTTCGAATGTATAAAGCATGTCTACCCCTTGGAAGTCCACAAGAAGGAGTGAGAAGAGGAAAAGAGCTGGCTGTGATTTAAGGGCATGAGTACTATAATAAATGGACCTGAAATGTTCTATGGAAACTTGGAGGAGGGAACTATTCATCTGCCTGGGGAATGCCAGGGAAGACTTCTTAGAAAAGGTGACAAATGAGCTTTGTTCTATATGATGTGCCAGAGGGCACACCTTATGCCTGATGGATGGAAGACAAGGTGATCCTTCAGCACTGACATTCAGTGACTCTGGAAGTTTGAGATCTTATTAGGCAAGACACATACCAAGGAGGAAGCTCATCTCAGTGCCATTGACTTCTCTTTCATCCAGGGATCCAGCCAAGGGCAGATGTAGTGGATGAGGACAAGTGTGATGACATTTCAAGGAACTGATCAAATCTCAGGAGGTGGAGAGCCAGGAGTACCTGTTCTTCTGTGTCCCAAGCTGATTCCTCCTGTGTCCAGGATCAGACATGACACTAGGGATGTTGCAGAGACCCTGGGAACCTCCAAGATGCAGGCATCCCTTGAATCACAACTCCTGAACCTCAGAAGCCACCATTGTCTTATTGTCAGCAATGATTTTTGGGAGATGCACAGGTAAGATCACTTGGAAATCACATGCACCTATGAACATGGGTTCAAACAGTCTGTGGGCACCCACTCTTGGCCAAGTTCTGTGTTGCTCAGTAATTTGGTTCAAGAAGCAGGGGCCCAGGAAAACTAGTTCTTGGAGCCCTGGGGTAAGAATAGAGCAGATGACAGTGGGACAAGACTGAGACAGCAATCCAGGAGTGGGAGTGAGCTTATGAAGATCACACAGCCCTGCCCAGGGCTGATTTGAGTTATATTCAATGTTACCTCCATCACCTTCCTGTTTATTCCATGTCTATATCTGTGAATTCAATCTGTTACACAAGACTATGGGGTTTGCAGTGTTCGCCCCACATTGACTTGGCCATGTGCCCAGGATGCAGATGCTAGAATGATTCCCAGTGTATTGGGCAGGAGAGTTGGGAAGCCTCAGAAACTAGTGTGGTGTCACAAAACTGAAAAGAAAAGGGAGTCAGGTCTGCACCCAGGTGCGTCTCCTCCTAGCCGGGCCCGAGCTGAACACCGGGCTTCCAGGAAGCTGTGGGGAGGGATGTGTGGGCAGAACTTTGACCACTTAACAAGATGATTTGGGTGAGGGGGATAAACAGACAGACATGCAGAGGGAGTTTTGTGGAGTTTTTAGTCCTGAGAGGGCACTGGGAAGGGGACTGAATGAGGTGACCTCACTGCCTTTGTCACAGACCCAACAGAACTTGGAACCCTGGTAACCAGGCCCCAGATTCCAGAGGCAGCCCCTTCCCAGCTCACTTGGCAGGAGACGCTCGAGAGAGCAGGATGTTCTCCTGCTGCGTTTGCAGACCCCGAGGCTCAGGCCTCAACCAAAGTAGGAATGAGTCCTCTTCCAGTGGCTTTCGAAATTGGTTCAGGCCTCAGCCACAAAGCCCCAGGCCACTGACCAGGAGGTCCCCAAAGGTAACATGGGGTGACCTAGGAACAGCCAACTGAGCACCTGCCACTACTGAGCTCCTGCCTTGGCAGCCCCATGTCCCATCCACCACCCCGTGTGGGGGAGACATAAGCAGGGGCCATGCTGGGAAGCAGCAGGCTGTCAGGGATGGGAACCCAGTAGGTCCTTCCCTGTCACCTTCCAGGCCATGGCTGGAAGGGTGGGAAGGTGTGTCTTGGGGGTGGCTCTCATGTGGACCAGTGTTAATCCTGAGCCCTGAACTGTCATCTCCTCTCCAATGGGGCTGCAGGGAAAGGGTTACCCCCATTTGGGCCTGACCTGGATCTTGGCTCCAAAGAAGTGCTTCATCCCCTGTGGTTTGGGGAAGGCCTCTCACTGACCCTCTTGTCCCACCTGCTGGGCACTGTGTTTGCAGAACTCCATGCAGATGGTAGGGGAACAGCTGGAGGAGGGGCTCGTCTACGCCGTCTACATAGAGAAGGTGCAGGTCCGTCGAGGCCCTGGCCAGGGCCAGCGCTGGTACCAGGTGGGAGTAGGGATCAATGGGGTATGAAACAGCAGGGTGGGGGGGTCCCCAGAGCCTATCTCCCATCTGGCATTCCCCACTTTCTCTCCCAGGGCTTTCTCCCCTGATGTGCCCAATAGCCCACTTCCCAAGGAACCTGGGTCCCCACAACTCCCCACCACACTGCCATTCCATGGACCAGGAGGAGGTCACCTCAAAAGTTTAAGAACCTCAGAAAGGAGGCCTTAGCAGGGATTTCCCTTTAGGGTGGGCTGCAGGGTGGGCCCACGTCAGATCTGTGTGCATTCGGCTGCTGTATTTCTGTTTCCACTCCTTGGCCCCGTGTCCCCGGGCAGCAGTCTTCATGACTGTCCTCCCACACCTGCCCCAAGCCACACAGCTCCTCTCCTTAGGAGGGTTCTTGCCATCTCCCATGACCATCCTCTTGCCCTTCTCAAGTCAGGAGCTGAGGCCTGACTTGGCTGCCAATATTCCAGAAGCGAGGAGGCTTAGAGCAGCGGTTTGGCCTTCAGTGCTGCTGGACCTGGAACATTCCTTTCCTTTTCCCCTTTCAGCACTGGTGACCTGGGCACCAACCATGGGTCCTAAGCAATATTCCCTTCCCCCACCCCAGTAGAGGCTCTTTGGAATGGGCGGGGTGGGTAGGGACACACAGCCCTTTCACCACCAGCGAGCGACACAGGAACTGCCTAAGGCTGGAGCAGTTCCATCACCATTGGCTGTCTCTGTGGGTGGCAGCATCCCTGCAGCCCATATGGAATTGTCTCTTTCCATTTTCCTTTAGTTTCCTGGTCTTAGTTCTGGGTGGCAAATGGCATCATGTGGCTTTGGCCCCATGAGCAGTGGAGGAAGTCGTTTACTGACAGGTGGGTCTGCCAGACCCTGAGGTGTCAGTTCAGCTCCTCGGCCTTGCAGTGGGGTTCCTGCCCCCAGGGACAGCCAGGCTCTTGTCCTTTGCCAGGTCTGGAGTCTCACCTTTCAATTACCTCCTCACCTCCAAATCAAAAGGAGGCCGAGGACCTTTCTCTGCTGGAGACACACACGTGACCCTGGCCTCAAGGCGCTGAGGGCTTGGATACAGCAGGACTGCCCAGAGCCCCAGCCCCACCCAGGGGTCCCCAGCTCTGCCCCTCAGTCATGTGACTCTTCTTCCCACCCTAGAGGATGAATGTCTGGGCCCGCTCGAGGGAGGAGCACCGCATGGTGCGCATGGTCAAGGCAGGCCCGTGGGAGAACCTGGCCGAGCACCTGGTGCCCGCCTTCCAGGAGGGGGACCTTGTCTTTGTCAAGACCTTCCTGGGGACATACCGCGTGTTCACCACCACCGAGCAGGTCCTGCACCTGTTGTTCAGAAGGTGAGTGCCCGCCCCATCCCTGCTGCCTTGACTGCTCTGCCCCCAACTTACTTGTGTCTCAGAAGTGTCATTTCACCCACCGGCCTCAGTTTCCTCCTTGGGCAGGAGGGGGGTCAGGGTACCTACCTGCAGGGTTGATTGTAAGGACTAAGAGTGAGGATGCATGGAAAGTGCTTCCCTGAGCCTGGCTCCCTGGGCAGGGAGGCTGGCGGGGCAGGGTTGTTCCTTAACAGGATTTTCCTCCTCCCAGTGAAGAGGCTCCCGGGCTCCCCCCCTTACTGACCCCGAGTTTCCTCTTTACTCAGGGAGTTTGAGGTCCCTTTTCGGCCTCTGACATTGGTGGCTAAGAGGAGGGACCAGTGTATCCTGTCAGAGGGGTCCAGGTCCACCCTATGCCTGAGAAGGTGCCACTTAGGGCATTTCTTCATCAAGTATATACATCAAGTGTCTACTAGGTACAGGCACTTCCTTAGGCAGCTTCACGCAGTGAACAAAGCCAGCCAAAGTCCCCGCCCTTCTGGGTTCCATTGGAGTTGGGGCTGCAGGCTGTAACAGGTGTCACCTTAAGCAGGGGTACTCTCAAAGAGAGTCAGCCGTGACATGCCCACGTCTCCCCTAGATATGGACAGAGCCTCCGTGGCAGAGACAGGCAAGGAGGATGCCTGGAAATGAGAAAGTAAGTGCACTTGGTGGGGAGGGTAAGGGGCTCTCCTCTCCAGAGACCAGTGTTGGAGTTTGGGGGACAGGTAGCAGGGAAGGACTGGGCAGAACACAAAGCCCCACCCATCTTATGAGCTCCCTTGAGAGTAGAGTCCAGAGAGCTTCCCCCTCCACTTGGAAAGGCGTCAAGGGAAGCTGTGGGTGGGGTCCTGGGGCACTGGCTGCAGAGGACACTTGGCCAGCACAGCCCAATCACACCCCAGGAGCCCAAACACCACCTTGTGCAGACCCACAACAGGAGGTGGTGAGCAGCCAGCTCCAAAGCTGCCCTGACCTCACTCCTGTCTCGCTGCATGGATGGCAGGGTGGCTGCACTACTGACGTTTGGGAGGGCAGTGTCAGTGGGAAGAAGAGACACACACGATGCATGGCAGAGGATAAGGCAGCTGTGCGGGGCAGAAGTTGCCTGGGGGGAGGGCCACGAGGGCCCGGGGGAGGAGGACAGATCTTCTTCCCTTATCACTGACATACTCAAGAAGCTCCCACTGTGTGTCCATGCCCGGCTATGGAGAGACCAGTCAAAACCTCTCCTGTCCTTATGGACCTGATTTTCCAATGGGAGGGTCCCTGGGGCAGTGTGGAAGGAAAGGCCCGTGTCTGACTCTGCTGCCCCCTCCTGTCCTCAGCACCGTCTCCTCGCTGCTGGGCACCTGGATGGACCGGTATGCTGAGGATTTCACAGAACCTCTAGGCTTGCCCTGCCTCAAGCTGCTGGTGGGCTACGCCCAGGTGTATCTTCCTGGCTCTACCCTGGAGTGCCGAGCCATAGCTCTACTGTCATGGAGGAACCATCTGGAGCCCATTGAGGCTGAGCCAAAGGGTGAGGGTGCCTCAGGATGGGAGCATGTGAGCTTGTGGGGTGAAGACCAGGACTGGATCCATAGGCAGGGACTACCAGGGGTTGCCACCAGGTCAGGAACAAAGAGGAGCCCCTGATGTCTGGGAACAGTTTTGGGGGCTGGATCTTCCCCAAAAGGTAGTGGGAGCTTCAAGTGAGAGCTTAAAGACACTTAAAGAAATTCACGATTTGGAACTTACCTCTTCTGCAGCTCATTTGTCAGCCCCAGAGCAGCAAATGCCTCCAGGACAACATCCACTGCCAGTTCCACCACCTGTGGCAGTCACAGGGGCACTTCCAGAGCCTGAAGAAGCTCCATCTCCACCTCTGCTGCCAGCTCCTGAGTTTGTCCCAGTGCTTGGACAACAAATAGAGCCTGAAGCATTAGGTGATGTAGCACCAGCTCCGGAGCTGAAGGTGGCTCTAGCACCACCACCACTTCTACCCACAGTGCTAGGGCCTGTGACACCTGTGGAGGTACCATCAATGCCGACTCTGATGGTAGAGCCAGCTCCATCCTCAGATGTTGCACCTGCAGCCATGCTGGAAGAAGTCACATCACCATCTCTATCACCAGTTCCTGAGCTGGAGGCACTCCCACCGCCACCTCCAGAGTCACCTACACATTTCAAGTCAGTGCCCTTTATGGAACCACAGCCTCTTAACTTGCCTTCAGCAGCAATGGCTCTTGAGGGGGAGGCAAGTCTGGCACCACCACCAGAGCCAGTGCCAAGGCTCGACCCAGCACTGGGGCAGGCCACACCCCCAGAACCTTCCTGCTCTTGTACTTTGCCTTTGGAAATCAGGCTGAGTGAGGAGATTGCTAACCTCCTGGCTTTCCCTCCAGAGCTGGTGGCACAGCAGCTGACCCGAATGGATGTGGTGAGCAGCTGGACATGATAGGGTGGGGCTGGGAGGCTCTTCCTTCTGGGAACTGCTGCTCACTGTACCACCCCCTGAATCAGAATCTTAGGATCTGGGTTCAAACACTGGCTCCACTCCCAGAATTTCAACCTGGGCAAGTTTACTACTCCCTAAGCCCATGCTTCACTCCTCTGGATAGTAGCTATTGGGCAGTAGCCATCTCTGCCTCATGCACTGACTGGGAACATGACATGAGAGCAAAGAAATAGAAAGTCTGAGGGGGCTTCATCATGGAGGCTTGAAGGAGCTCACTGTGGTGCAGCCAACCCCATGGTGTCCCACACAGTGCTGGTGCTCTCCATCACATTGACACTAGATAGGCCCTTATGTGTACTGGGTCCTTAGGCAGGGACCCAGAGGCTTGGGTCCCCACAGGGACCATGCACCTGACCACATGGCATCTGAGGATGCATTATAATGAGGGTTGTTGGTGCTACCTGGGCCTGTGGAAGTCTGAGGCACCTTGGGGGCTGGGGGCTGTGAGATGGACTTGAAAATGGAGCTCTCTCCCCTGTAGGCCTTGGGGCTGAGGACTCTAGAGTGCTAGGTCCCCTCAGGGAACAATGAACACACCCTGTCCTCAGCCTGCCAAGCCCCACCTGAGAGCACTGGACCCTGGCCTAGGTCAGGAGGGCCTAGGGCATCTGAGCTTGGCATGGTTCCTGACATCCCCTCCTCCCCAGGATCTCTTCAAGAAGGTGGTGCCCTATCACTGCCTGGGCTCCATCTGGTCCCAGCGTAACAAAAAATGCAAAGAAGAAATGGCGCCCACCGTCCATGCCACCATCACCCATTTCAACCGGGTGATGAACTGCGTCATGTCCACCTGCGTCGGGAACCAGAGCATGAAGGACCCAGCCAGGGCCAGGGTGGTGGAGCACTGGATCGAGGTGGCCAGGGTATGTTCAGGGGGCTCTCTCTGGTGTCCTGAAACCCCACTTTATACTTATTGTCTCTCAGGACCACAGGCCCTCCTGACCTGTAGCACAGTCCTGCACTATCCTCCCTTCCCAACAAGGCTACCTCTTCAGGATGGCTGTGGGTGTCACTCTGTGTCCATGACGTGCCTCAGGGCCTCCGTCAGTGTCTCTCTCATCCTGGGAGTGGATATCAGCTGTGGGAGCTGAAGCTGGAGCAGGGGGACACTCACACCCACTCTCATGGTGTATCTTTCTCCCTCCCAGGAGTGCCGAATCCTCCATAACCAATCATCCTTCTATGCTGTCATCTCTGGTCTCCAGAGCTATCCACTTCTCTGTCTATTGAAGACATGGGAGGAAGTTTCCAGGTGGGCAGGCCTCTCTCTAGGGGACATAAGATTGGGCGAGGGACCTGGGGAAATCGCCACTTAGGGAGTCTGGGAGGCAGCAGCTCCTGGGTAGTGCCAGGCAGATTGTAGCTCCAGGTCTCCATATCACCTGAGGTGAGCTGTTTTGCCTCAACACTGCTCCCCTCCTCCATCCCTTATGGAGTGGAGCCAAATGGGAGCATGTTAAGTGTTTGCTTCTCAGCAACACACTCTGTCCAAATGAAAAAACCATGTGCAAAAAGAGCTGCTGATAGAAAGGGATGGGAGTCCCTGCTGTGCACACATGAGAGCTCAGCTCACTAGTCCACACTGTCCTGCAGTGCTCAGATTTACCCAGTTTCAACACCACCCACCCAGGCAGTCCGGGTCCCAAGCAGCTAAAAGAAGGTGGTTCAGCCCTTACTCCCTCCCCCCCACTCCCACCTTTTCCTTCCTTCTTGCCCTCCCCCAGGGACAGCTTCTGCCTCTTTCTGACTCTGTCAGAGATTTACTGGAAGGAGCACAACCTCTCCCATGGCAGTGAGCTGATCATCAAGGTAAAGAGGAGGCTGGGGTCAGGGCTCAGGAGGTGGGGTGGTTAGTTTTTCACTGAAAGTTTCTGTGAAAACATCCAGCCTGGCCTATTCTGGAAGATGAAGAAGGATGTTTGGCTCATGGGCAGGGGGAGGGGATCATTGTAGGGCTCAGTGTTGTGTCCTCACACCATGGATGAAAAAACGGGCTCAAGAGAGCAGTCCGCATGCACAAGGTCATGCTGGGGACATTGTGCATGTGGTGGCAGCAGATTTCCCGCAGTCCACTATTCCCAGGTGCTCAAGACCCACGGGACAATGGGTGAGGGGGAGGGCCTCACTGACCTCATTCTCCACCCTGGCAGAGGTCCATCTCTAAATTCTCCACCCTGGAGGCAAATCCCCAAATAGTCCAGAGGCAGCACCAGCAGCAAGAGAGGGTGAGTGTGCCTGAGGCCAAAGGAGTTGGGGTGAGGTGGCCTCCAAATCAGAATGGGGGCCCTTCTCAAGCCTGTCCCTCCAGTCCACTGAGCCTGGAAAGCCTCCCTTCAATGTCCCTTCTCCTGGCCTTAGGACGGTGAGCTGTGGGAATCCTGGGGTTCTCCTTGCAGCCAGTCAGAGAAAGAACCTTGAGGAGCTGACTCAGGGTGGCTGGAGGAGGGGAGGGGTACACATGGTTACTGAAGAAAAGTCAGTCCTGGGAGGTGGCTGCAGAGGAATTTGGGGTCTTTGGAGGCTTTAAGGGGAACTTAAGGGTTACAGCAAAGTGTCCTAGAGGAAGGCTGGGTGGTCCCTGGAGTCTGAGACTGAGGAGTTCCCCACGTGGTGTCTTGGGGGCACCTGAGAGCCTGTGCTCATCCCCACCCTATCCAATGCCACAGGGTGACATCCAAGGTGTGGTCCCATGCCTGAGAACTTTCCTCACACAATTTTTGCTTTTGGAGTATGCCATGCCAGAGTATCTGGATGTGAGTTGTTTGGGGGCCAGGGTAGGGTGGGAAAGGGGCCCTGAGGCTTGGGTGGACAGGTCCTTCTGAGAGCCCTGAGTTCTCAGCAGTGAGCAGGTCATGTCTCCTGGGAGCCTCACAGATGCCCTGGGAGCTGGGGTGCCATGAACTTCTTACAGAAGAGTAGACGGAGGCTGGTCCAAGGGGCCTTCTCTCCATTGGTTCATCACAACTTGGACTGGAAGGTCTCTGTCACCACTCCCAGTCCCCACTAAAGGAAGCGAGGGGCTTGCCTGAGTCCATCTGTGGTCTGGGCTGCCCAGTGCATGTTGAAACTGCAGTAGTAAAGCATGACAGGGGCAGAGGGGCAATGGGCTTGGCAGTGGCTAGGAGCCCCTTTATGATGAATGCAAATTCTCTGCCTTCCAGGGAAGGAAGATCAATTTTGAAAAAAAAAGGAAGGTGAGTAGCTGTGGCCATCACTACAGGGGTGGGGCTGGGGTGGGGTCAGGGTGATAAACAGAGACCCTCCTGGGCAGGACCCCCCAGGGCTGCTCATAGCTTCCTCTGAAATTGAGGGGGATAGTGGGTGGGGTTGTGCATGGGATGAAGAACAACTTCTAGGAGGATGAGCTGTGTGAAGTCAGCCCTGAGGGCAGGCAGAGCCTGGAAGGGAGTGAAGAGGTGGGGGATCCACAGGACTAAAACCAGCCCCTGGACCCCGTCCCACCCAGCAAGCCCACCCAGGTTTTGATGATACATCTTCCTTTCCTTGGCCCCAGGAATACCAGATGGTGGAGGAGCTCCAGCAGCTCCAGGCGGGCTGCTGCTATGAGGCCCTTGTGCCACATGAATCATTTGGAGCCTGGTTTGCAGCCATGGAGCAGCTCAGTGAGAAGGACCAGTGAGGCCAGGACAGAATCAGGCCATAGTAGGAGCGGGATGGCCCTGGTGGCTCCTGGGTCACCATAAGACCCTGCAGTTGGCTCCTTTCATGTTTGAAAACCTGTCCTGTGGGTTTGGGTCCATTCCTTGCTCTCCAGGATGCAAGAATTGTCAGGGACCTCTCATGCATTTCCTGTCCAAGACCTGGACTCACACGTACCTCCCAGGTGCCCTCTTCTCTTTCCATGTAAAATAGCATTTAGAGACCAAAATCTACACATGAGAGGAGGATTTTGCTACCAGATTTTCTTTACTTACAGGCCTGTTCAATAAAGGCGCTAGAAGCTCTTTTTTATTTATCGAGAAAGTGGGTTATTTCAGATATAGATCAGGGACATATCAGGGAAGTGCCTGCCTGGCCTGGCCCACTGAGGTTGGGGTGAGCAAAACTACTTGGCCAGGCAGACCTGGGAAGGGGGACCCTGAGCTGGCAGGCATCAGGGCCATTTAGAATTTCCCCTTTTGGAACTTGGGTCCCTTCTGCATACTCCCCAGAAGGGCTGAGATAGCTCTGTTCTTCACCTTGGCATCCACAGGTGTGTTTTGCTTCAGGAGAAGGAAATGGTGATGGGCTGAGGGATCCATAGTGTAGTAAACTTTTGCACTGTGTGGGATCTGCAGCACTGGGGGGTGGGATAGAAGGGGGGTCAGCTGTGCCCTGGAGGACCCCAGGACACCCCAACACTTGTGCCCACATGAGAGAAGGCCCCAGCCAGGGACCTCAATTCCCTATTCCAACTCCAGGACCATAAAGGAGCCCTGGGAGTGACACCTGCCTGAAGGAGAGACTCTGTAGAGGTGCAGCTAACAATGAAGGACACTTATTTAAAGAGTGACTCTGACTCCTAACTGCCATCCTCAGAATGGAGCTGCCATGAGGTCATGTACTCTCACCACCATGCCCTGCCAGCTTCACTGCTCAGGATCTAGGGGCTGAAATTGACTTTCTAGAACCCAGTGCACATACACCAAATCCAGCACTACCCAGGACAAGACCACTAAGGCCCAGCAAAGACCACCTGAGCCAGGCCTTCTGAGCGGGATCCCAAAGTATTTACACTTTGACCCTATTTTCCCACTGTCTTTGTGGCCTAGAACAAGCTAGAAAGAAACACCAGGCTGGAGTTCCTGCTCTGGCTTCAGTGACATGGTGACTCATCTCCTTTCTTAATTGCTCCAGTCCTCAGTCTTCCTGTTCTGTAGGACAGGTCCTTCTGCCCTATTTCACACCTCCCAGCTGCAATTTCTCACTTGAAAGATGGGAGAGGATTTCGAACCTCCTTCTAGGAAAGGTGGGAGTTATTTTACTTTGCCTGGGTTAATGGCTGGGAGAGGAGGATCAGCTCACTGGGAATAAGTTACCCTTACTGTGCACAGGCATGCTATGTGTGCATTCGATGCTGGATTTTCTCTCCCCTATGGGGATAAGGAGCAGGCCCAGGAGTGTGATTAACTGATCTAAGGGCTCAGAGTCAGGAAGTCTGGCTCTGGGTCAGTGCTATTCTGGATTCTTTCACTTCCCCACTTCCTAGAATACTGAGGGGGCTCCCTCAAGCCTCCAAAGGGGATCAAGGAGACTTTGTCTAGTTTTCACTATCATAACAAGATGGTCTGTGCATATTTGGCACTTGTGTCCATCAGTCATGGTGCTTTTGGAGGTGCAGTATCACAGAACGCCCTTCAAGTTGAGCCCCTCTTCTTCACCATCTTGTGAAAAGCCCTTTCTTTGGGAACCTCAGTGGTGTTAGCTTTGATCTAGGTTCCCAATGCCTGGGTCACATCCCGGGAAGGGTACACAAGGGAGATAGAGCAGGGAGGGAGAAGGTGCTGTGGGCCCTGTGGGCTGCCATCAGCACCTTGTTTTTGGACAGGGTGCCTTCTCACCCTGCTGTCAGGTATACTGGAACCAGTGGGCCTCGGATCTTTAGGCTGTGGACAGGGCTCATGCCTACCCCCTCCAACACCACCCTCTCCAACACTCCTCCTGACTTACTTCGATTGTCTGATATGATTTGCACCAGCTTGTAGTCTTCTGGCTTGTCTTGATGCAGGCTGTGTTCTTCCAGGGCCTTGCTGATCCCAGCTAGAGCCCTATCTTGGCTGGTCACCTGTGGTGGATCAGGGACAGACTCTCAGGGCCTGAGTCCTGGAGTCTGATCCCTCACAGTGCAGTTGCCAGAAATCCTATGGGCCAACTCTATTCAGGGTGGGGTCTATAGGGGCCACATGCTCTTCCCTTGGACCCACAAGAGATCATGGAATGAGGCCAAGAACTCAGGGGCCAAAGAGTGACCATGCAACAGACTGTGGGAACTGAGGAGTGAAATCTGGCCCTCACGCTCTCACTTCCTGCCTCCCAATCATGGGAGACGGTGTTCCCCTGCCCTGCCCCTGACCCTCCAGGACCCCTCCAGGTAGCAGTGAACACCCAGGAAATAGCACGCATCCCGTGTGAGCCCAAATGTCAGAGAGGAGGAGGGGCTGGATGATACGCTACAGGTCAGCAGGACTGCCCTGGGCTCCAGGATAATATTGTGGTCAGCAAGGTCTAGAATGCAGTTACCTTGAAATGAGGGCCAATTTGGAGGCAGGATCAGGACATGGGTCAGACAAGTGAGAGCTTAGTGAAACTATCCCTGCTCCTGGCCACAAGAGAGGAGCACCCAGGGTGGTTATGGAACAAGGGTCCTAGGCCCAGTCTCTGTGCAGGGGGCCAGGCGTGGCTCCATATGCACATCCCATCCAGCATCTACCCCTGCTCACACCTTCATGGCCACTGACCTGGGGCAGATGCTGTAGTCCATGCTTGTCACAGCAGCAGCCCTAACTGGCTGGTATCTGCATGCATCAGCTCAACCTCCACTTTGAGGCCAAAAGTCACCTGCTATCCCTGTTCTCCTCTGACCCTTCAGTGGCTCTGTCTCCCCCCGTGAGAAAGTCAAGCTCTGTCTAGCAGTCACAGGGCCTGATGTGACCCACACCTCTTTGGACCCACCTCTTCCCCTTGGTTCCTGTTCCTTCAGGCCCTGGGCTCCTGGCTGATCCAGGGGCTGTCCAGCACATGTCTTCCTTGGGCCTGGTGGGCTGTCCCCTCCCTGATCCTCTCTGGGGCCACCTCAGCAAGCTCTTCCCAGGCCGTGCTCACTCCACGTGCCAGCCTCAGCCCCTATGTCCACTATCCTTAGCCCTGACTGCCATTGAACTCACACTCTTCCTGCCTCTGCAGGTGGTTGTCTGTCTTTCACCATCCACCAGGAAGGGAACATGTCCTTCCTTATGTGTCAACTGCCTGAACCACTGAGGGGCCCCAGGGGATTTCCACATGCCCAGCTCACCAGGATACTCTTGTACTTGACGTTGTCCTCATAAAGGCTGACACGGACAATGCCGCAGGGCCCCCCTTGCGATTTATAGAGCACGCGTGAGTAACCATGCATGTGGTTGGTCTGCATGGCCCTGGATTGGATGGAGGGAGATGAAGAAGGCATTCCTCCAGATGCTGATGTGACTACGGATGAGTTCTGTGATGGGGAATACAAAGATAAGCAGAAGGTCTGGAAGCTCAGGGCAGCCCTGGGCTGCTCTAGAAGCTCCTATCAGTTCTAGAAGTTCTTTAGCAGTCAACAATCATCAAGACCTTTGTGGATGGGGGTGGCAAACAGGCACAGGGAAGGGAGGGTGAGGGGAGGGCCAACACGGAGAGGAGGTGGGCATTCACTTTAAATTCCTGGCCATCTTTGGAATCTGAGACATGGTCCAGGTGGATTTTACCTTAGAACTGGAGGCATCAGCTGTATGTATAGGACACGAGTCAGCTGCATCCCTGCTGCTGCAGCCTTGGCTCCACCTGTGCTGGACACTGGAGTGGATGGTGCTGACACCACTGGATTCAGGGACATGGTGGCTGGAAATGAGGGTCAGCTTACTTTGGGGGCTTCCCCCAGGATGCAAACAAATCCCTACACAGCTCCCACTGCACCCTGCTAAATGCTCTGACTACCTCAGAGATCATGCAGCATCATCCCATTTCACAGAATAGGAAACAGGCCCAGAGATGTGGCAACTTGCCCCAGTCACAGGGTTGTTTTGGTATAGAGCTGAGATCCTGTGGCTAAATCATCAGTCTTCCCAAGCCCATGCTTAGTCTGATGGTCCCTGAGTCCAAAGACAACCCACACTTAATGTCCAGGACAGGGAAATCACTTTTTGCTCTAAAGCTTGATGCTTTCCGGTAGGAGTTTGGCTTTGAATCTCTTACTGGCCAACTGGGATGGGGGCTCTAGCTCCTGAGACAGGTGCTAGCTACAGCACAGAGTGGCAGCTGTGAGCTTCCCAGAGCCACACCTCATGTATCCCTCCCAGTGCCCACACAGCAACTGTCATTTACATGCCCCAGATGTCTTCAGGTAACAGGTCTTATGGTCAAATCTGGAACATTTGGTATCATCATAGCCAGAAAATACCAACAACTCCAATGGCCATAAATGATGAAGGCTTTCAGAGAATATAGTTTATGCATCAAATGGGATATTCTCAGCCATAAGACATAATGAAGTAGAGATACATGCTGGAACGGAAGGGGCCTGAAGAACATAATGGTAAGTGAAAGAAGATGGACACTAGTGGCCACTTACAGGATTCCATTAGTATGAAGGTTCCACATTGGGCAAATCCACACAGAGAAGATAGATTAGTGGTTGCTAGGGGCTGGGTTGAGGGTCGTAGGGGGGGAGTTAGTACTCTTGGGTCCAGGATTTCATTTGGAATTATTGAAACTTTCCTGCAATTAGGTAGTCGTTATGGTTTTACAACCTTCTGAATACACTAAATACTCTGACAATGGCCCTTTAAAAGGCTAAAGTTATGTTAATTTTTTAAAAAGATTTATTTTATTACTCTCCCCTTTCATCCTCCCCTCCTCTGTGTCCATTCGTGTGTGTTCTGAGGCTGCTTGCATTCTCCGCGGCACTGGGAATCTGTCTCTTTTTTTTTTAATTAATCACAGATAATTTTATTTTTTTAAGATTTATTTCTCTCACCTTCTCCCCCCTCACCCCAGTTGTTTGTTCTCTGTGTCTATTTGCTGCGTGTTCTTTGTCCACTTCTGTTGTTGTCAATGACATGGGAATATGTCTTTTTGTTGTGTCATCTTGCTACGTCTGCTCTCCTTGTGGGTGGCCCCACTCGTGGGTGGGCTGCACTTTCTTCATGTGGGGCAGCTCAATATGGGGTGCACTCCTTGATCGTGGGGTTCCCTATGTGGGGGACACCCCTGCATGGCATGGCACTCCTTGTAGCAGTGCTGCATGTGGTCCCGCTCACCATATGGCCAGGAGGCCCTGGGTTGGAACCGTGGACCTCCCATGTAGTAGGCAGGCACTCTATCAGTTGAGCCACGCCCATTTCCCTGGTGTGTTAATTATATCTCAATAAGACTGAGGTGAAGTTCATACTGGAAGTCCATAATATAGTTTGCCCTGAGTGTGCCTGGACAGCTTGTGAAATAGACAAACACCTGCACATTCACTGCTGGGCTTAAGAAAGCCTCAGGGGCTTTCAGAGACTAGAGGATTGGGGAGTGGCCAGGTGAGTGGCTCTGACCCTGGCTCTGATCTTCGCCCTGGACTGCATCTGTCCCCACCCCCTCCCCACCCTGTCTGGCCTCCTGGGAATGGCATCTCCCCTCATTTATTTTGTGTGGAGCTCAAAGAGTAACTTCTCCTTACCCTGAGCTTCTGTGCAAGCTGTTTGATTCTGTGAGTCTGCCACAGGGAAGAAAATGTCTTTGTTGGAATTTGTGAAACAGCAGGTGGTGACAGTTGTCAGGCACTACTGTACTGGTTGGTAAACTACCATGGCCTTGAGTCCCCCAAGCACCAGCCTAGACTCCCTGCCCCTTTTTTGGGACCCCAGGACCTCCCTATGATCTCTCACCTAAAGGGTTCATGCTTCATGGCAGGGGCCTCAGGACCCCGACCAGGACTGGTTTTCTTTGTCTTGACCAAGCTGCCTGCGTAGCTCCTTGTGTGCCTCTGCCCACTCTCAGCCTTGTCCTGACTACCTCAAAACTTATCTTGTAGCTGTGGGACTACAGAGAAAATCCATCCACAATTCAGAAAAACAAAGGAGAGAAGGTACTCTCAGGCCCTAACATTTCTTAATCTCACACTGGTCCCTGATCTTCCCCTTCCTGCTCCCCCTCACTCAGGCCTTTAGGCTCCCCTTGGGCTGAGAGGCCCCTGACCAGGCAGTTCCTTCCCTGCCTCTTCCTCTCCTCCAGCCTCCAGAATCCCAGGAGGCCACATCACTGCTGAGGAAATCCCTCCACACTGGGGTACTCTTGGCAGCAGACTCAGTCAATCCCTCACCCCAGGTGTGACCCCTGATCCAGTCTTCCTGGGGTTTCTGCTCACCCACCCCCAGCCTCACAGAGCAGGCTGGCCTGTGCTTCAGTGGAATTTGTTCTGTCTCTCCCCAATCAGGGTGGTAATGATGAATTCATCCTTGCCTGTTGCACAAATCTGGGGCAAGTTTTGTTTTGACAATACCCAGTGTGTCTAGGGTCTTTGTCTATTCTGATAGGTTAGGATGAAATATGCTGATTACCACCCCAATACAAGAAAGTTTACACACACACTCACATAGGACCATGGGGAACGGACAGAGAAAGGAGCCAGCCTTGCCGAGAGTTCATTTTAAAGAAACCTCTGTCCTCTCAAGAAAGCATTGCACTGTTGCTATCTTAATTTTCAAGTTACTGTAAACCTTTTCTTTCATTTGACCCAAGAACCCTGTGAAAAATATTTGGATAGACCTTCACTTTGACACATTGCTTTTTTTAAAAGCTGTTTCCAGAGAGCCCACTTATTCCTAGCAAATACCAAAGTCTACATTTTCTTTCCCATCTTACCTGTGAAGAAATGTGAGGCCCAGGGAATGAAAGAGACACATCAGAGTCTTAGCAGAGAGAAGAGGAGCTGCCTTGGGAACGTGGGCTTCTAAGCCCCAAGCTCCATTTTCCTTTTCCACCGTAGAAATAGACAAGTGTGGTTCCCAGGCAAGTGTGGCTAAAAGAACCCAAATTTAATGTAGATGATTTCCGTTTTTACCATGCCTTCTTCTATCCTATGTTTAAAAAAGCAAAGCCATTTCAGTCATTGTGAGGCCAGGAAGAATGAAAGAACCTAGTGGCCACACCAGGAAGTCACAGTTGCCAGGAAATAACAGGTGGGGGCATCAGGGAGCTAATTGGAAGCAGGAGCCCCACCAAGGTTGCCCTTTGGCCTACAGGTTAAAAAACAAGATGGCGTGGCCCTAGTGCTCACTCTGCTGGCCAAAGCCTATCCAAACTTTAACTGCTCATGTCTAGGAGGCACCAAGGCCTCCTGGGGGTGATGGGTGGTTGTTTGCAGAAGGGCCCCAGAAAGACCCTGTGTCCCCAAGAAGGGGAGGGAGGGTAACTTAGGAAAGGAGTTTTCCATGGTCGGTGGAAGAAAGAGCAGTTGCATGTGTGCTGGAGGTGGATTCAGTGGTCTATGTGGGTGGGGGTCAGTCCCCAATGTCCCCAGATGTTTCAAGGGTTGTGGGAAAAACAATGACCACTTCCACTATACAAACATCAAAATGTAACATTTTTAAGCACCTAAAGGAAGGGCGTGGCTAATAAACATGGCTTGCAAGCTGAACAGATGAAGGAGCTGAGCCAAGAAGTAAGGTGAGAAAGTCAGTTAAGAGAGAGAGAAAAGGTACAGTGAGGCAGGGAGGAGAAGGTGGGGTGTGAGAGGAGCTGAGCTGGTGTCCATGGGAGACAGAGAAAAAGAGAACAGTCAGGCACCAGTCTCCTTGTCCCACTGTCATCTGCCCTATTCTTACCCCAGGGCTACAAGAACTAGTTTGCCTGGGCCCCTGCTTCTTTTTCTTTTCTTTTTTTTTTTTTTTTAATTTTTATTTTTCCCTTTTTTTAAATTGATTTTGTAATAATATTACATTAAATATATATATATATATGAGGTCCCATTGAACCCTACCACCCCCACCCCACCTCTCCCCCCCCCCCCCCAGCAACACTCCTTCCCATCATCATGACACATCCATTGCATTTGGCAAGTACATCTTTGGGCACCTCTGCACCTCATGGTCAATGGTCCACATCATGGCCCATACTCTCCCCCATTCCATCCAGTGGGCCCTGTGAGGATTTACAATGTCCAGTGATTGCCCCTGAAACACCATCCAGGGCAG
Organism: Dasypus novemcinctus; assembly: GCF_030445035.2. NCBI lineage: Eukaryota > Metazoa > Chordata > Mammalia > Cingulata > Dasypodidae > Dasypus > Dasypus novemcinctus. The sequence goes on along the minus strand of NC_080695.1, from coordinate 49,662,684 downwards.
CTCCATGTCCCAAAGACGCCTCCACCTCTCATCTCTTCCTGCCTTTCCCCATACCCATCAGCCATCATGTCCACTTTTCTCAATCCAATGCCACCTTTTCTATGTGGACATTGGATTGGTTGTGTCCATTGCACCTCTATGTCAAGAGGAGGCTCAGATTCCACATGGATGCTGGATGCAATCCTCCCACTTTCAGTTGTAATCACTCTAGGCTCCATGGTGTGGTGGTTGTCCTCCTTCAACTCCATCTTAGCTGAGTGTGGTGAGCCCAATAAGTCAGATTGTAGGTGCTGGAGTCTGTTGAGGCTCAGGACCTGGCTATCACATTGTCAGTCCAGAGATTCAAATCCCCTAAATATATCTTAAACCCCGACATTAACTGCACCTCCAGCACATTAGCATGAAAGTCTTATGAAGAGAGATCCCATCTGAGTCCAGATTCATCACACATAAACACCAGTTCCAAAGAGGGGCCATCTGACCTGGTAGTTAACCCCATCGGCCATGACCATAACTCCCATGGGTCTCTTTAGCCCTCGAAGGAACCGATATCTGGGGGTTGTATCTGCTTTATCTGTCTCTCAGACTCTGCTCAGTTGTGCATAAGGGCAATCCTTCTGACAGCCTCCAGACTCTTTTTTAGAGACTCATAGCCATATAAACTCATTTCTCCTTTCCATTTCCCCCTGGGCAACATAGAATTTGACCAAGAGTGGGTGCCCAGGGACTTTTGAACCCATGCTCATAGGTGCATGGGTTTTCCAAGTGATCTTATCTGTGCATCTCCCTAAAACCATTGCTAACAATAAGACAAAGGTGGCTTCTGAGGATCAGGAGTTGTGATTCAAGGGATGCCTGCATCCTGGAGGTTCCCAAGATCTCTGCAACATCCCTAGTGTCATGTCTGATCCTGGACACAGGAGGAGTCAGCTTGGGACACAGAAGAACAGGTACTCCTGGCTCTCCACCTCCTGAGATTTGATCAGTTCCTTGAAATGTCATCACACTTGTCCTCATCCACTATGTCTGCCCTTGTCTGGAACCCTGGATAAAAGAGAAGTCGATAGCACTGAGATGAGCTTTCTTCTTAGTATTTATTTTGCTTAATAAGACCTCACACTTCCAGACTGAATGTCAGTGCTGAAGGATCTCCTTGTCCTCCATTCATCAGGCATAAGGAATGCCCTCTGGCACATTCGGTGGAACAAAGCTCATTTGTCACCTCTTCTAGGAAGATTTCCCTGGCATTCCACAGGCAGCATGAACAGTTTCCTCCTCCAAGTTCCCATAGAATATTTCAGGTCCATTTATTAGAATACTCATGCCCTTGAATCATGGACAGTTGTTTTCCTCTTGTTGTTCCTTCCTGTGGACTTCCAAGAGGTAGTCATGCTTTATCCATTCAAACCCCTCCTAGCCCTGGTGTACACCGGCACCTGCTGGGCACTGGGATTCAGTGCTGAGTGGGACTGGATCCTGTCCTTGGGGAGCTCAGAAGCCATTGGGGAGGGATGTTTAGATTCCCTGCAGCAAGAACACCGAGTGAGGCCTCTGCTGATGGCAGGACCGGGTCCTGGGAGCCATCCTGCATCCATGCAGAGGAGCCTACATGGAGCTGGAGCTTGGTCAGCCCTGGCTGAGGGCAAATGTGGAGGCTTGGTGGCAGTGGTAGCCTTAGATCTTGTTTAGGTTAACTCAATCCAAGACAGTGGTAGTGAAGGGACTACAACGAGTACTCCTGACCTCAGGTCTATTGGCCACTCCAGCATAATTGTTACCAGTAAGTGAAGTTATAGCTAAGCAATTCATCCATCATTTGCCTCATTTCTCTAGTCCTGCCAGGGGCCCACCATGTTACAGCCCAGAATTGGGAAAAAAATTGGAGAGGGTTCTTTCTCCATGGAGCTGGCAGCTTAGAGATGGGCAGGCAGACCCTGCACAAGACATCACAAAATATCACAATATAGATACCAATCACTGATACTTACTGGGAGTTTAGGATATGTCAGGCACTAACTTTAAAGTGCTTGAACTTCATCATCAAAACAATTTGGAAGCCAGAGTGTACTGCCCTCTTTTAATATAAATAAGGAAGCTGAAGTACAGAGAGGTAAAGGAACTTGATCAAGTTCTCAGCACTGAGAAGTGGTACACCGAGGGTTTGAACACTCTGAGCCCCAGTTTTCTAACTTTATAAAGGCAGGATTGCAATGGTTAACAACAGGATTGGTTTAGCATCAGTGCTCTATAGTGATGCTGGAATTTCAATGCTCTGCGATGGCCGAAGTGGGCAGAGTCTTACCTCTGCCCTCTTCTTGGCATCCTGGGCCCTTTCATGTTCTGTTCAAGGGATTTTAAATAGTCAGACATTGAGTGAGTATAACTCAGTGGGTGACCACCTGTTCCCCATGAAGAATTCCTGGGTTTAATCCCAGGAACCTGATAAAAATAAAAATAATAAAAAGCATTTGTTAAGCTTTGGGCTCTAAATAAAAGGGAAATCCTAGGCCTCAGGGCATGGCATCTGGGTCCTCCTGACCACCCTAAGGCCCTGTAGCCCTGCACCAGATGGCTGTCACCCCTCAATCCTCTCCTGTGCCTCCCTGTTCCCATGACTGTGCTCCTGTGTTTCCCACCTGGAATCTGTTCCTACCCCTGCCACCCTCCTTCTGGAGGCCACTATCCCGCTGAGCCCACCTTATCCCCGGGACCCTGTGCTGCTTCTTCATGCTAACACCCAGCCCAGTCTGACCATTGGCCATGATAAGAGATGTCTCAGTTCATGCCTTCTTGTCCTCCTAAGTTGGTGGCCAGGATCACTGAGTACTCCTCTCCCACCAGCCCTGAGACTCTGAAAGAAACAATAAGGAAGACCTTGTCAACGGAAGGCCACACTTGCTTTCAGGGGAAAATCTGGCCTTTCAATTAACATCTCAGGTATTACAATTTTCCAAACTTCCTCAGTGACAAAAAGCTCTATGTGGTAGCCAGATTAAGTGCTTCTTAACATTTCGGTCCCCAAGGCTGCCTTCATACCATGGAGAGTACAGGACATTTCTTGTGTTTATTTTCTTTTCCCCAAGGCTGTGAAATCACCCTGACACTCCACCAGGTAAGCTGTTTCCTGAGGGACTGGTGCTGCCTGTCACCTGAACCTCCAGTGCTCCTTCCCCCACATGGAAGGGAAAGCTGCTCTTGAGCCTGGCCCTTCTCTTAGGGCAGACAGCCTGGCCTGGTCAAGGAGCCATTCTCATGGGTCAGAGTCAGGTCTCCAGGCTCATCAGCAAATCCCAGGAAGATTTGGACCTGTGACCCTCTGTGGATGTGCTGGGCTCGATGAGTCTGGGTTATTGATTAGGCTCTGCAGCAAAAACCACCTCATCCTGGGCCTCGCTGAGACACGGGGTCCCAGGATGTTTCAGCACAGAGAGACCAGGGTAACTCAGTGAGCCTCTGCCCAATCAAAGAGGCTGTGGGCAGAGCTACCTGGAAAGACTTTGGTGTGGCAAGAAGACCTGGACAGGGTTGTCTGTGGACATGAAGTGGTCTGGAGGGATGTGAGATTGTCCCACAGAGCTGGGCATCTGCAGTGTTCCAGGACAGTGATGAAGACAGCCCAGATTATTGGTGTGCCCACACTGACAACAGGCTACTGGGTGGGCTTCCAGAGAAGATGGTGCCTACCCATGCAGTGTGGGCTGGGAATGGACATTCTGGAGCTCCAAGGAAGCTAGACATGATGCCCCTGAGAGCTTGTGCTGAGCTCCACTAGGAGGATGGGAGTGACCAGTTAGCAAGACAAGGACACATTGGTTGGAGGCTCCCATGGCCAGCCTTCCTGGGAGCTCATTCTCCTGAACTTGTGGGGAGAAGGGCTCTCCAGCACAGGAGTGGGGGAGCAGGGGGGAAAAGATGTTGTGCTTGGGCCATCTCTGGGTTCCCAGGGAGGCCTTTAAGGGATCCATTTCTTGCTGTCCATCCCCAGTGTAGTATTTACCTGCTGATTAATTTAGGTGCCAGTATGTGATGTCCTACTCAGGTTCTTCTCTCTGTGGCCTGATATCAAGATGTGACAAAAGCTGACTAGCACAGGGTTTGTGTGATAATGGCCCACAGACAGCATGCCAAACCATGCACTGAATCCCCAAATCCAGAGAATACACCAGGCCAGGCTGTACCTCCCCAGGATTGCTCCAGGGTTGCTTCATCTCACATGACTGCTGTGCCAGTTGTTGCCACATGGAACCCTTGTCTTTACTGAAATATTTTAAACTGACTTATAAAGAGTTGCAAAGACCAAAATATCCAAAGAACCATTAAAACTCAATAATAGGAAAACAATGACATTAGAAAAAGACCCTTCAACAAAGATTGCATAGAGATGGTAAGTGTGTAAGAAAAGATGTTCAACATCATGTGTCACTAAGGGAATGCAGATTAAACAATTCCATTCCACTATACTCCAGTCAATGGGCTGAAATCCAGAACTCTGGCAACAAACACTGGTGAAGATGTGGTGCAAAAGGAGCACTCATTCATTGCTGATGGGGCTGCAAAATAATTCAGTCACTTTGGAACCCAGTTTGGCATTTTCTTACAAAGCTGAATAGAGGCTTACCATAGGACCCAGCATTCATACTCGTTATAATTTCCTCAAAGATTTGAAAATCATATCCATGCTAAAACCTGCACAGGAATGTTTACAGTGGTATTATTAATAACTGCTAAAAATTGGTAGTGACCAAGATGCCCAATAATACTTAATAGATAAACAAAATGCACAGCCCTACAATGGGGTATATTTCTGCATTAAAAAGAAATGTGTTGTGAAGCCACAAAAATCATGGAGGAACCTTCAAGGCCTGTAGCTAAATGAAAGTAGTCAGTCTGCAAAGGGTCAAAGCTCTGCATTTCCAAATATATGACCCTGTGGAACAAGCAGAACTATAGCGACAGTAAAGAGATCAGTGGTTCCTGTGGTTTTGGGGGGCTGGGTGGGTGGATGACTGGGGGGAGCACGGTGCATTATTAGGGTAGTGCAATTAATCTGTAAGCTCATGGATTGCTGGATACATGGCATGATGCATTTGTCAAAACCTGTGTAACTGTTCACACAAAAAGTGAACCCTCATGTGAACTATGGGCTTTGGTTACAAAAATTTTATCAATATTGGTTCATTTCCTGCAAGTTAATATTAAGAGAAACTGCATGTGTAGGGGTGGTATAGAGGAACTCTGCTTTCTCTGTATTTTCCCTGTAAAGCTGAAAAATCTATTATGTTTAAAAGAAGATGTAGATGTAGGCACTCTCGGTTCCCTGGTGATTGACCGTCTTTACTCCCTGTTAGCTGACCTGGGTAAGTCCAATGAACCAGAGAGTAGTAGTTCCAACTCTGCTGAGGCTCAGGACTCAGCTGTCACATGGACAGTCCAGAGATTCAAGTCTCCTGAGTATACATCAACCCTAGCACCAACCACAGGTTCAGTAAAAGTGAAAGAGGCATGTGTAGTAAGGTCACATCTTAGTCCAATTCCAATCACACTCAGAAATACAAATTCCAAAGTAGGGTTCACTGACATGGCACTGAACTCCAGAGCCATGTGCCATGCCCTGTGGGTCTCTGTAGCCCTCAGGAGAACCAGTACCTGGGGTTGTACCTACTTTGGCTGTCTCTGGGTTCTCATTGAGGCGTGAGTAACCCAGACCCCTCTGATGACTTCCCAACTCTTTTTTGGAGACTTTTAGTAATACCAACTCTTTTGTCTTTGCCATTTTCCAATTTTAATTCAAGGTCAAAAAGCAGTTGTTGTTTTTTCTTTATTTTTTTAAAACATTACATTAAAAAAATATAAGAGGTCCCCATGTACCCCCATCCCCATCACATCACCCCACTCCTCCCACATCAACAACCTCTTTCATCATTGTGGCACATTCATCGCATTTAATGAATACATTTTGGACACTGATGCACCACATGGATAATGGTTTACACTGTAGTTTATACTCTCCCCCAGGCCACACAGTGGGCCATGGCGGGACATACAATGTCCAGCAACTGTCCCTTTAGTACCACCCAGCACAACTCCAAGTCCTGAAAATGCCCCCACATCATATTTCTTCTTCCCTCTCCCTACCCTCAGCAGGTACCATGAACACGTTCTCCACATCAGTGCTACAATTTCTTCCATTACTAATCACACTAGTTCCATAGTACAATATCAATAAGTCCACTCTAGTCCATACTCTATTCCTGCATCCTGTGGAACCTGGGATGGTTATGTCCACTCCATACCTGTATCAAGAGGAGGCTTAGATTCCACATAGATGATGGATGTAATTCTCCTGCTTGCAGTTGTAGGCACTCTTGGCTCCATATTAACTTCAAAAAAGATAATAAGGAAATTAAATTAAATTTAAAAAAAAAGAAGTGGTAGAAAGTTCCCTAGAGATATATTCCTTCCTAACTATTTTATGGGGAATAGGACCTCAGTGCCTGGGCGCCACTGTAGCTTGGAGCATGTTCAGGCCCTGGCTGTGGATAACAGGCTGTACCATGCTGTCCATGAGCACCAAGGCAAGGAGGCTCTGCAGCATGAGGATGAGGAGGGAGCCTGTGGGCAGTGGCAGCCGGTGTTCCCTAAGGCCCTTAGTGATCCAGCCCTGCATGTCCCTCACTGCACACCACCTTCTAACCTCCCCCCACACCACACAAAGGACTTGCAGTCTTCTACCTGGCTCATTTGCTCACGCCATTTCTCCCCCATAGTGTGACTTTCCTTCCTTTCTGCTGACCTCCTCCTCACCCTCCCTGGTCCAGTTTAAATGTCAACACTGTAAAGCACTCATACCTACCCTGGGCATGGAGAGTCACTTGCAAATCTGAGACAGTGCTGCTCCTTGCACGTCCAGCCCCATGTTTCAGGAAAGAAGTAATGATTCCCTATTTTGGTTGGGATTCTCCCTCCAACCTGGATGTCCCTGGACAGTAGGGTCTAGGGCTGCACCTTGCTCACCTCTCCTACCTTCCTCCCCAATGACATGTCAATTACTTGAAAACCAACTTTCTCTAATCCTTGATGGTGAGTAGAATGCTCCACTAACTGTTCAGTCAAGAAATATTCCTCAGACCATCTCTGTGCCAGATGTGGGCCATGTGCTGAGAGCACAGAGCTAAACATTAATGTGAAGAAGGATGGTCCAGGACAGTTGAGCATATATGTATCCGTAGACCAGGAGAGAAAATGGTCACAGAGAGACTCCCAACATAGAGAAAAGAAGCAAGTGCACCTGCTCCATGAGTCTCAGACTTGAATCTCCAGTATTCTCTGGCTCAGGTTGGAGATGTAATAGAGTGATTGTTGATGAAGTGGGAGGAAGGAGGAATGTGGAAATCTCATATGTCTGGAGGATAGCATGTGTGATGGGTGGGTACAGACCACGAGGATACTGAAGGACATTCTACAGCTCATGGACAGGAATGTCCATGGGCTCCTGAGGGAAAAATGGACAGTGTTGAGAAGAAGCATACAGATCAGACTTCTGCCTCCCCCATTGGACTCTTGACAGTTGACAAAAATGATTTTTTTCTAATTCCCCAACTTCTTGGAAGAGTTAAACCATGAGCAGCCTGCTGTGAAGCAGTCAGAATGCTGGTCAAACCCTCTGAAGCCAAAAGTGTAATCCCAAGAAAGGAACCACTGTGCATCTTAGAAAAGTCCCTCTTTCCCACCATGGGCCTCAGCCTCCCCTTCTGTGTATAGCTGCCTGTGGTGGTTCAGCTCATGTGAGGACTTGGCTAGCTTATGCTGTGCTGTTGTGCAGTCAAGCAAGTACTGGCCTGTTTGTTAGAGTATTTTGAAGATTGAAGGTATCAGTTAATTGCATCTAGGGGTGATTACATTTACAATTAACAGAGGAGATTGCCTTCAACCATGAGAGGAGTCTCATTGAATCAAGTGAACACAGGGAAGGAGCAGGTGAACTACAGATTTGCAGGTCTCTGGTTAAACTACAATTTTGGAAATGTTCTTTTGGCAAATATGCAGGGGAGGATTACTGGTATAGGGTGTTGGATGTGGGGGGTGGTATAAAAGATACGGTGCACCTGCAGGGGGGTGTCTGTGGAATATGTAAATGTTCATCTTGTCATATTGTGTTATATCAGTGGGCAGTGCCTCACGCAATAAACAGGAAAATATTGAACTCCCATCCTGAGAGTCATGAAATGTTCTTTTAATCATCAAATGGAGATGCTGAAATTTCCAACTGCAACGTGAGTCTGGCTAACTTTACATTTAGTTCTAGCAATGTTTGCTTCATGTATTTTGAAACATTGTTATTTGGTATGTAACTATTTAGGGTTATGTGCTCTTGATGATATAACCACTTTTTCACTATAAAATGGTCTTCTTTACTCCCAGTAATTCTTCTTATTCTGAAACTTATTTCATGTGATATTTTTAAAAATATATTTTTTAAAAGATACTTAGATTTTATAAACCTTACATTAAAAATTAAGGGGATTCCTATATGTGCTGCTAACCACAACTCCCTCAACTGATATTAATTACTCTTTTCAGATTAATATTCCAAAGTATATATATATATATATATATATATATATATATTTCTATTCTTTGGCTTTTACTCTAGCCACATCTTTTTACTTAAAGTGGGTTTCTTATAGATAACATATAATAAAAGGGACTTGCTTTTTTATCTAACCTGATCATCTCTGCCTTTTAGTTGGTGTCTTTAGAATTTAGATCATCTGGCTGTTTTCTATTTGTACTTTTAGGTTTTCATCACTTTTGTCCTCTTTTGATGACTTATTGGGGAATTGAGTATTTTTCCAATATTGCATCTTCTCTCCTTCATTGACTTGTTAGATATATCATTTGATTTTTTAGTGATAGCTCTAGGGCTTATAATATACATCTTTAACTTATCACAGTCTATTCAAGTAATATTAACTCACTTTATAACTGGTATAAAGTATCAACTATTGAACCCTTACAAGAATATATTTCCATTTCTCCCCTGCTGGTCTGTGTTCTACTGTCACCAAATGTTTTAAACCTCACTAGGTGGGTCAACAATGGCCTTACATCTAGAGCTATTTTGGCTCCTCTACTGAGGCCCTCTCCTTGATGTTGTGTGTGTAAAGAGGCCTTTGTGTGGGCTGCTCTGAGCTGTGTGGTTCCACATGAGCTGTGTGGACTGCTCTGCCTGCTCCTTTGAATGGTTTGTTCCCCATCCATGGTTGTTTCCTCTCATGCATGTACTTATCAAACACTCAAGGGGGACTCCTTCATATCTCTGGAGCTTTCACTCTGTCCAGCTCTCTTCTCAATGGCACACTATCCTGTGAATTCTAATCACCATGGCTCCCCAAAATTTTGAATTCTGCTCATCTCAGGGAGAGCACCAGGCTCTATTTGGTTCCCCTCTCCCAGTGCTATGGCCTAGAAAATCTCTCTAGGGCTCATCTTGTTTGTCTATCTTCTTTCACTGTCCTGTGCTGACTATTATCCAATGTAGGAAAACTGCTGTTCCATAACTTGTGTCCATTTGTAGTTGTTTAAGGCAACTGGACCCTGTGACTGTATTATGGCTGATAGAATCCTCCACATCCTTAACTTGTATAGGAAAAGCAAAACCATGCTAACAGCAATAGAATTGTATTTGTTTCTAAGTTTAAAATGAAAAGGAATAAAATACCTAGATCCACCTCCATGGCTGAATCCATTTTTAGTTTACTTAGATAAAGATATTAAAACAAAGAGGAAAGCATTTATAATCTTATTTGTTTAAAGGGGTCAAAACTTTTGAAATAATCCAGTTCATCTCCCTCATTTTGAATATGAGGAATCAAATCTTAGAGAAGTTAAGGAATTGTCAAAGGTCACCTTAGTTCTGGGCCTAACAGGGAGTAGAACACAAGTCTCCCAACAAACAAGCCATTAAACCATGTTACTTCTGTCGTGCCCAGAAATATTATTATAATCACCATTTTCTTTAGCACTTTAAAATATTACTTAAACATCCTGACAACCTTAGTAGAATCAGGGTATGTAGAACTATTACCACCTCTTTTCAGTTAAATAACCTGATTAATGACTTGTCTAAGACAGCAGTGCTCAAATTTTGGGCTCTGAAGCTCCTTTAGGGAATCTGCTAGGTCAAAACAATTTTTAGAAGAGTAAGTTATCATTTGACTTTTTTTTTCTAATCATGTTGACATTGGCACTAATAGTGTAAAAGCAAAGATGGGTGAAACCCCTTGCATCTTAGCATGAATCAAGCCAATTACAACTAGGAAGTCTCTTTGGTCTTGCCCAGTGTTAACTTCCTACATCTCTGTGGTTTAAGATAGATTGCATATGGTCAGTATAGTAATTGTTTTTTCAAGGAATTGTTTTCTTGGGCACCTGAAGTTCCAATTTTATGTACTACAATGGAACTGACCACTGTGGAGTTAAGCCTATTTTCTGCATGTACTTGTGGATTGTGGTAATTAGGTAAACGACTGCTACTGGGAAATGAAGTAACTCTTTGCTTCCTCCAAGGGAAATTACATGCTTTGTATTAAGGAAAAGTATGTTTTTCAAAGCTGCAGTGGTGGGAGTAGGGGAAGGGATTGGGCAGAGGAGATTTGGGATGCTACTGGATGCTGATTCAGAGGTATTCTAAACTAACAGCAAGTCAGGCTCCTTGAATGTTTGGGAGAGACGAGATAGTCACCTCAGCCTGGTCTGAGCAGACAAATTTGGAGACTCACGTCAACAGTAGCTTCGACTCTGACAAGGAATTTATATTTATATCATTTGGGGGATGGGCAGGCAAGCCCCAAGATCCTGAGCTGAGGCAAGATGGTCCAAACATACCTGACAGAAGTATTAGTTCAGAGGAAGCTGTTAGAAACTGTCTCCTGAAGCAGACAAAATGAATTCTAAGTTGATACACCATCACTGATTGACCTATAATCATTTATTGACATTTACTGAATGACTAAAATTTTATGTCGATAAGGGATTTCCTGCTTTAAAAAAATTGGCCTTGAGATTTTGGTTATACTTGGGACCCAGAAGCCAGGTCACTTGGTCCCAAATCCTAGCTCAGCCATTAGCTGCAGGACCTGTGGATAAACCACTCTGTACCCTAGTTTTGTTATCCATGAAATGCGAACAGTAATATTACCCACATCTCAGAGCTGCTGAGGGCCGAGATGAACTAGCTGATTAAGAGATTTCCAGTCCTAGACACAGGACCAGGTGTCACCAGGATTGTAATGTGGATGACTCATTAGACAGGAAGTGCAAAGGAGACACGGAGACACTGTGTTTCTGAAGCCACAGCCCCGGAAGAGAGCCCGACTCCAGCACACACTGCAGTGATGCAAGAATGGCAAGCGCTGGCAGGCCTCCTCTCCTGCCCCCTGGGCATGTCAGGCCCACTTGGCAGAAGTCATCCAGCTCTATGTGGACCCACATAATGACTGTTTCTTCCAGCTTCTGTCCCTGCTTCTTCCACACCATAGTGCACCCCCCTGGTTTTGGATGCAGGTTACCTTCAGGAGCTGAAATTGGAGTTGCATCTGCTTTTGAGCCCTTTCAAACACGCCTTCAGCCACCTGCTGGTCCACCCCTCTTATGATGGCATTGTTCATTCTCTCACAGGCTTTTGTGCAAGTGATCTGAGCTGCCTCTACAAAAATGATAGCCACAGTCACACTACAGCAAAGACCTAGATATCTTTAGCATCAGGGAAAAATATGTGTGTATACATGTACATATATGTACCTATATACATACATATATATACCATTTCCACAGTGATGGAAATAGTTTAAAAATACAATGGCACAAGCAAATAACTCTCTCAATATTGAGATAATAACTATCATTCAGAAAATCTGTGCGAACTAAGCAGAAGTTTACAAAATCCAATCCCTCTCTCCTCTTCCGCAATGGGGCCACCAAAAGAAAAAAAGGCTCTGGAAAGTGAATTTACATGTACTTAAAGAACGTAAGAATGAAGCATAGACTTCAGAATTTGGAGTCTAAGCAGCTGAGATTCAGCATGGAGAGGAGAAGCAAGGAATCCAGATAAAGAAAGCAAGTAAAAGTGTTTGTAATTGGCCTTTCCCCAGGCCCTCACAATTATTTTGACCTAAGACATGGGAGGACAAAGACTTTCAGGAATGAGGGCAGTAAAGGATGCTGACAGGCTGAACAGATAGCCCCTGAGGAAGCAGGGACACTGTTCTCTTGAGGCTGCACCTTCATAGCAGGATTTCAGTTCCTTCTGAACAGAGGTGCTGAGAGACTAAGGGTGTTGTCTCCCAGCCTCCCAGGATGGCACTTAGCTGGGAAGCCAGGGTAAAAAAGGCCCTTTGCTGCAATTCCTTCTAGAGCAGCAGGTGGGTGTTCCTGTATGTGGCAGGAATTCCCCTGCCTTACATCATGGTTGATTGACTCCAGGCTGTCTCCACTACTGGGCTGCAAGCTTTTCAGACCAGAAATTTGACATAAGACTCTATTAAACAAAAGTTCTTCCTATAGCACCTCGCACTGAGGAAGCATTTGAACTCAAGCATGTGCCTTAAGTGGGATGGTACTGGAACAGGCCCTTTTGGGTGGGGGCACAGGCTATTTCTCTAGTGCTGCCATGTAATTTGGGCTGAGCCTGGAAGAAAGTAAGCCATGGACAGGAATTTTAGGGACTCAAAACTAAAACATGATACTTTAACTTCTTTCAGCTACTCTACTTTGGATGATATTGTATATCACTGGCAAAAATGATGGAGACAAGAATGAAAATGTTAAATGATTTAAATTTTTAAAAACTAAGGGTTCTCTGAGGATTCCAGCCTCAGGATTTACTGTCAGTTGTTTTCCAGTGGAACAAACTTGGCCTGGGTGTCCCACTTCTCTGTAGCAGCCTGCCCCTCTCCCCTACCCCTTTATGGCTTGTATTTCCTTATTTATTTATTTGATTGTTTGTTTGTTTATATATCCCCACCCAACCCCCCATTGTTTACACTCACTGTTCTGTGCTCTGTGTCCATTCACTGTGTGTTCTGCTGTATCCGCTTTTCTTCTCTTTAGGTAGCTCAGGAAACTGATCCAGGGACCTTCTGGACTGGGAGAGAGGTGCTCAATCACATGCACCACCTCAGCTCCCTGGTTTGCTTCATCTCTTATTGTCGCTCCTCTATATCTCCTTTTGTTGCACCATCTTGTTGCGTGACCTCTCCGCATGGGCCAGCACTCCTGCATGAGCCAGCACTCTGTGTGGGCCAGCTCATGGTGTGGGCCAATTTTCCATCACCGGGAAGCTCCAATATTGTAGATAGGAGCCCAATCACTTGAGCCACATTGGCTTCCTGTATGGCTTGTATTTCATAACTTCTCCTAGGAGAACTTTCAGACCCTGGAAACTCCTGGGGAATAAGCAGGAAGATAAATGGGCAAACTCCAAAATCGTTCTGGAAAGCCACTACTCAGCCTTGCTACCTTCTTCATTCTATAAAGAACTTATCTCCTGGATTAGGAAACTGTTTTCCACTATCATATTTTCAACCATTTCTTCTCCCAATTTCCATCATTTTCTCCTGCAGTGAGTGCTTAAAAACAACTATGCGAGGCATCAGACCTGAACCAGAAGGGTTCCCAGACTTACAGAAGAAAACAGAGCAATATCTTAAGAGACATTAGTGGTTACTGTGGAGTAAAACAAACAAAAACTACCTTGTGGCCTTGAATATATTTCTAAGCAAATAGAAGGTAGATGAGACCTAACTGTTATCAAATGCTAATAATGTGCCAGGCAGTGTGACTGTCCTAAGCCCTTGACTTAAAAAAAGCTATGAAGTTGATTTAATAATTATCATTTTATAGATGAGAAAACTGAGGTTCAGAGAGGATTACTGATGTGTCGAAGGACACACAGCTAATAAGTGACAGAGCCATATTTTGCCTATAAAATTCATCAACTTTGCACTACCCAGTTGTTTCTACTTGAAAGGCTGGAACTTGATCTATACTTTAAAAGACAGGTGACATTTAGGGAAGTGAACAGAAGGAACAGTTATTCACTATGGGGATTATATAGTGAACAAAGTTTCAGAGTATCCCAGGAGCAAGATGTAGCATGTTGCAGAAGAGAGAGTATAGGTTTTAAAATCTAGCTCTCTACTTATGGCCTGGGTGACATTGCAAATTTTGTGTAATTCCTCCCAATTTCAGGTTTTTCTATATAAAAAGACAGAAGCCACTTAATTGGGTTATTGGGAGGATTTGAGGATGTAATTCTTATGAAGTTCTCAACAGAGAGCCTGACACATCACAGTAACTCTTTCTTTCCTGGCAGGCTGGCCACAGGGCAGGAAGGACAGGAAAAGGCAACTGGAGAGTCTTGAATGACACTCTAAGGATTTTGGAATTTATCCCACAGACTTCTAAACAGAGTTTGGGTGGCTATAGATAGAATGACCAAGATGCATATAAAGAAACTGTCAGAAGAGCAGGAGTGGAAAATGTGGGTGCCAAGTAAGACACAAGTAAAGGTAGGAGAATGGATGAAGCAGCAGCAGGGGATTGATCACATGAAATCCCAGAGGTGAAGGAGAAAGGACATTGGGGACAGGAACTATATTTAGAGATTAAGAGATTCTGCTTCTATTAATGGAGAAAGAGACTGGAAGTCAGTGGAGGAGGGAAAGAGCGAGAACACAAGATGTTAAACCCTCCAACTCATGCCACCTATGTGAGCATTCACTGCGTCAAACACATACAGTGTCATCATTGAGCTACTTTTCCTCTTCACATTCAGAGAAGGTCCTGACTGCCATGTGTTTGCTTAACTCCACTCCCTCCAACCAAAATACCCTGACCTAGGCTCAGATCCCTAAAAATTTGATCCCCTGCTACAAGTTTGAGATATTTGATAAATAATGGGAATCATAACATGAAGCAACACCTCAATCTCTACTCTAGGTCAGCATGGGAAATATTTAAATAAACCAAACTAAGAAGGCCTTTGTGCTTTGCCAAACACCAAGCTTTCCTCAAGTTGCAAGCTCCTCTTTATACTTCTAGATCCAAACTACAAATTCTTAAAGATGAGATTCTTGCCCAACGTTCTTCAGATGTTTGCTCACAAGGGAATGAGATGAAAGATCCTTTGCTTGAAAATGCCTCCAAATCGGGATCAATTTGGTCATAAATAGGCTGAGTGTGGTTTCGCTCAGATCTATTCTTGCAAGAGACCTGGAGGCACAGATGCCATTCTTCAGGCAGACAAAGCTCAGAGTCTGGTGAAAACCTTGGTTTCCTTTATTCCTTTACTTTTTTTCAAATTTCTTCAGTGCTCAGTAAAGAAGCAGTCAGTATTACTTTGTGGTTTTCTCCTGCCTGGGTTAAAGGCCACAGGCATGAAAAACAAAATACAACTCATTAAATGACTGAGTTTGAAATAAAAGGGATGAGCATGAAAACTTTGGGTAAGTATGTACAATGAAGCTAGTCTGACCAATTTCCCAAAAGAGTAAAGGGCCATAAAATAAAGATACATATACAAAATTAATTACAGAAAGAAATTAATGCCAACCACAAAAATGTAATTACACTGTGGTTAACTTCACATTTCATACAAGGGCATCTAAATTAGTAATCCATAAAACAGGAACATCTTTCACTTCCTCTTCTTCACTGTCTTTTTAGGTAAAATCTTCAGGACTTTGGGCTGACCACCCACAGATACAGGTCAAGAGGTCAATCTGGATTTCATCCCTCTCCTGCCCAAAGTCTCTTAGAGCACAGCTGACCTGCCCCACTGACCTTAGCTCTTGGCCAGGAACTGTCCCCTACTCTTCTATTTTACCCAAGTCTAGGGGCTGGGTTCTTGTTCTACAGCTGTGGGAAGATGTCCTGGGACTGACTGGTCATTGCTGCAGTGATTTCAAGGCCAAATCAGTGGTTCTAACACAGTCTGGAGTCAGTTGATCTGGTCCAATTTTAATTTTAAAAAATCCATCTTCTACCAAAAGTCCACACACATTAATAATTGAAGTTGCATAGCCTTACTTCTTTTCTAGAATTACAGTCCCCACTGCTTCCTCCCAGGTGTTCCTTTATAAGCTGCTGCACAGTGCTGAGAGGGGCATCTACACTGGCTTCACCAGTTCTGCCACCTACTGGAAACAAAGGGCTGTCAGGTGAACTCTGTGTAGCAGTATGTGCATCCCGCCTTCTGAATGTAGCCTATGTGACACTACCCCAAAGATCCTGTACATTTACATATTTTTTATCAGCTTCACCCCATGTGCCATGATCTCTGATAACACAAGTATATTGTAGATAGAGCATACTTCTTCCTGAGAATGCATTTTGCCCTAGAATTTACATTGGAAAACCAACTCCTCTTCTTCAGTTTTAATTAGTATCACCAAGAACTTCCCATTCATCTGTAGATACCACTAATAAGAATAATTCAAGTGGTTACTGACTATAAACATATACACATATAAACAAAAAACTTAATTAGGAAGAAGGCTAACTTTTTCATTCAAGATATTAAATAAGGAAAACAGAAGGAATTATTTCTATGAGACAGTGGGCAGAAAGGACTGGGAAAAGTGGGATATAAATTGCCATTGAAGCCAAGAAAGTGGAAGGTGACCCAGGCCTCTTTTTGCAGAAGGCATGGAAGTCACATTGGATCACATATAGAGAGAAACTGGGGTTTGAAGGTAACCCACAGGATAGGTGAAGTCATTTAAGGTTTTGGAACAAGGGAGGGACACAGTGGAATACAGGGTTTTGAGAGCAACAGTGTTCAGGGTGAACAGGAAGAGGATCTCTCAAAGGAAAGGTCTTAGGCTACTGCCTAAGTACCATGAGGAGAGCAGAATAAGGACTGGAAATTCATCAGGTGAAGGAGGATTGTAGAAGGATGGTTAGAACAATTTGCTGACAATGAGGGAAACTAAATAAAATTAAGAAAATTTCAATTTGTATATTCTGAGGAAAAATGATTAATTCCAACCACTGAAGAAATGGGAATATTTTTATACTTAATGTCCTCTGGGACATTATATGACATCTCACTCTATATCTAGAAGAGCAAAATATTGAAAACTGCCCAAATGTCCACCACAGAGTAAATTCAAGAGAATATTATGGAGTCACTAAAAATCATGTAAATATGCATAGGATATAGATTGGGGAAGGAAACTAGGCTATAAAATAGTATAAAATATGAAATATAAAGTATCTCCATAAAAACATTTATTAAAATCCTTTATCTATTCTTAAAAACTCTTTCACATACATACAGAAAACATGTCCTATCATCTGGTAATATAATTTCCAGTGACATACTTGCAATTACTTTTCCCTATCATCATGTATGGACATTTAGAAACCTGTAATATGTGTACAAGGTACAAAATGCTTAAAGTACTAAGCAGTATATTGTATAATATCTTTCTTCCTCCCTTCATGATTCCCTAGCCACCAAATCCTCCTCCCCATGGTTTCATGTATCCTTTCAGTTACACACATGTGGTGCATTTTCTATTTGCACAAATGATAATATACTCTATATACCACTCTGCTCCCTTTCTATATTCCTTGAACAATATACCTTAGAGATCTTCACATATTACATAGAATACTCCTTATTTTATTTTTCCTTATTTTTTTTAATGTTACATTAAAAAAATATGAGAGCCTCATATACCCCCGCCCCCTTCAGCCCACTCCTCCCACATCAAAAACCTCTTTCCTCATTGTGTCACATTCATTGCATTTGATGAATACATTTTGGAGCACATGGATAATGGTTTACATCGTAGTTCACTCTTTCTCCCAGTCCACACGTTGGGCCATGGCAGGACATACAATGTCCAGCATCTGTCCCTGCAGTACCACCCAGGGCAACTCCAAGTCCTGAAAATGCCCCATATCATATCTCTTCATCCCTCTCCCTACCCTCAGCAGCTACCGTGGCCAGTTTCTCCACATCAGTGCTACAATTTCTTCCATTACTAATCACAATAGTTCCATAGTACAATATCAGTAAGTCCACCCCAGTCCATACTCTATTCCTCCAGCCTGTGGACCCTGGGATGTTTATGTCCACTCCCCCTCTATATTAAGAGGGGGCTTAGATTCCACATGGATGATGGATGCAATTCTCCTGCTTGCAGTTGTAGAAACTCCTTACTTTTTAAAAACAGGTGTGGCCATCTCAGGAGTCTCTTACTGTCACAGTAAACAATGCTTCAAGCAAAGGGGCTCTTGAGGGCTCTAGAGACATCTAGACACTATAGGCATGGTAGACAATCTTAGCACTTTGGCACCTGTCAATGCGCCTTGCCTTGGAATATATGTTTCCCAATGTAACAGAATTAGACTCATTTATAATTTCCCTACACATGACTCTTCTGCCCTTTTTAGTTGAACCCATGTTAAGCACTATATTTATTAAGTATATATCCCAGGTACTTCAATCTTTGGTCTCTTCGAATGTCGGTGGAGCCCTGAATCTCAGCAGAGTTGCAAAATCTACTCTCCAGTTCACTGGACTTACCCAGGACAACTAACAAAAGGATAACGTCCATACGCAATAAACACAGAGTATCTACAATGGGAAGCAAGACAGCTCCATCCCATCTGCCCCATGGATCTAAGCCCCCACTCAATCAGAAACAGAGTGGCCATCACCATCCCAACATCCTCAAGATTGAGGAATGAATAAACATAAGGGGGGAAAGCAATTATGGACTAATGTAGACATTAATTTTCGAGCAATGGAAGAACTTGTAACATTGCCATAAAGGTAGTGGCCACCACAGTTTCTGAGGGGAAGGAGAGGGAAGAATTGGTGCAACATGGGTATTTCTGGGACAATGGAATTGTCGTGCATCACATGTCAATGACGGATACAGATCATTATACCTTCTGCCAAAACCTATAAAATTGGGCAGTGAAAAGTATAAACTATAATGAAAACTACACACCATGGCTAGTCCAATGCTTCAATATGTGTTCATCAATTGTAACAAATACACTACAATAACGAAAGATGTTAGGGGGAAAAGTGAGGGAGTGTTGGGGATGGATATATGGGAATCCCCCTATATTTTTGATGTAGCATTTATGTAATTTAAAGCTTCTTCCAAGAAATTGTATCACTGATGTGGAGAAAGTGTCCATAGTAGCTGCTGAGGGTAGGGAGAGGGACGAAGAGATAAGATGTGGGGACATTTTCAAGACTTGGAGTTGTCCTGGGTGGTACTACAGGGGCAGATGCTGGACATTGTATGTCCTCCCATGCCCACTGGATGGGCTGGGGGGAGCATAAACTACAATGTAACCCACTATCCATATGGTGCAGCAGTGCTCCAAAATGTATTCACCAAATGAACTTAATGTGTCACGATGATGAAAGAGGTTGTTAAAGTGGGAGAAGTGGGGTAAGGAGTATGGGGAGTATATGGGGCTCTCATATTTTTTGAATGTAACATTTTAAAAAAATAAAGGAAAAATAAATAACATCTCTGATCCCTTGTGTTACAAACACGACTCAATGAATATCCTTGAATATCAAAATCTTTGCCACCTATGTGCAGAAAATATTCATAGAAGTGAATGGAACTAAGTCTATGTGCAGAAAATATTTGTAGAAGTAAATGAGACAAAGACAAAGGATATGTATACCCTATATTTCCTTAGCTTTCAATCAATATCACAGAAATGCCCTGCAAACAGTGTACTAATAATTTACATTAACAACATAAAATAGTGCCTGTTTCCACATTCTCACTAAAAAAAAAAAAAAATTCAGCCCAGTGCAGCCGCTGTGGAAACCAGTTTGATGGGTCTTCAAAACATGACCTGGAAATTCCATTCTAGGTATATTCCAAAATAACTGAAAGCTGGGACTCACATATGTGTACACCAATGTTTAGGGAAGCATTATTCACAATAGTTAAAAGGAAGTGGAAAAACCCACATGTTCCCCAATGGAAAATGGATAAACAAAATGTGGTATATTTATACCAAAATGTTATTACTCAGTTCTAAAAAGGAATAAAGTTCTAACACTTGCTACAACATGGATGAATAGTGAAGACATCATGTTGAGTGGAATAAGCCAGACACAAAAGGACAAATACTGCAAGATTCTACTAATGTGATGTGTCTAGAATAAACAAATTCAGAGACAGAAAGTAGATTAGTGGTTGCCAGTATCTACGGGTGAGAAGAATGGGGACTTAGTGCTTAAGGGGTCTTTTCTGTTTTGGGTAATGAAAAAGCTGTGGTAGTGGATGGTGGTGATGTTAGTACATTGTACATTTAACTAATGCCACTACATTGTACACTTTAAAATGGCAAATTTTATTGCACCTATGTTACCATGATAAAGCCACATGTTTGTAGTGAATTAGGGGTTTCCCTAATTCAGTTTGGCTTCACTACGGACATGGTAATAATCAGATGATATTATTTTATCTGGAAAAAATATTTCATCACAGTGTGGTGTGTTGATAGATCGATGTTGTTTGGGAATTCTGCATGTGTGCATGATTGTTTTATAAGTTTACAACTTTGTCATAAAAATTATATTTAAAAAATAATATTAGGGTGGTTTGGGGGGGGAAATACACCAAATGTGAGAAAAGGACTATAATTAGTAGTAAGATTTTGACAATATTCTTTCATAATCTGTAACAAATGTCTCATGACAGTGAAAGGGGTTGGTGAAGGAATGATGTATGTGACCCCAGTATAATGTTATGCATGTTTGCTTTGTAAGTCCACAACTTTTACTATACACTTATTTCTTATGTATGTTCAGATAGAAATGATATAAAATAATAATAATAATATGGGGGTTGGGGAAAACACTTTGGTTAGTAATAATATTTTAACAATGGTCTTTAATCATTAGTTTAGAATGTTTAACAACAATGCAAGGCATTGGTGGTAGGGTGAGTTATGAGAGCCCTGTATGATGGTATCTATGTTTCTTTTGTAAGTTCACAACTATTACTATACACTTATTGTTTATGTATGTTTATGCATGAGTGGTATACTTCGATAATTTTTTAAATGAAAAAAATACATTGAGACTATTTTTTTAAAGCACAAGTTCCATAAGTTTGATGTTAAAAGTAAGAGTTAACTCTGTTGTGGTGACTTGGAGCTCTGTAACCCAGAAAAACAAGTTCTTAGAGTTAATCCATTCCTGGTGGTGTGAACCCTTGTAAAAAGGAACTCCTGATGTGGTTATTTCAGTTGAGGTGTGGCCTGAATGAATTAGGATGGGTCCTAATCTTATTATTGAAGGCCTTACAGGAAAACTACAGAGAAAGAGAGTTTGGGAAAGAAGCCAGAAGCTGGAAATCAATGGGACCTGGAAGAGAAAGGAGAAGAGGCAGCCATGTGCATTGCTCTGGGAAAGAAAAGCCAAGGACCAAGGATCTCAGGCACCCAGCCCCAGAACACCAAGATGTTCTGGCAGAGAGCACTGCCATGATGACACCTCGATTTTGGACTTCTCTTAGCCACAAAACTCTGAGCCAACAAATTCCCATTGTATGGTAGTTCTTTTAGCAGCCAGGAAACTAAATCATGTATGAACTCTTCAGACACCTAGATTTAAGCTTCAAATTTTCTCAAAGAGACCATTGTTTAAAATGACCTTTGACTGGTAAGCTAAACAGAATTGATTGTGCCCAAATTACATTTGGAATAGTGCATAGAGAAGGGAAACTTAATTCTATAGATAGACTGGGAATATGTCATTTTTAAAACTATCCAACTTTCAAAGGGATCATATTTGCCCATCATGCTTATATCAACAGCATTTGCCGAATTCAGGAACATATGAAATACAATATCATTTTCCATGTATAACTGGTGTATGGAACAGGAATGTGGAATTGTTATGCTATACTGTTTCCATTTTTATTAAAATATATTATATTCAAAGTCATGATATCACACACAAAATTGTCAATTACATAAATATTACCCTTCATAGCTTTGTTCCAACAATTTTTTTAAAAGAAATCCTCAGTGTAGAAGTGGAAAGGTTTAAAGGGAACTAGTCTAATAAAAATTCTGAATTGAATGACATCCATGGTGAACAAGGAATTGTCTGATTGCCATTAGTCTTAAGTCAGAAATCAAGACTAGACTGGAAGAGATCGCTTTCTCTGAATGACAGCTGTCAAAGCCAATATGGGAAATGCATCTGGCACTCTTGATGTAGTCTGTTGAAAACAGCAAAAGGATGCTAAGGTTGGCCCTGATGCCTGCTAAACTTCACTTTGTGTAGTTGCTGTGCTTTCAGAAAGAAAAAAGGAAGAAAAGAAACCTAGCTTCCAGATCTGTGTGGATTTACTTTATTTTTATTTAATTTTTGCTCAAAAAATGTGTTTTTGTTTGTGGGTGTTTGTACTTGATTATTTCTTGGGTTTTTTTTCTTCATTTTTTTAATGGCTCATTACAATCTGACCACAAACAGGAAAAGTCTCTATAAAATAAGACTAGGCAATTTAAACTATTTTTTTGAGGAGTGGACTGGGTATAAATTAGTTTACTAGAATTTAAACTAACTTCTAGTAGTTTAGTATAGCTCTGCATAATATACTTTTATTACTCAATAGAAGGAATTACAGAAAGTTTCAAAGACAAAATTGAAAATAACTGTGCAATATTCAGTGCATTGATCACAATAAAGATTTCTTAGATTTATCACTTACTAAATAGTGTAAGATACATTTTTCTCAGTTTTAATGTATATTACAGTGACCATCAATAGATAAAGCAAACATAAAAGAACACCTACTTGTGGTTCTCAATAATTTTTCAAACTCTAGAACGATGCTGAGGACAAAGGTCAAATCCCCTTTCTATTTAATATTGCACTGGGAGCCCTAAAGAGAACACTAAGGCAGTAAAAACAAACACATGTACACATGTAAAAGAGACGGACACTGGAAAGAAAGAGATAACATTATCTATTTGCAGCCAACATGTTTATTTATATCAGAGTTTCTCAACCTCCACACTACATTCAGTCCAGAAAAAGTTTGCTCTGTGTAGCTTCCCTATGCCATGTAATCTCTTTGGTAATATATTTACTCCCTCGCCATTAAATGCCAGGAGCATTCTCCAAGTGATGAGAACGAGAAATGTCTCCAAATACCAAATATCTCCTGGGTCAGAAAATAACCCCCAGGAGCAAGCCATTGGTCTTGCTATAAAATCATTAGGAGTCTAACAGAATACCACTGGGAAAATACGTACATTTAACCTGGATGCAGAATAGAAAGTCAATACACAGAAAACAATGAAATTTGTATAGATTAGCAACAAGCTTTTGAAAACTGGAATTTAAAAAATATATTCATATTTGCATAAACATAAAATATTAGGAACAATTTAACAAAAACTTTTAAGAGCAGTACAATAAAAATTATTAAGCATTGCAGATTAAATGAAAGAATATCTAAATAAATAAGGACCTAAAAATTCATGAATCAAATTATTGTTTTCAAAATGCTCATTCACCTCAAAAGGATTTATATAACTAAACACAATCTCAATGAAAATCCCAGGAGGCATTTTGGGGAATTGACAAGATATTTTCAAACTGTATGTAAAAATTAAAATACTTAATATGCTCAACATGATTTTGAAAAAATAAATAATTTGGAGTTAACACAATCTCTTTTTCACACTTAATACTTTAGTAATCAAGCTAATGCCATGATGTAAGTTTAGTCATTTAAATCAGTGGCATGGATTGGTATCTACAAATTAATGCAAACATCTGCAAACAATTCATTTTAATAAATGCATTGTTCTGTAAATCAGTTTAGGTAGAACTGACATCCTAACACATGTAAACTTTAATACATAAACATGTAATGTGCTTCCATTTACTTGGGTCTTTGGCTACTGACATATTTTGTAGTTTTCTGAATATAGGTGCTTTTCCCTGGTTAAGTTTATTACTAAATATTTTGTTCTTTTAGTGACTATTGTAAAGGAAATTTTTTGTCTGACTTACTACTCAAGCAGCTCATTAGTAGCGTATAGAAGTGATAAGAATGAATCTTGCTCCCTCTCAAGTTGTTTATTAGGTCTAGTATCTTTGTTGTGTTTTTCTTGTTACTTTTTGCATGGTATTTTTCATGTTTTCTACTTCAATCAATTCACTGATTAACCTGAAATTAATCTAAAATTATATAGAAGATTTGAACAAGAAATTTTTTTCAAGCATCAATGGATTTTAAAAATAATAATACATGGAACTTAAAATGATTATGAACAAAATTAAAATGTCACAAACACAGGGAGTTTAGATTCTCTTCAGAATATGGTAAAATGGAAATAATAATGAATGAGCAAACTGAAAGTCCCAACATGTATGGAAATTAAAATATAGTATGATAAATATCACATAGTTCAGATATGAATTCAAAAAGGAATTCAGAAAATATGTTGGAAGTTATTTTTAAATATTATTCATCAAAATATGTTGGTTGCCAAAAATAAAAGTTGAAGGAACATTTCTAACTTACAATGCATGATTTAGATACAAAGAAGCAAAGCAAAGTGATTGCCAAATCACAAAATTTTCCAAAATTGATAGAAAACTAAACTCAAAGGAGATAAATATAAGGAAAAAGAAAACTCAAATTAATGAAATGGGAGAAAGAATAGACAGGATGAATGGAAGCAAAAATAGATTCATTGAAAAGATTAATAAACTTGATAAAGGTATTTCATGCCTGATCAAGGAAAACAAAGAAAGAGGCATAAATATCAACATCAGAAATAAAAAGACATAAATATTTTTCAACAGATAAAATCGTATTTCAAATGTGGTGTGAATAGATTTGGAAATCTCAATGAAGCAAACTCATTGTTAGTAAAACATTACCACATCTGGCAGAAGAAGAAGTAGGAAGCTGAATTTAGAATTCTATTCACAATTTAAATTCAGAATCATGAACATTCCCACAGAGAAAATTTTGAGCCCAGATTTCAATACACATTCAAAAAAAGCTTTAAAAAGGTTAAAATGGTAACACCAGCTGCACCAGAAAACACGGATTATTATAAAGATATTTTTAAGACAGTATGGAGAAGAGCAAAGACCTGAATTGAGAAGGACAGCAAAAGCTCAAGAAGTGTATGTATTTATTCATTTGACTGTGACAAATGTGGCCTAAAAGCAAAGTGGGAGAAAAATATTTTCAATGCGGTCTGCTACGTCATTTGTATACCTTAATTGAAATACTAATATTGATGCCTACTCATATTCTATACAAAATCAATTGCAGAACACAAAATTCACAATCGGTAAGGGAGAATATAGTTGAATTGAACTAAATGTACATTCAAAAGTGATGTCATTGGAAAGATACATTTAAGAGTTGAAATGGCAATCCAGACAGTGAGGGTTGATATTTACCATATGTTGCCAACTAATGACACAAGTCTAGTGATAGATAAAGTTATGAAATAGTTTCAAAATGCTTTTGAGATTATTTTTGCCCTTTGATGGAAAAGATGTACATTTCAATATAGACAAAACACCTGAGGGGGAATCATTTCTTAAAAGTGAAAACAAAATCTAGGAATGATAAAACAGTTGTGTGTGTGTGTGAGTGAGTGATATAAAAAGTTTAAACCAGGAAGGAAAATATTTCAATGATCTTACATAATAATTTTAAATGCTTCCTCATAAGAATCTTTAAATTAATTACAATGCAGCATTTGTTACATACAACACTTAATGATTTTTAAAATATAACTATGAGAAAAAAAGGAGAACCCATAAAAATGAAAATATCTAAGAAGGTAATTTACAAAAAATGTAGATATATTTATGTTAGCATTAAAATAAAATGATAGTGAACAGTTTTTTCAAGAATCTGACAAATAAAGTATCTCCACAACTATAAATTGGGATACTATTTGCAGTTGTTTTTTGACAATGTATAAAATATCTTGCCACTATGTGTAAAAATACCTAATGTATAAATTAACCATCTGGAATGTATATTCAGAAAAATAAGATATTTTCACAAAGATAAATGTTACAAAATCCACTTACACAAATATTTACATTATCAGAAGATTGAAAACCATCTCATGTCTACACCAAAGTATCACTTTAAACTGATGGATGATACAGAGAATCAGGCCCTGTACAGCCATTAAAATCAAGTTGCATGTAAATATTTATTGATTCATGACACTGATGCCTAAGAATGCCAATTACTAAGTAATTTTAAATCCTAGGATAACATTATATATATATGATGCAGTAAATGGTAAGATAAATTTCCGTCATTCTGATGGTTGTATTTCTATTTTGGTCTCTCTTCTATATTTGTACTTTTATATGTTTACTTAAGAGCATAGCTATCGCTTAGTTTAACGAGTGAGTTTACTCTATTTTCTTTATATATATATATATATTTGCCAATTTGGGATATTATATATAAAATGTGTCATACACTGTAGCAGTTTTATATGGTTTATGAATTCCAAAAATAGATATTGGACTATGTTTGTAAACAGGTCTGTCCTTCCAGGCATATTAGAGTATATTGAATTCAGAAATTTAACTTTTACTTAAGCAATGATTAAGGCTTTGATTGGGCAGTGTTAGCAGGATGTTGAGTCCCCATCCCTTTGAATCTATACTGCAGAGAAGGGAGTTTCAATTTTGATGTTGGAGTTCTGATGCTGGTGTTTTGATACTGAAGTTTTGATCTGAGGCACGGGAAGAGAACACACAGGGAAGAACACAGAGGAATGGTGATTACTCCTTAGACACAGCAGAAGCTCTGAGGAGAGAGACAGAGCCATTCACCTGGTAGTCTACAGCTGATGTTGTGAAGAGAGCCCAGCAGCTGAACGGGGAGAGTAACTGAGCGCTGGGAAGAGAGGAACCAGGAATCCAGAACATTGCCAGCACATGGCAACAGGCTATGAGGAGGGAAGTAACTTATGCTTCATGGCCTAGTAACTGCAAGCTTCTACCCCAAATAAATACCCTTTATGAAAGTCAACAGATTTCTTGTATTTGATATCAGCACCACTTTGGCTGATTAATACAGAATTTGGTACTGAGGAGTGGGGAAGTGTTTTTGAAATTACCAAGATGCTGGAACAGTTTTATAAAAGGCTAAGGGGTGTGTTTTGAATGAATTGTGAGATACTTGGGAGAAAAGACTCACAGTGCTTTGAAGAGACTGTTGTAGTAATAGAGAATCTAAAGAGACTTTTTATGAGGGCTTAGAAGCAAATGATGAAACTATTTTTGGAAAATGGAGGTATGGTGAACTTTGTTTTAAAGTTGCCGAGAACCCAGCAAGATTAAACTCCTGATGTTTTATGGAAGACAGTATTTAAAGAAGACAAACCTGAGCATTTAACTGAAGAACTTTCCAAAGTAAACTGGGAGAATGCAACTTGGCTTTTCCTTGCACCTTATGGCAAAGAAAGAGACAAACATAAGCTGAGGACTGAACTGTTGGGCATAAAGAAACCAGAAAATTACTGGAAATTTCAAGTCCCTAAAAATCAAGGACCAGGTTATACTGCCCCATTTGAGGACATAACCAAACTCAGAACTTGTAAATCAGGATTGAAGATGTAATTATCTTGGAAAGACTTGTGGAAAGTCGATCTGATGGCTTGGACCCCTGCTTTTTTTGCAGGCTAAACCAACAAGCTTATTGAGAGAGCTGTATGAAGAAAAACACTGTCAACTTGGATAAAAGTGAAATGGTGAGGAGAGATTGAATGAGAAACAGTTTTAAGAGAAAAATCATGGAAGCTGAGATCTTGAATTAAGTTGCTGCCTTGGGCAAAGAAAGGAACCCCACTCATGCATACAGAGTGGATGACTTTCAACCAGCTGTTGAAAGAGTGGATATTCCCACCTGATGTTCAGGGAGAATTTGCAGCCTCAGGGCAGAGATGATGCAACACATTTTTCAAGGATTAGGGCAGTTAAGGTCAGCACCCAATAGGCCTGAGAGGGGTGCACATTTCCCCATGGATTAGGGAAGATAGGAGGTCAACTCATTGCTCTGAGAGGATTGAGCATGTATGCCAAAAGTTAGGGAGAATGTTGCCTTCATCTCAAAGTATTAAGGGGGTTAAGTCTCCAACCCAAAGATTGGGTAAGGTGTGGCAATCACCTCAGTGCTCTTTGAGGATGAGGTCTGGAGCTTGGTCACTAACTAGATGCTTGGTTAAGATGGAACCAAGAAAATGACCACTAGACAAGCCTATGGAAAGTGTGGGTCCACATGTGACACCAAGAAGAAGAAACCATCATCTTAACAATTACCCTGAACTTTGGCCCAGTGGTTAGGGCGTCTGTCTACCACATGGGAGGCCCGCGGTTCAAACCCCGGGCCTCCTTGACCCGTGTGGAGCTGGCCATGCGCAGTGCTGATGCGCGCAAGGAGTGCCGTGCCACGCAAGGGTGTCCCCCGCGTGGGGAGCCCCACGCGCAAGGAGTGCGCCCGTGAGGAAAGCCGCCCAGCGTGAAAAGAAAGAGCAGCCTGCCCAGGAATGGCGCCGCCCACACTTCCCGTGCCACTGACCACAACAGAAGCAGACAAAGAAACAAGACGCAGCAAATAGACACCAAGAACAGACAACCAGGGGAGGGAGGGAAATTAAATAAATAAATAAATCTTTAAAACAAAAAAAAAACAAAAAAAAACAATTACCCTGAGACTTTGAAATCTAATAGAGTTTATCATACAGGTCCAGTGAACAGTAAAGGAACCATATCTCATGTTTTCCTCCCAATTTCTTCTTATGGTAATGAAATGTTTATCCTTTGTCCATTTGTGTATTGGAAGCAGGTAAATGGTCTTTTAAAATTCAGAACTCTACTGTAGATGAGACTTTGCCCCAAGGCATGCTGAATTTATTGAAACTGATTGCAATGCGATGCTATACTTAGCATTGCTACTGATTTAAGCTTTTTTAAAAAAATATTTTAATGTCTTTTTGGAATTCAGAAGGTGGTGAGTAGATTTTGATACGATTTATGAATTCCAAAAATAGATATTGGATTAAGTTTGTAAACTGTTCTGCACCTCCAGGCATATTAGAGTGTATTGGGTTCAGAGGTTTTGCTTTTACTTGATTAGGATTAAGGATTTAATTAGGGAATGCTAAAAGGGTGGTGGTCCCTTAACATTTGTTGGGCAAGGACTCACCAAAAAACTATGCTGCAGAGAAGGAAATGACATATTGGTGTTGGGAGTTTTGATGTTGGAGTTTTGAGTGGGAGCCCAGGAAGTGAACACACAGGAGAAGAATACAGGGGAATAGTGACAGCTTCTTAAAAACAGCAAAAGCCTTGGGGAGAGAGATAGATCAGTTCACCCATAAGTTATTTTGGCTTTTGTCTCAATCATAAATGAATCACATCTTTTAATATTTAATTGGTTTGGTTTTTAGATTTGCTGCATAGATCCAATCCATAATGCTCATGTTAGGTAATTCCTATCTCTATTAGTGCTATTTTCCCTTCCATCCAGTTTATACCTTTCTCCCCACATCTCACTGTGACCAGGTTGGCACCTGTCAGTATCAGCAGTCAGTTTGATAACTGGCAAACACCTACTGACTCTTTTGTGCTTCCCCTTTTATCAGGTCTGAGACTCTGTGGCTTCACTCTGCTTCCCCTTGCAAAGACCATCCATGTGAGTGTGGTGGAAGGTTTAGGGATAAATTAAAAAACATTTTCTGTGGCTATGGACTGTAAGGTTTAGGAAGTCCAGGGTATTCAACAAAAGACAGTCCCTCAATGATTGATCATTGTCCATCTCCCACATCAGGTATCTCTGGGCCAAGCAGGTCAATGTGGTAAGGCTGATGTGCATAGCAGTGCTGAGCCTCTGGAAGGCTCAATGAGACATTCTTGTCCAAGCTGTGATGACAGGGACCAGCATCTTTTTCTAAGGCCATACTTTCTCCTGTAGGGTTCAGATTCTGTGTCCTGTTCACAAGAAAATTCTCAAAAAAGACTTGACTAAAAATCAATTGATACCTCATCCAGAAAATCTTTATTATTCAAAGATGAAAAGATAATCAATTGAATTAACTCCCTAAAAATGTTTTACAGACTAATACAAAGGATACGTTATTCACAGATAGGGTTCTGAAGTTTTCCTTGAAAAGACAGTATATCTCATGAGATCCTATCTTCTTTTTTGGTTTTCCAGTGTCAGAACAGAAGCAAGAAAGTGGAGAAAAAGGGGGAATTAAAAGGTAATGTTCTGCTCTTCCAACACACCTGCTCCAAGGTGAACCATACCCTCAACCCCTCAGAGCCCAAGTCACCTTAAGAGTCTGAGCCTGTCAGTTGTTAAAGACCCCCTCAGAGAGCAGAGGTCCCAGAGGGTGTGAACACAAAAAGACTCACAGAACTTTGGACACTCTCATATCCTCCATGCATCCTTGTAAAGAAAGAGGGAAGGTGTTGGAGGTGTAGCAGGTGTGACATGCAGTGAAACAAATCTAGGAGGGATGGGAAGTTAGGAATTGAGTGGCCTTCTAGAGACAAAGAGCTGAATTGTGCTAAACCTGAGATTTCACCTGTGAAGTAACCTTTATGCAGTTTAATTTACATGGTATTTGTATGGATACAACTTGTGTGAAAGCCCTTGATAAAAGATGGCACATTAAACATGTGTGAGACCCTCCATTGTTTCCCCTGATCATTCAATATCATTTCCTCGCTCTGGGAGCTCTTAGAATCTATTTCCCAAAGAGCCTCATTCAATGGGCTGTGGCATGCAGCCCCACAGCACATGTTTTACTCTTGCCCTCACCACATGTAACCCAGTCTCCTAATTTCCCACCTTGGAGAGCCTACCAGGGAGGTGCCGTGGGAACACCAGGTGTGAGTCCTCCTCAGAAAAGGTGATTCATCTCTATGCCTTCTTTCCTGCTCACGCCCCCCCGAACATGGCCTGTGCTATCTGGGCACCCAGAGCACACTAGGGTGGATAAGAAATGGAACCACAGAGAGAAAATGTGCAGAAGAAAGCCATGGGGATTTGGTAAAATGTCTCCTAGAAACCCAGGGATGCAAGGAATCATTTGGGACTGAGTCTTCAGCAGCCCCATCCTGGCCAGGCCTGCTAGGGCCCCTGCCCCCCTTCTTCCTTTCACTAAAACCTCTGCTTTGTTTCCTGCAGCCCCATGTACAAGGAACCTGGACCAGACAGATACCCTCATGTCAACTGTCATACACAGGCCTTTCCTCCTCTGTGGGATGACTGCCTGCCAAAGGGGGACCAGGTGGAGGATGTTGCCCTCTCAATGACCACTTGGTAGCCCAGTGTCTGGTTGCCAGGCAACCTTCACACCTGGAGAGTGACCCATCTGTGACTTCTCTGGCTGGGACCACTCTTAGTCTTGCCTCTGGTGGCTCACTCTTCCCTCCAGGGCCCAACCACCTGCCTCCCTGTGGGAGGCCCCTGCATGACTGCTGGGGGTGAGACCCTCCCACCAGGTGGTGTCTGCTAAGCCCAACCTCCTTTTAGAAACTATCCTGGTCCTTTCCTTTTCTTCCTCTTTCCCTCCCTATCCCTCCCTCCCCCATCATTCCACCCTGGCCACCCCATCATCACCAACATCTTTGGCCATTTCCCTCATTCCAGAATCCTCTCTGGCACTACCCCCCACATCCCCATCCATTTTTACCATCACCCTGAGAGCCCCTTCACCCTTTCCTCCTTGGTTCCCCTCACCCCGCACTTCTTTTCCCATCTTCCTGATATTCTGATCACCCCTGTCACTGGATTTTCCATCTCTGCACCAGTAGGCTTCTGGCCCATTCCACATGCCCTCCCTCTGTTCCTCCCTTTCCTCACCCCCAACTCTGTCCTGCCTCCTAACCCTGCCCACACCTTCCCTTGCCTCTCCCATCTGAACTCCTCTGTTCTTTCAGGACATTTCTGGAGAGCATGGGCAAGAGGCATCCCTCTACCCCATCCACTTGCCCTTGCCCACACCTTAATTCAGGCCAGTAACACCACTAACATCAAGGTCAATCAGGCCCTGTCCAGGAGTGCACTGGGCAGTTGCCCTCTACCCCTTACCCCTGTACACCAGGCTACTGCTGGTGCAAATTTGCAGCCAGAAGCAACCAAATCTCCCTCCACTGGGATTGGATTCAACATGGATGTAGAGCCACAGCTACAGGCTTGCCAAATTAAATTGAACTTGGAATCAGGTAGGTTGGCTTCTGGGGCCTCTCACTGTCATGCCCATGGTGGGAATGGTGGACAACTAGCCACTATTCAAATAGTGTGTCCTGTACGGAGACCAGGGGGAGCAGCCTCCAGCAGGAGGACCTCCCTTATCTTCCTTAAAAAGAAGCAATAAGACTACATTCCATCCACTTCTCAAGCAGGACGGCAATCTACACCCCTCCTTAGAATATGTCCACCAGAAAAATGGCCAAGGGACCCCCCAAGGCCAAGGAAAGAGAAGGAAAGAGAAGCTCCCCACCGGCATCAGAGAATTTCCTGACAAACTCTTTCCATGATCCCCCCAGGCTTGGAAGACAACTCCCAGGGTTTCTCAAAACCCAAAAGAATGAACATATTAAGAAGGGGCCTTTGTTGGATTTTGAAAAAGAGAAAGACAAAGAATCCAGGAAAGCTGCAAGGAGGTGGACCAGGCCCTGGGATGTCCTCTGACCCAGAAGAACATGCCACAAAGTTCAGGGACTCCCTAAAGTGAGCTTCAGCTTCTTGGAACCTAAACCTGGAGCCTCAGGCTAGTCCAAGTGGAGATTAGGGCATCAGGAAGAAACCACTACATCCACAAAAAAAATGTGCACTTGAAGGACACCTCAAGTTGTGTACTTTAATTTCCTACCTCTCCCCCAGTGAGCTTCTGCTAGGTGCACTGATTTTCCAGGTGGGAGTCAAAAACCCAAAATCCTCAGGAAGGTTTTTTTTTAAGTAGGGGAACCTCTATTGCAGAGGATGTTTTCCCCACAACACCTGAATGCATTCTGAGAACAATAGTTATTCGTTTGAAGTCACTGCTTTTTGTGATAATTTGTGTTACTTATCAAGCAACTCATACACCAAGCACCAAACAGTGGAAAACGCAAAACATCACAGTAGCCCACAACTCCCTGACTCACGGTCTGTTTATGAAATTGGAGAATTTACCCCAATTTGTAATTCTGAAATTTGACATTTTAGGTGAGTGATGAGTGAACCCTAAGGCAACACTTACATCTTGTCCAAAGTGAGTCATACTTAACAGCAATGCCTCAAAGGATTGACAGATTACTAATACTTTTATAAATACTTTTATAAAGCATCTAAGGAATCTTTTGTGTTTGACTCATTTGAATTAGATTAATCAAGTTTTTTTTTTATATTGTTTTGATGAAAAAATGAGAAGACAGATGAATAATGTGCTGAAGGGATATCTGTTACTGATGGTTTAGTGGGTCATCAGTCTTCAAGTTTCTTGGACTGGCACATACCGACTCCAGCACCAAGTATAGATTCAAATAGAAGGTACAAATGAGGCAAGTATAGAGAAGTCACAACTGAGTCCAACTCTATCACATTCAGGAGCACAAACTCCAAAGAAGGGCCCACTGGCAAGGCACCAACTCCACAGCTGTCTGCCATGACCATAAGATCTAAGTATCTCCAGAGCCCTGAGGAGCTCCACTACTTGGCGGAAGTATCTACTTTGGCAGTTTATGAAATCCTGCTGAGAAGTGCATAAGCGTTACCTCTGGGATGAAACTCCTGGCTCACTTTTTTGTCTCTTTGCCATATGAATCCATTTGTCTTGACCTTTCCCCATTTATTCAAGGTCTTTTTCAAGTTGCATGCTCAGTAGTGTTTGGTAGTAATGACTTGGTGCCAGGGAGGCTCATTTCTGATAGTAATGTGCCACACTGGGGGAAGGTACTGCATTTCTATGCTGACATTGACTTAGAGAGAGGGCACATTTGAGCAACATGGAAGCTGTCAGGAGGTAATTCTTAGGCACCCTATAGCACTAGGCTAAGTTGCAATTTCTACAGCAAAGGCTCATAAGCCTAAGTGTCAATGTTAAGGGCCCATCAAAGGACCATCCTTCTTCACTAGTCCTTGCCCTGCACTTGGGGTATTGTTGGTGTTCCACTAGAAAATGTGGCAGAGCTCTCCAGGTTGGGAATTCAATATACTTTTGGTTATTGTATGAATATCCACCCACAGTGACAATGTCCCATGAACATTTGAACACCTTTATGTACCTTATATGTATGCCCAGGAGAACTTCCTCCCATCTAGCCCCCTTCACTAACACCCCACACCAATAATCTTACCCTGTCATAGCTGTAACCTTTCTGTTGTCCAAAACTTCTTCAAAAATTTAGCCAAGAATACCACCAAATACAATTAATAGGGAAATGAAATAATGATTGGTTTAAAGATAAGAAATGAAATATGTAATGATTTAGAAAACCAAAATGAAAATAAAATTTTAAACTTGGGATATTAAAAAAATGAAAAATATTTTTAAAAATTTCTTTGAACATTTTGCCTTTCACCACTGTAATATCTGTTGTCCTGTATGTACAGTGATGTGTTCTTCCAGTTTTTCCCCAATGTCTTACTTTTTTTCATTTTGTCTTCACAAAAGTTTTAGGTCAGAGTAAAGTCACATACAGAACACAAGATACTTCCATATACCAAATATCCTCCCCTTTCCCCCTTTCCTGTAGAAATAACATTTTAAATGTGGATGGTATATTTGTTACAAATGATGTACGAATATTGAAATATAGCCATTGACTTGGTCTACACTCTAGACCACACACTTACAATTTTTTTATGGAATTCAGCATGACCTGTATCCATCATTGCAAGATCATGCAGAACAGTTCCATTACCCCCTAAATACCCACTCTCTTTCATCTACTCTGTCTTTCCCTTTACCTCACTTGGGGCCCATGGTGACCAGCAGGCTTCACTCCTTGAAGGACAAGATACAAAGTTACTTGCAAACACAATGAGGGCTTAACACATGGGTCTGTCCTCCACTATTAGGAACTGCCCTTCCTCTTGAGGGACACCCTCCCCTCTGTTTGCTAACATATCAGGCCACCCAAGGATGGAAGTCCAACTCCTTCTGCTCATTATGTGGGTCTCCAGCCACTGACACAACACACTTTAACAAAAAAGATCAGAGCACATTCTCTAGAATAACTCCCCAGTTGTGCCCTGTCCCAAATGCCCACCATCCAACACCCTAAACAAGTAACCCTTCCTTCTCATATTGCCAAAAGAGTTTCCCCAACATCGAAGTTTCAACCACATACCTGCCAATGCCCAGTGTTCACCTGCAATCTCCCACAATGCTAACTCAGTTCCATGGACTAACCAACCCACCCTTCTCCAAACTAACCCCTGTCAAACTTGCACCATCCAACCCAATAGTATCACTACATCCCTATCATATCCCTTCAACATATAATTACTCACTTCCAACTTATAGATTTTGCCCATATGGGCATTTGTTCATAACCTTCTCCTTTTCTATTTCCTGTAAACCTGTATTCCAAACTGTACCTCTCTGATTCTGTTTGATTTCCTTAATTCATGTCAGTGAGGTCATGTAAAATTTTCCTTCAAAGTCTAGCTTACTTCACTCAGCATAATGTCCTCATGATTCATCCATGTTATCCCATGTGTTAGTATTGTATTCCTTCTTACAGCTGAATAATATCCCATTGTATGTTATACCACATTTTGTTTATCCATTCATCTCTCAATGGGCATTTGGGTTGTTTTCAACTTCTGTCAATACTGAATAATGCTGTAATGAACATTGATGTGCATGTATCTTTTTGTGTCTTGACTTTCAGTTCTTCTGAATATATACCCAGCAGTGGAATTGCTGGATCATATGGCAGATCCATAGTTAGATTTTGAGGAACTACTCAACTGTCCTTCATGATGGCTTGAAACTTCTACATTCCCAACAGCTGTGGATGAGGATTCCCATTCCTTCACATCCTCTCCAACACCTGTAGCTCTCTTTTTTATTAATAACTACCAGTTTAATGGGGGAAGATGATATCTCATTGTAGTGTTGATTTGCATTTCCCTACTTGCTAGCGATGATATGCATCATTTCATGCCCTTTTTAGCCATTTTTATTTCTTGTTTGGAGAAGTGTCTGTTCAAATCACTTGCCCATTTTTTAAATGGGTTGTTCCTCTTTTTATTTTTGAGACACAGGATATCTTTATATATGCTGAATATTATCCTCGTATCAGATATATAGTAAACAAATCTATTCTCTCATTGGATAGGCTGTCTTTTCACTTTCTTGACTAATTCCTTTGATGTGCCAAAGGTTTTAATTTTGAGGAGGTCCCATTTCTCTATTTTTTCATTCATTGCTCATGCTTTGGGTGTGAAGTTCATGAATTAGTTTCCTACACATAAGTTCATGTAGATGCTTTCAAGGTACTTAATTATCTTCCAAGGTATTTAAAGGTCTTGACTCTGATATTTAGATCCTTAATTCATCTTGAATTGGTTTTTGTACAAGGTGTATACTGGTGATCCACTCTCATTCTTTGAATATGGATATCCAGTTCTCCAAGCACCATTCTTTGAAGAAGCCATTCTCTTCCAGTGGACTTGGTGGCACTCTGAAATATCAGACACCTATATACGTGAGGATCTTTCTCAGAACTCTCAATTCAGTTCCATTTGTTGGTCCCTCTATTCTTGTACCAATACCATGCAATTTTGACCAATGTAGCTTTGTAGTATGTTTTAAAATCAGATAGTGTGATTCCTCCAATTATATTTTTCTTTTTCAATATGTCTTTGACTATTCAGGGCCTCTTGTGCTTTCAAATAAATTTCATAACAGGTTTTTCCAATATTGTAAAAAATACTGTGTTATTTTTAATGGGATTGCATTTAATCTGTAGATCAGTTTGGGTAGGATAGATATCTTAATGCTGTTTACTCTTATCCATGAACAGGGAATATTCCTCCATTTATTTAAGTCTTCTTTGCTTTCCTTTAACAGCATTGTGTAGTTTTCTGTGTATAAGTCATATGTATCTTTAGTCAAATTTATTTCTAATATTTTTTCCTTTATTTGCTTTTGTAAATCAGATTATTTCTTGATTTCTTCCTCTGATTGCTTATTTTTGTTGTATCAAAATGTTACTGATATCTGTGTGGTGACCTTATAACCTGTGACTTTACTGAACTCATTTATAAGCTCTAGAAGCTTTGATGTAGATTTCTCAAGGTTTTCTATGTATAGGATTTTGTCATCAGCAAACAGTGAAATTTTTACTTCTTTCTTCCCAATTTGGATGCTTTTCATATCTTTTCTTGGCATACATGCTCAAACATGTAGAAAAATATAGATAAGAACAGTGATCCTGGTTACCTTGTCTTGTTCCCAATCTAGAGGGAAAGCTTTTAGGATTTCACCCTTGTATATTAGGTAAGCTGTGGGTTATTCATATACCCTTTATCATGTTCAGGAAATTTCCTTCTATTCCTCTACTTTGCAGTATTTTTATAAGGAAAGGGGGCTGTATTTTGTTGACTGCTTATTCTGCATTTGTAGAGATGATCATGTGACTTTTTCTTCTGATCTATTCATGTACTATATTGCATTGTTTGGTTTTCTTATGTTGAAGCATCCTTGCACAGCAGGGATGAAAGCCACTTGACCATGCTGTATAATTCATTTCATGTGTTGTTGAATATGAGTAGCAAGTATTCTGTGGCAGTCTTAACATCTAGGTTCATTAGAGGGGGTGGTGTATAATTTTCCTTTCTGGCATCTATATTTGGCTTTGGTATTAGGGCAAAGTTGACGTTATAGAATGAGTTAGGCAATGTTCCTTCTACATCTATTTTTTTGTAAGAGTTTAAGAAGGATTGATGTTATTTCCTTCCAGACTGTTTGGTAGAATTCGCCTGTAAAGCCATCTGGTCCTTGGCTCTTCTTAGTTCAGTGGTTTTGGATGACTCTTTCAATGTAATTACTTTTCACTGGTTTGTTGAGTTCATCAATTTCTTCTTTTATCAAAGAAGGCAGCTTGTGTGTTTCTAGAAATTGTCCCTTTCTTCTAAATTATTCTTTTTGTTGGCATATAATTTTTCAAAGGATTCCTCTTATGATGCTCTTTATTTCTGTGGAGTAGTGGTGATATCCTCTATCTTGTTTCTTACTTTGTTAATTTGCATCTTCCTCTTTTTTTTTTTTTTTTTTTGTCTAGCTGAGGTTTTGCCAATTTTATTGATCCTTTTGAACCAGCTTTTGGTTTAGTTTATTTTTTCTACTGCCTTTTTATTTTGTTTCATTTAGTTCTGCTCTAATCTTTGTTATTTCCTTCATTCTACTTCCTTTGGGCTTAGTTTGTTGCTCTTTTTCTAATTCATCCAGGTATGCAGTCAGGTCATCAATTTCGCTCTTCCTCCTTTTTTGATATATGTATTTACGGCTATGAATTGCCCTCTCAGTACAACTTTTGATGCATCCCATAAGTTTTGATATGTCATGTTGTCATTTTCATTTGTTTCAAGGTGGTTATAATTTCTTTTGTAATTTCCTCCTTGACCCACAGTTTGTCTAAAAGGATGTTGCTTAACTTCCATATGTTTGTGCCTAATCTGGTTCTCTGGCCTTAACTATTTCCAGCTTCATTTCCTTGTGGTCAGAAAAAATTATTTCTATCATTTCAATATTTCTAAATTGATTGATGATTATTCTCCTGCCTAGCATGTGGTTCATCTTTGAGAATGATCCATGTGCACTCAAGAAGAAAGTATGCCAGCAACTTAATATCAGACTTAGATCCTCCAGAAGTTGGAGAGAATAGAGTTCTGTTGTTTTAAGACATCCAGTGTATAGTATCTTGCTGCAGGCCTATAAAACCAATACACTCAATAAATCACTATTTTTCCAAATGAACAATGCCTTATGTTACAATTTATGCATGGGTAAAAAAATCCATTAAAATTTAATATTAACTCAGTGAATTTTAATATAAGAAGCAAAACAAGTGAAGAATCATATTTTTAGATTCCACATTGCAACTAAGATTTAAGCAACATCCTCTTGGCAAGTTAAAGTATATTATCAAAAGAGAAAACTACAATTATCTACAAATTATGTTACAATACTTCTCATTTTCCCAATACATACCTGTATTACCTGTATGAGGCATGTTTTTCTTCATATACTTCAACAAAAAACAAAATATTTCAACAGATTGAATATAGCAACTGATGAGTTACCCATATCCCATTAAAACACATTTAAATATTGCAAATTCTTACTCATTTTTTTGAATAAAATATAGTTTTTTAAATATAAAATACAATATTTATGTTCACATGCAATGGGGATTGCTTTTTCTTAGTGCATTAATAAGTTCATTTTTCTCAGTTTTCATATATATTACAGTGACCACCAATAGATAAAGGCAAAATAAAGAATACCTACTTGAGGTTCCCAATAATTTTCAAAGTCTGGAATGATGCTGAGGATATAAGGCTTGAATCCCCTTTCTAGTCAATATTTTGCTGGAAACGCTAAACAGAACAGTAAGGCAGTAAACACACACACATAAAAGAGACAGACATTGGAAAGAAGGAGTTGACATTATCTATTTGCAGCCAACATGATTATTTACATCAGAGTTTCTCAGCCTCCACACTACATTCAGTCCAGAAAAAGTTTGCTCTGTGTGGCTGCCCTGTGCAATATAATCTGTTTAATAGTGTCTTTACTCCTTTGCCATTAAATGCCAGGAGATTTCTCCTAGTGGTGAGAACCAGAAATGTTTTCAAATGCTGCCAAATATCTCCTGGGAGGCAAAATAACTGCCAGTAGAGAACCACTGGTCTTTCTTTCAAATCACAAGGATTCTAATAAAACCACTTGAGAGTATGTACATTTAAACTTGATGCAGAGTAGAAAGCCAATACACAGAAAACAATAAAATTCCTATAGATTAGCAACAAGGTTTTGAAAGATGGAATTTTACAAATGCATTCATATTTACAAACACAAAATAACAGGAACAAATTAACAAAAACTTTTAATAGCTGTACAATTAAAATGATTAAACATTGCTAAATAAAGATCTAAATAAATGAGGACATAACATATACATGAATGAAATTATTGATTTCAAAATACTCAGTCACCTCAAAAGAAATTTATATATTTAAACACAATCTCAATGAAAATACCTGGAGGCATTTTTATGGGAATTGATGAGATGTTTTTGAACTGTATATAAAAATTACAATGACCTAATATGCTCAACACAATTTTTTAAAAACAAAAAAATTGAATAAGTTAATACAATCTCTTTTCCACATGTAATAATTTAGTAATCAAGCTAAAGCCATGACAAGTTTAGTCATTTCAATCAGTGGAGTGGAATAGAATCTACAAATTGATGCAAACATATGCAATCAATTAATTTTAATAAATGCATTGTTCTGTACATCAGTTCAGGTAGAACTGACATCATAACATATGTAGTCTCCCAATATAAAATCATGGAATGTCCTTCCATTTATTTAGGTCTTCTTTGGTTTAGGTTACAACATTTTGTAGTTTTCTGAATATAGTTCCTTCATGTTCCTGGTTAAATTTATTACTAAATATTTGATTCTTTTAGTGGCCATTGTAAATGAATTTTTTTCTCACTTCCTACTCAGACTGCACATTAGTAATGTATAGAAGCACTATGAATCTTGCCCTCATCAGGTTCGATGAAATTGTCTATTCTAGTAGCTTTGTTGTGTGTTTTTTTGTTACTTTTTACATGGTATTTTTCATGTTTTTTACTTTAAGCAATTAACTTATTAAACTGAAATTAACCTAAAATTATATAGAAGATTTGAACAAGAAACTTTTTTCAAGCATCATTGGATTTTTTAAAATAACAGTATATGGAACTTAAAATAATAACAAAATTAAATGTCACAACCACAGGCAGGTTAGGTTCTGTTCAAAATATGGTTAAATGGAAATTAATAATAATGAATGAGCAAAATGAAAAGTCCCAACATGTTTGGAAATTGAAATATACGATCATAAATATCACATAGTTCAGATGTGAATACAAAAAGGAATTTAGGTAATATGTTAGAATTCATTTTTAAATACTATATATCAAAATATGTTAGTTGCCAAAAATAAAAGTCAAAGGAAAATTTCTAACTTACAGTGCATGATTTAGAAATAAAGAAGCAAAGCTGTCAATCACAAGAATTTTCCAAAATTGACAGAAAATTTAAACACAGAGGAGATAAATATAAGGAAAAAGAAAACTCAAATTAGTGAAATGGGAAAACAAGAATAGTCAGAGAGAACAAAGGGAAGCAAAGATAGAGTCATTGGAAAGAGTAATAAACTTGATAAGCATCTTTTTAAGACAAATCAAGAAAAACAGAAGCATAAATGTCGACATCAGAAAAAAAGACATTTTTAAACAAATTTTTCAACAGATAAAATGATATTTTCATTTAAATATTTCCATTAAAAAAATTATCATATTTCAACAGATAAAATGATATTTCAAAAGTGGTGTGAATAGATTTTTAAATGACATTTTTATTTACAATTTTATTTTTAAATGACATTTCATTTAAAATTTTATTTTCATTTTAAAATTTAGCATTTTTCAACAGACCAAATGATATTTCAAAAGTGGTGTGAATAAGTTTGGAAATCTCAATAAAATGAGGTCATTGTTAGTAAAATATTACCAAATCTGACATAAGAAAAATTAGGAAAATGAATTTAGGATTACATTCACAATTTAAAATCAGAATCATGAACACTCCCACAGAGAAAACTTTGAAGCCCAAAAGATTTCAATATACATTCAATAAAAATTTTTCAAAAGGATAAAATGGTAGGGAAACAAACCACTAACATACCCATAGGTCAGATGTATTAATTCCAAGACTTACGATGTACTCTTGCCATTTCTTTTATTTTCAAACATTCACAAACAAGTGTTTACTAATTTTTCACAGATTAAACTTCAGTTTTCCATTCTCTAACCATATGCTATTGTCTCATGACATATTCTAGCAATTAACTCCAGAAATTTGCTCATTTATATTTAGCTCATAACAGAGAAATAAAAAAAAATACTTTTCCTTTTGGACCTTGCTTGCTTGAATCGCCATAATGTCCTCTAGATTCATCCATGTTGTCATATGCTCCATGAATTTGTTTCTTCTTACAGCTGTATAATATTCCATCATGGGTATAGATGCAATTTGTTTTTCCATTCATTGGTTGATGGACACACGGGTTGTGTTCTTTTGCAATTGTGAATAACATCACTATGAACATCAATGTGCAGATGTCTGTTCATGTCACTACTCTCACTTCTTTTGAATATATACCTAATAGTAGTTTGCCAGTTGACATAATAAATCCATATCTAAAATCCTTAGCAACTGTCAATGAATGCAGCATTCCACATTCCCAACAGTAGCAAACAAGCATCCCTATCTCTCCATATCGTCTCCAACACTTGCAGGTTTTTGTACGCTTATCAATTGTATTGACACATAATAATAAAGGATAAATTCATGCAAAGAGTACAATCTCTGGTATTCAGTGTAATCACATATTTGTGCATTCATCACCCCAATCATTCCCAGAGCACTTTCATTATTCCAATAATAATGAGCAAAAAGAACCAATGAATACCTATCACCTCTCCATGTCTCTATGCCACATCTGCTGTAAATACCTGTCCTTCTTATATCTTCTCTCTAGTATGCTTGCATTTAGATTTTGTAAAAACAGTTATATATATTCAATACCACCCATATTCATGTTTTACATGAGGGTTTGCTATCTTATACAGACTCATGTTACAATTTTTAGCTTTCCTTCCAGTAATATATATGAACTTGGACTTTCCCTTTCAAACATTGTCATAAGCGTATAATAGCTCTGTTAGTTACAAACATCATGATATATTTTAAAAATGTGGTTTTTTTTTTCCCCCTTTCAGCCTGCAGCAAACCCTATACTATCTCTTGTAGTTCTGGTCTTTGGGTAACATATTCTACCAATGTTTGTTTGTCTGTGAAGACTTTGAACTCACCCTCAGTTTTGAAAGACATTTTTTTGCAGGATACAGAATTTCTTGGCTAGCAGTTTTTCTCTTCCAGTATATTAAATACATCATACCACTTTCTTCTTGACACCAAAGTTTCTGATGAGAGGTCAGCACTTAATTTTATCAAGTTTCTCTTGTATGTGATGCTTTGCTTTCCTCTTGCTGCTTTTAGGATCCCCTGTTTTATCTCTGATATTTGTCATTCTGAATAGGAGGTGTTTTGGGGCAGGTCTATTTGGATTTATTCTGTTTGGGGTGAGTTTTCCTTCTTGGATTTGATACTTATGTCCTTCATGAAGGTTGGGAAGTTTTGGTCATTATTTCTTCAAATTTTCTTTCAGCTCCTTTTCCATTCTCATCTCCTTCTGGGACACCAATAATGTGAATATTTGTGCATCTTGCATTTTCATTTAATTCCCTGAGACTCTGTTTCATTTTTTCCATTCTTTTCTCTTTCTGCTCTCCTGACTTTTCCAGTTCAGAAGTTCTGTCTCCAAAATCACTAAGTCTTTTTTTGAGCAATTCAGTTCTGCTCTTATGTGCCTCTAATGTACTTTTAATCTCACCTGTCCTGTCTTTCATTCTATAAGGTCTGTTACTTTACTTTTCAGGCTTTCAAATTGCTCTTTATGCTCTCCCAGTGTTTCTTAATATCTTTTATTTAGCCATGTTTTCTTAAACTCTTTGAAATGATTTAGGAGAGTTGTGTGGTTATCAGTGCTTAATTGTATTAAATCATGTATCTCTTCAGAATGTTTGATTACTTCTTTTGGCTGGGTAATCTCTTGGTGTTTCCTAGTATGACTTGTAATTTTTGGCTGATATCTAGCCATCTGAGTATGTTGGTGAATTTACTCTGATGAACAATTTCTCTATTGCCTACAGTCCTTTTTTTCCCCACACCTTTTCTTTGATAATTGGGTCACTTGATTCTATGTCTTTAAAATTGCTCAGCTTAAGTTATGAAAATCAGGCAAGGGCCTCACTAGTGGGGCACACATTTTCTCCCATGGTAGGACACAGAGAGAACCAAATTTTTGTCCATGCAATCTCCATACTGGCCAGCATATGGCACACATCAGCACACCTTTCCTTGGAGTTGTTTCAGTCTGGGCTTTCCTGTATTCCTGTGTTGAATCTCCAGAGAAGAGATTCAAAACAGACTCCGCTGACCCAAGGCACTAAAGAGAAGCACCGCAAGTTCCCCTCCATTTTCCCTCAAAACAGCTGTTGGGGATGGAGATGTCTGTTTCC
Source organism: Dasypus novemcinctus (assembly GCF_030445035.2). Taxonomy (NCBI): domain Eukaryota; kingdom Metazoa; phylum Chordata; class Mammalia; order Cingulata; family Dasypodidae; genus Dasypus; species Dasypus novemcinctus. Next base: position 49,618,169 of record NC_080695.1, on the reverse strand, counting down.
CTGCAATTGGCTTCAGGAAGCCAAGGATTTTATCTCCAATTAATAATATCTTGGTGGTGGGAGAGCAGAACACTTCCTGCTTCACTAGGAGCTTAGTAACTAACTTTGGTCCTTTTGGCTTCTTGATCTCTCTGTCCTTCACCCACTTGGAAGTTGGAAGCTTTGGAGCAAAGTCCTAGTCTGCTGACTCCCAAAGGAGGTTCCCCCAGGTAGCTTTTGACCATTTTTCCACTGTTTTTGAGACCATTGAGCTATGCCTCTTAGTTTGATGCCACCTTCCCACAGTTCTCATCTCCTACAGTTTTAAATTGAAATAGACTTCACACACCAGAAATTTCACCATTTACCATATACCATATACAATATACATTGTATACATACCATATACATTAGTTTATAATAAATGTATAAACTTGTGCAGTCATTTCCATTGTCGGTTTTCAAAAAGATAATTATCCCATAAAGAAATTCCATATCCCTTGAATTACTGTACAGTCCCTTGTCCCCAGTCTCCTGGCAAAAATATATTCTATTTTCTTTATATATTTATTTGCCAATGTGTGACATTATATAAAATGCTTCATACACTGTAGTAGTTTAATATTGTATGATTTCTGAAAATAGATATTGGATTATTTTTGTCCACTGGTCTGTCCCTCCAGACATACAAGAGTATATTGGAGGGAAGCGGACTTGGCCCAGTGGATAGGGCATCTGTCTACCACATGGGAGGTCCACGGTTCAAACCCGGGACCTCCTTGACACACGTGGAGCTGGCCCATGCACAGTGCTGCTGCACGCATGGAGTGCCGAGGCACCCAGCGGTGTCCCCACATGGGGGAGCTCCATGAGCAAGGAATGCACCCCATAAAGGGAACCGCCCAGTGCGAAAGAAAGTGCAGCCTGCCCAGGAACTGCAATGCACACATGGAGAGCTGGCACAACAAGATGACACAACAAAAAGAACACAGATTCCCATGCCACTGACAACAACAGAGGCAGACAAAGAATAACATGCAATGAATAGACACAGAACAGACAACTGGGGCAGGGAGGAGGGGAGAGCAATAAATAAATCTTAAAAAAAAAAAGAGTATATTCGATTCAGAGAGTTTACTTTTACTTGAATAAATAATGATTAAGACTTTGAGCATGTCCAGAGGACGTTGAGTTCCCATTCCCTTGCAGAGAAGGGAGTTGGACTTTTGATGCTGGAGTTTTGATGTTGGAGTTTTGATTATGGAGCCTAGGCAATTGAACACACAGGAGAAGAACACAGAGGAATAGAGAAAATTCCTTAGACACAACAGAAGCCCTGAGGAGAGAATCAGATCTATTTTCCTGATTTGTCTGCAGCTGAGCTTGACATAGCACAACAGCTGAGTGGGAAGAGAAACCCAAGAAGCCAGATCTCTTGGAAGAAGTCAACAGTCAACTTGCCCAAACATGTGGCAATAAGCTTTGATGAGGGAAGTAACTTATGTTTCATGGCCTGGTGACTGTAAACTTCTACTGGAAATAAATGCCCTTTGTGAAAGCCAACAGTCGATATTTCATAAAAGAATTTGGCTGGCTGGAAAAAGAAGTAAGGGCCAATGCTGAAGTGAAGGCAGAAATTCTCCTGCTGACTCTGAAACCCCCAGTTCTGACTTTAAGTCTTCCAACTGATTGTGTGAGGAGACTCCCCATATTGCAGAAGGCAATCTCCTTCTTTGATTATAGGTATAACCCATTAATTATTGATGCAAATTCCATCCACAAGCTGGCCATGCGCAGCGCTGATGCGCGCAAGGAGTGCCGTGCCATGCAAGGGTGTCCCCGCGTGGGGGAGCCCCACTCGCAAGAAGTGCGCCTGTGAGGAAAGCTGCCCAGTGTGAAAAGAAAGAGCAGCCTGCCCAGGAATGGCGCTGCCCACACTTCCCGTGCCGCTGACGACAACAGAAGCGGACAAAGAAACAAGACGCAGCAAATAGACACCAAGAACAGACAACCAGGGGAGGGGGGGGGGAATTAAATAAATAAATAAATCTTTAAAAAAAAAAAAAATTCCATCCACAAAATGCCCTCAAAGTAACCAGCAGAGTAGTACTTGACTAAAGAATAGGACACTATAACCTTGCAAGCTGAGGTTTAACCATCACAATCACAATTTAACCATCACAACTTAACCATCACAATCTAACCATCCTAATCTCTTTTTCTGGATTTCCTCTTTTATTTTGTGATATGTTGGGCAGTCCATGTCAAGAACCATCTATCTTGATTACATTAGCTTTGTAGTAAATCTTGAGTTAAGTAGTGCATATCTCTATATTCATTTTCTACTCCGGGTATTTTTGCTTATTTGTGTTTCCTTTGTATATGTATATTTTAAAATTAGAGTGTAAATTATGTGTTAAAAGGGTGGGAATGTGATTAGGATTCTCTAGTGCGGTCGGTACGTCCTGTTGCGGTCAGTACGTCCTGTCCAGTGGACGACAGGGCAGGAGAGGCCTAGGCTCCTGCGGGGGCTCACAGGCATGGAGGGCGCGTGGCGGAGAAACCACCACGGAGACGAGGTGAGCACGCAGGTCTAATTTATTAAGGGAAGTACATGTGTTTATATAGGGTTATGGGGGAGTGAGCAGGGGACTGATTGGCTGTGGCCAAAGGGGGATTGGATTGGCGGTGGCGAGCAGTTGGTGGGGGGAAGAGGCAGATTCTAGGTTGGTGAAGGGGGGGCACCGGCGGGAAAGGGGAACAGGGCTGGGAGTGATTGGTAGGGACTAGTTCCTTGCCTTTTATGGTGCGGCTTGTGCTGCGGCTTGACAGTGCGGGAGGGGGGATGTGAGCGTAGGCAGCTTCTGCTGGCTATCAGCAAGCCGGTGTCGGTTGCCTGGGTGGGGCCGAGGGCAGTGCGCCCATTCCATGGCTGAGGGCAGTTCACCCGTTCTAGCCACCCTACACCCGAGTGGTGGGCTGCGCATATCCCCCACTGGGCGCGGCTGTGCTTGCCAGCCAGACTTCAGCCTGCCTCACCTCACTCCAGTATCACTAATGGAAAGTGACATCTTAAGAATACTGAATGTATCAGCCGTAGAACATGATATAGCACTCCATTAAACTAAGTCTACTTTTATTTCTCTCAGCTACATTTTATAGCTATCATTGTAGAAGTTTTCTTCATTTCCTGGTTAATTAATTCCTGATGTTTATTGTTTTATAATACCTTAAATGAAATTATATCTGCTTGTATTTTCTAATTATTCATTTCTAGTATATAGTAATCAATGGAATTTTTTCACACAATAATGTATTCTAAACCTTTTCTAAAATCATTTATTAGTTCCAATTTTTTGAGAATCATTAGCATTTTCTATGTACATGATCATTTAATATTTAAAGACAGTTTAATTCTCTTTTTCTGCTTTTATTTTATCTTGCCTTATTGATCTTGTTAGTATCTCAAGTACAAAGTTAATTAGAAGTGGCAAAGCCATCATATTTATATTCAATTATTTACCATTAGTTATGACAATAAGTGTATGGATTTTTTTGGTAAATGTCCCCTTTTCAAAAAGAGGAAGTTCCTTCTTTTTCATGTGTGCTAAGTGTTTTTAACTTGTAGGATGTTCAATTTTTCAAATGTTTTTTCTGCACCTGTAGAAGACAGCATATGCTTATGTTATTCTGTTATATGATGGATTAAATTAAGGGAATTTTTAATGGTAAATTAACTGCATTCTTGAGACAAACCTGCTTAAGAATGATATATTATTCTTTACATTTATTGCTGAATTTGATTTGCTAGTATTTTGTGAAGGGTTTTTGCATATATACTCATAAGGCATATTGGTCCATAATTATCTTTCCTTTTAACTGTTTTTGTCAAGGTTTAATGTAAGTCTTTGATGTTCTCCTAAAATGAATTCAGGTTTCCTTCCTTTTTTTTTTTTTTTGAAAAAGTTTTTATGTTTGATATTATATTCTCCTTAAATGTTGGATAAAATTTACCATTAAAACCGTTTGGACATGGACTTTCCTTTGTGAGATTTCTGATATAGGTTTCTTTGATATAGTGTTGGCCCTCTTTTAATATCATATTTTCCCAACCTATAAGGTATGTTTTTCAAGGCCTTTATCCATTTTATCTAAGTTGTTTGATTTTTGGCATGAAATTGGCATGGCATTTGTTTAATATTCTTTTTATGTCTGCATGATCTGTAGTAATAGTAAATTTTATTCATGATATTGGCAATGTGAACTTCAATCTAGCTAAGAGCTTATCAATTTAAGATTTTCAAATAGCTAACTTTTGGCTTTGCTACCTTATTTGCCTTAATTCAAAATATTTATTCATGTATTATTTCCTTCCTTTTATTCACTTTGTGTACATTTTTTTGATATGTTCTAATTTCTCAATTTCAAAACTTCCATGATTTCTTTTAAGCTTTTATCCTTATTAAGAGAATTTTCTCTTGTCCCTACTTTACCGGCATTCTAAAAATTTTCCTATAATTTATTTTCATTGTCATTTAATTCTAGATGGTTTATTTCCTTTATGATTTCTTTTTTAATCCATTTAATCCATGAGTTATTTTAAAATTTGTTACAAATAATGTCCTATTAATGAAGTCTCTAACAAGATAAGGAAATTCAGATAAAGAAAGCCACAGAAGGTAAAAACTTAAATCAACAAAACGCAGGGAAGAAAGAATAGATCAGGAGAAACCACCATGTGTCTTGCCTTGGGACAAGTTAAGGACCAAAGCTCGCCAGCAACCATCCCCAGACCACCATAGACTTGGTTAGAAAGAGTTGCCTTGATCATGGCTTTATGTGGACATTTTCCCAGTCTCAAAACCATAAGCTAAAAAATTCCCAGTTTTTAACCTGTCCTATTTCATGATATTTATTTGGAGAGGCCCAGCAAACTAAAACAGATTTTGGTACCAAGAGAGTGGGGTGCTACTATAGCAAACACAAAACAGTGTGCAAACAGCTTTGAAATTTGATCATGGATTGATAGGAAAGGCCTAGACCAGTTTGAAGAAACTGTTCTCAGGACTATGGATGCTAAAGGTAATTCTCATGAGGACTTAGAAGAAAATGATGATTGTGCTATTGGAAATTGATGGAAAGGTGATCCTTCTTTTAAAGTTGCAGAGATTTTGGCAGAATTGAGTTCTGATGTCAGGTGGAAGACAGAACTTGACAGGGTTGAACTTGAATATTTAGCTGAGAAGATTGCCAAGGTAAGTGTGAAAAGTTCAGTCCGCTTTCTCCTTGCAACATATGTAAAATACAAGGGGAAATGGATAAGCTTAGAACTGAACTCCTGGGCACAAAGAAACCAGAAATTGATGGTTTGGAAAATTCTGAGTTTTTGGAAAGTAAGTTCCTGGAGAATAGTGTTCCATCCATGGGTTTAAATGCACATGCCACCAGTTAGCAATTTCCAGGGAAGTCAGGATTGGAAATACAGTTATCCAGGAAGAATATGTGGAAAGTCCTTTTGACTGATGGTCTGGACCCATGTATTACGTGCAAAATCAAGTTTTTAGAGAGAGCTGTATGAAAAGAACCACTGCCAGCCTGGAATAAAAGAGACCAAAGAGAAACAGATTGAAGGAAAAAAATAATTTCAAGGGCAGAAAGACAGAAGTTGAGTTTGGTTCTGAAGACATCTTCTTTGGCCAAGATAGTGGGTCCACCCATGTGTGTGGAAAGGGTGAGTCTGCCTGGCACTTCGAGAGGGTGGGCCTTCCAACCAATTGTTCAGGAAGATTGCTACCACCCCAGTGTTCAGAGAGGGTGGAGTCTATACCATGGAGATTGCAGAGAGTCTGGCCACCAGCCCAGGGATGTGAGAGGGTGGGGCCTGTGCCCGTGCACTTGCAGAGAGCCAGCTGCCATCCCATTGCTTGGAGAGCATAAAGCCTTCACCCCAGTGTTTGCAAAGAGCATGGCTGCTCTACAAGCTCTTGGAAGGTGTGGGGTTGCACTCCATCAGACCCAGTGGAAGAAACATCATTCTATAGATAAATTACAGACCTTGAAATCTACTATTGTATATCCTGCAAGGTTTTAGAATTGTTTGCAAACTGTGACCCCAGTTTGCCTTCTGGTTTCCCTCTAGGGAATGGAAATGTTTATCCTATGCCTGTCCTTCCATTGATTTTGATAAGATTCTAGCCTAAGTATTGTTTCTGAAATGACTTAAGACTTTTGAGACATTGTAATAGAATTAGTGTATTTTGCATATTGGAAACATGTTTTGGGGGGTCTATTGGGGGGAGTGTAGTATTCTGAAGCTGTTATGTATCACGGGAAAATCTGTTAAATTTATTCCATTCCTGTGGGTGTGTACACACTGTAAGTAGAACCTTTTGATGATGCTACTTTAGGTAGGATGTGACCCACCTCAATCAGAATGGATCTTAATCCTCTTCCTAGCGTCCTTTACAAGAGGAGGAAATTCAGATACAGAGAGAATGGCACAGGAAGTAAAAAGCTAAGACAAAAGAAACCTGGAAGAGAAGAACAAAACCAGGAGACCACAAGGTGGCTTCCATGTAACAAGCTGAGGACCTTGGGTCACCAACAGCCATCCCCAAAACTCCACAGTCTTGGGGAGAAAATATTGTCTTGATGACTTGATGTGGACATTTTCCTAGCCTCAAAAAAATAAGCTAATAAATCTCCATTGCTTAAGCCAACGCATTTCATGGTATTTGCTTAAACAGCCTAGACACTAAAACATTAAGCTTCTATCACTTTGTAAATCATGGAGATTTCTGCTGCAGTTGAGCATATACTCCATTCTGGTGAATGCTTCCATTGCAAGCACACATTCACATAAAAATGTGCATTCTCCAATTGTTGGGTATAGTGTAATTTGATAACCAGGTAGTGTCACTTGAATCTTTATATATACTTACTGAATTTATATTAAATATTTAAGTGCATTTATTTTACCTTCATTTTTGAACAATATTTATACATCATATAGAATTCTCTTTTGAAATTTAAAAGTTTTCTTGTGTGTGTTTTTTGTTTTTGTTTTTGTTTTTGTTTTTTACAGCAAGTTAAAGCATGTTCCTGCATTCCCTTTTCTTGCTGCAGTTATTGGTACAGGTGAGAAGTCAGGACCATTTGTATTGTTGTTATATGATGTATAATGTGCTGCTATTAAACTTGTTCAGTCAATTTTTAATTTCTTATTATAATTTCAATTCTAGAATTATGAGTGTGTTATAGATTAGCAATATTAACCAGACTCAGACTTTGAATATATTTCCAATTGAGAGCTTTATTAGCCACGCGGTGACTGTCTTATCCTACACAGAGGAGAGAGCAGTCCCAAGTCTCAGGGAAGAGGTGTTTTTATAGCTTTTTAGGAGGCGGAGGGGGTTTACAAGCAAGCAAGCAGGCACAGAAGTGGAACACTGTGGTTAGCTGAAGCTAGCGTATCTATTTTTTTTTTTCTTCTAAAAGCCCCATGATATTTATTGGCACTTTCCTTGTGGGCAGTTCTGAGTTATTTATTAGCACTCTCCTTGAGGCCACCTTAAGTTATTTACTGGCACTCTCCTTGGAGGCTGCCTTAAGTCATTTATATATCTGAAGGCATTTGAAATTCCCACCTCCCAATGTAGTTCTATTCCTATTTTCCCAATGTGGCCTCACCCCTACAAGTGGTTTTATGTTCTATAATTTTGCTTAAAATTCTATCTATTTATGAATTATGCATATAATTTTAAATCCATGAATATATTTATATTAACTGCACTAAAGCTCTTGCTTCTTGATTACAATATCTGAGATCCCTCTGCTTTAATTTCTATTGAAGATTTTTTTGTTCTGGAGAATTGGTCACATTTTTTTTTTTTTTTTTGCATGTCTATTGATTTTTGATTGAGTACTAAGCATTATGCCTGATATTTGAAAAGACTGCATTCTATTATGTTCCCATGAAGAGTGAGCTTTATTTAAACGCTGGAGCCTTTAAAAAATTTCTATTCACTTTTTAAACTTCTACCTGCTACAGTTTGCCAAACTTCCTATGTTCTCCTCATGAATTCACAGGTTAAGCAGATAGCCATATATTTAGGTGAAATTTGAATGCAGATTGCAGATTTTTGGGGTCCATTTTTTCTGTTGGCTTCCTCCCTCTCAGAATTTCCCTCTTACTTTCCTGTCTTATCTTTCAACCACAACTTTATCCTCTGACCTTAACCCAGTGAGCCTAAAACTTTCTGCCCTCAGAGCTGCACTCAGTTGGAGAGTGTCTTTGTCCAAAAGCCACAAACACAACATTTACATGTAATATTTCATTCTTCAATGGGAGATTACCCTCTAGTTACTGCCTACATTCTGTTGTTTTTGGCTCATACTTTCAAATTTCAAATAGATTTGCTTTCCTAGTTGTTTTTTTTCCCTCTGTGTTAGTGTTGGTACTAACAAGTTATTCTGTCATTATCCCAAAGGCTTTTTGTTAGAAGCTAGACAAATTCTTTTTTGTTAATTGTCTCTTGAATGATTTCAGTTTATTAATTATAAATCTGTTTTATTTGTATTAACTGTTAAAATTTATCTAGTCTTATTTCTTATTTTAGTCTAGCTGCGCATTTCTGTCTTTTATTGGTATGTTTTGCTTGGAGCTTCAGAATGATGGCTATTTGATGTAAATGTAATTACCAATTTTGTTATTTAGCTTCTTTACTATAGTGATGAGAGGACCAGAGTTATGAACAATCTCAGCAGTGAAATCTATATTTGTGTATCCAGTACCTCTGCATAGATTCATCTACAATGAAGAAGCATGTTGTAGGTGTCTCTGGCCTCTTTCCTAGAGCTGGCATGCATCACATCAGGAAAAAGTTTCCCCCACTTACTGCTTGAGTTCGCCACAGCATAAATCCCTTCAACTTCCTTTGCAATTATTTTGTTCAGAGTTTAAATGAGGTGTTATTTCCCATAAAATCATAAAATCCCCCATTATGTGTGTATAATTCAGTGAGATTTAGTAAATGTATACAGTTGTGCAACCTTCACCATAATCCAGTTTTAGAACACTTCCATTGCCCCACAAACCCCTCAAGTCCAGCTTTGCAGTCAATCCTCTCTCCCACCACCAACCCAAAGGAAATAATAATCTGATTTTCATCTCCATTGTTTCCTAGAAATTTCACATAAATAAAATCACACAATATGTGGTCTGTTCTGTCTACATTTTTTCACTTAAAATATTTTTGATGTTCACACATATTTTTGCATCAGTAGTCTGTTCCTTTTTATTATGGTATACTATTCCATTACATCAATATACCATAGCACCAGCTGACAGACACTTGGGTTGTTTCTAAGTTTGAGGTTTTCTTTTTTTAAATAGTATTGCTCATAGTTTAATGTCATAAATGTAATAAAGGAACATCAGAGCTATCCTTGTGGTCTGATATAGTAACTCCCATTACCTCCCCAAATTATAAGGTTTAGTGTGGGATGTTGATTTTGTGTCTAATAGTTATTTTCCAAGAATAATGAGATATTCTCAAGAGAATTAATAGTAAGTAGGTACATTCATTCAGTTTTGTGGCTGAAATTTCTTGGGTTTAAACAGTGCCCTTCCTTCCCAGGAAGAATGTTTGTAACACTGTTGGTTTGAACATTTGTTTTAATATTTTATTATTTAAAACATCGGAATCTGTGAGGAGAGGAAAGTTACTGAATTGCTGTTTCTTGGAAAGTCCTTACTGCAGTTTTTCCTCAAATTTGATCAGCAAAATCTTTATGCCTTATTTCTCTAAAATGCTACTAAGATTATACAAATCACAGTCTGTTTCAAGTCTCTAATAAAACTTAAAGAATATTACATTCCAGTAAATAATTCAAATCACTAAGAAATTATGCATTGACAGGTCTAGCTCACACTATGGACAATTCACTTCCAATATTACTACATACCTTCTTTCATATGGCAAAGAGTTGTTTTCTGATAGATGTACATCAAAGTGGCGGTTCAGCAACTCCAGAAAACATCCTCATCTGATTTTTCACTTTGGCAGAGAAACTCTGGAAAACCACCTTTTTCTGACCCTAAGATCCAAAACCATTAACAATCCAATAGCACTGCCTCAGATGGAAACTACCATTAAAAACACATGTCAAACTAGTACATGATGTTGACACTCAAAACTCAGAACAAATCACACCATGCATGATTTATATGGAGCAGAAATTGAAGGAAAATTAGAGTCTAGATTTTTCATATAGAATTTCCAAGATTCACTTTTTCAGTGTTTTGCAGTCTCCATCTATGCTGTGATATAGAAGTAATCATTGAAATAACATATATTTCAGAACACTAAAACATAATTTATATTCATCTTTTATCTCTTAAATTGTAATTTCTTGGGATAAGTGAAGTTTAGCTAACCATATTGTGGGGCAATGGAAGTGTTCTAAAACTGGATTATTCTGTCCTTCACCTGTGTGCCACAGAATAAAAATCACTACAGAAATATTATATGTGTTATAGTGGCAATTGCAGGTGTGATTTTTACAAAGGAAACATATCCTGTACTTATGTAAAAATATTTTCTAAAAACAGGGTGCCATTAATGTGAGAGATATTAGTTCTTAATTTGGTGTTTTATTTTCCCTGTCTAACCATAGATGATGTTAAAGCCGACTATAATGTCTTCTTCTTTTTCTGGTTCTCAAGGAAGAACGTCAGTATAGATTTATGTATATATGTATATTTATAAATATACATAAATTATATTCCTTTGTAAGTCATCTTAATAAAAAATGGAAGTATTATCAAATACAATATTTTTGTGTTGCAAAACTCCAAATAAAGCAAAAATATAATTTATTCTGATTTACTGACAGAATCATAGTTCCTTCTCAAACACCTCCTGCTTAAAGTGTAAACCTGTACTGTTCAGAACACATACACCATCCAGAGAATGCCTTGTTTCTTTCATTCTGCCTCTCATCAGCAGTCTCTGCTGAAGCAAACCCTTCTTAATGAATTTTCAGTCTCAAGTATTTATTTGGTCCTTAAAGAAAATTTAAGTAAGCCTAAAGGGAAAATATCAGTAACGCCATTTAGACAAAAACAAAAATGGATAAGGGCTTTTAAGTGTGATTTGCCCATTTTTCTTAACCTGGGAGATAACTGATGAGTTTGAGAAAATGAGGAATAAATTATCCTAGCAATAGTTAGAATCTAATTTGTGAAAAACTCCTTTCCACCATTTTAGTTCACCCCATATATCCAGATTATTCTACCTATACCTATATTGCTTTTTTCTTTGCCGTTTACTGTGGAAGATAATTGAGCATGGCTTACATTTCTCATTTTCAAATGCCTTGCAATTTTCTTATCTGCAGGTTAGAAGCTAGAAAATTAAAGCTACCTTTTCTATGCTCTCTTAAAGATCAAGGTCCCCATGTGGGGAAGGAGTGGGGTGAGGGGGTAGAGGGTATATGGAGACCTAATATTTTTTAATGTAACATTAAAAAAATTAAGACAAAAAAAAAAAAAGAAGAAGAAGAAGAAAAAACAGGCCCCCATGTGGCCTAGCATCTACCAAACAGGAACCTTGAACCTTGCAACATGAGCTGGTTCTTAAAGCACTTGCCCAGGGTGCACACATCCTTTTGACTCCTACTTATTGACTCACATTTCTTTTACAAGAGCAAGTCACCTGGCCTAGCCTTCATCACTTGTGTAGCATATAAATTGCCCCCAGGACAGGCAGCACATATCTGAGAGCAATAACATCATACTTTAAGCAGGAGAAGAGCACATTCTTATTTATTTATATCAAGGAATAAATTATAGGGAAACAAAAATGGAAGAATGAAGCTAGTTAAGAAATGTTTCCAATGTCCAAGAAAGATATGATTTGTGGCTTCTACAGAGCATTTGGAAGTGGAGAGAATGTGATGTGTTTTGGTGGTAGAGTCAACATGGCTGGCTGATGGATTAGATGCTGGGTATCAAGGAAAGGAATCATTCAAAGATGATGACTCCATGCTTTATTTAGCCAATTATGAAATAAAGCATGGACCCAACTAGAATCCACAAGTGGGGATTCACCAGGAAGGTGAATCAAATAATTCTTTCCCCAACTATGACATCCAAGGTACCAGGAGAAGATACATCTACATTATATGCCACCCCAAGCATTAAGGAATATATAATACCTATGTTGCATAAATTGATCCAGGGCCAAAAAATATGTCATTAGCATATTGTAATACTAATAATAAAACTTAAAGGAGAAAGCACCAAGAAGGGGAAAATGCAGCCTATCTATAATTTTAATATAGATTTCTTTGAGAAACCTAAATTCAAACTTAGCAAATTAAAATCCAAAGATTCTGAAAATAATGCACAATGACCAAATATTGTGTAATCTATGAACAAAAGTGTGATGCAAAATTTAGTAAATCACTAAATATAATGAACACATAAAGAGTTTAGAAACATCAATCATATCACCCCTCTCTCTCCTAGGACATATACCAAAGCCTTTGCTCTTGGAATTTTTTCCCAGAAGTTTTGTCTAACAGGGCCATTAGGCTCAAAACAAGGCGATTCAATTACTTTCCACTCAATTTCTCCCAGTCTCTCTCTAGCAAGTAATTTATAACTCAGTGATCTCCAATCTAAGAGGTTAATGTTCCCCTGACTTTTCCACACAGGATGAATTGCCTTAGGGGAATTCCACAGAAAAGGCAATGAGTGCTTTTGGATTGTTTCATTTAACATTTCTTGCTTCTTTTACTAACAATCACAGTGGATGAGAAAGTTGGAGATAAACATATCTTGTAAAAATCAAAGTCCACAAACTACTTACAACTAATTGGAGTTGTTTACTTCTTCATTTATTCACTCACTCAATAAATATGTACAGTTTCTCTAATACATTCCAAACACTGTGCAAGGAAGTGGGAGTGAAAGTTCTTGAAGAAGTTCTTGAAGAATTTTTTATAGGTATATTACTTTAAAAGTCTATCCATATAAACATAGGGTAGATACATAAAGCAAAAAGAAAAATCAGTAACAAGGCACAAGTTAACTGAAAACAAAAATTGACATGATATTTTTGATTGATAGAAGTTTGGGATGTGATAACATAGCCAAGTGTTTGGCTGATCATCTTGTATGTGGTCCACAGAAGTAAAACGTGGACAGAGGGTACTAAGGGTAGGAAACCGAGAGCAGAGACATTTCCCAATTTGTCTTTATATCATTTGTGGTTCTAGGAGGAAACAGATAGTACATACTTTAATTATGATTATTCATGGAGGATTTAATAAAGTGACTAATTCCAAAGATGTAAAGAGGGGGTAGGGAAAGCACCTCCTGGGGGGAGGTTCTGGAGAAAGGACCACAAAGGTGGCAGCAGCCTGAGACAAGCCAACAAACAGGCAATCTGGAAAAAAAAAAATCCAGCCCTCACCTTCCTTTTCCCCACCAATCCCCTGCTTGGCTCCCCATTGTCCAAATCCACCTACAAGTTAGAGCAAATATTAAATTACTTCAGATTAGCCCATTCAAAACAGAGATGCAGAGCAAGTAGACCGGGAGGGAAAAAAGAGAAAAGCAAGATATCCACCAAAGTCCTCTCAAATAAGATGTAATTTAAAAAAAAAATTAAGTGTATAGCTAAGTACTATGATCATGAAATCCCATAGAGCAGCTGCATTATAATTCATTAGTGATGCTCTAAGCAGAGCCCATGTGGCATATAGTATAGCTCTATGAATCCCCACAGATATGAAACAGCACAGGATACCGTTTTAACTCCAGGGATTCCACAGAGTGAATTCAGCCTCTCAGTTCTCTTTGCTTCCCCCTCACCCTGGAGCTAGAATTTGGAGATGCCCTCTTGGGACAGGAACCCTCCCTTCAACTGCCACCAAAAAGCAGTTACTTCAGAAAAATCAGGCATGAGATCAAGCTGGAGAGCTTCTTCATGGAAGAGCTGACAGACCAGTGTGTCAGGGAAGGGGCCCTCTGCCTGTGCTCCTGATGCTGGACAAAGCAGCCGCCTCCCTGACACCTGGAGGTTCTGTGTTCAGACGGAGCCTCCTCCCTCCCCAGGGCCTTCACCTCAAACTGCGCACTCCGTGCAGGCTGAAAATGACGCTTCTGAGTAGGATGGGGACCAACACCGCAGCCAGAGGTCTCAGGTCAAGGATGTCCCCTACAAAAATGGTGTAAGTTCACCCCGCAGTCTGCCTTGGGCACAAGCCTACCCCAGGTCCCCTGCTTTATGGGCGGAGAGTCATCATTTTTTTTCAGTCCATCAACATTTAATACATGTGTTGATGTAGTTGGATTCAACTAAAGCATTTTATAAATAGTTTTGTGCCTGTTCTTTCTGTTTTTCAAATTCCACCCTTCTTTTGGATGATTTAAATATTTTCAGACTTTCATTTTAATGTCTGTTGTTTTTCTATCCATACTTCTTTGCATTATTTTCTAGTGGCTGATCGCGGGACGGAATTACACAACTTCAACTTTTTGCCACCTAATAAGAGTTGACCTTAGACCATTTCTACTAAAATATAGAAACCTTTTAATTATATAGGTATATTTAATCCCCTGCCATTTATGCTATGAGCTGCATCTCCGTATGTAATAAACCACGTAAGACAATATTATGACGATGCTTTAAGTAGCCATATGCTTGAGAATGAATTTAAGAATGAATATTCAATTATATTTACCATTTCTCATGCAATTCCTGCATTCTTGGAGATTGCAATTTCTCTGGTATCATTAACCTTCGAAGGGTTTTGGTTTTTTGTTTGTTTGCTTTTAAATAATCCCAGGCTGCTTGGGAGGGGCCCGAGTGGGCACAAGAGAAGGGCTGCGAAATTCAGCTTACTGGGGCGCTGATCCTGTCCACGTGACAGGGCCTGGCCGACTGCAGCACTCACCTGGTTAGTGCAGCAAGCGCCCGGGTGGCTGCGCTGCGAGACCGCACCCTGGGGCCCGCCCAGCTCCGGAGCTCGCGTCCCACGCAGGGGCGCTTAAGGCTCCTCCTCCCCTGCCAGCTCTGCCCCCGGCGGGCTCTGGGCAACAGCCCCAGTCGGGGGTAATTTGAGCAACGAGGCCGCTCCACCCCCACCCCCACCCCACGCGGGGCCCAGAGGCGGTTGCCGCGTCGTTAGACGCCGGGGCGCTCCGTCAGGCTCGCGGGGCCGCTGTGCCCTGGGGGCGGCTCCGGGGGCTCCTGCCCGCCCCGCTCCTTCCGCCCGCGGGATGCGCGGTGGGGGTGCGGCTGTCAGCAGTTCAACAACTGTTCCTCAGCCTCAGGCGCTTTCTGAGCAGCCCCAGCCAGTGTCATCCCATCTGTCTTGGGGCTGCTGTCCTCTGCTGGGTCCCTCCCCTCCCCTTCGGTTTCCCAGTGGCCTGGGGCGGGGGAGGGGGCGAGGGGTCAGGAGGGGAGCCTGGGCACGAACACCTCCTGCGTCGGCCTCGGGGGCGCTCATCTCTGCCGAGACCACCAGTTCCTTTTTGTTTTTTCCCTCTAAATCTTTGTTTTTAATTACACTTACATACTTTATGCTTTGCTGAATATGAAAGTCTGGGTGGGAGATTTTTTGATGGTTGGTCAGTTTGGTTTTTTTCTTGTTGTAAACTTTAATGATACAGTGAAACTGTCTTCTGGTCTCCATGGTTTCTAACAAATCAATTTTCCCCAGTTTGTAATAGGTCTGGGTTTTTCCTGGCTACCTTCAAGATTTTGTCTTTATCTTAGGTTGGCACCAGTTTGACACTTATGCTCTGGTAGGCTTTGTTGTTTCCAAATTCATCCAGTTTGGGTTTTGCTGAACTTTAATCTCTAAATTTATATCTGTCCCCAAATCAAGTCATTTTCAGGCTATTACGCTATGTTTCTGTCCCATTCTCTCTCTCCTCTTCTGGGAAACTTCCCAAATCTTACATCATTAGAAATTGTCTCACAGGTCCCTGAGGTGCTGTTCATTTTCTCAAATATATTTTTTTTCCTCAGATTTGAGAATTTCTATTGATTTTAGATTTTTAAAAAATATTTTATTGTCTTTCTTTAAAAGATACATTGATCACACAAATGTTACATTAAATAATATAAGAGGTCTGTTGATTCATTTTTAAGTTCACTGACTCTTCCCCATCTCCATAATTCTCTTAAAACCATTCAGTGAATTTTTATTACAGGTCATGAATTCTTTCTGTACTAAAATTTACTTCCGTTTTATAGTTTCCTTTTCTTTGCTGAGGTTTCTTATGTTTTCACTACCTTTTCCTTACCTTGCTTAACAGAGTATTGCCGTCAATATATATTTTTTATAGAAATCGTGTTTGCAATCTAAGAAAAAAAATTACTTCACTTTTTTTATTGAATTCTTGGTTATTAGAGGAATTTGGGCATATTAATGCAATTTATTATTTTTATCAATTAGAATACTTTGGTTTTTTTTTATTTGAAGTTAATGAAAATAGCTGGTATGGAAGTGGGGTAGGTTAGGGGACGAGCATGTTTGACCTCTGATGGACTGATTGTTCCAGTTATTTAGTAAGAGATGGGATTTGGTTACTTATTAAGCATTTATATATTGAAAATAATTTTAAGTGGTAAGGACCAAGAGAGAGAAAAATGTTAAAAATATCCATTGAAATTGTACTTATAATGTAAAAAGCTAAATATCTAAAGAGATAGAGCCATTTAAAATAATACTATATTTTTTTAAGTAATATGAAGACACATGGGCAATTGTTATATTGTGAAAAAAATCTAATGGGAAACGGACTTGGCCCAGTGGTTAGGGCGTCCGTCTGCCACATGGGAGGTCCGCGGTTCAAACCCTGGGCCTCCTTGACCTGTGTGGAGCTGGCCCATGCACAGTGCTGATGCGCGCAAGGAGTGCCCTGCCACGCAGGGGTGTCCCCCGTGTAGGGAAGCCCCATGCACAAGGAGTGCGCCCCGTAAGGAGAGCAGCCCAGCGCAAAAGAAAGTGCAGCCTGCCCAGGAATGGCACCACGCACACTTCCGGTGCCGCTGACTACAACAGAAGCGGACAAAGAAACAAGACGCAGCAAATAGACACAAAGAACAGACAACCGGGGGAGGAGGGGGATTTAAATAAATAAATAAATCTTTTTTTAAAAAAAATCTTATTCCTGGCTTGGCTTTTGGATGAGAAGCTCCCCGAGCCCAGCTGGTCATAAATAAATTCTTTTTTCCTTCCCAAAATTATTACTGAGTCCTGGCCTTTCCACATGCAAATAATTGAACCTCTTTCGACATCTACACTGCTCTAGACTCATATTTAAACCTTTGATATAATGTGAATTATAACTGTAGAGCATACTTTTCTTTAAAAGCAATAATATGTTCCTTATTTGAAGGGTTTAATATTGTTCTGGAGACCTGCCAAATGCAACTTGAAGAACCAAAAATACTATCACTCATTTACCAAAATGTTTCAAAAACCTAAAATGAAGGCAGAAACCATGGAGATTCTAGAAGAAATTGTAGGAAAACATCTTAAAGACCTGGTGGTAGGTTGTGGATTCTTAAAGGAGATAAGAGGAGGATAGAGATAGACTACTGATTTTTAATATATGTAGTTTTACTTAGCTGCACTGTAAAAGTTTGGAAATGTTTAGACTGGATGGTAACAAAGAGTGAGTAACAACTAATTTATAAATGGGGATGTGGCTTAAAATGGCAGTCTAGGGATGTAAATGTTAACTGACAGAATGCTAGAGGATAATCTAGGAACCGAATAGCACAGTAAACCAAGAGGTGGATGAGAATTGTGGTTGATGGTCCAAATGCAAGACTGTCCTTTGTGAGCTAGAGCAAAAGTACATCACTAATGCAGGGCCGTGGGAATGTGCAGAAGCATGGTAAAAACACTACTGGAGTGACCTAT
This sequence comes from Dasypus novemcinctus, assembly GCF_030445035.2. Taxonomy (NCBI): domain Eukaryota; kingdom Metazoa; phylum Chordata; class Mammalia; order Cingulata; family Dasypodidae; genus Dasypus; species Dasypus novemcinctus. The sequence goes on along the minus strand of NC_080695.1, from coordinate 49,600,238 downwards.
GGACTGTGGTTAGCAGTAACAATCTAATATTCTTGCATCTATGCCAAAGATGTACCGTGTTGATAATGGGGCAGTATGGAAAATATGTGCCAAATGTACACTCTGGATGTGGTAACAGTCAGGTGATATTATCTTATCTGTAACTAATGTTCCACCACAATGTGGTGTGTTGATAGAGGGATGTTGTTTGGGAATTCCACACATGTCCCTGATTGTCTTATAAATTTACAACTTCGTCATAAAATTTTTAAAAAATAATAATAAGGTGTATTGGGGGGAAAGTACACCAAATGAAAGATAAGGACTATGATTAGTAGTAAGATTTTGACAATATTCTTTCATAATTTGTAACAAATGCCTCACAACAATGTAAGATGTTTGTGGAGGGTTGATGTATGGTACCCCTGAATGACGTTATGCATTTTCCTTTGTAAGTTCACAATTTTTACTATACAGGTCTAGCTTATGTATGTTCATATATAAATGATATAAATGATAGGGTGGGTTGGAGGAACATACTGTGATTAGTACTAATATTTTGAAAATGTTCTTTATTCATTAGTTTAAAATGTTTAACAACAGTGCAAGCTATGGGTGTAGGCAGTGTTATGAGAGTCCTATATGATTTTAGAGATGTTTGTTTTCTAATTTCACAACTATTAATATAAACTTTATTGTTTATGTGTATTTATGTATGAGTGATGTATTTCAATAAATTAAAATATATGTATTAATATTTAAATAATGTTACACACAAAAATAATGATCCCCATATGTCCCACTCCACACACATCCCACCCTTCCCCGCATTAACAACTTCTTTCATTAGTGTGGTACATTCATTGCAATTGATGAACACATTTGGAGCATTGACACTTATCTTGAGTCATAGTTTATATCATAGTTTACCCTTTCTCCCACTCAATTCTGTAGGTTATGGGAAGACACATAAAGGCCTGTATCTGTCATTGCAATGTCATTCAGGATAATTCCAACTCCTGAAAATTCCCCATATTACATGTTTCATTCCCTCTCCCTGCCTTCACCTCCTCCAGGAGCCCCAGTATCCACATCAACGATACAATTTCTTCCATTGCTAGAATCCCGATAAGTCTATAGTAGAATACCAGTAAGTCCACTCTATGCCATATTTTATTCCCCAATCCTGAGAATTCTGGGATGGTGATGCCCACTCCACCTCTAATTGAGAGGAGGTCTCATTCTCATATGGCTGATGGATAGGACTCTCTTCCTTGCATTTATAGCCTTTCTCTGTTCCTTGCTATGATGGTTGTCCATTCTCACCTCCTTGCTAGTTGTCCTGGGAGAGTCCAATAAACTGGAGAGTAGGTGTGGCAACTCCATTGAGGCCCAGGGTCCAGATGGAAAAAGGACAGACCAAAGATTCAAGTCTCTTGGATGTACACATATCAAATCCAGTGCAAACTATAGGATCAAAAAAAAGGGACAGAAGAGGCATGTGTAGAGAAGTCACACATGAGTCCAACACTCAGGAGCACAAATTCAAAAGAAGGGCCCACTCATTGGTGTGGAGAAAGTGGCCAGGGTGGCTGCTGGGGGTAGGGAGTGGGAGGAAGAGATGTGATGTGGGGGCATTTTCGGGGATTGGAGTTGTCCTGGGTGGTGCTGCAGGGACAGTTACCAGACATTGTATGTCCTCCCAGGACCCACAGTGTGGACTGTGGCAGAGTGTGGGCTATGGTGTAGACCATTGACCATGAGGTGCAGTGGTGCTCAGAGATGTATTCACCAATTGCAATGAATGTCTCATGATGATGGAGGAGGTTGTTGTTATGGAGTGAGGAGTGGATGAGGGGGGTGGGGGGCATATGATGACCTCACATCTTTTGATTGTAACATTAAAAAAATAAAGACAAAAAGAAAAAAAAGATGGGCCCACTGGCAAAGCATAAACCTCTGGAGCTATGTAGGATGACTCTAGGATATGTGTGTTTCCAGAGCACTCAGGAGCCCCACTATTTGGGGTAGTATCTACTCTGGCAGTCTATGAGATTCTAATGAGATGTGCATAACTGTTACCTATGGGATAAACTCACGACTCGATTTGATGCCTCTTAGCTATGAAATCATTTTTGTTTACCTATTTCCCCTTTTATTAAAGGTCCTTTTCCAGATGCAATGCTACTTGCTGCTTGGTAGTAATCCCTCAGTGCCAGGGAAGCTCATCCCTGGGAGCCATGCCCTACACTGGGGGGAAGGTAATGCATTTATACACTGAGTTTGGCTTAGCAAGAGGCCACATTTGAGCAACATGAAGACTCTTAGGAGGTAAATCTTAGGCACCCTAGAGTACTAGGCTAAGCCGGAATTTCAGGAGCAAGGGGTCATAAGAATAGTCACAAATATCATGGGCCCAACAACGGGCCATCTGTCTTTACTAGTCATTGTCCCCCACTTGGAGGATTGTTGCTTTTCCATTAGAAAATGTGACAGAACTCCCTAGGAAGGGAATTCAATATTCTTTTGGTTAGTATGTGAAACTCCACCCACTGGGACAATGTCCCATGAACATTTCAACACAATTACATTACTTATATGTATGTCCAGGTGAACTTCCTCCCATGTATCCCCCATTACTGACACCCCACCGCAATGATTCTCTACTGCCACAGTTGTAACCCTTCCGTGATCCCAAACTTCTTCAAAATTGAAGCGAAGAATATCGCCAAATACAATTAAAAGGGAAAAGAAATAACAACGATAGGTTTAACCATAAGATATAAAACACATAACAATTTACAAAAACTGAAACTTAAATCAAATGAAAAATATTTTTAAAATTTTTTTTTTTTTTTTTTTTTTTAATTTCCCCCCCTCCCCTGGTTGTCTGTTCTTGGTGTCTATTTGTTGTGTCTTGTTTCTTTGTCCGCTTCTGTTGTCAGCGGCACGGGAAGTGTGGGCGGCGCCATTCCTGGGCAGGCTGCTCTTTCTTTTCACGCTGGGCGGCTTTCCTCATGGGCGCACTCCTTGCGCGTGGGGCTCCCCCACGCGGGGGACACCCTTGCGTGGCACGGCACTCCTTGCGCGCATCAGCGCTGCACATGGCCAGCTCCACACGGGTCAAGGAGGCCTGGGGTTTGAACCGCGGGCCTCCCATATGGTAGACGGATGCCCTAACCACTGGGCCAAAGTCCGTTTCCCTTAAAATTTTTTGATGTTTTGCTTATATTGCTGTAATGTCAGTTGTCCTATATGTACAGTCATATTTTCTTCCATTTCTTCCCCAGTGTCTTAGTTTTTGTTTTTGTGTTCAAAGAAGTATTAGGTCACAGTAAAGTCACCTACAGAACACTGGGGACTCCCAAATATCCAACATCCTCCTCCTTTTTCCCCTTCCCATATTAATAACCTTTTTAAATATGGATAGTACATTTGTTACAAATGATGTACAAATATTGAAATATAGCCACTAACCATGGGCAATGCTTTATATTATTTCTACACTCTAGACCATACATTAAGTTTATGATGAAATCCAACATGGCCTGTATCCATCATTGCAAGATCATTCAGAACACTTCCATTGCCCCCTAAATACTCCCTCCTCCATCTACTCTATTCCTTGTTGCCCCTCCCCTCAGTGACCAAAGACTTCGCTCCTTGAATGACAAGATTCACAGTTAACTTGCAACAATTCTCAGGTCTTGTCACACTGTTCTGTCCTCCCCAATTAGGAAACTCCCATGCTCTTGAGAGACACCCACCCTTTTGAGAACATATTGGCCCTCCCCTGGATGGGATTTCAACTCCTCCTCGCTCATTATGTGGGTTTCCACCTAAAGAAACAATGCACTATGACAAAACGATCACTCATACCTTCTCTAGATGACTGCCCCAATTGTGCCCTGTCCCGAATGCACCCCCATTCAACTCCCTAAACCAGTAACCCTTCCTTGTCATATTGCTGAGAGGTTTCCCAATATTGTAGTTTCAACCACATACCCACAAATCCCCAGTGTTCACCTGCTCCTTCTTCCAGCCCTCTCCCCAGTTCCACGGACTGTTCACAACCCACCCTCTGCTCCTGTTAAACTTGCACCACCCAAACCAATAGTATCAATGCACCTGTCAGATCCCTTGACTGCACAACTACTCTCTTCCACCTTATCATTGATTTCACCTACATGGGCATTGGGTCACAATCTTTTTCTCCATTTCTATTTCCTGTAAACCTATCTTACAGACTCTAGCTCTCTCAGTCTGTTCAATTTGTTTAATTCCTATCAGTGACTTCAGGTAATATTCATCGTTCAATTCCTGGCTTCCATTACTCATAAGGCCCTCAAGATTCATCCATTTTATCCCATGTGTTAGTACTGTATTCCTTTGTACAGCTGAGTAATATTCCATTGTATGTATATCCACATTTTGCTTATCCATTCATCTGTTGACGGGCGTATGGGTTGATTCCAACTTTTGGCAATAGTGAATAATACTGCAATGAACATTGGTGTGCATATATCTTTTTGTGTCCTTGCTTTCAATTCTCTTGTTATAGATGCAGCAGTGGAACTGCTGGATCATATGACAGATCTATAGTTAGGTTTTTGAGGAACCACCAAACTGTTCTCCACCATGGCTGGACCATTCCACATTCCCAACTGCAGTGCATAAAGGTTCCCATTCCTCCATATACTCTCCAATACTTTTAGTCCTCTGTTTTTTTAATGGCAGACAGTCTAATGGGAGTAAAATGACATCTCATTGTAGTTTTGATATGAATTTCCCTAGCAGCCAGTGATGTTGAGCATCTTTTTGTATGCTTCATAGCCATTTGTATTTCTTCTTTGGATAAGTGTCTGTTCAAATCACTTGCCCATTTTTTAAATGGGCTTTTTGTCTTCTTTTTTTCCCCCTTCAAGGTATAGGATTTCTTTATATATGCTAGATATTAGGTTCCTATCAGATACATGGTTACAAATATTTTCCTCCATTAGGTAGATTGTCTTTTCACTTTCTTTATCATCAATCTTTTATTTTGTTTTTTTATTTTTTCTTTATTTTTTAATGTTACATTAAAAAAATATGAGGTTGCCATATACCCCCCGCCCCCCCTCACCCCACTCCTCCACCCATAACAACAACCTCCTCCATCATCATGAGACATTCATTGTATTTGTTGAATACATCTCTGAGCACCGCTGCATCTCATGGTCAGTGGTCTACAACATAGCCCACACTCTGCCACAGTCCACCCAGTGGGTCATGGGAGGACATACAATGCCTGGTAACTGTCCCTGCAGCACCACCCAGGACAACTCCAACCCCTGAAAATGCCCCCACATCACATCTCTTCCTCCCACTCCTTACCCCCAGCAGCCACCATGGCCACTTTCTCCATACCAATGCCATATTTTCTTCAATTACTAATCACAATAGTTCATGAATAGAATATCAGTAAGTCCACTCTAATCTATACTCTATTCCTCCTTCCTGTGGACCCTAGAATGGCCGTGTTCACTCCACATCTATGTCGCTTTCTTGACAAACTTCTTTGAGGTGCAAACATTTCAAAATTTGATGAAGTTTCATGTATTAATTTTTTTCTTTTGCTGTTTGTGTTTTATGTATGAAGCTCAGGAAAACATTTCCTATTACAAGTTCCTGTGGATGCTTCCCTACATTATCTTTCAAGGCCTTCATGGTCTTGGCTCTTATAGATCAATCTTTGACTGGTCTTGGGTTGATTTTTGTATAAGGTGTGCAATGGTGTTCCTCTCTCATTCTTTTGGATATAGATATCCAGTTCTTCAAGCACCATTTGTGGAAGAGGCTACCTTTTGCCAGTTGAGTGGGCTTGGTGGCCTTCTCAAATATCAGAAGACTCTATATGTAAGGAACTATATCAGAACTCTCAACTCCATTTCATTAGTCAGTATATCTATCCTTGTGCCAAACATGCCATTTTGGCCACTGTAGTTTTGTAGTATCTTTTAAAGTCAGGAGTTTGAGTCCTCCAATTTCATTTTTCTTTTCCAATGTGTCTTTGGCTATTTGGGACCACTTTTTCTTCCAAACAAAATCATGGTTAATTTTTCCAATGTGGTAAAAAATGGTGGGTTAATTTTTATTGGGATTGCATTAAATCTGTGGATGAGTTTGGGTACGATGGACAAATTTTTGGTATTTAGTCTTCCTGTCCATGAACAGGGAATATTCTTCCATTTAAGTCTTCTTTGATTTCTTTAAACAGTGTTATGTGGTTTTCTGTGTATAAGACTTTTACATCTTTAAATTTACTTCTAGGTATTTGATTGTTTCATTTACTGTTGTAAAGGGTATTTTTTTCTTGATTTCCTTCACAGATTGCTCATTATTGGTATAGAGGAATGTTATTGAATGTGCACATTGATCTTATAACCTACAACTTTAATGATCTCATTTATAAGTTCTAGAAGCTTTGTTGTAGATTTCTCTGGGCTTCCTATATATAGGATCATGTCATCTGCAAATAGTGAAGTTTTGACTTCTTCCTTCCCAGTGTGGATGCCTTTTATATCTGTTTCTTGCCTCAGTGCTCAAGCACTTACTTCTAACACAATGCGTTAAACAGGAGCATTGATAGTGGGCATCCTTGCCTTGTACTTGATCTTAGAGGGAAATATTTTGGGATTTCACCATTGTATATGATGTTTGCTGTGGATTTTTCATATATACTTTGTCATGTTGAGGAAGTGTCCTTCTAATACTATCTTTGGCAGTGTTTTTTATCAGGAAGGGCTGGGGTATTTGGTTGAATGCTTTTCCTGCATCTATACAGATGATCTTGTGACTTTTAAAATGTGATCTGTTTATGTGGTGTATTACATTGATTGGTTTTCTTGTGTTGAACCATCCTTGCATAACAGGGCTGAAACCCACTTGGTCATGTATTATTCCTTTGATGTGTAGTTGAATATAATTAGCAAGTATTCTGTTGAGGATTTTAGCAACTAGGATCATTAGAGATATTGGCCTATAATTGGTATTAGGGTAATATGGGCATCATAGGAGCAGTTACGAAATGCTCCTTCTACTTCTAGTTTTTGGAAGAGTTTAAGCAGGATTTTTGTTAGTTCTTTTTGGAATGCTTGCTAGAATTGACCTGCGTAATTATCTGGTCCTGGGCTCTTTATTTGGGAGGTTTCTGATGACTAATTCAATCTTGTTACTTGTGATTGTTCTGTTGAGTTCATCCATTTCTTCTTTTATCAATAAAGACTTCTTGTGTGTGTCTAGGAATTTGTCTGTTTCTTCTAAATTATTATTCTTGTTGGCATACAATTTTTCAAAATATCCTCTTATAATACACTTTATTTCTATGGGGTCAGTGGTGATTTCCCCATCCTCATTTCTTATTTTGTATATTTGTGTCTTCACTCTTTTCTTCTTTATTAGTCTACCTAAGGATTTGTCCATTTTATTGATCTTTTTGAATAACCAGCTTTTTAAAAAATATTTTTTCTAGTTCTTTTTTCCACCTATTTCATCTAGTTCTGCTCTAATCTTTGTTATTTCCTTCTTCCTACTTCCTTTTGGCTTAGTTTGTTGTTTCTTTTTCTAATTCCTCTGGGTGTGTTGTTATGTCTTCAATTTTACCTCTTCTTTTATGATATATGTGTTTATGGCTATGCATTTTCAACTTGGTGCAGCTTCTGCTGCATCCCATAGGTTTGATATTTGTGGATGTCATTTTCATTTGTTTCAAGGTAGTTACTGATTTCTTTTGTAATTTCCTCCTTGATACACAGCTTGTCTAAGCTTATGTTGTATAACTTCCATATCTTTGTGTCTAATCTGTTCTTCTCCCATTACTGATTTCCAGCTCCATTCCATTGTGGTCAGAGTAATCACTTTGTATAATTTCAGTCTTTCTGAGTTCACTGAGATTGGTTCTGCACACAAGCATGTGGTCTATCTTGGAGGATGATCGATGTGCCCTGAAGAATCGATGTATACTGCTATATTTGTGTATAATACTCTGTGTATGTTTATTAGTTCCAGAACCTCAAGGGTGTTATTCAAAATTTTTGCTTTTTTTGGATTCCCTGTCAAGATGTTCTCTCTAATGTTGATAATGGTGTATTCAAGTCCACCATTATAATTGTATAGGCATCTACTTCTGCACTTAGTTTTTCCAGGGTTTGCCTCATGTATTTGAGGTTTCCCTCGTTCAGTGAATTAACCTTTACGATTGTTCTTTCTTCTTGGAAAATTACACTTTTTACTAATATGCAGTGTCCACTATTCTCTCTTAAATAGTTTTGCATTTAAAGTCTATTTTGTCCAATATTATTATTGCCACCTCTCCCACCCTATTTTTAGTTGCTGTTTGCTTGTAAGTTTGTTTTCCAGCCATTCATTTTCAGCCTTCTTGAATTCCTGGATCTAAAGTGGATTTCTTGTAGACAGCATATAGATGGGTCACATTTCCTTATTCATTCTGTCAATTGTGTCTCTTGTCCGAAATGTTGAATCCATTAACAATTACAGTTATTACTGTCAAGGAGTTATTTACATCGACTATTATTTTCCAGGGGTTATGTCATATGTTGTTTTAGGTATTTAAAAAAAAATTTTTACACTCTCCCCCCAGTCTCTACATCCTGTTTTTTCCTTTCAACCTGCTGCATTCCCCTCAGTATTTCTCAAAGGGCAGGTTTCTTACTGGCCTACTCTCTTAATTTCTGTTTATCTGTGACTATTTTGAATTCTCAATCATTTTTGAATGCCAGTTTACTGGATATAGAATTTTTGGATGAAAGTTCTTTTCTTTTATCAGCATAACTTTGTAGTACCAGTGCCTTCTTGCATCCATGGTTTCAGATGATAGATCAGCACTTAACCTTATTAAGCTTCCCTTGTATGTGATGGTTCTCTTTTCTCCTACCGCTTTCAGTATTTTCTCTTTATCTTGAGCTCTGGACAATTTGACAAATATATGCCTTGGAGTAGGCCTGTTGGGATTTATACTGTTTGTGGTATGATGCTCTTCCTGGACATGTACATCCATCTCACTAAATAGGGTTGGGAAGTTTTCACCTATTATTTCCTTCTGTCCTCTATCCTTTCTCTTCTCCCTCTAGGATATCTATAATACATATGTTTGAGCATTGCATATTCTTGTTCATATTCCTAAATCCCTGATGGATTTTTCCTATCATTTTATATGTTGTTTTACTATCTTTTTGATTTCAGATGTTCTGTCTTCCACATCACTAATTCGTTCCTCTGTCTATTCACATCTGCTGTTCTGCCTTTCCAATATATTTTTTATTTCTTGGATTGTGCCATTCATCACCATCATATCCACTATCATTTTATGTATATTTACAATTTCTTCTATGTTCTCCCACTGTCTTCTTAATATCCTTGAACTCTTCCTTCACTTCATTTAGTTGGTTCTATAAACTGGGTTTTAATAATATGGCTTTACTAAAAGAAAAAAATGATGAGTCTGGGATCACACATATATTTATGGAAATCAAATTCACTAATATCCTTTTTCATCTTAGAGTTCCACATTTTGTTTATTGTTATATAATTAACATTCTGGTTTAACATAAAATAAACATTTTTGTAGTTAAACCAAGGATATATTGGTTGGTTGCTGTCATTGAATGATGTCATTATGAAAAAATTTTTAATAGAGTAAATGGTTGTGGAAGTTTGTCCACACTTTGTTGCCAGAAAGTAAGATGTCTTCCCATAATACCTAGGACTGTGAATATTATAGGATAACATACCCCTCCATAATTATGCTGTTAATTGGAAAAATGCAATTTTACAGATGTGATTAAGATTACTAATCAGATGACATTGTGTCACTCAGAAGGGAGATTATGTTAAGGGGAAAGTAGTCAGTGAACTATTTAAAAGTAAAAAATGTATTCCAACTTGTGGCAGAAAAGAAATCAAACTAAGTGTATGAAGTCAACATGTCATTGCTGGTTTGAAGTTACAGGGAGTCAGAGAGCTATGTAAGGAAGAATTGAGGCAATTTCTAGGAGTTAGGAAATGGGGACTTCATATGCAGGCAAGGAATTCTTTTCTGCAATGTAAATGAGCTTCAAAGTAGATTGAAAATTCAGAAAATGTCAACATAATCAGCACACACTTATGCATTACCTAATAGCCCTGTCATTAGAAATACTCTGATTATAAGCAGAGATCTTCTCCATTCACATATTTATTTGTTCAAACTGTCATATGCTGCCTTCTGCCAGTGACCTGCTTGGGGGTATAAATTGAGGACCTCCCAGGACTTTGGGTGTAGGGGTGGAAGGGGAGATCCTTAGCTCTTAATGAGTGTCTACTTTGACTTCTCAAGGTAAAAGAGGATGGGAGGAGGCTGACAGTGGTGATGTTTACCCACCCATTTCTGGGTTCTGGCACCACACCAGCTCAGAGATCTAATTAAGCAGTTTCTTCATCATCTATTTTTAGAAGAAATATAACAAAAATGCATGAATACATTTTGGAGCTATTCAAATCAAGGCTCAATATAAATGAGACTTTATCCTGCTCCTTCTCATCCTTTAACATTATATATGTGTGTGGATGGAGAACAGACGTAAGTGGGGAGACTGGGATTAGAAAAGGAAATATCCCATTGAACTTGCAAATTTGGTAAATTTGAAGTAGCTTTTATAGTACATGAAATTTTGAGGAGGAATTTGGAGGTGATGGGACCCTGTATTGACACTTAATAATAATACAATTTCCAATGATGAGGAATAGTTGCCAGCTGCCCCAAGCATCCTTTCCCAGGCAACCAGATTTGGGGATAAATGCACTGCTACCCACCTCTCCGTGTAGCCTTGGTGGAATTGTATAGAGGCGCAGCTACTTTCCCTCCTCCACCTTCACATACTTGAGAACAGGAGGGTACTGGAAACTTCCTGGTCTGTGGAGCCTAGGCACAAGCAGGTCGGAGGTGGTGGTACTCCTGTTCATTGACCTGCCTCAGTGGAAATTTGACCTTTGCTCAATGTCCTGTGTAAGAATGCTAAACTACTTTTCTCTTCCATGCTCAGAGAGGGAAGACAGCTTAGTGTGAAAGATACAGGTATATGGCTAAGTGTGGAGTTATCTGGGCTAGGAGGCTGTTGCACACCATAAGCCTGGGTTTGAAGTTTGTGTGGAATTGGGGAATGTTCTATAAAGCAGTGTTCCTTATCTTCTTCTGATTCCTAACAAGGGGAGTCCAAAGAGAAGGCATATCAGAAAAAAGAACCAGCAAAACTGAGAGGCGAAGAAGCACATGATATTTTCACTTTATACAAGGTATCACCAACAATCCACAAGTATTCACTTTCCAAAATCTCATTGGGAAGTTACTTTAAATGTAGGTACACAAGATTAGACTCAGGGTGGGGTCATGTGTCAATGACTATCCCCACTCAGAAGGGGGTCTGGAACAGGAGCTAGTTTCTGGTGCTATCTGGATACAGTGTTTAGGTGTTTCCTTTTTTTTTCTCTTTTATTCTTAAGGACTTATTTATTTATTTATTTTTCCCCTTCCCCTACTCCATCCCTGCTGTTTTTGCTTTGTTGTCTTCTCTTCTAATTTTCTGTCCTCTAGAATTCACCAGGATTCGATCCTGGGGACCTCTAATATGGAGATAGGTTCACTGTCAGTTGCATCACTTCATGTTCTGGTTTCTGCTGAGCTTTACCTTTGACTCTCCCTTTCTCTCTTTTGATGTGTCATCATCTTGCTGTGAGACTCACTTGCACAGGGCACTGGCTCATCACACAGACACTCATGCAGGCAATCATGTGGACCCTGGATCACCACACGGGCACTCAGGAAAGCACTGGCTTGCTATACCAGCACACTTTCCCTTCTTTTTCACCAAGAGGCCCTGGGGATGGACCCAGGTACTCCCATATGGTAAGCGGAAGCTCTACACTTGAGTCACATCTGCTTCCCAGCTTAGGTGTTTCTTAAGGAGATATTCCTTGACGTATCATGGGCTGGGTGGTGTGGAGCCTAGCAGTAGGATAGGTGCTACATATGTATTTGGCATGGTTGTCATTTAACTTTGAACTCAACACTGAGGTCTCCCCAAGTAGTAGTTACCTTGAGGTATGCAGTCACCTCTCCACATTATCTTCACAGTGGCTGGCTTGAAAGTTCAGTCAGGTGGCACTGGAGATAATGTTTCCTGTGTGGCCACATAGACACCTTACGAAAAGTAAAGCATAAATTTAAGACAAGGTTTTGTGTTAACTAAGTAGAACAAAGAAAACGAAGAGGGAGAAAATGACCAGCTGATTATAAGGAATGTAGGTACCCTAATAAACATTGATTCTCTCGCTCTCTCGCATACACACACACACACAGCTCAAAGACTCAATTCATTGTGCCTGGCCAATGCTCTGAAGGGCACTTTGTTGCCATGTCTGTAGATTTCACATGGGATTTGGATTTTGGTTCAAGAAAAATGGGTGCTAATATTAAAATCTCACTTTCTGAGCAAGGAGAATTCTTCCCTTTCTTCCCTCCCTACTCTGTAAGAATGGCTTAGATCTTGACATTATACTGTTGCCCCCACTGTGATTGGCTTGCTGCAAATTGATCTTTCTAAATTAGGTAGAACCATTTAAATCTCCCGACTCAGCCGCAGGACATCAACCACAGGTGTGTCCTATACTTTGCATAAAGATTACAGTGGTTTAGGGTCACTGGATTCCTACTCAGCCCCATGAACTCTAAAGTACAAAATCCACCAGATGGGTCATCTTTGTCCTTATCTACGTTTTCTGGTTGAAGCTTGTACAGGTCCAGAAAAAGCAACTTCTTGCTTCATTTCCCTGTCTACAACCTCCAGTACAAGGTTAAATAGCAATAGTTAGAATCTCCATCCTCTTGTTGTTTTGATCTTAGTTTTCTCTTACATTGGTATTTGTGGAATTTTGTAGGTGGGATTTATCTGATTTAGGTAGTTCATTTGGTCTGCTTATCTTGAATGGGTGTTGGATTTTGTTAAATGCTCTCTCTGTTGATACAATCAGGTTTTTTTTTTACCCTTAATTCACTCCAATACTTTTGAAGATGAAGGGTATACAAGACCACTTATAGTTCTGAGAGTAATAAATACATGGACTGGGAGTCCAAACATAATTGCTTCATTTGTTTATGCCTCAACTATCAGTACTTTTTAAACTTAGATAGACACATTTGATTCCTTCATTCATTCAGCAGACATTTTAAAGTTCCTATATGAAGCTAGGTTTTTTGTGAAATTCAGGAATGTCATAGAAAAGAGGTAAGCAGGCCAAATATAATGTATTGCTTGTTTCTGTATGACCTGAGAGTTAAAATTGTTATCCAAAATTTAAAGGGTTAAAAAATAAAAGGAAGCATAATATTTCATGCAGGAGAAAACTGTAGGAAACTCAGATTTCAGTGTCTGTATATAAAGTTTTATTGGAACATAGCCACACTCATTTATGTATTGTCTATGGTTATTTTTGTGCTAACATGTCAGAGTTTGTAGCTGCAACAAAGACTAGGTGGCCACAAAGCCTAAAATAATTACTGCCTGTCCCTTTACCAAAAATGTTTACCAACTCCTGCTGGTGATGCTTCAGATGCTGGCTTTATTTTGAAGTAATCTCAAGAAGGGGATGACTAAAAACTATGCAAGATAAAGTAATACAGACGGTACCATAAAAGGTCAATGGCATTATCACTGTGTCCAGGAATGCAATGGAGTTACAAATGTAGACTACCTAGTACCACATCAAATGAGAGGAGTATTCCCCTGAAGAAGACACTTCTTTTTTTTTTTTTTTTAAAGATTTATTTATTTAATTTCCCCCCCTCCCCTGGTTGTCTGTTCTTGGTGTCTATTTGCTGCGTCTTGTTTCTTTGTCCGCTTCTGTTGTCGTCAGCAGCACGGGAAGTGTGGGTGGCGCCATTCCTGGGCAGGCTGCACTTTCTTTTCACGCTGGGCGGCTTTCCTCACGGGCGCACTCCTTGCGCGTGGGGCTCCCCTACGCGGGGGACACCCTTGAGTGGCACGGCACTCCTTGCGCGCATCAGCACTGCGCATGGGCCAGCTCCACATGGGTCAAGGAGGCCCGGGGTTTGAACCGCGGACCTCCCATATGGTAGACGGACGCCCTAACCACTGGGCCAAACTCTGTTTCCCGACACTTCTTAAATACAGAGAAAAAACTTCACCATGCAAAATAATTCTGTGGCAGACATTTCAATCAGAACAAGTTGAGGAAGCAGGGAATATTATGGAATAAGTGGGTATTCTATCAGAATTAGGAAGAGTTATAAACAAACAACCAAAAAGGACATGGCAAAAAGTATGGCAGAAATATGATAATAAATTTGAGAAGCCACATCATGAAAAGCATTTTGCATCCTTGAGCGGGCTTCAATTTCATCTACTTTTGCCATAGGATCTGAAGTACTCAAATTACATGACCAGGTTTATAGGTTAGAAAATAAGTCTGATGGATGGATTTTTTTTTTCAGCAGAGAAGATTTGAGTGACGAATTTGAAAGCAAATAGAAGTGCTTGAATACTTAACAGGAGGTGATAAAATGAAAGCAAATAGAAGTGCTTGAATACTTAACAGGAGGTGATAAAATGATTATGGTAAGTGTTCTGAAAAATATTCTGTGAGATAATTAGGTGAGATATGGTGGGAATATTGCAAGGTTGCTATAGAGTGATGCAAGTTAGGGAGAAAAAGTTTATGGTGGCTGTGATTTGAGCATGCATAAAGTTATGCATGAGAAAGTAGAGTGGGAGCTGTTCACTCTGAAGAGTGGTGGGGTAGTGAGAGAAGGAGATGTACTCTAAATAAGGTAGGACAAAATTGAACCAAAGGTGTGACGCATAACATCAAATATCATGAACCACACCAGGCACTCAAACTTTGATGAAGGAGGTGATGACAAGTTTATAGCAGGTATTCTCACAGATGAGGATGATCTATCATGATGGATGAAATGTATTTTTTAGTAATAAACTGGGTTGTCTTGTAAGAACAAGGAGGTGAATTCATAGTGGGTTTGATGAGAGTGAGAATAGAGAGTGTTGGATACTTTAAAGAGAATGTGGCACTGGATGCTTATCTTAAGGAAAAACTGATATTAGCATCTTGAGTGAAAATCAAGTGAAGACACATTACAACAATATCATGTGTAAAAGCAAAGGAGTAATACAGCTTTAAAAGGCTAAAAATTTTGGCATATGCCTTAGTAGGCAAAATAGCAGAATTCCCAAGTTTTGTGATTTCAAGACAGTCTTTGAATCTACATTCTCAACTAGGAGCCAAGTTGCTGGATGGGGGGCAATGCATTTTATTTTTCCTTTGGTATTTTTAATTTTGATTGGAGAATGACATGGGGAGAGAAGAGGTTGGAAATATGGATACAAATCATGTTACAAATGCCTATATTAGAGTGAAGGTTTGAATTTTATTTTGAGGATAATGAGGACTCACTGAAGGAATTTAAGAAGGGACTTAACTTGGTGAAACTTGAGATTCAGGAAATTCACTCAATACAGAATTGTGGATGACATATGCCTGAAGACAGAGACTAATGCCATGGAGCCCTCTAGTGTCCAGTGGGAGTAGATGACTGCATTGAATGTGAGTTAAAAAAGAAATCACTAGAAGTAGAATAGAGAATGGCGAAATGAAGAGATGTGTTGTTTCTGCTAACAAGTGTTCAATAAGAAAGAATACAGAAGTTCAGTATTATAAAATAAAACCATTTTATCATGCTGAAATATACCAAGGATCAGAAATGCAGAACAGGGAAGCAGACTTGGCCCAGTGGATAGGGCATCCGTCTACCACATGGGAGGTCAGCGGTTCAAACCCCGGGCCTCCTTGACCCGTGTGGAGCTGGCCCATGAGCAGTTATGATGCGCACAAGGAGTGCCGTGCCACACAGGGGTGTCCCCGCGTAGGGGAGCCTCATGCAGAAGGAGTGCACCCCATAAGGAGAGCTGCCCAGCGCTAAGAAAGTGCAGCCTGTCCAGAAATGGTGCCGCCCACACGGAGAGCTGACACAACAAGATGACACAACAAAAAAAACACAGATTCCCGTGATGCTGACAACAACAGAAGCAGACAAAGAAGAAGACGCAGCAAATAGACACAGAGAACAGACAACTGGGCGGGGAGATAAATAAATAAATAAATAAATGAATAAATAAATAAATCTTTAAAAAAAAAAGCAGAACAGACATAGGAGGGATGGCTTTTTCATATCCAGAAAGTATGGTATATCTCAAATGACTAAGGGCTGGAATAACTTAAGTTAGATCACCACTTCCGTGTGGTCATTTCAATATTTGTATATCAATTGCCACAAATATACCATCCACGCTAAGATGTTATTAATAGGAGAAAGTAGAAAACGCACAATGGGTAAATGGGAATCACGTATATTCTGTACGTGACTTTTCTGGAACCTAAAGCTTCTTTGAAAAAAATGAAAAAAATCTGACTCTGGGTGAATAAATGGAAACAAATGTCACTGTACAGACAAGACAACAGATCTTAGAGTGATGATAGCCATATTTTTAAAAAAGTAAATAGTGGGGCTCCTGAGGGCTCTGGAGACATCCAGACACTATAGGTAGGGCAGGCAGCCCAGGAGGTTGGCACCCTGTCAGGGGGACTTACTTTGGAATTCACGCTCCCCAGTGTGATAGGGTTGGACTCAGTTGTGTTTTCCCTGCACATGGCTCTGTTGCCCCTCTATTTGAACCTACACTTAGTAGTAGAATTGTTAGTTGTATGTCCAAGAGACTTAAATCTTTCGACTGCTCATGTGCCAGTTTCACTCTGAATATCAACAAAACTGTAATAATTACTTTAAGGAGAGTTTTAAGAGCATTATTGATGAATACAGGTAAGAAACTTAGAGTTCCATTTCTTTTATAGTCATTTTCATTATGAACCATTGGAAAGACCTTTTCCTATATTTACCAATCAGTTTGGTAAATGCTCATTTAAAAATATGTGCATAATAATATTATTTTGGCTGGTTGGATTTCTCCTGTAATGGAATCAAATTGGTTTCCATTTATAAAATGGGTCAATCTAAAGGAAGCTGCTAACATATTATTTCAACTTACTAGTTACTTTAATAGTTAACTCTGTCCACAGAGTTCCCCCTATAGCTATTATGTATCTTAAAGTAAAGTATACTGTGACAATATTAAATAAAAATGTCCTAAACAGTATCTCATACAGATATTCCAATGACTTATTAGGTCAATGAACTAAAATTTTTAAATTATATTTGAATTCTGGATGCATATTTAAATACCAAATTGCAATTAAAAAATTAATAAACCCCACTGTCTTCTTAACCATATTTTAACAATTATGACTACTTTTTAAAAATGAGACTTCTGTAAAATTATGTTACTGGCAAAAATAATAATGTCTTGAATGTCTTAAGTCACTTTCAGACATATTTTTTTTTAATTTATTTGAATGGATATCACAGTTTTAGATCATATTTTTTAGGTAAGTTTATAATATACTAACTTTGTATAATAGATTCTTATATGACAGAATAGGAAATATTTTCACTGTATAAATACAAAAAAGCTTCATATTTCACTTTGCAAAATGTATCTCTAGATCGATTACTTAAGGCTCAGAATTCTTGAATATTAATTGTCTGACTTGGTAAATTTTTTAAAAAGATGCCTAGGAGTTGTTCAAGATATCTATGTTTTTCTCTGAGATTCTTATGAATTCTACAGAGTTGGAGCCTTTGAAGACTGTTTTACGGTAAACTTACCCTTATTTACTAATCAAAATCTGAGAAGACTAACCAATCTGGAATAATATAATTCATTTTAAGAAAGGACTTTAGCTTGTCAACAGTGTTGACAACCATAATTTATTCAGAGCCAACCCAGTTTAATTGAACACTACTAGAAAACAGACACGTTATTCTAATGAAACAAGGACTTAAATTTTTAAGGAAAGAGAACTTTCATGAACAAGAAAACTATTGTTTTAAAATAATATCCTCTGCTTATTTTTTTGTAAAAATTAAATCCAGTATGGAGAAGATAATAAACACATTAGATGGCTGTTAGTACATTACTTTAATTGGTTTTAGTATTTACTCTAGGATCTAATTTGAACATGAATTTTATGTTTTGGTCTTTATGTTCTATTTATATTATTAGAATGAAGAGAGAACAGTAAAAGTGTTCTAATGACATAATTAGAAAAGGTAGCATCACCTTGAAACAATATTTTTAAAAGATATATATATTTTTTCACCCCGACTAAAGCACTTATTTCCATATTTGGAAAATGGACTTGAAAACACAATTAAATCAAATGAAATTTTATATTCCATTTTTTATTTCAAGCCATGGATATACCATCTAAATATGAATTCAAAGATTCAGGTTAAAATTGCAAAGTAATTTATACATGTGAAAACATGAGTTTAAATGGAGTGTTGAAGGTTGATGATGGGAAGCAGCTGTGGCTCAATCAGGTGGGCTCCTGTCTACCATATGGGAGGCCCTGAGTTTGTGTCTTGGGGCCACATTGTGAAGGCAGGCTGGCCTGCACATCATGGAGTGCCACCCGGCCTGCAAGTCCCGCAGAGAGCCGACTCAGCAAGGTGACACAAAAAAAGGTTATCATGTAAAAAACACAGAAGAACATGCAGTGAATGGACACTGAGAACAAAGCACAAAGCAAGCCACAAGGGGGGAGCATAAATAAATAAAATAAATAAAGACACATAGAAGAACACACAGCAAATGGACACAGAAAGCAGACAACAAGCAAGACATGGGGGGGATTAAAAAAAGGTTTATTATGAGACATGATACAGCTATACAAAGTGTTATTAAATTAATTTTTTAAAATTACAATTGTATGTAATTATGTATTAGACTAATATCAGGATTAAAGATTACAACTAAATAATTTTTTAGTTATTTTCAATAATGTGGAATGGTAAAATACAGAGGTGAAATTAATATTTTAAAAAGTAAACTGATGCTTTTTTTACTCCTTCACTAGAAATTTTATCCTCATGGGATGTAAGTATTTAGCATTTCAAAGGTCCACGGAGTTGGCAATTTCATTATTTTTCTTTCAAAGGTATTGTGTTTTTAATGTTAGAATATTAGTTTTAAAGTAACTTTTCTGTTTCATTTGCATTCTTCATAAACAAAGTACTTGATCTATTTATTTTCCCTTGATATTGCAATAATTTATAATAACTCATGGAAATTAGGTAGCACACAGAATTTTTAAGGTAGCAATCCCTCCTGAGAATTAGAACATTCAAAAGTCCAGGTCTCCCTCTCTCACCACTCTCCATTAACTTCATTTCCTACATCTCCTAAGAAACCCCCACCATTGTGCACTATTAAAGTAGACTACTTTTTGCATTTTTTCCTAAAATATTCCTGTATGTCTTTGCTTATATGTCCAATGGTTTGAAGCTATATGGATCCCAGAAAAGTATGTTCTTAAAGTTAATCCTTTCCTGTGGGTATGGACTGATTATAAGTAGGAACTCTTTCTGAGTAGGATCTTAATTTAAATGTGACGCTCCTCATTCAGGTTGCGTCTTACTCCTCTT
Source organism: Dasypus novemcinctus (assembly GCF_030445035.2). NCBI lineage: Eukaryota > Metazoa > Chordata > Mammalia > Cingulata > Dasypodidae > Dasypus > Dasypus novemcinctus. The sequence goes on along the minus strand of NC_080695.1, from coordinate 49,580,593 downwards.
ACTGGAGTCGTTTATAAGAGAATGGAATTCAGATCGAGAGAAGTAAGCCATGGAAGCAAGAAGCTGAAAGCAATGAAACCATGAAGAGAAGGGAGACACCCACAGATACAGCGATGGACCTTGCCTTGTGGTAGAGGAGTCCAGGATCGGTGGCAGCTGGTTGTATTGCCTGAAGATGCCTTGATTTGGACATTTTTCTCAGCCTTGAAACTGTAAGCTTGCAAACTACTCATTCCCCATTGATAAAAGCCAACCTATTTTATGGTATCTACATGAGCAGCTTTAGCGCTGTTCTTCTAGTTAGAATGTTCCCTAACTCCAAATATGAAACTACTACATATCCTTCTACAACACACTGCTTCTTCTCGTTAGAATGATCCCTATCTCCAAGTATGAAAAATCCTTCAAGGCCCATTACTAAACTGAAATTTTTTAAAAATATTAATTAATATATGAGAATTATAAAAGTTAAAACAATAGAAAATATGTAGGGAAAATTAATAAACTCTCTTCCCCCTTCTAATGTCTCAATTTAAAGTAGGCTTTCTACAGTTAAATGCTACTGCCAGCATAAAGATTTATTTCCTTGATCACATTGCAAGTATATGTTGTACTTTGTACGTGCAATTCATTATCATATTCTCTACAAATCTGGTTTTGCATAAAAATTTGTGTTTTATATATTCAGCCATAACCAACTGAATGTACTGGGGGAAAGTGTGAACTACAGGGTAAACTATTATCACGGGGTGCAGCAGTGCTCCAAAATGTGTTCATCAAGTGAAATGAGTGTGTCACAATAATGGGAGAGGTGGTTCGTATGGGAGGAGTGGGATGGGGAGGTGGCGGGTATATGGAAACCGCTTATGTTTTTTAATGTAACATTTTTTGAGAAGTATAGATCTTCAAAAAAATACCATTTACAAAAATGATGGGGATAGGGGATGGGGAGTGGGTTATATGGGAACCTCTTATGTTTTTTAACGTAACATTCTTTGTGATCTATTAACTTCAATGAAAAAAAATTGTTAAAAATTGCACACACTGTTTTAAAGAGAAAGAAAGGTTGTAAAACTCTCTGTACAGTATAATACCACTTTAAAATATTAATTATTCATATATATACACATGCATCATAAATGTATAAAATTAGCAATAAGTAAAATACTGGAATATACCCAAAAAATTGTGTTTATTATTTTGTTACCCTTTGTATTAGTCAGCCAAAGGTGTGCTAATGCAAAATACCAGAGACTGGTTGGCTTTTATAAAGGGTAATTATTTGGGGTAGGAGCTTACAGTTTCCAGACCATAAAGCATAAGTTACTTCCCTCACCAGGCTCTTTTCACCTGTTGGGGCAAGATAGCTGCTGATATCTGTGAAGGTTGAGGCTTCCTGGGTTCCTCCCTTCCTGGGGCTTGCTTCTCTTTCCTCTCTAGGTTTACTTCCTGTGGCTCTAGCTTAAGGCTTCAGCATCAAACTCCAACTTCAGAACTCCAATATCAAAAAACCCTCAAATCTGTCCTTTGCCATGCCTTTTATCTGTGAGTCCCCACCCATTAAGAGGTGGGGACCCAATGCCCTAATGACATGGCACAATCAAAGCCCAAATCATAACTTTATCATGGCCAGGTACAGACCAGATTACAAACATAATCCAATATCTAGTTTTGGAATTCATAAATATATCAAACTGAAACACCCTTATAATTCCCTAGAGCACCAGGGCCTTTTTTTAAAGCTCACTGGCGTTTGGTGTGTTCCTGAAATACCAAATAGGCTCAGTTTAGCAAAAGAGTCTCAATAAATATTTAAGTAAATTAATGAATTCTTGAATATGTTCATTTTAATATTTAATGTGTTAACATAATAAGAACATGAATTGCTCCCAAGAAAAATTACTAACTTACCATCACATCTTGGAAAAGGATAGTTCCAAATTCTGTTGATCATGTGCTGACAAGTGAGGACCAGATGGCCTATTAAAATGTACCCAGGATAATACTCAAAAGATATTGATTGTCTGACACCATAATCTGAACTGATCATATACCTATTTTGAAACGGAGGAGGATCTGGGCAGTTCAGTAACTCATAGTCTGAAATAAGCAAAGAAATAAAATCAAATTATGACATTAAATTAATCTAAAATTTATAGAAAAAATATGACTACAAATAGCTTTTTATTTCTAAAGATAGGTTTTTAAAAATGAATTTTCCAATTAACATCTTGAAAAAACAAACAATACAGCAGGATTATAACAACATGCATTTATGAAGACTTACTATGTCGTTTAGAAGTAATATGACACATACCAAAAATGAATTTGACAATGTTTAAGTTAGAAAGTATATCGAATGAATTTGATAAAAAAGTCACTAATACAGAGGCTAATAAAAACGAGTCTATATGGAATGCCTGATACAAATATCCCTACTATTCCCTTTTAGTTTAAAAGTGAAATATAGGATCACGCTAAACAAAGTGCTTCTAAGGAGGAAATATATAGTTGTTTCCTTTTGCTTTAGTTTGTCTGGTACATCCATAATAGTGAGATTTATTTGATTTTATTTCTTGAAAAAACACCTGTAGAATCACTAAGTTAGCAATTACCATCAGTACAACATTTTTTAAACATATACTTTATTATACTTTATCATTAAGTCCTTTGTGTGCTCTAAAATAAATTCTAGGTAAGATGATAGATAATAAATGTTACTTGCAATCTGTGTGATTCAAAAATGTATCCATAAATTAATAAAAGCTAGATAATCCATAAATTAGGTGCAATTTCCTGATGATCATATCATCTTTCAACTAATAGAGACAACCTGCAGACAATTTTCCCCTATCTACACTTGTACAGGGGAATGAAAATTTTAAGCACTAGAAGCCCACTGTATCATCTTTTAGAGTATGCTGTTACACATAAAGGTGACAGAGAATTCACTTCTAATACAACAACGAAGCCACATTGTGCAGAACCGACTCCAGAAGAAATTGTGCTCAGGTTCTCCTTTCCTGTATTCCTGCTGAAAACAAATCAATGATTCTGAAGCCCAGGCAACACACAATTTAAAAAGAACAAGAGGTAATCCATTATTTTCCTCACTATCAACTGAATGTAGAGTAGTAATATAAAGGATGCAAGTGACTACTAGAGAGGCCTTTCATAGGGAGAATAAAGTAAAAAGGAAATTTTAATTTTATATTTAAGTTCTTTTATCAGGTCATAAACATTGGTGAACGTGTAGCTTTGAAATTTTAAAATAAATACTGAAAAACTTTATGCTCTTTGATTTGTGCCAGGCATTTCCCAGGGTTTGGAGTATAATTTTCTGCATGAATTACCTGACAAAATAGAGGCGGAAGAGGTGAGGATATGGCAAAAGGAACAAAAGAGCTGAATGTGCAAAATTGATGGACATACAAAAATGTCTAAGGCAGAGGAATATTAAGCAGTTCTTTAAGACTGCAATACAGAATACGGGATTTGGAAATGCCCAGAAATTAGACTTCTGTTTTCCTGGAAGAGGAATTGGACTGCATATCACACTAAGTGGACTGGATTTTACTATAAAACCAATGTGGGAAGCGGATGTGGCTGAGGCAATTGGGCCCCCATCTACCATATAGGAGGTCCAGGGTTCGATGCCCAGGGCCTCCTGGTGAAGGCAAGCTGGCCCATGGGGTGAGCTGGTCCATACAGAGTGCTGGCCTGTGCAGATTACTGCCCCAAACAGGAATGCTGCCCTGCGCAGGAGTGCTGGCCCATGTGGAGAGCTGGTGCAGCCAGATGATGTAACAAAAAGAGACAGAGAGGAAAGATTATAAGAGATGAAGCCGATCAGAGAACTGAAGTGGTGCAAGAGAATGATTGCCTCTCTCCCACTCCATAAGGTCTCAGAACTGGTTCCCAGAGCCGCCTAATGAGAATACAAGTAGACACAGAATAACACAGTGAATGGATAAAGAAAGCAGACAGCAGTGGGGAGGGGAAGGAGGAGAAATAAATAAATTAATAAATCTTAAAAAAAACAACCAACCAACAAAAAGAACAACGTGGGAGCCCCATGGAAAGATATTAAATAGAGCTACTAAGTGGACTTGAAATTTGAAAGATCAGTGTAGTTGCTGTTAGGAGTTTGGTAAAAACGTGGACATTAATTATCCTATGGAGTTATAAGGTTTTATAATTAATAGATTTTTCTTATTTAATAGCTCAGTGAAATGGCATTTTCCTCTTTATATTTAACAATATTTAAGGCTAGTGAGTCAACTGGATAATTTGATTATGGAAATATAATTTGCAATAATCTTTTCTGAAAGCAATTTGAATAGAGCTATTAAAAATCACTTATACCATCTGACCTAGTAATATCATTTACAGACATCTCTACTATGAGAAAAATTTCAAAGAAGAAAGAACTCAGTATTCACAGTTGTTAGTTACTACATATGTATTTGTTTTTTCATGTTTTCAAAATAATAAAGATACCATGCTCCAGAACAAAAGACTGACGGTTAGACCCTGTGATGGTTAAAGGCTATTGTGTCAACTTGCCCAGATGTTTGGTCAAGGAAGCACTGGGCGAATTGTAATTACAAGGCATTTATGGACTTTAGTCACCATTGAGTTTACTGCAGTGGTAAATCATAGATAGCTGGTTATAATTACATCCATCAGGGAGATTACCATCAGCAATGAGTGACACTTAACCCAATCAGTTGAATCCCTTAAAAGAGGAAGTGATTCCAGCATTGAGAGAGAATTTCCTAGCTCGTCTTTGAACAGCCAGCATCTCCCAGACCTCGTCAAGAATCTTCGTTGGGCTTCCATCGGAGCTCCTGGTTGCACTTTGCCTGCAGACCCTGGACTTGTGCATACCCACGGCTGCATGAGAGACTCTGATAAATCTCTTACTATTGACAGATATCCCTTGCTGATTCTGTTTCCCTAGAGAACCCTAACTAATGTCGACCCTTTTTTCAGTTAGCAGATTAGAAGAAATCCTGAATTTTACATTTCTGTTTTCCTTGATTTGTTTATTATTTTCATATCTTCCACTGTATAATGTCTCAGAACAAAAGTCAAGTAAGCAGTTGAAGAGAAACTGAGAGCAAGAAAGACAATAAATGGCAAAGGCTTTTTTCAACATTGTTGGATAATTCCTAGCATTGACTCCCCAAAGAACCAGAACTGAACAAAACCTAGTGTTAGACAAAGTCACACCATAATGGGAGTGAAGTAAACATTACGTAGAGGAAAGAAGTGGAAAGTATCTGAAAATCACGATTCCACAACTCATTTTGTCACATAAACATGAGGACCTCGTGTAATTATTTCCTAATTGTTTCCAAAGTCACATCTTGATTGTACCATAGCAAGATGGAATGAAGCACTTCCTACTCATCAAGATTGTAATGAAAATTAAATAAGTTAATTTATAGAACTTTATAAACTGTAATATGCTATAAATGGAGTAGTTTTGTTTTAATTTCTAACACACCTGAATTTTATAAAGAGTTACATATAGGATGTATTGGAAATATGAAAGAGGGAACAAGTGCTTGAAGTTGAGAATTTACAGTAATAGGATGCCATTCTTCCACAATATCCTTTAGAATTAAATGAGTCGGTGTAAGTTTTATTTACAGAAAATCAGACATAATTTACCAACATTAGAATGAATTTTATGGTGTTGCCTTTTTGGTGAAGCTACATTATACTATGGAACTTCCCACAATTAGAAGGAGAAACGCTATATAAGAAATTATGCCAGGTCAATAAACATCATAAGCACAACTGCTAAAGAAATTTAAAGTACTAAAATCATTTGCAAAAGGACAAGAGCTTTTAAGTCACATTTGAAAATGGAATTTGAAGTTTACCATAAAGATGATACTTGCATAGTCTGTGAGAGTGAGTTTTCTGTTTTCACATCTTATGAGTATCCGACTGCTCGAATCCTCCGCATAACACAGGCCTTCAGGGGGAAAATCTAGAGGTGTCCAAAGGAAAAGAGTATTCAAAACCATAAGAAACGAGTCTGTCATACTAGAACACACCCTCCGCGTGATGGACCTGGTGGTGCTGTGCTGTCCCTGGCCGGGCCTGAGCCGCGCGGGACTCGGGACCGACATGGCTGGGGAACCGGACCGCTCCCCGCGCTCTGCCCGCGGGCCCTCGCCTCTTCCCCACCTGCTTGGCGGGTGCGGGGACAGGCAGGGGCGCGGATCCGGCCCTCCGCCTGTGGCCATCCCTCGTTCGCCTGTCCTGGCTCTGTGTCCCCGCTCGGCCCCTCTCCGCGGCGGGGTGGTCTCGCTGTCGCTGCGGGAACGCGCCTCGCCGGCCCCTCCTGGGCCCCTGGAGCGCTGCGGGTTGTGCCTCAGGCGCCTGCGGCGAGCGGCGGCGCTATTCCCGTTCCCGGCGTCCCCTACGCGCCGCCGCAGGCGCCTTTCCTGTGTGTGCCCCGGATGACGCCAGGGGGTCGAGGGCAGTTACGGGCACTCCTCTGCCTGGGAGGGTGCCCGTGTGCGTCCCAGGGGCAGCGCCCTGGCCAGCTTTTGGCCAACTCGAGGGCTGTCCTGTTCTGCCCGAGTTGCCCCGAGGGGCCGTGTCGCGGGGCCCCCACAGACCTGGTGTTTGCAGGAGCTTTAGAGTTGGGCCTTCCCTAAGGAAATGCGCGAGGGAGGCCGGGAGCTGTGTGTGGTGCCTTTGGGTGTCAGGAGCGCCCTCGGGGTGCCTGTCGCTCTCCAGCCCGCTGCATCCAGTGGAATGGAGAGGGGACCTCAGCGATAAAAAGAACACACCTCAAAGGCTAGAGTGGCATGCCTCTCGTTATTTGATTTTCTAAAGTTATGCCCTGTGTGATAAATAGGGTGCTTGGAAAATTATGCTAATAAATCCAGAAACAGGAAACATTAAAGCAGAAAGTCAACACAAACCTTTCTTTCCCTCTCTTTTCCTCTATTTCCCACATATACACACCTTTTTCCCGTTACTCCATTGTGCTTCTCCCTCGGACAATCTCACAAAACACAAAGCCAGGCCACTATTCTCTCTTCAAAACGCCAACCCAAGTGAAGGCCATAAAAACACCTCTTGAAAGCCAGGGCTAGTCGTCCGGGAAAGTGTCCACAGGACATGGTATCCCTCCTTACAAAATTGTTTTTTGACTAAAATTTTTTCATAGACCCATGTCACAAAAAGAACAAATAATTCCAAACTGTGTTTGAACCATCAACACATTCCCTTCTGAGTTATACTCTGTAGATAAAATGAGCAGGCTTGTTCTCATTCTTGATTTTGCTTGAAAAATAATTATAATAACGAGAAAGTCCATTGGAGAAATGTGTCCTCTAATACACAAAAACAAGGCTAAGAAAGAGAAAAAGCTATCAAAAATGGCTTGCCATTTCCATGGGAGGAGAATCAAATGAAATTATATTCAACACAACCTAACCCTCAATGGATGGTTTCACTCCTGATTTAAAGTGCTTTTGTGGTATTAATACAAGCACACGCATACACACACATCACTCATGCAATTTAACAAAACGTAACACAATGCATTTTGTTAAATTTTGTTATACAGTTTGCTGTATCGTTTTAGAACTACAGTCATGTTCTCTTTAAAGCTAGATAAAACTAGAGCCGAAGGGTGCTGACCTATTTCTGCTAATATAATTAACCTCTGTCAAAGGGATCAATATGGAAGACTGCAAAGTTGCCCTCCAGCTTAAAATCCCATGATTCGAATAGCCATGGAATACTCTAATAGTTGAGAAAATTGATGTTTTCCCTCTCTTTTAATGGCTCTGACAAAATTTTCCTGTGTGGGAAAATATATGAGGAAGTGTGTCTATGTATGTGCAAGAATGGTTTTTATCACCCCTTCATTTATTGAGTGAAATAAATAGTATTTATTGTCTAAGTTATAAATGCTGTTATAAATGGTAACTCGACAGAAATGGGTCTTGCTCTCATGAAGCTTACATTTTAAGAAAAACAAAAAATTAATTGATAATTATATGAAACAGTTTTAAGTTGTTTTAAAATAAAATAAAAAACTGAAATAAAAGCAAAAGCAGGTCAAAGGTATGCAGGGGAGGTCAAGATACCCTCTTTTGAATAAGTGATGTTTTAGCTGAGTTCTAAATGGTGAGCTGGTATAGAGCAGACAAAGAACAAGAAGGATGGCTTTTCAGGCAGAGGAAGTACTATGCTGCTCAAAAAAAGTCACTTACCTGGGATAAGGTGAAGAGTTCAAGGAGACAGACTTTTTAAGCCATTTCTCCCAACATTTGTGTTCACAACCCTGCTTGCTCCTATGACAAGAGGTACCAGAAAAAAATAGGAGATCCAATCAAACACATTTTAGAAATAAAATAGATACTTCTTCAAAGTCCAGGACTCATTTCTTCATCTCATAAGGAGTATCTGCCAGGCAATAACACCAGAAATTCATGGCTTATTTCAGAAGTTTCTAAAGAATGTAAAAGGCCAAGTATTTTTTAAATTATGAATTATACAGGTAGCTTATAGATCAGTTAAAATTTTTAAGATCTTTGTGCCAAATTTGTTATTTAATGCAATAGTTCAGTATTTAAATAATGACATGAATGTTTTCCCAAACTTTTGATACATAACATCACAAATCATTTTTTTTGGTAAATATCTTTGCTGAATTTGTATTTATATAAAGGACCATTTTAGGAGTCTCAGGTAAAGTAACCAAAAGTAATAAAAATAATTATTTAGTATGCTAAAATAGATAACTTTTGGAAGAACCCTTATTACTTTTTAGAGTAAGTACAACAGGTTTTCCATGACCTGTTTTGATATTTATCATCACCTCTAAAGATTGTGGCACATAAAAGGGTATGGTTTGGGAGCAGTTATGGCTCAATCAGTTGGGCTCCCGTCTACCATATGGGAGGCCTTGGGTTCGAGTCCTGAGGGCTCCTTGTGAAGGCAGGCTCGCCCACATGCTGTGGCCTGCAAGAGTGGTGGAGTGCTGCCAGGCCCAAAAGGGACAGAGAGCCGACTCAGCCAGATGACGCAAAAAAAGGGAGACAAGCAAAAAAAAAAAAAAAATCAGAAGAGTATGCAGTGAATGGACACAGAACAGACAGCAAGCAAGCCCCAATGGGGGGGGAAGGAAATAAATTTTAAAAAAAATACAGACACAGAAGAACACACAGCAAATGGACAGAGAGCAGACCACACAGAAGAAGCTGCAAAGGGGGGAAGGGGAGAATTTTTTTAAAAGTGTGTGGTTTTTGAGGTATAAATTTGAAATATATGTATTCTAGGCTTGAGGATGGGGGAGCACTCAAGCCTAGAATCCTCATCAAACTGTCAGAATCCTCATCCAAGCAAGGTTTTGTTCTCTACTCATAAAAGCATTAATCTGTATAAATTGGTTTTTAAAATATGAAAAGTTTAAATTTAAGGAAAACAGCCATCAAGTAAGAGAATAAAAATTAAAAAGAAAAAAACTTCAGTTCAATTTGATAAAGTAGTTACCTTCTAGTGCACAGAGGAAAAAAGCAAGATTTTCAACTGAAGTCTAACAACTTGTTCATAAATTTCTACATTCATACTTAGCAATTGCTACAGGTTTTTAAAAATGTTATCTAGTAAGTTGCATAAGATTTGTTGTACTATCATAGAAAATTGAAAGAGAATCATCATCAACAGAGAAATCTACTTCAGAAGTCCAAAATCTTGAATTAGGTTTGCAAACCAGCTCTGTGATGTGAAATAGACATAAATACCCCATTTAATGCCTGTGGCATCTTGGATATATCGCTGAAATTCCATGTCATCATTTCTTCATCTATGAAGGCACAATAAATATACCCTTCTTTTAGCAGAACTACAAGAATTAAATGTGATATTAAATGCAATGAACCATGATTTTCATACATTAGTTCAATAAAACCTAGACTAGCCTGCAAGGATTCTCTAGTTTCTGATAGAATATGTTACACAAATTAAGTTAAAACACTTGACCCACTTCTGATATAATCTCTTTGATGAAGTTAAACCAGAGAGAAATAAACTACTGCTTCTAATGTCAAAAATTAATGGGAAGGATTTTGAGAAAACTGAACCTTGGAACAGGGAGATGGCAGTTTATACAGTATACTAATTTGAAGCCCTACTTGAGATCTTGAAACTGGGGTATCTGTAGAAGCTGAACTACATATTGTGGTCCACAGACTTTCTCAAATCACACATGCATAAGCTTACCAGTGTCCTCATTGGCTGTTCTAACTTCCTTATATAGTGCATTATGTGTCTTTTTTAACCAGAGGTATGATCCTGGCTTTCAGGTTTAAGATATATGTTTTTTGCATAAATGTTAATGCCTTGATTTGGTACCTATTTGGGAAGCCAACCAATATTGTTAAGAGAACAGTCAATCCCAGAATTTTGGGACAAAGTAAATCCTCTTCTGGGAGATCTTTAACCAAATTTCTTGCTCACAATTGCAAGTACCATTGTATCTCACATTTGACTAACCAAGGAGTGAGTATCTAGTGTTATTTATACATTACAGCCTTTGCATTTTGGAGAAAGTATATATTTGACCCAGATGAACTGTTGAAGTCACTGAAGTCAAGGACTGTGGACTCACAAACGTTTGATTGTGAATATGCCAGCCTGGACTCAGAATCTGTTATATTAGCTGCTCACAATCTTGGGTTAGACTTCGAAGAAGGACACAGAATATGGACACCTGACTCTAGTTTGCAAGTGGTTAAAAAAAGAGAATAAGCCCCTTGCCCTCACTCCTTCAGTTAAATCAAGGTTGCTCAGGATATTCTATTGAAAAGAAAGAGTTATTCAGTGTTAGAAACATTTCCATTTCTTCTAGAAGTTATGATTGTATCCATAAGGAGCAGCTAATACAGTCATACAATCGGTTAGAATGAATTCTTCAGTTACTCATTGCACATAAAATCAGTTTAACTGCCTCTCCTTCCAAAAGGGGAAATGATATCTATAAACTACAGCCCATTTTCACATAAATCCAATTCATGCAAAATTCAGCAGTTTTATGATTGTTTTGAGGAATAAGTGGATTGAACATTGCCTGTTATGTTTTTAAAATACTGTTTAACATGTACAGGATAAAGAAATGAAAGAAGATATTCAACTTCTCCAAATGCCAAATTACAGAAACTGAAAGGAATTCACAAAAGTTTTTAATGTGACAACATCTTTAAATATTATGAAAAGTCTAATGGTCAGAGAGCCCTATAAGAGTAAGGGAAGGCAGAGAATTTTATATAACTCAAGGCCATTTGTAAATAAATATCCACTGTTTGGATCTGGGGAAATGACTACTATTTACATCTATCTATCCTGAGCATAAATTGTGTCATGTTTAAATCATAAGCACTTAATGTGACTGCTAAAGGACTCATGTATCATCTTTCTAATCTCTATTATATTTGGTAACTATTATCTAATTAGTTGAAAACTATCTTTACATAATCATCCGTTTTACAATAAATTGATTTAAAAATATGGTACATAAACTTGACTAATTTAACAAAGTTCTGTCTCTACTATTTCATTTCTCAATTATTTATAAGTAATTTAACTCAAGACAGCTATAGCTACAACTATTTTTAACCATTTTATATCCATAAATATAAGACATGACTTAAAAACACAAACAGCATTCAGAATGACTAGAAACATTTGCATGATTTATGCATCGTCTTATAAGTTATGAATTATATCCTTAGCTTATCACAAGCAGAATTTAGAAATTTTAAGGTGACTTAATAATGATGAATGTCATTTGCCAATTTATAAATTTTATGAAATGATAAACACTGATGAACTATTTAATTAAGCTTGCAATGTAAATCTCTATCAGATATGATACCCTAACCTCAGAAATATTTTTTTCTTTCTTAAATTTAATCTGTCTTTATAACTGCCAGTTATAGAAAATCTATTATGTATAATAAAAACGAGTATTTTATAGGGACATCTTTTTAAAAATGTGAATAGTTAGAATCAGGTGTCAAATCAAGAAAACATTCAGTCAACCAACCAGAGGCTTGGCCTAGTTGAGGATTCACCAATTCAATGCTTATGGGGTCAAGCAGGCCACTTCAAAGAGCAAAGCATTCCAGAAGCCACAGAAAACTTTTTAACTTTTAAAGTAAATGCTGTCCCACTCTGAAAGAAGCTATCACTCTGACTCCTCTTCTGATTGTCCCCATATGTGAATGCTGAATCAATGTCTTAAGATTCCAACACCAGGAGAGAAAAAGGAAAGGTGAATCTACGTGTATGTCCCAAGTTATGTGAAATCTAATTCTAAATACTCACAGTACTTAGCATATTGTACAAGCCAAATACAAAAACTTTTCTGGTCTAGATGATTGTTAAATAACTGTTCTTGGTTTTGGAGAGTGACCTAATTGGTAGCTTTTTAAACTACGTAGACATGGCTTTAATGAGCCATTTAGAAAATATCAAAAGAAGTAAAACAAAATACATGTATTTGAACCACAGAGGTTACAAGTTATGTAAGATAAAATATAGTCTCAAAAATATGTGATAAACAATACTAGGATGGAATCTAATTTGAGTTCTTTGTGGTTTAAATAAAGAAAGAAAATTAAAATTTGAATGGAGTACAGCAAGTATTCAAAATGGAGGAGAATTCTTGAAAGGATTCAGTTTTAGTGGCGATAGACATCTTAAATAGTGGGTTCATGGTTTAAGACATATAATTATATATTTTTTCCATGGCTCAACTATTAAGATCATGCTAATGAATCAAGTAAAGATTACTATCTAGTGACCAAATATATAATGATGATCAGGAATGAAATGTTGAGCTTTTAACAGAATGTATTTAAATAGGAATAAATGCAGGATTGAAACGTATTGGAGAAAATAAAAAATTAAAGTAGGGAAGAAGTGAGGCCATATAGAGAAACATGAAAAAGAAGAATAGAAATAATAGTAAATATTATTCCATTTTACAATTTTAATTCAAGAGCCAGGTGAAGGTAACACTACAGAAGAAAACTGTGTTGAAGTTAAGCCTTCATCTCTCTTTGATGCCTCTGACAGTGTTCTAATGGTTTTTGTTGTGTTCCAAAATCCATTCTCGCATTGAAACAAATTTCCTTTCATTTAAAAATCCTTTAATGACTTCACATTGCACCTGAAGAAAATCTGAACTTGTCCCAACCAACAATCTGAGTCCTGTGAATCTCTCAGACCTTAATCTCTATTATTTTCTAGCCATATTTCTCTCTGTTCTTTGACTGCATCAAGCCTCTCTCCACCTAGAACACATCTCCCTAGCATTTTGCAGACTTGGCTCTTATCCTTCAATCTTAGCCTCAATTCCACTACTAATGAAAGGCAGCTTCCCAGGACTCCCGATCATTTTCTTTGTATCACCCTAAGTGCTTCCTTCATAGCAGGTACCAATAATATTGCTTTTATTTTGACACACTTTCTCACCCATGCCTGAGACTCTGTAGTAAGCATCTAGAAGGTCTCTTTGCCTCCAGTCTCCCTTTCTTTTCCAAACCTTTTTCCATGCCTCATAAAAGTTCCTCATCTACCCTATACATGATTAAGCTTTTTAAAAAATGTGTATGACTGTTTTAATTCCCTGTTTAAAAACCTTCAGTAATTTTTATTGCTTGTCAGAGTCCAAAACCTTTTATATATGGACTCTCTTGAAAATTTAGTGAAGTCTATTAAACTTCCCAAAATAATGCTTTTGAACGCTCCAAATAAAATTCATAAGATTACAAAGGAAATCAATCATGTTAAAATGTAATGATTAAGGTGTGTTAAAAACCAAATATGTGATATAGTATTATATGGGCTCTTATTTCATTAAATGACAGGGGGAAGTTTAACAAATACCGGGTGTAACTACAAAATAGTATATAAATAATATTTTGAGATATTTACAATAATTTTAATAAGATATGAAATTATCTGTGACTTGGTGACAAAGTGACATATGGTAATATTTTATTAGTTTGGCTGCCTATGATCAAAAATCAAAAATATGCAAAATATCAGTTAAAAGTTAGGAAAAATAAAGCTTTGACCGCAATATTGAATTCTATACATAGGTCCCTTGAATTCTATACATAGAGCCCTCTAACCCATTTTTAGAGAATAAAATCAAGTTTTTAACACTGGGAGCAAATGACTTCAGTCAAAAATCATGCATCCTACCCAGTTTATTTCCAAACACTTCCCTCAGTCACTCATGAATTTCTGATACTGATAAGTCCTTGACCAATCAAAGCTAATGATTCCCACAAAGGCACTTTCTCAGTAAAAACCTTGTATGTTTGCCTAATCTGGTATACCATAGAGTGTGTTCCCCTCTACTGGATTCTTCCAAATGGCTGACATACTTCAGTTAAAGAAAGTCTCTCATTGGATTTAATTTGTATTCAAATATCTAGTGCTCCCACTAAATTATGTATTCAAATATCTAGTGCTCCCACTAAATTAGTTTAGTGTTGAGAAATAAAAAGCATAACCTTGCGAAAATATCTCATAAGTCATTCATGCCCCTGCTTCTGTAAATCAGCCTGTGAAAACAGGGCCTTGAAGGAAAATATCAAATGAATGACTCCTATCCCTTTGTCTATAAATTAGCCCGTGAAAGCACAGCCTTGTACCTGCATTCTGCTTCTCTAAACCTGCTTGGAAATTTCACGTAGCAACGCATTAGCCAATGAGCAAAAGTTATGCTGATCCCACCTGAAATCCTAAACAAACGTAAGGAAACTGAAAAACAGGGCTCAGAATTTAAAGACTGACTCTCTTCTGGGCCTGCACATAATAACTCTGTTCCTCTACTTCTCCTGAGTGCTGGATTTGGGTTTCTTCTGTGGTTCAGTACTCCTGGCTTTGCTGCAACTTTAGCATAGCAACCAAGACTTATTTTAATCCCTATTTTTAATAGGATTGTTAAATCCTATTAAATAAATTGATACCTTCAAAAAATTGACTTAAATTACAGTTGAACAAGTTTAGATTATAGAGACTTTAAAAAATATGTTTTAAGACACTTAATATGGTAATTTTACAAACTGGAATGATTAAACATGGATTTATACTCTGAAGCTAAGCTGATTTGACTGAAATTGTCAGTTTTCCTTAGTTCTACTGAAACAGATCTACTTACTTGACAGACCTAGTAATTTATCAATAATGGAAGCATCAATCATAAGTGTTTACTACTTATGCAGTAAATGTAACAGCAAAACAAACAAAAGGAGTGGCTGAAATTCCCTAGTCTAATTAGAAGAAAATAAAATGTCATGTTTATGTTTATGTTTTTTTCATTTATAAAACATATTTGATATTAGAACTTTATTATAATTTTGTCTTTCTATTTCTAGCACTCTGTGGTTATATGTACACGTTTGAAATAAATTGGAATCATTTCAATTGGAAATATTCAAACTAACCTAATTTTATTTTACTTTATTTTTTTAGTTTCTCTCCCCCACACCCCCCCTCCCAGTTGTCTACTCCCTGTGTCCACTAGCTGTGTGTGCTTCTGTGACCACTTCTATCCTGATAGTGGCACCAGGAATCTGTGTTTCTTTTTGCTGTGTCATCTTGCATCAGCTCTCTGTGTTTGCAGTCCTAATTTGATTTTTAATTGAATCCACAAGTCTGAAATATAACTGATTTCTTCATATTAGTTGACAATTTCTACTGCAAAGTAAGTCAAAAGCAAAATTAGCCTTCAAAAAGTAGTTAAATATGTGCAAGTGATCACAGTCTGACTGTGTTGCTGCAGCAGGCTGCCTAGCCACCCTCACCCTTCCCTTTGTCCTTAAGAGAGGAGTCTTACTTTTCTTTGAAAAAGAATATGCCTGGGTTGAAAAAAATATATTTTCCAGCTTTTCTTTAGCAAAGGGTCATTACAAAGCAAGTTTCTGCTAACTAAATGCAAGACAAATTCACCACTTGAAATTCCCAAGGAGGCTCTTCAAAGCTGGATGACTTTATTTTTTTCTCTCCAACCTTCCTTTGCATGTCTGAATGTGGCTCTGATATCAGAGGTGGAATAGCCATCCTCCAACAAGGATGAAAAGGCAAAGCAACTCACAGAACTTTGACTCTGATGTATTTCAATCAGTAGATTGGATAGCAGAAGTCCAGTCTACCTCTTGACCTTCCATTAGGATACACATTGAGAAGCCTTCAAGCATTTCCATTTTAAAAAGAACTGCATATACATGTATGTATACAAAATAATTGTGTTTGTTTTTAAATCCTGAATTTGGAATAAAAACCTTTGGAAAGTTGCTTGTATTCATAAAACACCCTTTGGGAAACAACTCATCTTGTAGAAAGCCAGATACTGGTGAAGGAAAGTCTAGGGGATTCTTAATGACACAAAATCTGTAACATCCTCATGTCCCTGGAAATCGGGCCCAAACATTTCTTTCTACTTTAAGTTGTAACTATTCAGGGAATTACTCACTAGGGCATGACTGTCTAGTCTAGAGGCAAAGCCAATAACTAACAGGTTAAAGTAAAACTTCCCATGTGGAGACACTTCAGACTGGATAGCAGAAAACCAATCCACACCAAATCCACTTTCTTATGAAGTATTAAACCTGGACACAGGCAGTTTTCCCTTAATTAATCCTGTTCTGCAGGTTTACTATCTACCAGGCTGAGACAATAACGTCTTCCTAAAAACTAATATCAGATACACAAAGATGTGATTATAGCAAACATAATGAATGTGATCAACAGCACTGCATTATATATTTAAATGTGGTTAAAAGGGGATATTTTAAGTTGTATAATACCATAAAAATTTAAAAAATCAACGGGACTGTACAACACAGAGGACTGTAATTTAAACCATGGACTATAGACAGTAGTAAAATGTGCTTTCTTCAATTGTAACAAATGTACTACATGAATGATAGGTGTTAATAATAGGATGGTATATGGGAACTCTATTTGTGTATGATTTTTCTGTTAACCCACAATTTTGCTAAGAAAAAATGATTTCATTAAAATCATTTTATGTAAAAATTAAAATAATGCCTATAGTGACATATACATTATACATATTTTTTAGCATCTCAGGATCTTCATTTCAAATCGAAAATTTTAAAATAAAAAAAAAATTGGAACAGGCTTTTTTCCAAAAGTAACCTGCTGCCTGAAAGAGTAATCATTTAAGTTATTAACTTCATTTGCATATCAATACTGCATGGAAGAACTTCATATATCTGTGTTAAAGATGTTCGAATGTTTGTTTTATATGTAACCTTTTTTCCCCCAATTTGCTTAGGTTTTATACAAAGGGGAATAGTGATCAAAGTTTCAATTGTTTCAGAATCTACAAGGACAAAATCCAGTGACCAGCATCCATTAAGAGCATTGATACTTTTTAAAACACAGGAACACAGGTATCTTGAAAAAGTAAAACATGGATATAAAGGCAGAAAATTAGCATGGATGGAATCACATAGGAATGTGTAAAGTTGCCTATTTATCTACTTATTTATGTCCTCTTTTATTAAGGTGAAAGGAGAATGTGAAGTGAAGAAAGAAGCCATTTCAGGATATGTTGTGGTACTCGCCGTAGTACCTAAGAATGTGATCTTATTTGAAAATGTCAATTCAGATTAATTTAATTATGACAAAATGAGATCTAATTGGAGGAGGGCAGACCTTTAAACCAACATGGTGGGTACCCATATAAGAAGAGAAGAGATGGAGACACACAAGGGAGAAGGCCATGTGAAGACCAAGGCAGGGGAGTTACAGTGTATGAGCCCACGGAGTGGCAAGGAATGCTGGCCACCTCCAGAAGTTAGGAAGAGGCATGGAGGAATTCTTCTCTAGAGCCCTCAGAGAGCGCATGGCCCTCCTGAAACTTTGCTGACTTCTAGACTCCAGAACTGTGAGAAATAAATTTCTGTTGTGTTAAGCCACTAAATTCATGGTAACTTGTTATTACAGCCCTAGAAAGGAATAAAGGAAGCATATATGAAAGCACTAATAAAACAGCCCTTTATTTTACAGATTTAATTAGCATAGAAATATTTAGTTTATGAGAATTTTGTTCAATATGTAAAAATTTGTTGTGCATTTGTTGTTTTGCTGTTTCAGAGGCCCTCTTGCTTAAGGAAACTTCTCCTCTCTCTTAAACTATTCCAATTTTAAGAAGTCTGTTAATCACATTTTCTTACCATGTGACCCGAGCTGAGCTAGTATAGACTAACAATCTGCCTGGTCTCATAGATTGGATTTGGGAATGGTGTCACATAACTCATATTGGTCCATTAAGAATGTGTTCCAAAAAGCTGCACTAGGTAAGAAGAGTCCTGTTGCTACTGGCTAAGGAAGGCTAGAATGTTGCCATCCTCACATCTCGAGTCCTAGTTTCCAATCCTGCACCAAATGCCCTGGAACACTGAATTACTGCTTAGACTAGCTTGATTTGGGTTCCTGTCAGTTACAGTGGAAATAAAAAGTTTTCTTCCCTACAATATGAGATCTAGCCACTAATTAATGGTACTTATTTATGGACTCCAGGTTAATCCAAGAATTTGATCAAGATTGTGTATCTTCACTCTTTTATTTCCTACCAATGTATAAGCATATCTATAGAATTCAAAGTGAGCAGGGACTTAATTATGGTCCTTGAGGTTCTTCCCTTTAAGTTTTGGGGTGGGAATGGAAATAGAATGAAAATAAGAAAAGCATGCTACTGATTTGTATTTCAATACTGGTAGCTCTACTCAAGGTACTTCCAAGGCTATTTGCACACATGGATACAACAACCAGGGCCCGAGGTAGTCACTGATAAGCACTGCAAATCCCACCGTCTTTGCTAAAACAGAAGGTACAATTCAAAAATGAGCCCACTAAAAACCAACCCATTACGATGACTGGACATGTGATATTTGTGCCAGGATCTGCACTGGATAAGTAATTTGGCTAGCAATATCTGGCAATGAGTAGGGATTAAAGTACAATCAATTTAATGAAGCTGTTAGAGCATAGAACTTAACCTAAAGGACTGTCTAAAATGCACCTGCAGCACAGCATAAAGCCCCTTGGCATCTGCGGTAGTAGAGCATCAAGTATGGAGGGCACAATTATAAACTGGGGACCTACTGTGAGTCAGGGACTGGGCTTCATGCTGAGCATAGAGCAAGGTAAAAATAGAAATGATTCCTCTCCCCTTGAGGTAAATTCTTTCTGATTAGACATTCTTTAAAATAGAAATATACCATCAATTCCTTATCTTAATAAACCCTATGGAATATTGTCCATATAGGCTAATTAACACCACAGCAGCAAAAATCATTCTAAATTTCATTGCCTGTGATGGCAGGAGGAATCTACTTATGGAGTTACTAAGAGACCCGGCCTGACTGAGCAGCCATTATCCTGGTGACTGCTGAACTCCACTTAAGAAAGGGATGGAAAAATAAACCAGGTTCTTATGACTCCAATTTTATAGGGCGTTCACTCCAATGTCATCAGCCAGAGCAAGCAACACCACCCCCAACTCTTAAAAGGGTAAGGCAGTGCATCATGACCCTGTATCCAGAAGTCAGGAGGATGAGATCCATTTGGAGAGCAGCACCAATGACTACCACACACTGAGAAGTCCAAGATGATGTAAAGCTTTACAACAGGAGATTTAGCCTAGTCTGGGTGATCAGAAGATGCCTCTTTTAGGAGATCATGCACAAACTGAGTGTAAAATGGTTAACTAAAGAAGAGTGGGGTTAAAGAAGAGAGGACTGCACTTGTAAAAGCCCATCAGTAGAAAGAATCATAGCCATATATGTTATTGGAAAGTCATTTGGATGAAGTGCAGTGAGTGAGATAAAGGGTCGAGGAAGAAATGCTGAGGGACTAGGTCTGTTACAGAATATTTTACTGGGGATTGATCCCAGAACCTTTTACATGCACTGAACACTGAGCTACATCTACTTCCAAAGAGAGTTGGTGTTTTTACATTTTTTCATTTGTTTGTTTGTTTGTTTATAGGAAGTAACAGGACTTTGTACATAGGAAACAGTTGCTCAACCACATGAACTACATCCACTCCCCCGTTACAGAATTTTAATTATAGTCTAAGAATATAGGAAAATATAGTGAGGGCTTTAATCAAGAAAAGGACAAATCACATTTTTTTTTCGCAAAGATGAGAGAAGTAGTAAGAATAAACGTGATAAAACCTTTAAGAGGCAAAGAATTTAGTAGGAAAAGGGTGAGGATGGTTAAGACTATTAGTGGTAATGGAGATAGAAAAAATGAGATGGATTCCAGGAATATATTTGAGGTGGAGGAAAGGACTTTGTCATCAATTTAATAGTGGCGTAAGGAAGAAAAATGTACCCATGAAAGAAACCAATTTACAACTGAAACAACTGGATAAAACGTGTACCACTCATTTACTGTGATGGACAACAGCAGAGAATGAGCATATTTGCCAAGCAAAATAGCAGAGATCGTTTCAGTCACAGGGTTCAAGGGCACAGGTAATACCAAGTGGACATGTGGCATTGTGAGTTAGAGATCTAGTTCTGGAACACAAAGAAAACCTTGAATCAGGGATGTAAATATAAGAGTTCATTATTATTACTATGATGGTCTTTGAATACATGAGTGTTTGTGATCCTCAGGGAAAGAATGCGATGGAAAAACATGGAACTCCAACTAATTCCTCTACTAAAGTTGTCAGAAGACAAGAAAGCAAAGAAAATAAGGGAATAACCAGTGTGATAGCAGAAAAAACAAGAAATTATGTTCTCATTGAAAGAAATGGGAAAAGGGTATTAAGTCAGAAGAAATGGTTAATGGTACTGAATACTTCCAAGAAATATGAGAAAAGAAGAATAACAAGTGGATTTATTCATCCAATTGAAAAAAAAAATGGAAGAACTTGTCAGTAGAAGAGTGCTAAAGCCAGATCAAAATGATTAAAACAGAAAGAAGTGTGGAAATTGAGAAAACTAATAAGGATAATTCTTCTGAATTTTTTTCTTAGAGCACAAACACTGGAGGAAGATAAGGGGTCAAAGAGGCTTTAATAAATATAAGATATATATATATATATACATATGCACATGTGCATGTGAGAGAGTGTGTGTATACAGGTGTCTGAGAACTTTTTGAGTATATTTTGAATGCTATTGGGAAAGATCTAGTAGAGAACTGACAGTTGAAAATGCATTGGAAGGAAGTTAAGCCCTAGCTTAATTTTTCTGAATCAGTAGATAGGAATGGAGTCTAGAGCCTAGAGCATGGAATAGATTAGACTTTGGTAGGGGAAACATGCCCATTTAAATGAGAGAGAAAGACCAGAAAATAGGTGCACATGCAGGAAGATTCATGGATTTGTTGTGGGAAACCACTTCTATGATGCCCTTTATCTGTTTGTGTGTGAGTGTGTCCTTGTATGCCTTTCAGATAGGAAGTGATAGTGTTTGCTCAGAAAGAAGGAGTATGCATGTATTTACGTAACAATTTCAGTAACAGTATCTAAGAGCTTAACATAAATTAGTACTCTCTTTCAGTATTAAAATATTAAAGCTCTGTTTCCAAGGTCAGTCTAGAAAATAAAGGAAAGCAAGTGCTTTAACCAAGTTTTAAAAAAGGTCACTAGATTTGTAATTTTCTACTTCATTTGATTTAACAATATTTAAGAAAAGGGCAGCTAAATTATTTCATATGAAATGAAATTTCTCAACATTTACACACATCAAAAATTCTTTGGTAATGTTGATTCAAACTTCCTTAATGATTTCATATTTACATTGACTGAAATGGATACAGTTCATTTACCGAGATTTTTTTCCCTCATACAATTTGAACATGACTTTATAGTATGTGTAGCCATTAATTTGAGCTGAGCGACCCTGCCACTGCCAGACCAATTTCACTATAAATTGACTCCTTCTACAGTAGTCTGGAAGGAACAAGAAAATAGTACAATTGGTTAAGAGGAAACACAGTGGAAACCACTGTCTGAAAGTTTAGTGACAACGACCTCAGGAGAGAGTATAAAATGGAGGGAGTGTGGATGAAGCTGTGAGAATAACTGCAGCCAGCTATGCCTGTTGAGTCTACTGCAGCATCTCCTCTACTGATCAGACAACTTTTCATTAAAAATTATTTCCATTCTACACGCTTTTAACCAATGAGTGACCTGCAATATAAACATCAAAGGCACATTTGCACTTTGGATTCCTTACCTTGATAAGTCACTCTAAAATCTTACCAGCTTAGTGAATGATCACTGGTAAAGTGGATGAGGGTTTCATGCGTTGTACTCAGCAATACTGAGGGTAGATCTGTACCACTGACCTGCCCAATCATAGAGCTGCAGTGATAAGGGCCATTTTGAATTTCAAGGTAATCATGATTAGCTTCAGTAGAAAAATTCAGAAATTGGGTATCTATGAAAATAAATGCAAAATTAATGAAAATTAATATTGAAACTTACAAAATAAATGTTAGAAAAAAGAATTAAAATATTATTAGTTCCCCAAAATAACAGTTCTCTATGAAACAGAACAGTGTAAGGAATTAGTGCATACATTTTGGATTACAACAGATCTTGTTTCAATTTTACCTCTGCCCCTAGTGGTTGTGTGATCTTCATTACAATTAACATCCAAGTCAGCTTTTTGTGAAATATGAATAATCATAGCACCTGCATCATAGAAATATACGGGTATAATTCTTAGAATAGTGACTGATATATAGGCCAATTATCTTGCCTTATAATTATTATAAACATATACACATGTTTATAATAATTGTATGTCTTTGCATTCATAAGTTAATCAACAGCTTTATCGAGGTAGAAGTTCTTATAGGTCTAAAAACTAGAAGAAACTTTAAGTGGTTTTTAAACCAATTGAATGGTCAAAACATTGTCCAAGAGATTTATTAGTTTAGCAAATGAATATTTTCAACTGAATTTTATGCAAAAAATTATTAATGTTTATAAGAAGTCCAATCTTAAAAAAGGTACCATAATTCACATGATTCAGTCTAATAGCCTCGCATAATTCACCATACCGAAAGCCACTCCAAATGACCAGTATCACTGGTATCATATTAATCTGTGTAGTAGATACACTACTGTTGATAATTTAGAGTTATTTACTATGGGATTGTGTCATATTTGAAAATTTATATGATTACTGTGACTAAAATGTTTGAATACATTTCAGTAATTCAAACTGAATTCAAAAGTCATTAGACTTTACACAAATCCATGCAATCAAGTTGGTTAGGGAAGTCCAAACTAAAACTTCCAGAGCTAATATAATATTCTCCCAACATATGAGAAAGCTCTACTTTGCACTGATCTTCTTCTGCTTTTTTCTTTTTCTTTTTCTGTTTCTTTTTTTTTAAATGACTAACAGTGGCTTTATTTTACTTTTCACCTAATACATTTGATACTTATTTCCTAGGTTGGGAATGCGATGGATAATACTTATTTTGGTTACCCTACATAAAGGTAAATACAGAGAAACTTTCAGGGAGACAAATTTACATAGGAATTGAAAGAAAACACAGTTATCAAAAAATAGGATGTGGTGAAAAAGGAAGTTTAAAAAAAAGCTCAAGTACAGAAAATAAACTAAAATTATTCAATAAAATTTAAAATCACCCAAGAAACAACTTCATAATTTATGAAGAAATCTTTGTGAGGAATAATATAGTAAATAAAGGCCCTTTCTTGTTTTTTAAATAAAATTTTATTGAAGCATATCCTTCATACATGAACATACATAAACATTAAGTGTATTGCAAATGTTGTGAACTTACAAAACAAACATGCATCTCATACAGGGCTCCCATACATCACCCCACCAGCAACACCTTGTATTGTTGTAAAACATTTGTTACAAACTATGAAATAGCATCATCAAAATATTACTATTGACTATAGTGTCCTTCTTACATTTGGTGTATTTTTCCCCCAATCCACCTGATTATTAACACCCTTTATTAGTAGTACACATGTAATGGCCTTTTCTAATTGGACATATAGTAAGGCCAACGTTATGGGTGGAATTGCATCCTCCAAAAATATATGTTGAAGTCCTAATCCCCAGTACCTCAGAATGTGAATTTATTTGGAAAAAAAAGGTTGTTACAGATGGAATTAGGCAAATTAGAATGAGGTCATTCTAGATTATGGTGAACCCTTAATCCAATATGGCTGTTGGCTTTCTAAGAAGAAAGTTGACATAGACCCAGATGTTGCAGGCAGAGGTAGAGTTAAACCACAAACCAAGGAATGCCAGAGATTACCTGCCACAAACGGAAGCCAGAAGAGAGGCATGCAACTTATTCTTCTCTACAGACTTCTCTACAGGGAGCATGGACATTCCAACACCTTAATTTAGCTGTTCAGCCTGCAGAACTGTAAGACAATGTATCTCTTTTGTTTTCAGCCATCCAATTTGTAGTACTTTGTTATGTAAGCTTTGGAAACTTAGGCTGTCAAGTATCATCACTGAGGATAAATATATTAACTAATTTTTTCCTCACAATTGTCCAGCAAGGCAATCGATATTATTATTAGAATGTAACAGGTAAGTAAGCTGGTGTCCAAAAATATTAGATACTGTGTCCAGAGCAATACTGGAAGAGAAAGAGAATTTAAACCTGACTCTGACTTACAAAGCAGTCATAATTTCTTGTCTACCATCCAAACATGATAGACAAGAGCTAGGAATCTTAGGATGTTAAAAATATTCTAATCCTTCTCAGATAAAATAAGTTTGTATTAAATTTGTTTAATCTAGTTTGGAGGAGAATAAATAAAAGGAAGTAGAAATGTGGAATGTTTCAAGGAGAGGCAAAGGAAGCAAAAAGCAGAAGAAAGTATTCTTTACCAGATCAATCAAAATTATTTACGAATGGGTAATGGGATTCATATCTCATTGTCCAGCTCTATTTATTAGTAATACATCATCATCCGATGAGGAATATCCCCATCTATTCGTGCCCTAGTACTCTAATATCATATGCAATACACAATTTTCCTTTTATGATTGGAATTACTCTAAAATTAATTTTAAAACATTTCTGTAAATATTTGAAAATGTCAATTACTGATATTTGCTTAACAGCCTTCAACGAGCAAATAATTTTTCTGTAAAGATTAGCCAATATATTTGTAAAAAAAGAGAAACACTGGAAGCAGGAAAAAGAAAGGAAAAAGTCAAGTGAGTAATAGCAGTGAAATAGCAGCCTCCACACTGCCCTTAGGGGTTGGTGGCCCAGGGTAGCTTACACACCAGTTTCTGACTTGTTGCCTCACCCATTGCCAAACACCCATTGCCAAATTAAGAAGAGTTTCCTTTATAGCATGCCCCAGAAATAAGGCAAAAAATGTTTGACCCTAGTAAAAAGGTTGTACTAGACACTGTTTTTCTTGTGACTACTCTAGGGATGCCAGTCCATGACGTCTAGAGAGTTCCATAAATACCCAGTCTCCTCTATCCCAGTCAGGTGGAATGCAAAAGCTGACACAAAAATAATCTAAAACAAACTTTTGAAGTACTGGTATTGCTATGTAGACCCAAAAGTATCAAATAGGATGTAAAACTAGGACAAGATTGGGCCATTTAGAAATATTTTATTCTCCATTTGGGTGGAAAATCAAATAGGAGGGAAATGCCTTGAATAGCCTAATTTTAGAGGTGGATTTGCTGGCTTAAGTATTTATCATGAAGGATTTTGGAATTCAGGATAACATAAAAAAGAAAGAAATGGAAGACAGCAAGCAGATCAAAGGGTAAAAAATATTGAAGATGGCTAGTATCTTAGAAGTATAAGAAATAGTGAAAATACTTACTTACCGATTGAGAATTAAACTTGAAGTGGAAATGGAATTACAATTATGACAATTACGGTACTATGAACAGAATTAGCATTTTAAGCAGGGTAAAATATCCATCTATATATTAAACCACCTAATACATATTAGGAAATAGAACAAAGCTCAGTTTTGATCTGCTTTAAGATAGATTTATTTAGCTATTTAATTTTCAGCTATTTTTTTTATTTGACAGCATAATGTCAAAATGAAGGGATTAAAATAAAAATAACATAGGTATCCTTTTATTATCTCACTGAATATTTTTTAATGTTATTCCAGCAGAGAAACCAATCTAAATGCCTGCCTTTAGGTGAAATTTACACAACACATTTTCATCCAATTCTACTTACATATTGAAAATTAAGTGCCTCTAAAGAGTCACCTGCACAAGTGTTTTTTCCATCTGTGCTTTGACCAAAACTGAATAGCTATGTGACCATGATTCAGAGTTAAACCTTCATAATAACTGATAAAACATATGACTAATAATCACTCTATTACACATCTTCTTCATGTAAAAATACAAGCCAGAATATTTAATAGTTACAGAATTCACTGAAAACTTTTTCTACAGAATCTTCTGTAGAACCCCTGCCTTTCTTGATTGTCAAAAACCATGGTGATTTTGGACAGCATGATATGCAATTTTAGTGCACTGATTAATAAATTATAAAGGTAAAGCACAGAATACTAAGCATTCTATTAATTGTACCCTTTCCAGAAAACAGACAGAAATTCTGAGTTAAATGAGCTCATGCAAAGCAACATAGAACAGCAGCCCCAGTTTGTGTAAAGGAAAGAAAACTACCTCATGATACCAGAGAATTTGATTTAACTACTAAAAGCAATTAACAATTAAAACTTGCCTTCCCTGTGTCAAGCATTTGTATTTACTTAATCCTCCAAAGAGTTCTATGAGATTGTTATTTTATTATACCTATTTATAAGATTAAAATAACAAGGTTTAAAAATATTTTTGTAATGTGAGTAGCCAGTAATTGATAGAACTAAGATTTCTAATCATCTAACTCGGAGCCCCAAAACATGAGCGACCATCACATACACTGCCCATGCATCCCATATTTTCTGCCAGAACTGCCTTTCATCATTGCAAGACACAGGCTGCCATTCTTTCACTGACACAGTGTGTAGGATAGTTGTCACTGGAGTGAAGAGAGAAGAGAGGAAACTGGTTTTCCCTTAATACCAAAGCAACCAATCATTTTTGCCCATTCATATTAAACAACTGGCTGATTCTTAGAAATGGAAAAGAGGTATGATTAATCAAATCAATTATTTGACTAAACTGATAACTGTTCACTAATGAATTGGATAATCTATTGGACAGTCCCATGCATATCCAGGCAAATGGAAAGATTTGAAGCACTGTGGTATATATGTTATTAGAATAAAAGTTTAAGAACAAAACAAAACATAGAACTAAACAACACAGAGAAGCATATCATAAATGATGGACTATAGTTAATAGTACATTTACACGAATGTTCTTTTTTGCTTAAATGAATTGTAGCAAATGTACCGCTCTAATGCAAGGTGCTAATAATAGGGTGGTATATGGGAACTCTGTAGTGAATGCATAATTTTTCTGTAAACCCACAACATCTCTAATTGAAAAAAAATGCTCTGGTAAAATCCTCTATGAATGAAAGGCTCAAGAATAGGCAATAATGTCTCATATTCTAGATTAATGGCATTATTCAGAGTAGTTGGAGGAGCAAGAGTCATTCATGCTTATCAATTAAAAAATCATTAATGTGATGGGCAATAAAAAATTAATACTGCCAGTGAAGGAAACAGGGCTGTACATTCAGATACTACAGAAAGTATTTTAAGAAATGAGGTAGCTAATTTTTTTATATAAAACTTATTTTTTAAAGTGCTCTATACAAGAAAAATAGGAACATTTTGGTCATTCTCTCTTACTAAGTAATATACTAGCTCCACTTACAAGCTGCTAAAATCTTATGATTTTCACATTTCTTTTCACCAAGCCAATTTCTCCAACACAGATAATATTTATATGTCTCTTATGAAAATCTTTGTGCATTTCTTATCTTTCTCACATTAAAAGCACACTTCTATAAGTGGAGAGAATACTGATTCTAGCCTACAAAATATCAAAAAGTGTTTGGTGAAAATGCAGAATTCTTTATTTCATTCAGCCATAGGAACTGAATCAGAAAATCTAGGGCCTGGGAAGAGGAGTCTACATTTCAACAACTCTACCTCCTCCAAACATTCCTGTACACAGTAGTATTTATCACTGAACTAAGCTTGTTCTATTTCCCTTGTTACAAAATGTGCCTATAAATCTCAATAAGTCTAACATTCTCTTTAGATCCTAAGTAAGTGATATTCCCAGAATTTCTGTACTGATACTTATGGTGATACTGCAAGGACACATTTTATTTTTAAATTTTATTAATTTATTCACTAGAGTAGTTGTGAGCTTACAAAACAATCATTTATAATATGCAGAAGTCCTGTATGTCACCAACACCTTACATTGCTGTGGAACATTTGTTACAGATTATAAAAGAACATCATCAGACTATTATCACTAACTATGGTCCATAATGGTTAACCACACAAATATAAGAATGTTCTCCTGTGAACTAAAACAAACGTATGTCACTAACACAAGGCAATAAGAATATAGTGACACATGGGAAAACTACAACTAATATAATTAATATAACTTATGGACTGTAATTAACTGCAATATTGTACTATTCTTGAATCCATGTCGAAGAAGATACTGTATCAAGTATCAAGGGCCAGCAATAGGGGCATGGAACTATTGTTTTGGACTGAGGAAAACAGTTAAAGATTTCCTGGGTTGATGACTCTACAACTGTGTGATGACAGTCAGAGTCACTGAGCGCACACTTTGGACCGAATGTATAAGGCATGGGACTATATAACACTGTGAACCACGTGCTGGAAGATGGATTGTGGTTAACAGTACAAATCTGAGAGTGTTCTCTTATTAACTATAACAAATGTACAATACTGACAAATGTGTGAATAATAGCGGGCGTGTGGAAAAATATACCCAGCATTTTAGTTTTTAATTATGTCCTGAGAGAGAGCTAAGAGAGAGGACTGGTAGATCACTCTTCCCCTACAATTCCCAAAGCAGGAAATCTAGGGTGGACAAAAGGAGATGAATTGTAATAAGTGTGCAAGTTTATATACCTGTCAAGAAAAATTAGTTTGCTCTACATTATTAATGTAAACTACTTATTCCATATATGTCTTTTCACAACATTAATAAGAAAATATCTTTTACTTGTATCTTCCATATGATTGCCAAGATCATCCTGGCAGCAGAAATTTTGCAGGTAGACATTTATTGTGATATCAGCAGGAATAATTGCCTACCCGCCCTACCCTCCTCTTTGTCTCACTATGAAACCAGGGACCTTTTCTCAGCTGTATTTAGAAAAAATCTTTCAGCGCTATCCTCAGGTTGGGGAACTGAAAGGGAGCAATATGGGAGATTAAAGAAGAGGGGCAATAATAATGAAAAGAGACAGTGGACACCTTTGCTATGTTTCCCAGCTGTGTTTCCCTAAGAAGATTTTGGAGCTCTTGATTGAAAACTACAGATCCCTGAACTTCAACTCAAATGTACTTTCTTAAAATTTCTAGGAAAGAGATTTGAGGTTTGTTTATTATTTGGGAGATTCTGGGAAGCACCTCCTACTAAAACTAAGGAAACAAGAGCACCTATGTTAATGGTAGTGTTACGGGTATAATGACATAATGAAATAAGAGAATCTAGTTTGGAATAAGCTGATGAAAGGGGAAGAAGAAAGTGATTATTTTAATTTTATACCTATTGAATCTGAGGTGGCCGAAGTAAAAATATTTCATGTGCACATGAAAACATGATTTGGCATTTGAGAACAAGACAAGGGATGCTATTTTTTTTAATCTTTCTTTTTAAAGACACATAAATCACAGAAAATGTTACAATAAAAAATATAAGAGGTTCCCATATACTCCACTCCCCACCCCACCCCCCACACCTCCCACATCGACAACCTCTTTCATTAGAGTGGTACGTTCTTTGCTTTTGATGAGTACATTTGGGAGCATTGCTACACAGCATGGAGAGATGCTGTTTTCAGAATCATATATGTAGAGAGTTAAACCTATGAGGTGATGATGTAGAGTAAAAGAAGACTAGAAATGAATCTGAAACAGAAAGTGTTTTCAATTATAAAAAGTGATGGTGGTTTGAAAACTAAGCGGTAAAATTTTCTCTGCATCTTCTAAATATCAAAAAATTAGTTAAACCCCTACAAAGTAACCCTAACGGGAATAATGATATTCCAAATATCCACTCTGCCAAGAGACCAACCACCATTGTACCTCACCCGTCACTAATTTTCTAACTTCATGTTTTGAAGTGTATTTATATATTATCAATTCATAACAGAGAAATCTAGTATATTACTTAAATTTTATCTGTAAGAGATTATTCTAAAGCATAAATTCATCTACTATAAAAAGCTAAGGATGGTCATGCAGTTTTGTATGCATTTAAGTTTATTTTGTCTTTTCTGCTGGATGCTTTTTAAACCAAAATACTATGTAATATTGAATATTTTAAGACATTGTGATTCATGATATTTCATAATTTTTTGGTGGTGTTGTTTTTTGGCCTTACTTCAGATAAATATTTTGCTTAGTTTCATAGATCCAGATCATGAATTCAGACAATATGGTTCAAATGATTTTATTTCCGTGAATTATCCTCTTGCATATTAGTTTATGAATGAAGAGAATAAGGATTTATACCAACCAAATCATCCTTCTCAGAAATTTTACGATGATAAATTTGGGGTGAGGGAAAATAAAGGAAATATTTATACCATTCAAGAATAAAACATTTCTAATGAGTTTTGAAGGGAAAGTGAGAAATATTTGAAATAATAAAAAAGCTAACATTTTTACTGTTTAACATATGGCAAGCCCTGTGCTTAACTTCTTGCATGAGTTATTTCAGTCAATCCTCACCAAAATCCTATGACGTTATTTGAGCTCTTTAAAATTTTTGTATTACTTTTCTCTCTTTATTAACTTTTTAATGTTCCCCTTTGCCCTCAGGGCTCCCTCGTCTGTCTGTTCATTGTCTGCTCATCTCCTTTAGGAGGCACTGGAAATTGAACCCAGGACCTGTCATGTGGGACACGGTACCCAATTGCTTGAGCCACATGCCCTACAGAAGTTTGAAAGTTGAAGAAATGAAGGATCATGGAGATTCATCCATTCTTGTAAGGTCACAGCTCCAAAATGATGGAGCTGCAATTTGCAGTAGATTTTTCATTCTTTGCTATTTTCTACTATGAGAATATGTAAAACAATGTAGAAAGCCTCTGTGGATCTGCTGTTGAAAAGCTCTTGGGTTCCATGTGTCTCTGATGCAAACTTTAACACCTGACTCTAAAGAAAAGGACTAACCAAGTCCTTATCTTCAGACTTCAATCCTAAGAAAATTCCACACAGCTTTTGAGAATAACTGAGACAATGTTGGTTTTGTAGATTCAGGACCCTCTGTTTTATTAAGCTCTGAGAAGAATCATAGTTGCAATGTTCAGAATGTTTATTATTTGAAAAATCAAATAAAACTAAACTAAAAAGCCTGGTAGAAATAGAGAACTCCTGTAATCTTTTTTGCATGTGAAGAGGGTCTTCTTTCCTTATCGCAATGCTTTCTGGGTGAATCTTCAAGGACTCAATAGACATGAACGCCCACAGCTGTTTGCTCCCCCTGAGGATGCTCCTCCATGTTCCTCCTCTCTCTCTGGTGTTGCACAGCATTTCAACATGCGCACACCTTTCCATACCCTCGCCAGCAACTTCATGCCTGATTATTCCTCTTGACTCCCCTCTGCTGAGCAAGTCTGTCCTGGCCGTCCCATGCCATAGTCATATTACTACTGCCATTCTAGGCAGACATCCTTAAAGCCAAACCTGTGAAATCTTAATAGAAAAATAAAACCATCTACTGGAGCAGTGATATGGCCACATTTATATTCAGTTGTCATTCAACTAACATCTATTTAATACATCGGTTCACTATTATTATATATCAGTAGAATTCGTGAGTACTTATATTGGTACATCTATTAGAGTGTGTTCTCGTGAGAAAATCTCATGTGGGAAAAACCTTGATTAATAGATTTTATCAGTCATTATAGTGAATTAATGCATTATGATTCAATAGAAACCATTTTCTCACAAGGAAGGGAATGAGAGGGAATCCTAATTTCACAAAGACCATGCGTCTCTGAACACTGATCAAAATGGAGTTTTACTGTGCATGGCAATTAAAATTATTAACTAAGGTGGATAACCTGAAAGTTCATAAAATATTTATGAAGGAATAATGTTTTCAACTTGTGTGTCATATTCAACTTAAAATACGTTAGAATTTAAAAAGTGTGAAAAATTTCCAAAAGAAACAATACCCATTATTGAACTCTGGCAATAGATTTGAAAAGGAGGTATTATAAACACAGAGATAGATAAATGAATTAGAGATGTTGCATTTTGCACTTCACCTGCCCAGTTTATCATAATTCAGCTCATTTAATTTGCCTTGAAGAGAGCTGCACAGCTAACAGGATTTTTCAAATAACTGTTAGTTTTAAAAGTTATTCCCCAGAGCTTTAAGTTGTAAGCCACTTTCAATTAAAGGCACAGTTGTGTTAACAGAAATAGGTGTAATTATTATGCAGCTTAATTCTGTTCAAGATAGAAGAAATGAGAAGGTGAACTTTAAGAATGGGAACTGTGTTCACTTACTCTAGCCAATAGGCAGTGAGATCTTCCTAGGGCAGTCTAGGGTGTTGGGGAAGCTGCCTGGAAATCCTGGACTCAGGATCACGGCCCCAGCTGGACAACGTTCCTCCACATGTGGCTGTTAAATGAACAACAGCGTCAGTCCCGCGAGGGCACCCTTGTCTCCCAAAAACATGTAATTCAGACAACTCTACCATGCTAAGTGAAAGCAAGTCTTCCAAACTGAATTTTTCATCTAATTACAGCATGTAATACTAATATTTTACATTCGTTGCTTAAGGGACTTTTGCTCCCTCTTGACTATGAATCTACTTAAGGTTAAAGACAATTTCTCAAAATATACCTGTTCCTCGTACATAGAGGCTCTCAGTAAAAATTAAATTAATGTTTACATTTTGGTCACATATCTTTACTGGAAAGTATTTGTTAATGATATGCTACATACTATGCAGAGATAAATAGATCAACTCTCACAACAGCTCTAAAAGTTGATATTATTATTAATTTTTTTAGGAGCTACCATGATGGAACCTGGGACCTCGTGCATACAAAGCAGGTGCTTAACCACTGAGCCCCACTTCATTGTTATAAGGTTTAGACCTTAGAACCCCTGCTATCAAAAAGCAATAAAACAGAAAAAAAGTTTTATGAACCATGGTGTTTTATTTAATAGTATCAACAGATACATTTATTTGATCATTTCAAATATTAAAATTTGGACATTTAAAATATGCTGACTTATATAATTAGGATTAAATTTAATATCTCACAATAGATGTTTAAAATCCTGGCACTCTAATCTGGAAAAGCAAAGAAAACAAAACAAAGCCATAAAAAGACAAGTTCCCTAATGTGAACAGAAATACAGTTTAATGACTTCACCGACCATGGACCATAAAATGTAAAAGTTATGAATTAGACAAAAATGATAAGCCTCATCATGTCTCTGGAATTTATTGTAGGCATTAATCCAAAACCATTATACAAATTTCAAAATATAGTTTGTTTAAAACTTATAAATGAAAATTACTCTGAAACGTATGATAAACATGCAATTTTTATCAAATGTTTAGAAGGGAAAAATAGAATTTTGTAGATAAAATGAGTTGAAATAAATTTGCACAACTTTCTTCTACTTGGCATTGTCTTCATATTGATTGAGATGGTGAATTTCACCATTAGAAACTTAAAAAATATGCTATTCTAACTAAAATCTCAAAGTTGCAATGAATGAAGTAACCAACGAGAGAGGAAAGCAATCCAAGTGGAGAGATCAACTGAGTTGGATTATTTGTTAGGGAAAGAAGTCAAAGAATATGTATGTGAGTACTTGAACATGCAACATATAAGTAGATAATCATACACACTATAGAAAATTGGGAAGACTATCCTATAACTTTATTCAGAAGAAATCTTGCTCACACAGTTTAGTGAAAACAATTAAACAACAAATCTTTTGGAAAAACTCATATTTTATAAAAACTCATCTTTCTTTATGTGCATTTAAGTATAATACAACCTAAGACAGAATTGTTTTCAACTGTCTCTGTAAATCCAGACACAGGTGGAGGAAGAAATCACAGGTTCACTTAGGGAGACCCATGTAAGTTTGATGATACAGAAAATAAATGACAAATGCCATGGTCTCATAGACATAATATAACTGGGTTACTCTGGATACAGAGTTTTGTACTTCATTGTTTATTTAATGAGTTTATAAATCTTCATAACCACAAATGTTATTGATTGAGGAAAGTCCATTAATAAAAATAATATCCAAGGAAATCAAAGCAAACAGTTTTTTTCCCCTCATTTACTACCTAAGAAGTCTAGAGTGTATATGGAGCTAAAAATGTTTTCTTTTATCTATAAACTGTTGAACAGTTTCAGCCCACATAATAAACACTATTATGAATAAATGTTATTTCTATTTCTTAATTTTATTAAAGACTTAGTTTTATTATTTTTATTATTATTATAGATTGTTATTAATTGTTTGGTCTCTTAAAATCATAGGAGATTGTGTGTCCAGTGTTAACAGAGATGATAAGATAACTTGGGGGGAGTTGAATATTTTATCCCCCTCTTGGAGTTTCATAAAGTATGTTAATGTACTAAAAACATGGAGAAATCCAGCAGGGATTCA
This sequence comes from Dasypus novemcinctus, assembly GCF_030445035.2. Taxonomy (NCBI): domain Eukaryota; kingdom Metazoa; phylum Chordata; class Mammalia; order Cingulata; family Dasypodidae; genus Dasypus; species Dasypus novemcinctus. Next base: position 49,545,668 of record NC_080695.1, on the reverse strand, counting down.
CCTTCTTCAACTTTATTTAACTCTGGATTTCAAATATTTAATTGATCACAGAGCAAATTCAGTCTTTGTACCACCCATTAATGATATAGGGAGCTGGTGTTCTACAGAACATTTGAGAAGCACTGATCTTTTCCAATATTCTCATTTATAGATAACAATGTCAAGTCTCAGAGAGGTTTAAGTAATTTATCCAAGTTCCTATAACCGGAAAATGACAATGTGGTTTAAAAACCCAGATCTTATAAATGTCAGTCTCTTACTCATCCCACTAGCACACAATATAATCCTATGTATCATAGCAAGAGTAAAATTGTCCTGGACCATCAACTTATGTTATCTGGCTTGACAGGACTACAAATCCATTGAGACACAAACTGTTCATCTTTGATCTTTAATATACATCCTGCAGCTAGCTTGCTGTCCAGAAGAAGCCAAGATGTACTTGATTTGTTAATAAAAAATAGATGAAAGGACGATGAACTTTGACAAAAAAAGTCAGTCATTACTTTAAGAATATTTTGGCTGCTAAATAATGGTTTTTTTTCATATTTTCCTTTAATAAAGTATTAATGCTATGAAAGGAGTTGCTTTTGATGAAATGTATCTATTTATGAAATTACAATTAACAGGTTAAGAGTGCACAAGACTTGTTATTCAAATTATTCCTCTCTTGCACTGAAAAATGAAACATCTGGCTTTACATAGGGTCCTGAGTTGTGTGTGTATGGTTGATTTGAATTTTACAATTATTTTTGTGAATGGGAATTATTTATTTTATTCTTTTTTTTGGCCTTTACATTTTTAATGTTACATCCAAAAAATATGAGGTCCCCATATACCCCCCACCTCTCCACCCCACTCCTTCCCCCATAACAACCTCCTCAATCATCATGAGACATTCATTGCATTTGGTGAATACGTGTCTGAGCACCACAGCAACTCATGGTCAATGGTCCACATTATAGCCCACACTCTCCCACAGTCCTTATTAAGGATACAGTTGTGCTTTTTTCCTTCATGGAGCTATTTATTACTAATGCAAACAACTTTTATTCACATGCAAATTTATTAGACATACATGTAGCTCAAGAAATTTAGATGATTATATTTAATTAGAATTTAAATATCAAACATTGCAATTGAACTTAGTCTCGATTACACAGAAATGAATTCATTGTACTTTATAGCATTTCTGAGTAAAGACCCATTTTATTTTTAATGAGATAACAATGACAATAATATTTTAAAGGCTTCTTAGGTTGCTTAATTTGTATATCAGCTATATTAAGATGAATAATGACATTAAATGTGGACATTCAATATAAGTGAATATTTGTACATATATGATGCATTACAAATAATTTATATTCACATGGTTTCTGGATTTTTAATTTATACAACAAGTACCAGATGCTCAGATTTATTTAAAATCCTTAAAACCCATAGGCCAAATCAATAGGGAAATGGACTAATTCAAGCAGTTTTATTGAAATATTTAGTAAACAATAACCATAATTCTCATAAATGTCGTTTCAAGGTTTTATAGTTGGAGTCAATAAACTACATACTGTGAGAAATATCAGTCCATCCCTGTTTACATATAGTTTATAGATGTTACAATACTTATTATCCAATTCCTTAAATAAACATTTCTTGACCACGTGTTTATAATATTTTACTTTATGCTCAAGATATAATCCTAAATTTTTAGATATAGCTATTTGATCATTACAATCAGATCTTTTTGATATTTATTGTTCCAGAAATGCGAGGAAACAAGCTGGACTAATATATATATTGACAACATTTTAAAATATAATGTCAGAAATCTATGCAAAGTAATCATATTCACATTGAAACAAAATGTGAAATAATGTGACATAGAGGATTTTGATATTACTTAAAATTTGCAAGTTATTAACTCTTAACCACATTTCATAACAAAGGTAAATAATTCAACTATATACAATTATTCTTTGCTAATAAAATTAAGAAATTGATGGTGCAATAATGAAATAAAGGAATATTTTTAAAAATTTCTGTTGCATGAAAAATGTGGATTAATTTACTTAAGTCATTGTATTGCCTGATTCATACTTTACCCCCACCCCAAGATGGCTCTGTCATATCTGTTTGCTTGCTGTTTTTGCTTGTTTATTTGTTCTTGTTGTTGCCCATTGCTTTAGCTCATCTGCTAATTTTTTTTGTTTAACTTTTCTTTTTTGTTTTTTTGCTCATTGTCTCCTTGTGGTCTGTTTGTTTTTCTTTAGGAGGTACCAGAAACTGAACTCAGGACCTTCATGTGGGAAGTGGGTGCTCAACGACTTGAAGCACATCTGCTCCCAGTTCTTTGCTTTTGCTCATTGTCTCCTTGTTGTTTTTGCTCATTGTCTGCTGGTTATCTTTTCTTGTTGTCTTTTCTCATTGCCTACTCTTGTTTTTGCTCATTGTCTGCTCATGTTTTTGCTAAATGTCTGCACCCCATATGAGCGCTTCATGTGAACCTACGAAGATCTCAGTTCTCATCCCCTATGGAATGTCCTAGTTCTGAAATCCCTGGTATCACCCCTCATTTTTCTGTCTCTTTGTGGAGTGCTCTCTTCATTCTCTGAACTGCCATCAGAGATTCTCTCCTGTTCATAAGTCCCAATGAAGCATATTCCTGACTAAATGCCAGGTGTGTTCTCAGGTCTAGTGGCTGTACCAACTTGTGCCCTTTTGGAGTTGGGTTGTAACAATAGCCTTAGTAAATGCTTTCTTTTTAATGACTACATGCATCATGTGCACCTATAGAAAATACAAAGCAGTTGATAAATATGTAAAATTCAAAAATTATTCACACATTAAAGAGGTTAATTATAAATGTGTTTCCAATTGAATGTGAAAAGCAAGATATGACCACAGCTGCATCCTTGATCTCTTTAAGCATTTTCCCCAGATTATGTATATCAGTTAATAATTAAATCTCATGAAAACAAATGAGGCAACAAAATTTATTGAATTCAATGAGGAGATTAAAGAAAGAAGAAAGAGGCAAACTTGGGGGGTTCTAACATTGCCTATGATCCCAAAGGGCTAACTGTCTAATGAGGTACAAAGGACATAAGGAACAAAAAGTAGAAGAGAAAGACATGACCATGAATTGACATATTCAGGACTTAGAGAAGGGAACATCTTGAGCAGTTCTAGAAGTAAAATAAGGAAAATTAGGAAAATACAGAAGGCAAGAAGAATGCAGCAAGCATTTATTTGAAAGTGAAAACTTATAAGGCATTTGGGGGACTACATCAGTCTGAATTAAAAGAAAAGAGACAGAGATAAATCATTTGGCATTATGAAGATCCTGAGTACCAAGAAAAGGAGGGTGCATAATGGCACAGCACTGAAGGATTTTTAAGATGATTATTAATCACACGATCAAAGTGACATATGGGACAATGAAGAGTGTGACACTGTGATTAAAAAAAGGCAGAGACAGAAAGGTCGGTTACAGATTTATCACTTTAGTTCAAGAGTATGGAAAGATTGTGGAGAACAGACTATTTTAAAATGAAAAATATACAAGTGTCATAAAAAAAAGAAGTGCCATAAAAAGCTTTATTGCAAATTTCACTTACTTTAGGAAGTATTTCAAGATTTCATGATAAACTGTGATGAGTTCTCTAGGAAAGGAAGTTTTGACCTTATTTTCACTTACTGAGCAGAGCATAAAGACCAGGCAACATTGGTGAAGGGATGCTAGGACAATCCAAAAGTATGGGGAGTGGCCCTGTCCTCATGTCCACTTCTAATATCTCTTGACTCTCATAACTATCCCTCCAACCTGCCTCAATCCCATTTATACGACCAACATCCACTCCCCTGTGTCTAGTTCCTTGATCACAAAATCTAATAGGATTGAGTTGATCACAAATGATTAATTGGTGGTTGGCTAAATCACATATCCATTAGTCATTATTTATTCCCTTTCTAGCATCTTTATTCCATAGTTACTTACCATGAAAATGTTGCAAGACCTGTGATAGAATAGAGAATTCTTTCAAGTTTTAACATCCAAGAGATGATAATGTAGCATCACGAAATTTATGGTCTGTCATTTTAAAGAATATCCTAAAACCAAAAAACTGACTTTAAAATTAGAGTAATAATAATGTTCAAGTGACTGCACCTTGTTAGTAAGATAATATATTTCTAAATATGAGCCCCTATTGAATTAAATTCTGTGGAGGACACCTCCTTACATGATTCAATTATCTGGTCATAGAGTATTTATATGAATACAGAAAGGGTAAAAGCAGAGAATTGAGAATTGAATTTGTCTTAATAATTTAATTAAGTACAGATAATGTAAGTTTAATGTCTATTAAATAATTTCCCTGTAGTTTTCCCAAATGTAGACTCATAAACCCACTGTCTGAACAATTTTAGTTTTCTGCAAAATCAAATACTTACATTACATGTTCGATTATAGACTAGATTTAACTAAACAATGTAGCACTTAATGAAATCAAACTAAAAAATATATAGCTTTCAAAATTATAAAGACAGCTGCATTACAAAGAAAATAAATATCTTGCATTTTTCAGAACTATATAGATTCATATAATAAGCTAGAACCCCCAAATATTTCAGTTCCTTCACAATTTATGTGCAAACTCATGCTGTAACATCAATGGGGAAAGAAGCACACTGTTACATATTGGAAGTTTCAACATTTGCAGCAGACATTCAGAGAAGAAAACTGACAATAAACCCTCCACAGTTGGGAACAAACAACAAAACAAGGCATTAAAAAGATGTAGCTAAGAGGCATGACATGAAAAGATGGTGGTGTGAGATGTTCAAGGTTTTCCTCCCAAACACAAAATCTTGAAACAACCAGCAGATCCTGACAGAACCATCTATATTTAGTTTCCAAAAACAAAGCGCTGTATTAACTGGGTAAGTTCCAAATCTAGAAAAAGGTGATTTAAAAACTGCAGGAAAACTGTTGCTGATTCTTTCCTTACCTGCTTCCAGCACAGTGTGAAGCCAGCCCACAATCTCAGTGTGGGTCTCTGTTCTGGGTGCTGGAGAGAGCCTCTTTCTGTATACTGGTGTCAGCCGGAAGGACTGAACCAGGACACTGTCTCAAGCTCACTGTCCCAGAACCTGACCTGTATGCAGAAACAACCCACAGGCAACTAAATCAGTGTAAGAAACAATCAAATTCCAGAAGTCTGAGACAAAGGATTATCAGCTTTCAGAGATACAGTAAACTATGTATTCTTTCTGTATTATTTCTGCAATTTTCCTGTAAGTTTGAAATTATTTCAAAATAAAACACTTTATGTTAAAAATTAAAGATATGTAGTAGAGTGATCAGGAGTAGGAAAAAGACTATTTCATAGGGGAAAGAGGGGTCATCAGATCCCCGTAAAGAGGGGAAACACTAAGACTAAGAACAAAGGCCCAGGACAAAACATATTTAGAAAAGACCAGAGACTGCCCTGTTCAGACTGTTCTTCAGCTTCATTGCGAAAAGGAGTAAGCTCCAAAGGATCTCAGTACCCAACATGGAATCAACCTGCAGGAACTGTGAAAAGTATTTATAGTGTGTTTGTTTTTTGTTGTTGTTAGTTCCTGGTACTCAAGGAAACCCCCATCCGGTCATATCACTAGGTGGATAAAAGCTTAAGGAATAGATATTTCTAGGGCTATATCACTGATTTAATATATTAAAATATTAAAATATAATAGACAATAAAAAAATAAAAAAATATTGGAAGGAGAAAAAAAGAATAGTGGGGATGGAGAGAATAGGAGACAGTAGAGATCCAACCTACTCTTCTTCCATAAAGGTTACATTTTTCAATATGAGAATATATAATGTCAGCATATTTTGAATCAAATTCCATTCTCATCCTATTTCTCAAATTTTCATGGCCAGTGGGCTTGAGATTTCATTTTATCCTCACTTAAATAAAATCTTATTTTTATTGTCATACTTTTATGGAAAACATCTTAAAAAATAAAATAAAATAAAATAAATAAAATAAAATAAAATAAAATGTACATTGCATAACAAAAGATTAAAAGGCATACGAAGAAACCAGAAATGACGCCCCAACCAAAAGATTAAGGTAAAACAACAAAGCGACTCAATAAAGACCAGACTTTTTGGCCACACCATTCAAAGACATTAAACTAAATGGTACAAAATATGCTCAAAGACCTAAAGAGAAACACTGAGAATGAAGTAAATCATATCAGGAAAATGATATATGAACAAAATGAGAATTTTGATAAAGAAAAAGAAATTCTAAAAAGGAGCCAAACAGAAATACTGGACCTGAAAATTACCACAACTGAAATTTTTTAAAAAAATTACCTAGAGGGGGTCAACAGAACATTGGAACTGGCAGAAGAGACAATAAGTAAACTTGAAGATAGGATAAGTGAAATTATTCAGTCTAAGATTAAGAAGAAAACAGATTAAATAAAAGTGAATAGAGCCTGTGGGACTTGTCCCAGAGAAAGAAGGATAGAAAGGGACAGAAGGAATATTTGAAGAAATAATGGCAGAAAACTTCCCAAATTTAAGAAAAGTCATGAATATAAATATTAGAAAGTTCAACAAAATCCAAACAGAATAAAAGCAAAGAGATTCGTAAACAGAAACATAATCAAACTGTCAAATGCCAAAGACAATGAGAATATCATGAAAGCTGCAAGAGAGAAACAATATGTCAGGTACAAGGGGCCTTCAATAAGATTCAGTGCCACTATCTCATCAGGAACTATAGGGGCAATAAAGCAGAAGGGCAACATAGATAAAGGACTGAAAGAAAATAATTGACAAGTGTTTTATATGTGGTGAAACGCTCTTTTAAAATGAGGGAGAGATTAAGACAACCCCAGATAAACAAAGCTGAGGGAGTCTGTCACCATTAGAACTGCCCTACAAGCCAATGTTAAGGTGAGTTTTTTAAATGCAAAGAAGACACAAGATATTAGATTTTATAAAGAGAAAAAGAAAGATCTCTGATAAAGGCAAATATATGGATACTTATAATCACCAATATTCTTGTATTTTTGGTTTGTAAGTTTACTTTTTACTCCTTACAATATCTAAAGCAATGATATATCTATGGTTTTGAACACACTGTGTCTAAAAATGTACAAGAAACAACATAAAGGAAAGGGGAAAGAGGAGTATAGTAACATAGTTTGTGTGTTATTGAAGTTTGGTATCAAATCAAATGAATATATTATAAATATAGGGTGTTAGATGTAATCCCTATGGTAGCTACAAGTAAAATGTCTTAAAATATTCACAGAAAAAAAATAACAGAATAAGGCAGGAATGGAAGAATTGAGGGACAGAAAAGGCGTAAGACTTACAAAACAAATAGCAAAATGCAGAGGAAAATCCTTCTTTATCAGTAATTATTTAAAATTAAATGGTTAAACTTTCTAGACTAAAGGCAAACATTGGCAGTATGGACAAAAAAACATGACCTAACTATATATTCTCTGCATGGGACTCATGTTGATTTCAGAGATACAAGTAGGTTGAAAGTGAAATGATGGCAAAAAATATTCCATGCAAATAGTAAAAAAAAAAAAAAAAAAAAACTGGGATGGCTATGTTAATATTTGATAAAACAGATTGAATAAAAAAAAACTGTTACAAGAGACCAGAGAGGGCCCTCTATATTGATAAAAGCATTAATTTATCAGGAAGATGTAACAATTATAAATGTATATGCACATAACAGCAGAAAACCAGAATATATGAAGCAAATATCAACAGATTTGAAGGGTTAAATAGATGGTGCTCTATTAATACTAGGAGACTTTAATATATCACTTTCAAGAAAGGATAGACCATCTAGGCAGAAGATCAATATGGAAATAGAAGACTTGAATAATACTCTAAGACAACTAGATGTAATTAACTGGCAAAGAGAGAGAAGATACAAATAAGCAAAATCAGAAATGAAGGAGGTAGCATTGATTCCAACCCCACAAAAATAAAAAGGATTATAACGTGATATGAACTGTTCCATGCCAACAATTTAGAAACAGAAAAACTACCAAAACTGACTAAAGAAGAATCGGAGACGTAAACAAATCTATAACAAGTAAAATATTTGGTCAATGACAAAAAACAAAAACAAAAACTTCCAAGAAAGAAAAATCAGGACAGAAAGACTTCAGTAATGAAATTCACCATATATTTCAAAAAGAATTAACACCAATCCTGTTCAACTACTTCCAAAACATTGAAGAGGAAGGAACACTTTCCAACTCATTCGCTAAGGTCAGCATCATCCTAACACCAAAAAAAAAGACAGAGTTATAAGAAATGAAAATTGCAGACCAACTTCTATTATGAATATAGATGCCAAAATCCTAAAAAAAAAAAAACACCAAGAAATAGCAAACTGAATCCAATGGGATTATTCACCTAAGAGGGATTTATGCAAGTAATGGAAGTTTTGTTCAATATATGAAAATCAATCAATATAATGAACCACATTAATAGAATGAAAGCTAAAAAAAAAAAAAGCAAAACCAAAAAACCCAAAACACATAGTAATTTCAATTGACAGAGCAATGCCATTTTACAAAATCCAGCATGCATTCTTTAAGAGCACTGTATTAGTCAGCCAAAAGGATGCTGATGCAAAGTACCAGAAATATGTTGGCTTTAAAAAGTGTTTATTTGGGGTAGAAGCTTACAGTTACCAGGCCATAAAGCAAAGTTACTTCCCTCACCAAAGTCTTTTCCCACGTTGGAACAAGATGGCTGCAGACATCTGCAAAGGTTCAGTCTTCCTCTTCCTCTTAAGACTCTGTGGCCCCAGCTTCTTCCAATCTTAGCTATAGGCTGTGATGTCTCATCTCTCCCACGTCCATCTCTCTCTGAGCTCAGCTGCTTTGTTCTCTCTACTAGGTCAGCAGTAGACGATCAGGCTCTCTCTCTTCCTGGAGCCTCTGCTGTGTATGTGGAGCCATCTCTCTTCCTCTGTGTTCTTCTTCTTTGTGTATTTACTTCCTAGGGCTGCAGCATCAAAATACCAACTCTCCTCTGCCAAGTCATTTTCTAAACATCCTACTGATGTGGCCCAATCAAAGCCCTAATCATAATTTAATCAAGTAAAATGAAACCTCTGAACATAATACAATCTAATAGGTCCAGAGGAACAGACCCGTTTATAAACATAATCCACTATTTTTGGAATTTATAAACAATGCCAAACTGCTACAAACACTCAGAAAACTATGAATAGACAGAATCTTTCTCAACATTCCTCAACATGAAAAGAAGCATATATGAAAAACACACAGATGTCATCATGCTGAATGGTGAATTACCAAAATCTTTCCCCCTAAGATCAGGAAAAAAATAAAGATACACATTTTACTCTTCAACACTGTTCTGGAATTTCTAGCCAGAGTAAAGTAAGTAAGAGAAAAAAATATGTTTAGTTACCCAAATTGGAAAGAAAGAAAAAAAATTTCCCTGTTGGCTGATGACATGATTCTACATATAGAAAATCCTGAAATATCTGCAAGGAAGTTACTAACGATAATAAATTCAGCAAGATGTCAAGTTCCAAGACGATCTTAATGAAATCACTCATGAGTTTACACTCAGCAATGAACAATTCAAAAGGAAATCAAGAAAACAATTCCATTTACAATTCTAGGAATGAAATTAACCAAGGATATAAAGGACTCGTACACAGAACACTGCAAACATTGCATAAAGAAATTAAAGAGAATAATTTAAAAAGTCCTAAATAAATGGAAAAAGCTTCTGTGTTCATGGAGTGGGAGACTAAATATTGTTAAGATGTCAATATTACCCAAAGTGATTGACAGATTAAGTGTAATTCCAATCCAAATTCCTACCGCTTTCTTCACAGAAATGGAGAGGCCAATTTCCAGATTCCTATGAAAAGCAAAGGAGTCAGGAAAGATAAAATCACCTTGAAAAAGAACAATAAATTTGGAAGACTTACACTTGCTGATTTATAAACACATTAGAAAGCTACAGGAATCAAAACAGTGTGGTACTGGCACAATGACAGACAAATAGACCAAGATAGAATTGAAATGAGAGTTGATCAATAAACCCAGCTTCTATGGTCAACTGATTTTTGACAAGGATGCCAAAGTCTGCTCGATGGGGAAAAAAGTCTCTTCAACAAATGGTGCTGGGATAGTTGTAGATCCATATACAAAAGAAGGAAATGAGACCCTACCTTACACCATATGCAATAATTAACTAAAAATGCAATCAAAGGCCTAAATATAAAACTAACACTATGAAAGTCATAGAAGAAATTATAGAAGAATATCTTCTGGACCTTGCATTCCTCAACTCTACAGCAAAAGCAGGAGCAACTAAAGAAAAAAAGATAAGTTGGACATCATCAAAATTTAATAAATATTATGCATCAAGACATCATCAAGAAAGTGAAAAGATATAGAATGGGGGAAATAACATATTTCTTAAGGGTTTAATATTAATACCTACAATATATAAGTTCACCAACAATTCAACAACAAAAACAACTTCATTTAAAAGTGAGCAGGGGAGAGAAAGCAAGATGGCGGGTGAGTGAACTTCCCGGTTACTAGCTCCTGCGGGGAATTGGCTGGCGGCGTTGGAGACTCTTCAGGACTGGGCTGTTTTGGGATTTTTGCTGGTCCGGAGGTGTCTGGACATCGATTTGGAGGGAAGGTCCTGCAGGAAACACCTCACATTTGATGGGTTTCCTCATCCTCCACTGCCTCATTTCTCTGTGAATAGATTTAGGATATCTACACTATCCCCTTTCCCCTACAACTTGATATCCTCCACCATCTGCTATCTCTCCTATATTCCACCTCCCTTTCTTTGACCCACAAAGTGTCTAACTCTTAAATTCTAATACCTTTGTTTAGTTTTCCATCTGGTATCCGCTCTTGAAACTATTACCTCTGTTTTCTCTTTCCCTCTCTTACGAAAACAATAGCTTCTTAGTACGTACCATATTCCTCCCATATTCAGTCGTCTACCTCATTATAGGTACTTTCCTACTACTATAACTCTACACAATTTACACGATGTAACCTCCATCCTCCCAGAACTCATATTGTTGCTTTGTTAACATATATCACCAATATTATTTTACACTTTTTCCTTCCTTACACAATTGCCTTTCCCCAGCACTAATACTTTCCTTTAAAGTGAACTTAACCAGCAATAAGAAATCGGAATAGGAAGAACAAAGGGACAAAGAGAAGATATACCACTTACGCAAAAACAACAGCTAATTAATCTCCAAGACTAGACAAAGAAGCTAAGGAACTGATTAAACCCATCAAGAAGAAATGATGACAAGACAGCAACAAAAATATACAAACCAAACCAGTAATCAGGAAAACATGGCTGAATCCAATCAACAAACTAAAAATCAGGAAGGGGAGCACATCTTCGCACAAGCAATGAAAGATCTCAGAACATTTATCACCGACAAATTTGATGAAGTAATGAAAGAGGTTAACAACATGAAGACAACACTTGGAGGGGAAATTGCAGACATGCGCAAAAAAATAACAGATATGATGGAAATGAACACCACAATTGAAGAAATCAAAAATACACTTGGAGCAAATATCAGCAGACTAGAAGAGGCAGAGCAGAGAATTAGTGATGTGGAAGACAGTACATTGGAAATCAAACAGATAGTAGAAGTGGTCAATAAAAAGGTAGAAAAAATCCAGATAGGACTTAGGGACCTGAATGATAATGCAAAACGCTCAAACATACGTATTATAGCATTCCAGAAGGAGAAGAGAAGGGAAAGGGGTCAGAAGGAGTGTTGCAGGAAATAACGACTGAAAACTTCCCAAATCTACTGAAAGAGACAGATGTACATATCCAAGAAGCACAGCACACTCCACTGGTCATAAACCCCAACAGGCCCACCCCAAGACATATACTTGTCAAATTATCCAATGCTCAAGACAAAGAGAAAATTCTAAAAGCAGCAAGAGAAAAGAAAACCATCACATACAAGGGAAGCTTCATAAGATTAAGTGCTGATTTCTCATCTGAAACGATGGAGGCAAGAAGGCAGTGGTATGATATAGTCAAGGTACTAAGGGAAAACAATTTCCAACCAAGAATATTCTATCAAGCTAAAGTAGCATTCAAAAATGATGGAGAGTTCAAAATATTCACAGATAAACAGAAACTGAAAGAGTATATCAACAAGAAACCTCCCCTCCAAGAAATTCTTAAGGGAGTTCTGCAGGAAGAAAGGAAAAAACAGGACAGTCAGAGATGGAGGAGAGTGTAAGAGCAACAAAAAAGACAAAAATAGAAGGGGAAAATAAAATATTACAAACAAAATATAACAAACACAAATCCAACCAAAATATGGCTACCACAAATAATTCTCTGAACGTAATAACACTGAATGTCAACGGACTAAACTCACCTATCAAAAGATTCAGACTGGAACACTGGATAAGGAAATATGACCCATCCATATGCTGTCTACAAGAGACACATCTTAGACCCAGAGACTAATGGAGGTTGAAAGTGAATGGCTGGAAAACAATCATACAAGCAAACAACAACCAAAAAAAGGCAGGAGTAACTATATTAATATCAGACAAAATAGACTTTAAATGCGAAACAATTGTGAGAGACAAAGAAGGATACTACATTTTAGTGAAAGGGACAATCTGTCAAGAAGATCAAACGATCATAAATATTTATGCTCCTAACAAGGGTGCCTCTAAATACGTGAGACAAACGCTGGAAAAACTAAGTGAAAAAATAGATGCATCTACAATTCTAGTGGGGGATTTTAATACACCACTATCAATTCTGGACAGAACATCTCAAAAGAGAATCACTAAAAGAAACAAAACATTTGAACAGTATACTAGAAGAGCTGGATCTAATAGACATATATAGATCATTACACCCAAACACAGCAGGATATACATTTTTCTCAAGCGCACATGGAACATTCTCCAAGATAGACCATATGCTAAGCCACAAAGAAAGGCTTAATGAATTCAGAAAGATCAAAATCATACAAAACAATATCTCTGATCACAGTGGAGTGAAGCTGGAAATTCGCGAGGGATGGAGGCCCAGACTTCACACCACAATTTGGAAATTAAACAGCACACTCTTAGAAAAACAGTGGGTCAAAGAGGAAATCTCAAAAGAAATCAATGAGTACCTTGAAACAAATGATAATGATAATACAACATACCAAAATTTATGGGATGCAGCAAAAGCAGTACTGAGAGGGAAATTTATAGCCATAAATTCACATATCAAAAAAGAAGAAAGAGCAAAAATTGAAGAAGTAACTGCACTTTTGATGGAATTAGAAAAACAACAACAAAGTAACCCAACAGGAAGAAGAAGGAAGGAAATAACAAAGATAAGAGCAGAACTAAATGAAATAGAAAATAAGAAAGCACTTGAAAAAATAAACAAAACAAGAGCTGGTTTTTTGAGAAGATCAACAAAATTGACAAACTTTAGCGAGACTAACAAAGAAAAAAATAGAAAAGATGCAAATACACAAAATAAGAAATGAGAAAGGTGATATCACCACTGATCCCACAGAAATAAAGACTATTATAAGAGGATACTTTGAAAAACTATATTCCAACAAAAATGACAATTTAGAGGAAATGGACAAATTCCTAGAAACACATAAGCAGCCCATATTGATGAAAGAAGAAACTGAGGATCTCAACAAACCAATCATAAGCAAAGAGATAGAATCAGTCATTAAAAATCTCCCAACTAAGAAGAGCCCAGGGCCAGACGGCTTCACAGGTGAATTCTACAAAACATTCCGGAAAGAACTAACACCAATCCTGTTGAAACTATTCCAAAAAATCGAAACAGAAGGAACATTGCCGAACTCCTTCTATGAGGCCAACATTATCCTAGTACCAAAGCCAAACAAAGACACCACAAGAAAGGAAAATTACAGACCAATTTCTCTAATGAACCTAGACGCAAAAATACTTAACAAAATACTTGCTAATCATATTCAACAACACATTAAACGAATTATACACCATGACCAAGTGGGATTTATTCCAGGTATGCAAGGATGGTTCAACATAAGAAAATCAATTAATGTGATACACCATATAAACAGATTGAAGGAAAAAAATCACATGATTATATCTATAGATGCAGAAAAGGCATTTGACAAAATACAGCACCCCTTCCTGATAAAAACACTCCAAAAGATCAGAATACAAGTAAACTTTTTGAACACGATAAAGAGTATATATGAAAAACCTACAGCCAACATTGTTTACAATGGCGAAATCCTGAAATCCTTTCCTCTAAACTCAGGAACAAGACAAGGATTCCCATTGTCTCCACTCCTATTTAACATTGTCTTGGAAGTACTTGCTCGAGCACTGAGGCAAGAACCAGATATAAAAGGCATTCAAATTGGAAGGGAAGAAGTCAAAATTTCATTATTTGCAGATGACATTATCCTATACATAGAAAACCCTGAGAGATCTACAACAAAGCTTCTAGAACTCATAAATGAGTTCAGCAAAGTCGCAGGTTATAAGATCAATGCGCAAAAATCAGCAGCATTTCTGTACACCAATAATGAGCAAGATCAGGAGGAAATCAAGAAACAAATACCATTCAAAATAGTAAATAAAAAAATCAAATACCTAGGAATAAATTTAACTAAAGAGGTAAAAAACTTATACACCGAGAACTATACAAGACTGTTCAAGGAAATCAAAGAAGACCTAAATAAATGGAAGAATATTCCTTATTCATGGATAAGAAGACTGAATATTATTAAGATGTCTATCCTACCAAAACTGATCTACACATTCAATGCAATCCCAATAAAAATCAACACAGCCTTCTTTAAGGAACTAGAAAAACTAACTATGAAATTTATTTGGAAAGAAAAGAGGCCCTGAATAGCCAAAGACATATTGAAAAAGAAAAACGAAATAGGAGGAATCACATTTCCTGACTTCAAAACATTCTACAAAGCTACAGTAGTGAAAACAGCATGGTATTGGCATAAGGAGAGACACACAGACCAATGGAATTGAATTGAAAGTTCAGATATAGAACCTCATGTATATAGCCATATAATATTCGATAAAGCCACCAAAGCCTCTCAACTGGGAGAGAATGACCTATTCAACAAATGGTGCCTGGAGAACTGGATAGCCATATGTAGAAGAATGAAAGAGGATTACCATCTCACACCTTATACAAAGATCAACTCAAGATGGATCAAAGACCTAAATATAAGAGCCAAGACCATAAAGATCTTGGAAAGCAGTGTAGGGAAACATCTACCGGACCTTGTAATAGGAAATGGCTTCATGAATTTCACACCAAAAGCACGAGCAGCAAAAGAACAAATAGATAAATGGGACTTCCTCAAAATTAAAGCCTTCTGCACCTCAAAGGAGTTTGTCAAGAAAGTAAAAAGGGAACCCACACAATGGGAGAAAATATTTGGCAACCATATATCTGATAAGAGGCTTATAACTTGCATATATAAAGAACTCATAAATCTTGAAAACAAAAAGATAAACAACCCATTTAAAAAAATGGGAAAAAGATTTAAACAGACAATTCTCCAAAGAAGAAATACAAATGGCTAAAAAGCACATGAAAAAATGCTCCAAATCTCTAGCTATCAGGGAAATGGAAATCAAAACTACAATGAGATACCATCTTACTCCCATAAGATTGGCAGCTATGAAAAAAAACAGAAGAATACAAATGCTGGAGAGGATGTGAAGAAAGGGGAACACTCATCCACTGCTGTTGGGAATGCAGAAGGATCCAACCATTCTGGAGGACAGTTTGGCGGTTTCTCAAAAAACTTAACCATAGATTTGCCATATGACCCAGCAATACCACTGCTGGGTATATACCCATCAGAACTCAAAACAAGGACACAAACAGATATATGTACACCAATGTTCATAGCAGCATTGTTCACTATCGCCAAAAGTTGGAATCAATCCAAATGTCCATCAACAGACGAGTGGATCAATAAAATGTGGTACATACACACAATGTAATACTACTCGGCTGTTAGAACAAATACACTACAATCACACGTGATAACATGGATGAACCTTGAGAATCTTATGTTGAGTGAAGCAACCCAGGCATTGAAGGAAAATTCTACATGACCTCAATGATATGAAATAATCAAACTGCCTCAGAGAGCTAGACACCGGAAAAGAGGCTTACAGGAAATCGGGGGGTGGAGGAAGGATGTGAGTTAACGTCTGGAGGGGTGGAATCTGTGATGAGCTGGTGGTAAGTATGAGCACAAAGAAGGGACAAAATGGGGGCGAGGGGTTACCTTCGGGTGGGGCTTTATGGGTTTGAGGGGGGCTGGGGATAGGCAGAGGGGAAATATTGTCCAAAAATTGGGGGGAGGGAAGGGCAACATACGAACATGGGAGAGTGCCAGGTGTTAGTTGAGAACAAAATGTTGAGAAAATCGTATTAAAGTATAAGTAGGAGGGTTACCTGTTTAGGATGCTCAGGGGGTATGGGCTGATGCAGGACAGACTCTGGGCAAATGGCTGAAGGCTCATTTTGCCAAGGTGGGTTGTACCATTGGGAAGAGACCCAAGAAGTGAGAGTTGGGGTGGACCCACATCCTGGGGAGGACAAATGCCGTCAAATAGAGAGAACTGTATCTCTAGTGAGAAAGGATGGCTCCCAGGGCATTAGGGCAGTTGAGAAAGTCAGGCCCTGAATACTGCTGCAAGTATCTCTGGACATGGCTTCTTGGGAAATGGAGATTGGCTGGCGCTGTGGGCCCCAAGGGGAGGGGAAAATGGATGTGGAATGGATGGAAACAAGGTAAATATGGGGGCAAGAGAGGAGTTTTGTGAGAGTATACGAAGATGAATATAAAACATGTAATATTACTCCAAAAACATATAGGGGATGACAGACTAATAATGTAAACCATAAGGCAAAACATAGGATAACTAAAAAATTTAGAAAACTGTACAACCTAAAGTATGGACCACATAGTAAGCACAGATGTCACCTTGTTTGAAAGCTATTGTCCCGGAATCTGTACATCAGTATCAGGAAATATGATATGAATAAGCTAAAAGATTTTCGCTATGGAAGGGAAAAGGTTTTATGGTGGATCTGGGGAAGTACTGTATATTGTATATATGAATTTCGGTGATCTAAGACTCTTGTGAAGCTGACATTATGTTGGGATTCACTTTACAGGAAGTTTTGAATCATAGCGTGGTTCAACAATGGCAGCAGAGGAATACTGATATAGGATGTTATTGACATGATATATATGGCTGACAGGGAGTTATACAGGGCATATGCCCAGGATATATAGTAATGTCTAGATATACTCATAGTGGAAACAATTAAAAACAACAGCTGGGGCGGGTACTGGGCGCCTGGCCGGGGGGTCACGGTCATGGACCCTGGGAGCAGCGGCAGTCCGCCAGGGGCAACAGCAAGAACCAGGAAGGAAGGAGGGCCCAACAGTGGGTCCCTGATACTAATGGCTATGCTTTTGAGCCTATACATCTGCAATAAGAACAAGGCCTAGAGTAGCACTGTGCCTGGGAGTTTCCTCCTGACAGCCTTCATGTTACTCAAATGTGGCCACTCTCACAGCCAAACTCAGCATGTAGATGCAGTGCATTCCCCCCAACGTGGGACATGACACCCGGGGATGAGCCTCCCTGGCACCGAGGGATCACTACCACATACCAGCTGAAGATGCAACTAGAAAATGACCTTGAATTAAAGGTTCAATACGGATCAGCAGAATATCCTTGTCTACATATAATAACATGACTTCAAAATGCTATTTGACCAGGAACCCAGTACCCCCCCTGCTGTGGTTTTTAATTGTTGCCACTATGAGTATATCCAATCATTACCATGAACCCTGGACATATGTTCTGTACAGCTCCCTGTCAGCCATATATCACTTGTCATTGGTATCCCATACCAGTATCCCTCCATTGCCATTGTTGAAACACTCTGTGATCCAGAACTCCCCGAAATTTGAGGCCCAATATAATGTCGTGGTCCCTTACTAGTGGGTTCCTGGCCAGTGGTGCTCTGTCGTGGTCCCCAGGGGAACAGCGACAGTCTCCCAGGTACAGTGGCGGGGACCGGGAGTGAGGGTTCAACAGTGAGCCCCTGATGCTAATGACTATGCTTGTGAGCTGATAAACCTAAAATAAGAACAAGGCCTAGAGCAACATTGTGCCTGGGAATTTCCTCCTGTCAGCCTTCATGTTACTCAAATGTGGCCAGTCTCGAAGCCAAACTCAGCATGTAAATGCAATGCCTTCCCTCCAGCGTGGGACATGACACCCGGGGATGAGCCTCCCTGGCAACGAGGGACCACTATCAAATACCAACTGATGATGCAACTGGAAAAGGACCTTATATGGAAGATTCAATGCGGATCAGCAGAATATCCATGTCTACATAAAATAACATGACTTTAAAATGCTGTTTGACCTAAAGTAAGGGGGAAATGGAAAGGAGAAATGAGTTTATATGGCTACGAGTTTCTAAAAAAGAGTCTGGAGGCTGGCAGAAGGTTTGCCCTCATGCACAACTGAGCAGAGTCAGAGAGACAGATAAAGCAGATACAACCCCCAGATATTGGTTCCTATGAAGGCTAAAGAGACCCATGAGAGTTATGGTCATGGCCGATGGGGTTTACTGCCAGGGCAGATGGCCCCTCTTTGGAAATGGTGTTTATGTGTGATGAATCTGGACTCAGATGGGATCTCCCTTCATAAGACTTTCATGCTAATGTGCTGGAAGTGCAGTTGGGGTTTAAGATAGATTTAGGGGATTTGAATCTCTGGACCGACAATGTGATAACCAGGTCCTGAGTCTCAACAGACTCCAGCACCTACAATCTGATTTATTGGACTTACCACACTCAGCTAAGATGGAGTTGAAGAAGGACAATCACCACACCATGGAGCCTAGAGTGATTACAACCGAAAATGGGAGGATTGCATCCAGCATCCATGTGGAATCTGAGCCTCCTCTTGACATAGAGGTGCAATGGACACTACCAATCCAATGTCCACAAAGAAGAGGTGGCATTGGATTGGGAAAAGTGGACATGGTGGACGATGGGTGTGGGGAAAGGCAGGAAGAGATGAGAGGTGGAGGTGTCTTTGGGTCATGGAGCTGCCCTGGATGGTGCCTCAGAGGTAATCACCGGACATTGTAAATCCTCACAGGGCCCACTGGATGGAATGGAGGCGAGTATGGGCCATGATGTGGACCATTGTCTATGAGGTGCAGAGGTGCCCAAAGATGTACTTACCAAATCCGATGGATATGTCATGATGATGGGAACGAGTGTTGTTGGGGGGGGAGAGGGGGGTGGGGGGGTGGGGATGAATGGGACCTCACATATATATTTTTAATGTAATATTATTACAAAGTCAATAAAAAAAAAACAAAGTAATAAAATTTGACATCCTAATAAAATAGTTTTTCTCCCAAAAAAAAAAAAAAATGCTATTTGACCTAATATAAGGGGGAAATGGAAAGCAGAAATGAGATTATAAGGCTATGAGTCTCTAAAAAAGAGTCTGGAGGTTGTCAGAAGGAATGCCCTTATGCACAACTGAGCAGAGTCTAAGAGACAGATAAAGTAGATACAACCCCAGGTATTGGTTCTTCTGAGGGATAAAGAGACCCACGGGTTCTATGGTCATGGCAGATGGGGTTCACTGCCATGGCAGATGGCCCTACTTTGGAGCTGGTGTTTCTACATGATGGAATTGAACTCGGAGGGGATCTCTTCCCACAAGACTTGCATGCTACTTTATTGGAATTGTAGTTGGTGCTGGGGTTTAAGATATATTTAGGGGATTTGAATCTCTGGACTGATAATAAGACACCCAGGCCCAGAGCCTCAACAGACTTCAGCTCCTACACTTTGATTTATTGGACTGACCCCACTCAGCTAACATGGAGTTGAAGAAGGTCAACCACCACACCATGGAGCCTAGAGTGTCTACAACTGAAAGCAGGAGGAGTGCATCCAGTATCCATGTGGAATCTAAGCCCCCACTTGACATAGATGTGCAATGGACACAACCAATCCAATGTCCACAGAGAAAATGTGGAATGGGTGTGGGAAGGGTAGCCATGGTGGCTGCTGGGTTTGGGGAATGGGAGGAAGAGATGAGATGTGGAGGCATTTTCGGGACGTGGAGTTGTCCTGGGTGGTGCTTCACGGACAATTACAGGACATTGTAGACCCCCCCAGGGCCCACTGGATGGAACAGGGGAGAGTGTGGGCTATGATGTGGACCATTGACTACGGGGTGCAGTGATGTTCAGAGATGTACTTACTGGGTGCAATGGATGTCTCACGATGATGGGAGAGAGTGTTGCTGCGGGGGGAGTGGGGGTGGGGGCGGTGGGGTTGATTGGGACCTCGTATTTTTTGAATGTAATTCGTAAAAATAAATAATTTTAATTAAAAAAAAATAGTTCATATTGAATGCCTAAAATTATCTTATGAGAGAAAAATTCACATTCCTGTAAAGATCTCTTTGATGTGAGGTAGAAGATAGGACTTAGAATATTTTACATGTTCCCATGGTCGTTAGTGTGTCTCAAACAAGTAGGGAATGAGGAAGTCATGAATTGATCTAAGGCAATTTTAACAGGAAGCAGGAATACATTCTTTACTCATCAAATCATAGTTAAAGAGCATCTTAATAAAATTTTTAAAATTAAAAACACTTAGAGAAAACCTCAATCATTGGATAATTAATGCAGAACAATGTATAATAAGTAGTTTAACATGAGGTGATTAGGAAGATAAGTTAGTTATACCATTGAGTGAGCACTCATTTATAGAGCATCCATTTTGTGCAACATTCTGAGCTGTCATTTCTGGATATCTGGAAATTTTCTGTAAGCATATTCTGAAGTATATCGAAACTCAGTCTTATCCAACCTCTCATTAATCATCATTCAAGTTGAGAAATTTCATTAATATTGTTAATGTAACAGTTAAAGTGCATAGAAATATATTAATATTCTACATGAATTTGTAAGGATTATTATAATTGTATAAGGCTAACCTAAGTGGTCAATATTCAGTTATAATAACATACTGTTAAGATATTTAGTACATTTCATTTTAAAAGACTTAAGTCATTTTGCAGATATTTAATCCTCAAAACACATGCCTGTTTTGAGACTAGCACACAAAGGAAATTAAAAGCAGTCCATTATAAATTACTGAAAACAAGCATGGAGAAAAGTAATTTTAAAAGAACAACTTCAAGTAACATGATTTTAGTAACAATTTTCTATTGGCTGATTTAAACATTCCCCTGAAAAAATTAATGTGAAGTATATCATATTCCCAACATTTTATCAAAAATTGATGAACGATTGTCATATAAAAATCATTTCTGTACTTTTTAGAAAATCTTCGTTTGATGACTACTTCCCTCACAAGTGACAAGTATCATGTCGAAAATAGAGCCTAGAGTGCCTACAACTGAAAGCAGGAGGATTGCATCCAGTATCCATGTGGAATCTAAGCCCCCTCTTGACATAGATGTGGAATGGACACAACAAAGCCAAGGTCCACAGGAAGGAGGAATACAGTAAGGATTAGAGTGGACTTAATGATAGTCTATTCATGAACTATTGTGGTTAATAATCGAGAAAATGTGACACTGGTGTGGAAAAAGTGGCCATGGTGGCTGCTGGGTGCGGAGAATGGGAGGAAGAGATGAGATGTGGAGGCATTTTCAGGACTTGGAGTTGTCCTGGGTGGTGCTGCAGGGACAATTGCCAGACATTGTATGTCCTCCCATGGCCCCCTGGATGGAACGTGGGAGAGTGTGGGCTATGGTGTGGACCACAGGCCATGGGGTGCAGCGATGCCCAGAGATGTACTCACCAGATGCAATGGATGTGTTATGATGATGGGGGAGAGTGTTACTGTGGGGGGAGTGGTGGGGTGGGGGTGGTGGGGGTGAAGGGGGACCTCATATTTTTTGAATGTAATATTTTTTTAAAAAATGAATAAATTGAGTAGAATTTGAAAAAAAAAGTTTACTTAATTGCTATTTCCTTTTTTAAAAAGATTTATGTAAATACATCTTATTTAATGTTTTTGCTTTTATTGTCAGAAGATTCGAAGCTAAATTTAATGTTTAATAATCTAGGTGGCTAGAAATATTTATATCCTTTTCTTCAGTTTGGTTGTCTTTTTTAAATTTTTATTTCTTTTAAATAATTGTATTTTTGTATACATAATATTTTAAGATGCAGCAAATACTTTTTGGAAAGCAAATTGATGATCAAGTTTTTTAAAAGCCTAGATAATCATTTTGTTAATCATTTATCTATATACCTTTTGAATAAGATCTTATCTATTCATGATATATAATGTTTGTTTACCACATATCTACCAATTACACAAATGCATATGGCAAAGGCTTAATGAGTTTTAAGAAACTTGTACTTTGCACAGTAATACTATATTTCAGAATGCTCTGAATAAATTAATATCTGCAAAATTTTTGAATTGTGAATGAAATCAGCTATAAAATATTTCTTATGTTTGATAATGGTAAGAAATCATTTTAACTAATTACAGTAATTACAAATTATAAACATGCTAAAAATGTGGAAAATGTTTTTCATTTAATCCTACCTTGTAAAGGAATAGCATTTAATACAAACAAGTAATATTTACTTTCTTTCTAATTTTCTCTTTTCTCTCACATCTACAAATCATTGATTCAAATTTTTCTTTTCTTAGATTAAATGTAAATCTGCTACTACAATATTTTTTACTTTCCTTTACCTTTTCTTTTTTTCCTTTCCTTTCCCTTCTTCCCTCCCTCCCCTCCTCTCCTACTCCTCCCTCTTTTCCTCCCACCCTCCTATTCTTCCTTCCTCCCCCTTTTCCTTCCAGGTTCCCTCTTCTACTTCCTTCCAATTTCTGTCTTCTTTTGGGTATGAAACTGACATTGCCACTGATTTTGTGTTTCTTGTTCTGATCCATCTGTAGAGTCTTTTATATGTGAGAACCAAAGCCTACACATAGGAGCATGGTTTCCATATTGAACTGTGTCTGCCTGCTAGACTGCTTTGTAAGATAACTGGAATTTATACTGTTCAGTAGCACATCTATCTTACTTTTCTATTGCATTTCCCAGTAGCAAATGTTAATAGCAAAAAGCTATTAAAGAGAGTAAAATAAAAATGCTTCCCTATATAAAATTACATTGGTGCCATTTTGAATCAGTGCCAATCATTATCACTAAAACAGTCTTGAATAATTGCAGCAAGCTTTCCCTTGAGATAAAATAAACTGATCAGTTTTATGACATTGATTTTGGATAGATGCCAATAAATGTTGGTGTTAGATGGCTCACTCCTGTCTCAGAAATTAACTATCTCTAGTGATTTAGCAAGAAGTATAAACTCACAATAATTGTCCAAATTAATAAAGAAGTTCTTAAAAATGAAAATATGATTATTAAACAAGCATTGCTATATATAAAATCAGAATGAATAGTTTCTATTTCAAGCAAACTCTAAATTGGAATCACATCCAAACTAGGTAAGAGTTCCCTGTTAATTAATTTATTTTACTAACCTTCTGGTATTTTTCATAGTTATGGTAAAAACTATATCACTACTTTAAAGTTATGTGGGTATAATTAGATAGATAGATAATTTCTTTTAACAATATTCGTTCAAGAATAAGTTTCTCCACGGTAATGTCATGGATTGAGTCATGGCTCAACAAAGACATGCTCAAGTCTTAGTCTCTAGTCCTTTGGATTTGATCCTATTTGTCAAGAGGATCTTTGAAGATGTGATTAGTTAAGGTTGGCACCATATTGAGTAAGGGAGGATCTCATCCAATGTGACTACAATCCTCATAAGCAGAGGAAATTTCAAACTCATGACAAGGAGACAGATGTGTAGAGCAATGACCACGTGACAGAGGCAGATATAGAGTTATGGATTGCCTGCACGACACCACCAGGTTATTACAGACTTCAGAGAAAGCATCTTCTTACTGAAACCTTGATTTTAGACTTCCTGTCTCCAAAATTGTGAGCTGATAAATTATGGTTGTTTATACCAAGTAGTCTGTGATACTATGTTACAGCATCCCTGGCAAACTGAGAGAACTAACCTAAAAAATAATCTTAGTATCCATATAACCATTGTTGATCCAGACATTTAATAAATCTTATAATGGGAAGTGGCTGTGGCTCATTTGATTGGGCTCCCATCTATAATATGGGAGCCCTGAGTTTGCATCCCAGGGCCTCTTTGTGAAGTCAAGCTGGCCTGTGCCTGGAGAGAGTTGATAAGTTGTGCCCTCAGAGGGCTGGCCCAGCAAGATGACACAACAAAGGGAGACAAGCAGACACAGAAGAATGTGCAGTGAATGGACACAGAGAGCAGACAGCAAGCAAGCTGCAAGGGGGCAAGATAGATAGATAGATAGATAGATAGATAGATAGATAGATAGATAGATAGATAGATAGATAGATAGATAGATAGATAGATAGAATCTTTTTTTAAAAAAACCTTCTGATGATTTCCACTTTTACTTATGAGGTAGAATCTGCAAAATAAAACAGCAATCCCATTTTAACAAGGAGAAAAACTAGAGAATCTATAAAATAATAACTTTTTAATAATGCATCAGGATGCTGATGTGGGAAGATAAATAGGTAATCCAAATTCAAAGAAGGACAAGCCTTTTCAAGGAGAGCTGGGACATATAAACTGCTCCCTTTTAGCTGAACACAGGAGGAAGAGACCAACTTCCATGGAAACAGGAAAAAATAAATCAGTTAACATTTTAGCAAATTGTCAAGGCCATGTGTAGGTCTCAAGAGCTCAAAGACCCAGACATAAGGGGAGTTTGCATTTCCTTTCCACCAGGTGATTGAGAGAAATATTCAGGACACAGCAGGAGCCTGGAGACAGTCCCTCCTCAGCGTTCTGTGGAAGGAACAGTCATCAAACATATGACCATGCACCTCTCTCAACCTTGTGCTCTTGGAAATCAAAAGTCTTAAATTATCCAAAAGCCTGCAGGGAACATGGGGGAAATGAAAACAAAAAACAGATGAGTCAAACAGAAAACAATTGGAAAGATGGTAGATTTAAATTTAATCATTATTGATAATTATATTAAATGTAAATGGCTAAATCTCCCTACAATTTTTTTGTTGTTTCTATTTCCCTGTGAAGCTGCTGGAAGGGTTCTTTCAGTGAAGAAGGCACTTAACTTTATACTACAAGACTCACAGGATTTTCATTAAAGATGTTGAAAGAATTAATACAAGATGTATAGATATTTAGTGCCCTTTGAAAACATTTTATAAGACATTTGATACAGCATAGCAAAAATATTAAATTGCATCATAATTGTATCTTCATGGAACATAAAATATAATGAGGAAATTAAAAACTAGCCAGACCTATGTCTATAAGTTGAGTAAACTAGTCACATGAATGGTTTTCTTAGAATAAAGGAGCTACAGCTTTATTTTAAAATACTTTAACATTAGGGAAATTTGGCTTACTGGAGGAAGTAGAGGATTTCAGAATACAAATAAAAAAGAAATTCCCTGAAAGGTTATCAGATATTATTATACTGTCACCTCACATAAATGATAGAGATTCCAATACCATGGCTCATGTGTTCAGTCTTTTAAATCTTCTTCCCACCAAATTCCACACTGAAATGAAAATCTTATTTAGTTGAGTATGTGTATTTAGTTTAGTTGAGAGAGAGTATGTGTATGTATACATGTATAGTCTCTTTCTCTCTCTAAATATGTACACATTATATTTTCTGCTTTTTTTGTCATGGTGAATTCAAGAATATTTACTGTATTCTAGTTCCCTCTCAGCAAGTTCCATGCCTTTAGGTCAGATTTTGTAATTTCCAGGGTACAATAACACCACTATTATCTACATATCTGTATTCTAAATTTTCTGGATATTTTGTTCATTTATTTTGTTTTGTTTTGGTAGTTTTTCTTCAGAAAAGAAACTAGGTCAAGAGTGACAATGTATATATTATATTGTTTTACTCTGGTCAAATATCAAATCAAACCACTAATATAAAAGGAGGATAGATGGCAGCAGGAATATAAGTGGCATTTCAAATATCCTGATCTTTCAAGTTTGATCTAGGTTTTCAAAATTAGCAGAAAATCTAGATCATACATACTAAAGTGGACCTCCTTGGAACTGCTGTGTTTATTATTAATATTTTACATCCTATCACTTCAAATGAAGTTTATTGTTTACTGTGTGAGATATTCTTACCAGCTTTCATTGAAAATAAGGGACTGTTATATTTTCTAGATGAGAAAATTTTTTCTAGATGAGAAAAACAATGCTCCCCAGATGAAAGCAAATGTGGGAGAGTCATAAAAGCATAGGGTCTTAAAGCCAGACCACCTTGATTTCCAACACCAACTCACAAGCACTTTGATTTTCCATTCAATGTTTAATACTACTGACTCTTACTATCTGAAATTGTAAAACAGGGCAATCTGCATGATACTTTTCTAATATGGGAATTGGGATAGTTATAACAGGATAGTTGGAATACTAACAAAAGGTAATTGGTGAAGTGTTATTTGTGATAAAGTATCTTTTTGTGCCTCTGTATTCTATCAGTATTAGCAGTGTGACTGTGACCAGGGTAGGTTAATAACACTCCAAATTCTCTTCTTTCACCTTTAAATACCCAGGATACTAATACCACACTAGCATTGTGTGAGGGGAGAGGAAAAAACAGTTGGAACTCGCTACAAGCAAGATGTGGCACAGGATAAGTGTTTACTGTTGTTTTAATCAGTATTGTAGGATATAGATCTTAGGGAAAATCTCAATTTAGAAAATTGCAAATTGGAAATACTGACTTTGAGGCATATGAAAAAATATGTTAACAAATTTAAAACATTGGCAATCTCTTGGTAACATTTCAACAGTCTTTGTACACTTTGGTGCAGATGTTAATAAGGTTAATTCTACGGATTCCTCATATAGTCCATATTTCAAACTCTGAAACAATGCTTTATTTTTTTTATTTTTATTTTTTTTAAAGATTTATTTTTATTTATTTAATTCCCCTCCCCTCTCCCGGTTGTCTGTTTTCTGTGTCTTTTTGCTGCGTCTTGTTTCTTTGTCCGCTTCTGTTGTCGTCAGCAGCACGGGAAGTGTGGGTGGCACCATTCCTGGGCAGGCTGCACTTTCCTTCATGCAGGGCGGCTCTCCTTACGGGTGCACTCCTTGCGCATGGGGCTCCCCTACGCGGGGGACACCCCTGTGTGGCAGGGCACTCCTTGCGCGCATCAGCACTGCGCATGGGCCAGCTCCACACGGGTCAAGGAGGCCCGGGGTTTGAACCACAGACCTCCCATGTGGTAGACGGACGCCCTAACCACTGGGCCAAAGTCCGTGAAACAATGCTTTAGAATAGAGAAATGACAGCCTCTAAATGCATTGGAAGTAATGAATGACATGAACTATCAGAATGGTGTGAGCATCAGAAAATAACCACTTGAAAACGAAATGATAACACATGAAATGCTCACTTTAAATTGGTCCAAATAAAAATAAATTAATTAAATAATTTAAATCTTAGACTCTTGAGCAAGGTTCATTTCAATGATAAATATAGTAGTCTTGCTCTTTTAATGAATTATAATGATTTAGAATTAAATAGATTGTAGAAAATTATACTGTTAGAGCTGAAGCCCATCTGTGTAATCATAGAAGAGGTTGCAGAAAAATTATTTTATTAGTACCTCTTTGTATAAAAAAATGAATGAAAAGTCAGAAACTATTTTAATAGGAATAGAAAGGAGCATTCATCAGTTTTAACACTGCTAAAATACTAGTGAATTTATTAAGACTATCATAAATAAATTTTATAATTTACTACCTACAGATGTTCACAAAATGTACCAAAGTAACAGATTTTCCCAAATATATCCTACACAAATAGCATCCACAGTATCATTTTACACTATCATAAAATGGTCTCTTTCAAGTAAATTGGGAAAAAATTATATAATAATGCCTGTAATAGGAAAATTTAACTAGAATGCAAAACAGTCCTGTATTTTTACTAGATTTCTAGTGGAAATCTGGCCTTTCAAAAACATGCATGCAAACTGTTGATCTCAATTCAAAAGATCACTTATTTAAGCTTATCCATGTGTTTGCTTATTTGCAGCTGCTTATTAAAAGAGATGAATATCAACATTAAGCATTTTTAGTGCTCAAAAACATGTCCTAAAATAAACCTCACCCTCATTGGAAATTCTTACTTTACTTTTACAAATTTTACCTGCACAATCAAACACCAGAGAAGATTTGTGATTTTGACCTTTGTCATCTTATTTAGCAGACCATTAACTCAAGTCACACATTCATTTTTAAAAGGTTTGAGCCTCCTTTGTAATGCCTACATCCAATTAAAATGAATACACAAATGAAAACACTGAAGATACTGCACTTTGTTAGTCCTGTTTTTAAGAGCTTTTGAGACTAGAAATAAAAGGGCTTATAACCATAATCTATTTGGAAATTACAGTTTTCTATATTTTTGGACACTAATAAGAATATCTGCTATCACTCACAAGAAAACTGGTAATATATTAAATATATATATATATATTTTGTGCTTTTACATGCGAACAATACAAAATTTTAGTAGTTGTTTTATATAAGCACTCCATTCATTGACTTTCCAATTTTCTCATTAATATTTTATTAAAATGAATATGTCATCAAGACAGGTTTTCTAAGATCCAATTACATGCAAATCTTAAACATGGTTTTAGAATAATATTATTTCCATGTACAATAAGATCATGAATTTATTTTTCTCCTTTAAGAAAATTCCTCAATATAACAAAGTTGGCAGCAGAAATGGTTGATCATACTTTTGTATTCCAGATGAAAACCAGCAGTGGCCACCCTAATATCTGATTGGAATTTTAAGTAGAGTCAGTTGGAAGTGCTGGGACAGTGTTTCCTATAAGAAATAAGGTAGATTTAACTTTAACCAAAGCATTCACTTTTTCAAGTATTAAATTTGTGAGGATATTTTTAGGCTTATAAATCTCCATAGTTTGTCTCATCTAATGTAAGTATTGGCATTTAGCATTATATATTGGGTCTTTCTACTGTTGACTGTACAACAAAAATTTAGACTTCGTCTTCTCTACCCTGCTCAAGCAGAAGACATGACTAGCTTTATATCATGTCAGTGAATGAACACAAAAAATCTTATTATATTTTAATGATGCATTTGGTTTTCTACATTGCTTTTTTAACATGTAATATTCTACCTTTTTTTTTTTTTTACTTGACATGTACAAAGAGGGAATAAAATCTAAGCCTCCAAGTCTAATGGGGATGAGGGAGCAGTCAGTCTGAGGAGATGTGGATCCAATGGATTATTTTTAAGATGTTGCTTTTGATTATGTATCTCTGTTCTATTCTCTGTGTGACTCATACTGAATCATGTTCCCCCTGAAATCTTTGAATGACTTCAACTAAGAATGTGTGAAAAGGGAAATAAAGGTTTATTTTTATATAATGCTCTTTTTACTTAAAGTGTCCTAGCCTGTGTCACAGCAACCCAGAAAGGGAATTACAGATGCCAAGGACAAGGGGGAGAAAGAAACTCTGACACTGGAAGATGCTGAGGTAAAGAAAAGTGTTCAAGTCAGTTTAAAACATTTTGGCTCAATGTATTGTCCTGTGGGAAAATACTAAACAAGTTTAAATAATTTATTTCCTAAAGCACATATGTTTGATATTCTACTATATTAAATCTATTCCCTAGGCAAGAACTGTGTACATAGTAGTTGTCAAGGAAATATCCATTCTATAAAACTCACCACCGTACAGGCAAATTATTAGAGGAAGGTACCATGAAGATAACTCCAATGTATGAGAAAATAATATTTATGTAGTAAAACAAAGAAATAATTTGATTATTAAAAACAGATAAACATTAATGAAAAGATAAGATACTCTATAATTTTCCTCGTCTACTTAAGCAATCCTGCTGTCACAATATCAGCCAGTAGCTTTAAATAAAGAGCTCCATGCAAGGACTCCAGTTTTCTCTTGATTATCTTAAGGCTTCTTAAACTGGATGTGTCCAAACCTGGATCATAACCTGCCTCTGGATGACCTCCCTTGTTCAATGTCTCAGTCAACAACACTATCCATCTCCAGCCACACCCTAGCACTGGAAAGTTCCTTCCTCTCCATCGCACCATACTGCTTGCAGTCAGGCCATCAGGCCCTTAGTAGCCTGCTGCCTAAATCCCTCCGCCTTTCACTCACCCCATCTTTCCATCTTCACAACTAGCTGGTTCAAGCCACCAATTCTTTTAACCAGGATAAGGGTGATAATTTTCTAACATGTTTACTGAACCCAATCCAATTCGTTCTCTGTTTGGCAGTTAGAAAGCTCCTTTTAAAATAAACATATGATTATGTCATATAAAATTCTCACAGATTCCCCATTATTGTAGGATGACTTTCAAATTCCTTAATTTGGCCTACAGAGCCTCTTTAATTTTCACAATTCATTTCTCCTGTCACATGGCATTCCCTAAATATAGGCCTAGAATGCTTTTTGACCTCATCTCTAGTCCATTTCCCCTTTCTTATTCTTACTTGTACAGAAGAATCCACTTTTTCCCTAACTAAGCCATTCACTATTAACTCAACTACCATGGCTTTACAACCCATGTAGTTCTATTAGACATCTCTCCAAATACACTAATTACTTTTTTTTCATTTTAAAAACATTTATTGAAGTATATCATTCATACATAAACAATCAGTGTTTAGTAAATGTTGTGACCTTACAAAACAAGCATGCACATCATCATACAGGGCTCCACACATCACCCTACCACCAATGTCTTACATCGCTGTGAAACATTTGTAACAAATTATGAAATGGCATCCTCAAAATATTACTACCAACTACAGTCAGTATCTTATCTTACATTTAGTGTATTTTCCCCCCAACCTATTCTCTTTTTGTTTGTTTGTAAACCATATAATTTATCTAAAGTGCACAATCAATGGCATTCAGTATAATCACCAAGTTGTGAATTGATCATGTCAATCAATATAGACCATTTTTGTACTCCAAAAAAAAAAGAACGACAACACCGGAAAACAAACCACTATCATTCCCATAAGTTAGCACTTTTAATTACAAATCCTATAATGTGCTTTCACCATTTCTATTCATTTCCAAACATTTCCAAACAACTTTTTATCAATTTTGCACAGACAAAATCTCAGCATTCCATTCTCTAACCATATTCTATTCTCTGGTGACTTACATGCAAGCTATTAACTCTAGGAGTTTGCTCATTCTATTTAGTTCATAATAGCAAAATCATACAATATTTGTTCTTTTGTGTCTGGATTGATTCACTCAACAAAATGTCCTCCAGGTTCATCCATACTGTCATATGCTTCATGATTTCTTTTCTTCTTACAGCTGAATAATATTCCACTGTGTACATATACCACATTTTGTTTATCCATTTGTCTGTTGATGGACACATGGGTTTTTTCTATCTTTGGCAATTGTGAGTAATGGCACTATGAACATTGGTGTGCAGACGTCTGTTCATGTCATTGCTCTCAGTTCTTCCGGGTATCTACCAAGTAGTGGTATTGCCAGGCCACCTGATAGATCTACATCTAACTCCCTTAGGAACTGCTAAACAGACTTCCACAGTGGCTGTTTTGACTCAGTACAAAGTCCTGATTGGGACTGAGCTCCAAAAATATCAGCTTCTTTAAATGCTTTAGAAAGATGAACAGACCAATGTTGCCACACCAAATATGAGACGGCTAAAGTTTCAGTCATCTATTCCTTACTTCTACTGCCATCATGCTAGCCTAAGCCACCTTCATCTCTTACCAACACTAATGAAATCGCCATCAATTTAACTTCAAAATCCCTATTTGCCATTCTATATATTCCTCCTCCTGCGTGCAAAACAAGCTTTTGACAAATGCATATTATTTGTTAATTTTATTCATAAACACGTGATATGCGCTATTTCTTTTAAATATTTGCTTTCTTTTCTCTCCTTTCACTTTTTTAATATTTATTTTTTTTAATTTTAAAGCAGTTGCATTGAAATATATTCACATACCATATGCTCTATTGGAAGTATAATCAATTGCTTTTAGTATAGTCGCAATATTTTGCATTCATCACTACAAATAATTTTATAACAATTTCATTACCCTATGGACTATTTCTTTTATTTAAACTCTAAAGTAATTTCAATATGCCCTGTGGGCCATTCTACAGAGTTGGGGGACATTTCATCTCTAGCATTACTGAGGAGTCCTTCCCTGCCCCAGGATATTAAATAGTCTGAACACTGGGTCCCCTGCTTTCGATTCCCCATATCCTCATTCTCCAAGCTCACATTACCCCTTGAATTCTAGGGCTTCCAATACTCTCTTGCACACTTTTACAGAATACACTTTGCCAGTTAAGGCCCTGACCCTAGAATCTAGCCTTTCTAAGTACTTCCTGCTGCCATTTTCATTCTGAGGTACTACCACCTCCTTGTGGTGCTGCAAGGATATTGTGATGACTTAAGTTATGGGCTGATGGCTGGGCCAAGGGAAGGTCACTAACTTTCAATCTTGGCAGTCATTTTAACCTGTTGAACTTCGAGCCTTCACCACCATCCTCTCAGCTTCTTCAACAGTGAGCTTAGGCTTTTAAGTGTCCAAAGCTAGGAGGAGATTTTACCTTAGAATATGGACACCTGCTGCTTTTAGTCTAAGCCAAATGTTAATGAAGATCTGGCTCTCTTCCTGGAATGAGGTAGAGAAAAATAACAGTCGAGAGAGACACAAACAATTTCACAATAATATATCCTGTCACAAATGCAAATGAGTTTTTTTTTTAATTCCATTCTGAAAATACCTCAAGGACTTCTTGTTGAACTAACACCAAAAAATCTTTCATTGGGTTTAAAAGTTTCATCTACATTTCGGACATATAAACGCAACTAGTAATTTTGGCATTTTTGACCAATGAATCTCAAACCATTATCAGCATGTATAGTAGGAACAGAGAAAAGGAGAGAAAGATATCTATCATTCACTCCTTACAGATCATATGTGAGCCTGTGTGCATTACACACATGCATGGAAAGGGGCTCTTAGAAATCGTATTCCCGACTGAGATTTAGGGTTTGTGCCGCAATCCATTTACTCACATCCAAAGTGGGTTGACTTCCAGGAGTCTTTCCATTCCTGCATCGTTAGTGCACAGTTCACTGTAGGGGCACTAAAAATGCGTGTGAAATGTTTTCAATTGTTACTCCTTTGCTTTATGACCCTGGTAAATATATCTTCTAATTGAACAGTTTGGGGGGAGAAGCTGTAAGTTTCTCCCTGCTGGTGAGCAGAAATATACAGAGAGAATACTGCTAAAAGCTACATAGTAACTCACAGATATACATGGGGAAATGCAGTGAGTGGGGGAGCCCAGGCCTTTTTCCCAAAGAAGCAATCTTCCTGAGTAAAACCCTCTCCTCTGCCAGAAGCAAACTGCTGGCTGCCAAGTTTAAAAATAGAGCCCACTGTGTGGCCACGAATCCCAAGGACTTAGAGTGAGACTTGTGCAGGCCAGGGAAAGAAGCAAGGAAGTGAGTGAGAACTGGACTGTGCCTGTGGTTGGACCAGCTCTAACCCATTCTCATACCAAAAAAAGAGACATCTATTTAAAACAAAAGTTATTTATCTATTTATGATGTTTGCTGCCCTTTTGTCCTTTCACTAGGTATTATTTTTATATTTTGGCTGATATTTGTAGAAAATACAATATTACTATAGCTCTAACTAATTTAACCAAAAAAGTTTCTATTGTAGCATATACTTTTTGCCTGGCTTTCCTATGATTTGTATTAGTTTGTGACTTTTCCCACCACATTACTCTAGTATTTTAATTAACTGTAAATCCTTGTAAGAAATGCTGTCCTTCCTTGCTTTCCAACTATGGATGTCCTGTTACCGAGATGAGAATCAGCTCGGTTCTCACCTACTCATAGAAACCACTGTTGGCCACCCGTGTCTGTAGTGGGATATATTTTCTCTGTATGGAAAGATACGGCTTTTCACTTCTCATACAATGCTTTATGCTTGGTTCATTTTTTTTTTTCAAGTATAGCCTTTTTTAGAGATGAGACCCTCCTTATCTTTTTTTTAACAGCCCACAACCCCCAGGACAGTAATTCCCACATGTAGGTATTCAATACACATGCATTGGTTGTTCGACTTTATTGTTTGTTCATTTTCCTTGGCTGCATTACTGTGGAAGGGCTCTGGATAGGGAATCAGAAAACCTATTTCTAGTCCTGGCACTGATGCATATTTGCTCTGTCACCTTGACTAGGTCACTGAAAAAACTGTACTATGTTCCAACTTCGATAATGATAATTACTATCTTATAGGGATATGCAAGTCATAAATGAATTGTGTATATGAAAGTGCTTTGTAAAGTATCATGCTCCCTCTACTGTTATTATTAATTGCAACAAGAAAATTTGTAAGCAGTCCTGTCTGTTCTTCTATTACGACATATAATCATTTTCTACTCTATGAAAATTCTGGATCTTGATGCATCAGGTGGTATAAAAGATATGCAGGTATCTGGGGAGGGCTAAGAGGATTCTGTGTACCTGGGCACCCAGACCACAGCTGGAGAGAGGGCATGCCCTGCTCCACCCCTCTAATTGGATTTTCACTTTGGGCTCTTGTCTGAGTGGACTGTAAGAAAGCGCTTATTTCTGCTATATGAAATACAATTGATTTTTTTTTTTAAATTGCCAGAAGCAGAATCATTTTATCATGTTGTTTTACTGTGACCTAGATAGACAAGTAACTAAGAAAATGGAGAAATTTTATTATAATCCTTACAAATTCTAACTTCAGCACACTAATATTTACTTCCCCTTAATATTGATTGTCAGCTACAAATTATGAATTTTGCTCTATTTTTTGCATTTATAATTTAAAGCCTGCTTATTTCCTGATTTGAAATGGCTTACAAAACCTAGATATGTATGGCTTATATATGTACACACGCACACACATTATATATTTATTTAGTTCAATATCTATAAATATTAAAACCATGAGTTTACCCAAATGTCTCTAATTCAAATACAACACTGTTTCATTCTATCCTTCCTGTTTGCCATTTTTTCTAATGCTCTTCTCAGACAGGTAGAAACCTGATTCATGTTAACCTCAGTATTTTTCTTTATGTTCTCAGTTCCCAAGTGTGTACATCACTGGCATTTCCTCAGCCCACAGCCCTACCTAGCCACCACCATGCCAAACCGCATTCTTGTTCGGTTCCTTAATGTGCCAAACACCTCCATATATATATATGGAAAGTGCAAGTCAGTCAATATGAAACCTTAAGGTTCTCATGAAAAAATGTCTAGAAAATGTAAGAGCACATTACATAAAAATGAGTAACCTAAATAAAAATTTGAGTATGGACAAGCACAAAAAAAATGGCATGGTTCCTTTTGTCTGGAGCATTTGTTCTCCCTTGTATTTTTCAGGCTATGTTGTACTTATCTATTAAGATACTTTAAATTTTCCCAGGCAGCCTATTTTTTTCTCCAAAATCTAGGAATCATACTTCTTTTGCCCTCCTGTAACACCCAATTGCTTCCTCTAATGGTTGCTTAACCTATCACACCTCATTCTCATTGCTATGATTAAGTTAAATGTGAGGTCTACTTGTAAATTTTAAATAATGTTGTTTTAAATGACAAACACCTGATAATTTAATCCCAACAATAAATAGGGTGCTTGATTTATGTAGCAGGCACTTTTTAAACATGCATGTTAACCTGAACTGGTGAAATATTTTATCTTACCTGGTAAGGGAAAATAAGAAATAGCCCTTGAGATCAAGCCTGAAGAATTATAATAATTGTAATGGGCTGTTGGAAAGGCATGTGCCAAAAGAAATAAATAGTGTAAGGCAGACAAATATAGATTGTATGTGGCAGACTCTAAAAATTAGACTGATATTTTATTGCACAAAACTTTATATGTCCATGTAAAAATATGAATTTATTTGCTGGCAACTAGAAACAAATCATGGAAAGCTATGAAAGAGGTCAGTGATAAAATGAAAGTTGTGGCAGATGTTGGTAATGTCTTAACCCACTGTAAAAGTTTGATATAGTTATGTATTCCAAAAATAGATACTGGATTATGTTTGTAAACTGGTGTTTACCTGAGCATGATTAAATTATGATTAAGGCTTTGATTGGGCCACATCAGTAGGGTGATGATAAAAGGTATGACGCAACAGAGTTGGAGGCATTTTGCTATTGGAGTTTTGATTTGGAGTTTGATGCTGGAGTTTTGAGCTGGAGCCCCAGGAAATAAGCACACAGAGGAAAGAGAAGCAAGGCCCAGAAGAGAGGACATGAACCAGAAGAAGAACACAGGAATAGAGATGGCTCCTTAGACATGGTAGAAACCCTGGGGAGAGAGACAGAAGCATCTGCCTGACAGTGTACAGCTGACCTTGTGAAGGCAAAGCCTAGAGAGCCTCATTGTCTACAGCTGAACTTGTAGAGAAAACAGAGGACCCAGAGAGAGTCAAGACCTGGGAAGAGAGGAACCCAGGAAGTCCTAATCCAGAGAGATGTTGCCAGCCATATTGCTCCAACACATGGAAATAGATTTTGTGAGGGAATTAACTTATGCTTTATGGCCTGGTACCTGTAAGCCCCTACCCCAAATAAATACCCTTTATTAAAGCCAGCAGGCTTCTGGTATTTTGCATCAGCACCTCTTTTTACTGACTAATACACCCACTACCAGTTTTCTTTTTCTTATTTGTTAAGGAAGAGTAGAATAAAGATGCTGTTTAAGGAATGAATGTATTTGGTTTAAAAAAAACAACAACAAAACAAGCCTTCCTTTGTAGTCTGGATGACCAAACAGTAGTTCAATGAGATATTAATATATTTATAAACTTAAATATATTTATAATGAGCAACTTGGGGGACCTTTTTGAAAAGCTATTACTTACCAGATAAAATAAGCTCTCTAGATTCAGATTTCTTATTATGTCAAAAAATTAACTTTCATGTGCTTAAATCACTCTTTTATTATATGATCCCTAACTCAGGCAGTTGTATTCAGGCTCTGTGTTTAGACACACTTGATTAAAATCCCAGTTATACATTTCCTATCTGTGTACTTGTATTAGTCAGCCAAAGGGGTACTGATGCAAAATACCAGAAATTGGTTGGTTTTTATAAAGAGTATTTATTTGGTGTGGGAACTTACAGACACCAGGCCATAAAGGATAAGGTACTTCCCTCACCAAGGTCTATTTGGAGGAAGGTGGTTGCCAAAATCTGTGAGCATTCAGGCTTCCTGGGTTCCCAATTCTTGGGGCTGGCTTTTCTCTGGGTTCAAGTTTCCTTCCTTCCTGAGCCTGGATTCTCCTTCCTTTGTGAGATTACTTCCCAGAGCTCCAGTTTATGTCTTCAACATCAAACTCCAACATCAAAACTTCAACATCAGAAACCCTCAACTCTATTCTTTGCCATGCCTTTTATCTGTGAGTCTCCACCCACCAAGGGGTGGAGATTGGGTGGGCACTCAATGCCCTAATCATATCTCAATCATATCCAGGTACAGATCAGATTATTAGCATAATCCAATATTTCTTTTTGGAATTCATCAATTATATCAAACTGCTTCATTACCCTTGGAAAATTCTAAAATATCTAAAGTTTTGTTCCTCAGTTGTAAAAAACAACAACAAAATTTATCTCACAGTTAGGAAAAAATAGATAATGCATGTAAACAGGCAAGCCTGGCACAATAACTGCAGAAAATGACAAGTATTGGGATGATAATGATGATGATGAGACCAATGGTAACTACTCTGACTGGGAAGACTGATGTGTTAATGCTACAGAGAATGGAAGAGGCAGTGACAAATGTCTAGAGGCAAGATAACCTAATAAAATGAAAGAAAAGGTAAAAGGATCTGAATAAAGTTTAGGGGCAGTGGGAAGGGAATGAATGGCATGACTGAAGGGAAGATTTTGAAAGAAGAATCGTTATTACAAAGATATATTTGTGAGAGCTGGAGGTGGACCAAAGAATGAGACAGGACTTAATTGCAGTTCACTACAACTTCAGGTCTGACTACTAGGTATGAGTAGGTAGGGCAGTGCCTGATGTAAAAGGTGGAGATTTCTGCAATTCTTATATAACAAAGAGCTGCAAATTTTAGGCATAAACAGCCTGTTTTCCTGATAGCTTGAAACTGCAGAGTGTAATTTCCACAGATTACTTACCTTTACATCATCTGTTTTGAAGAACTGAGAACTGTGATCTGATCTCTGCCTTACCCCCACCTCACACTCCTACTTCTCTTTCCCCCATCCCAGGACCAGTCCAAGGCCTGTGACCTATAAAGGCTCTGTTAGCCTCAGGAAGGTGGAGTGGGCAATCACACTACAATTGAAGCTTCTGCTCTCAGCGAACACAGCTTTCTTTTTTCTCACCTGGTTTCTTAGTGGTCTTAGATTTGCAACCCTAGAGAAAATTATGGATATAGGAGAGTTTGTAGGAAAATTCTACATTGAGCATTTTGCTGTTTATTGTTTATTGTTTTATCAGTGTGTGCAGATCTTGAGACACAAGCAAAGAAAAGGGCAACTGTGTCTTACCTGAAAAACTTCCCAGTCGAGATGCAGTCATGTCACCACCATCATAGATCTTGAGAGCCCCAATTCTGTTCCATGGCAAAGCTGGTCACCTCAATCTAAACAACAATATTAAGCTAATTTTGACTTTCAGTTGAAGGTAATTAATCTAACCATATGGGATGTCTCATGAAATTAAAAGCACAAATATAAGAAAAAGGACAAACTCAAACAAAATTATCCAAGTAAAGGGCATCCAAAAACGTTCACAAATGGCAGTGTTGATATTCTTTTTACCCAACATGTTTATTATTTTCATTCCAAATAGAGAGACATGATTTGAAACACTATGCAGAAATAGTATGGATATTATAGTCTATATATTTAAAACAGCCAATACAAAAAGAAATGGAAGGAGAAAAAAAAAAAGAAAGAAGCCCCTGGATGCTGACTTAGCTCTGTTTATTAGACTCTGGGCTTCTGGACTTACCTGAATCCCTGGTCCTTCTGTAACTGTGATTTTCTGTATACAGTTTCAGTTGTTACCATATGGTTCAGGATAACCAGGGGATAGGATTGTACCTCTCCACTAAGTGAAATTGACACTACAGGGGACTGAAAGTCAAAGCCATATTTAATAAAAATAAAATACAATGAAGCACAATATTAATTTGTGTCTGGTTTATTTTGGAGTGTGATCAGACTTTAAGAGAAATTTTACATGTTCTAGAAACTTTAATTGACATTTTTTTGCCAAGGTAACATTTAGCCTGTTCTTTTTAAAATTGGCAATACTATTGATTATTTACTATGATGCAAATAAATTATACATCCTGAGTCTAGAAATAAATTTTTTCAGGTTATCAAAGAAGGCAGTATACACAGCAATGCCATCTCTGAAACGAATTCTTTTTAGAATAATTTATCTACTACAATTTAAGAAATTTTGTAGAGCATTATCTTCTATATGTAGGCATGCAACTCCAAATAATATTCATGGGATTTTTATGAGCAAATCCAGAGAAGAGGAGTGGAAAATGTACAAATGAATCTGAGCGTTAATCATGACTGCATTAGAGGATCTTATTCAAAATGAAGCAAATAAACTATAATTTAAAATGCCATTGTTATTCAGTCTGCATTAACCTATCGCTTTTCAAACATTCATCAGCATAAATGTATTAAAGGAACATTACACAAGTAATATAGCAAATCAACATTATAATGATTTTCCACAAAATCTAATTATGTTGAAAATTCATGGCTTTAGCATTGATGGCATTCTTAATAAATATTGAGAAGGAAAACATGTTTCATGCTTGTTAATCTGATGAGCTATTTTTTGAAACAATATTTTAAAGGTTGGCTGCTATCAGTTTTTTCTGATAAAATATTCTTTCAATAGGTCACAAACATTATCAATTCCATTTGTGTGGCCCTGTAAACAAGATATAGTCATTGAAAGCAGCTCTGTGAAACTGTTCCTCAGGTCTGATTTACATATTTATGCAAGTTCTCACACTTTCCCAGACATGGTTACCTACACAGCTTGGTATTGTGTCATTCCACTGAGTTAAAGCCTTTGGCACAGACTGACAGTGGACAGCCATGGAGCCTTGTAGCAGGTTTCCTGGGTTGTATTCAGATTGAATGATCGAACCAGTGGAAAATTCAGAACCGATACTACTTCCGTATCTGGGCCCTGGGACAGAGCTGCACAGGGAATCACTGCTGCAAGGAATAGCTAAAGGCAAAGCATGTACAACAATGTATCTTCCTGAAGAAGCCAAATATTTTCTAGAAAAGAGATTTAAAATGAGTTCAGTGAGTTTGTGTTGATATAAAATTAACAGCTTCTTTAAAATCCCTGTAAGGAATGATTTTTGGAGCACTTTCACATTTATATTTTATCCTCATATCAATTTCAATGACCACCTGAAGAGTCTCATTTTTAAACAAAGAAACCAGGGCATAAGTAGAATCTCCGCCTTTAGAAGACTGATTGATAAACAGTTACAGTTAATTGAGCGCCAGTATTATCCTGCTAGTGATAACGAGAGGTGAGAACTTTATACTCAAAGACCACACAGACTAGTGAGAAAATCCAATCAATGAATGCATTTGTGATAAAAAAATAAATGTTCTATGGGAAAACAGAGAATTAACCCATTCTGCATGGAAAAACTTGGAAAAGAATATCAGGGAGAGCTAGTTTGGATCCCACTACTGGGGTATAAAAAAAAGCCTACCATCTCCTTCCCTGGGTCTACTCATTGGACCAGCAATTGTCCACGGAAGAGCATGGGGGCTGAGAGCGTGGTTGTGTGGGGCTGGAATGGAGGGAAGACAGGATATTTCCACAGCTGACCATTCTAACATTAGTGAGATTGTGTGTATTTAAAAACGCATGTTTAACAGTACGGTTGTATGTCTTCCAAGTGGGAAAAAAAAGCAAGTAGGGAAGTTTAATAAAATATTCCAGCTGGTGAGGACACCATTCTGCCTAAAGGTTGACAGAAAAAAGGAGGTTCTGACATCTGTCAGCTGGTAGCTGCCTGGCACCAAGAACTAGGCTGTGATGCTCTCCTGTTGAAAGTAAAGTCTCACAGAACATCCATATCAGATGGCATCAATCTGAGACCACTTTGTATTCCCATCTGATCACAAAAAATATCAAGAATACTATGTAGGTGGCAGACTTGGCCCAGTGGTTAGGGCATCCGTCAACCACATGGGAGGTCCACAGTTCAAACCCGGGCCTCCTTGACCTGTGTGGAGCTGGCCCATGCGCAGTGCTGATGTGCGCAAGGAGTGCCATGCCATGCAGGGGTGTCCCCCATGTAGGGGAGCCCCATGCGCAAGGAGTGTACCCCATAAGGAGAGCCACCCAGCGCGAAAGAAAGTGCAGCCT
This sequence comes from Dasypus novemcinctus, assembly GCF_030445035.2. NCBI lineage: Eukaryota > Metazoa > Chordata > Mammalia > Cingulata > Dasypodidae > Dasypus > Dasypus novemcinctus. Next base: position 49,503,859 of record NC_080695.1, on the reverse strand, counting down.
GCCCAGGAATGGTGCCACACACACGGAGAGCTACACAACAAGATGACGCAACAGATTCCGGTGCCACTGACAACAACAGAAGCGGACAAAGATGACACAGCAAATAGACACAGAAAACAGACAACCAGGGTGGGAGGGGCGAGGGGAGAGAAATAAATAAATCTTTAAAAATAAATGAATAAAATAAAATAAAAAGAATACTATGCAAAGCACAAGAAAGACCAAAAATCCCCATTTGCTTGTTAACCTGAGTCATAGTTGGTTCATTACTAATTTAGAGCTTTAGCCTCATTCCATTCCTTCCATCTCCTAGATAAAATCTAAGATGTTCAATAATACAATTACCCCCTGACCACACCAATCCAGAGGAAACCAAACTGCCTTGAATCCTTCCCAAAATCAGTTAACAGAAGCCCAAATCCTATAACAAGCCTCTTCTGACACTCTCTAACTAAGATATTCCCAGGTCCCCATGGTGTGTGGTCTTTCTTTTGTAGTGAGCACTAAACCCAAATTTGTTTGATTATGAACTTGGGACGTTTGCCATGACAGGTCATTCTCAATGCAATACAGAGAGTGAGATATCTACTTTGGGACTACATCAGAACTTATCAGCTATAAGAAAATTTTATGTCTATGACAAGGGGCAGAGCTAAAGTTTGAGAAATACTTCCATTGGCAAACAGGTCTGAAAAGAGATCCCCAAATTTTGCACTCTAATCTGCATATTTTGGTTTTGTTGTCTAAAGTTAAACATCAATATGTCTTTATCTTTAAAATAATACTATCTCTAGGATACCATTACGCTGTCCTTGTGTTTCTTTCTTCAAAAATACAGCCATGTATTTTTGTGTTCATGTCCTCATTTTCTTTAAAAAGAATGTTTCTGTTTTCAAACTACTTTTCCTAACCCACTGGCATCATTTTTGAATTGAAACTGAACAATAACCAGCACCATTCGTATTACTGTTGCTAAGGCAATTCCATAAGAATAGAAATCAAAAGAGTATTTTGATTAAACTTTGTTTCAATTGAGTATGCAAATATTTTATCAAAGGGCAAAAGTTAATAAATTTATATACCATCTTATAGCTATAGTTGAAATAATGATGTATCAGAATTTGTCTTTTCTATAACTAAAGCTAGAATATAAAATAATTATAATATTCCACTGCAGTGAAACATTGTTTAAAACTATATTTTCCATGTTTTTATTTATGAGTATTTTGTTACAGTTGAATAGTTCTATGAGAGAAAGAAAATTATTTCCCATAGAGACTTCCACAGTCAATTCTCAAGATTTTCTACAAAAAACAAAACAAAACAAACAAACAGAAATATCTCTAATGGTCACTTCTCTACTTAGGCTAAACTACTTGGAAAGTACCGGCTATTTGAGTTTCAAACTTGTCTAAGTGGCTTCCAACATAGAGTTATACATTTGTACACTCCCAGGATATTATTGTCATGCTAGCTGCCTGAAAACAAGGAGTAATAGGGTATCTAGGGTGATTTGGACACATGTCACTATTAAAACTGTCCTTGTGAATTTCATACTTGCCTATTTCAAGGAAAATAACAATAAATACTCTTTCATTCCCGATATCCTTTGGGTCAAAATCTCCAACATCTGGTGCCCAACATGGGGCCCGAAGAAGTTAGCAAGTCTTCCAAATCAGTATTGGGAACCGCAGAAAAGACTTCGTTGAGGGTCGTGTGATGTCCAAAGCAGAGTGACTCGAGTCTTCTTTTAAGATCAACCTCTTGTTTGCCATGTTGGGACTTCATCCAGCTTCATACTGGATGCCAGATCCATCTTCCTCCAGTCGAGATAGAGTAGCAAGGGCATTCTGCACCTTGGTAGTCAGGGTCTGCAAGCCCCTAACCAGTAAGAAGTAGTTACAGAAGAAAGATCATCTTCCTTCAGCACCCCTTTAAGATTAAAAGTGTAGATATTTCTGAGGGGGAAATGAAGCAGGCTAATAAGATAGGGATTTAATAGATGGATCTGGAACCTGGCAGAGTCCACGTGGACATGTGGAACTCCCAAGATGACTGCTGGAAGAACCCCACCTCCAGGATTCTGCTACCTAGAACAAAGACTTCTTCATGGGAACAAGAAAAGCTCGGATGTTCTCTAGGAACTTTATCATTAGGTCCTCACTAAGGATTGAAGGGTGGGATAATGTAAGAAAGAAATCTTATTCTGGAAGAAAATAAGGCTCACCTGATTGTGGAGAAGAAAAAAAAAATATTCTCAATGTTGCAAGAGGGGGTGCACAAACAGAAATCATGGCTGGCTCCCGGAACAAAGAAGAATGATACAATTTATACCCCTATGCCTAGCAACAAGCCCTTCCTCTGTTTCTCCATAGATTGGATACTTCAGAGTTTACAACCTATCCAAGAAGATCTAACTTTCCCATGCAGAAGTTTGTGATTAACCACTTCCCCCATCACATTCCAACCATTTCAGTTTTTACCTGCTCCCCTTTGCCAAATAAGGAATGGAATTTAGTGCTGAATTGGTATTGACTAGCTCTTTCTTGGACATCTTTTTTATTGCCTACAGGACTAGCTTCAGCTGGTTTCCTTTGTCCCTGTTTAACCCAAGAGTGGGAGACTGAGGCAGTAGGCTGCCAGATTACATTAATTAATATTTTCTTCCATTATGTTAAAACTGAATCTTCATTTCTTACAGATAATCAGTTCAAACAGCAAACAGCAGGAACACCCTCCCCTTCCATTGGCAGAGGGGTAGAATAATTAACAGTTTAAAAGCCAGGCACAAACCAGAGCCCAGGCTCTCTTGCCCTGCTCTTTTGTCTGTATCTGTCCTGCCCTCTGTGTACCACTGTTGACATTTTCCCTTTGCCTTGTGGCCACACAAGTAATCCTGGGGACTTATAATCAATAATGGGGAATTGTAGCTTATAAATTAGCTCTTTTCATCCCTTTTCACCCCCTTCCTCCCTACCTGGGACCCCTGCTCTGCTATCTTCTGTTATTTTCTCTCATTTCTCTTCTCTCCCTACCTGAATAAATTACCAGTCTAACTAAAACAAAACAAAACAAAACAAAAAAAAACCCAATAAATAAATAACACCTGAATTTGCATGAAATAATAGGTTTTTTTAAGAGGAAAAGTAAAAACCAATTTTAAGTTTCTGAGACACAAGAGGAAGACTGTAGCTTTGAGACATCAACACTGGAGGTAACTTCTCAGAAAAAAAATTAAACAATGTTCAGTAACATTTTCCTCTCAGTCAATCCTCTATTTTTGCCCTTAACCTGGACAGCATCAATTTCAGGCAGCATCAGAGGGAAATTCTACTTCCTGTAGTAATTATTCTCTATCTTTTCATAAATGTTTCACACCACTGAGAAGCAAATTGAAATCAACTCAGTGGAAAAGTGAAGAGGGAATAAGGTCAGCCCAGAATAGAGGGTGATAAAATGATTGACTTTTCAGGCCAAATTATCACATTGGTCAGAGAAGGAAGGTGTTCTCTGGGACTTTTCTAGTGCTGCAGGAAGGCAGTCTGTGGATGTGTGCACGTCTCTCAGGAGAGGAGACAAGAGAAGTAATGTGGTAGATTTATTAACCGCCTTACACTGCCACAAATATTCTGAACAACAGCTGTGGATACACAATTCTAATACAGCACTTCCTGTAGAGTAGATGTAGTGAAAAGAAGAAGAAAATACATCTGAATACAGGTAAGAATAATTGCAATACCTAAGTGAGGTGGTCTTCCCTGCTTCATTTAATGATGAAGGATATTTTGTGTTTCTTAAACTCGTTCTCCACGGGAGGTTGTAAAATCTGATTCAATAAGACATTACTAGTCAACAGAATCAAACATCCATCACTGAGTTATGAGCAAAATTTCATGTCCAGTCTTCTTTGTAAAGTAGCATGCATTTTGAAAGCTCTTAACAGAAAAAGTGAATTTCTTTAAAGTAGAAATGAAGCAACTAAACCTCATGATATATGCCATCTAAAAGCTGATGAAGTCTTGGTGAAATAGCAACAAAAACATGTATTTGCAGTCCCAGGAAAGACTTAAAGCAGGGGAAATCTTAGGGTAAATTCTTATTGTCCATACTTAGAAAAAACATTTCCATGTTTCTAATTCTGCTTCTTTTAAAGGATTCCTTTCCATTGCCTTTATTAACATTAATGCCAAGGAGAGTGAGTCTTAACAATAGAAAATTCCTGAAATAGGAATATCATGAATGAGTTAGTCTGGGAAAATATCCTTGGGAAGGCTCAGAAGCAACATGCTGTTTCAGGTGAGGATGGAGAGAATTGAGAAGAGTTGGTCGCCCAGCAAGCATGCCTTAGAAAGACAGAGACAAAGCCAATTGACATTTCTAAGCTGTGAACTGTGGGAAAACATGATATGAAACAATGGCTTCCTTTAGGCCTTGAAATGGTCAGTAAAATCTTCAAGGTTTATTAATTTTAGTGTGAATGAATTATTTTGAGAAAACTCAAAGTATTGGCTTCTACATCAAAACAAATATCTAAAACAGACTGTGTGTGGAAACAGACAGGCATAAATATAAGGCAAAATAATAGGATTTTGATGAGACATTGTCAGCCACCAAGTTTAACCTAGACACATTCAAACAGTTGCCATAGTTGGGGTGAGGGAAGGAGAATATTGGTGATTTTTAACTATCCTTCCATAACTTACCATGTGCTTTGAGTAAGCAGGAAAGGAAACCATCTCAGATGAACTCTGTTGCCACATATATCACCACGCCAGGTTGATTCTCAGTTTAAAAGACATGTATTTATGGCAGAAAAGAAAAATTGCTACAAATGCAATGTACTTGCTTTCTAGAATAGAGTCAAAAGTCCATTTCAGTACCGGAAGAAACATTGACTATGGTGGACTTACCAAGAAATGGTAACTGGGTCTCCTATATGCCGATTTTCTAAGGCATTTATATAAGCAATTTAGAATCTGTGCGATTTCTTACTTTCTCATTGATCTTAGAATACATTGACTAGATGCAATTCCACTACTTGTTTTCTTTGGAATGGCAAAGATAATTAAAACTCTACAACAGTATCTAGTGATTTCAGGTTCTTCAAGTATTGGGCAGACAATGAAAGGGCTAGAGGGCTTACAAAGTGGAGTGAGTTTTCCTCAGGAGCTGCATAACAGGGCCAAGGAAAACTTCCTACTTGATGTCTAAAGGGAAATCTAAAAAGCTGTTTGAAAATGTTGACAATATAATAGCAAGAATTGTGAGATAAAAGTGCCTAGATAGAACTTTTTAGGAGTATTGCTTCAATAACTTGTTGAGTTTCCTTTTACTGTTTTTTTTTAAATTTGAAATAAAGTTTGAATTAAAAAATGTATTCCTCCATTCTGTCTTCAGGGATGTTTATGTATGAAAACTGTTATACTGATTCAGAACTAGAATGACAGAATAACTCACATTTCATAAGGAAGAAAATTAGACTTTTTTCAGCAAAGAATCAAACCATAGCTTTGTTTTTATGTACTATTTGCCTTTCACCAAGCTGAGGCCCAAGGCTGCTGATTCAGAACTGGATGAAGTTGGGCTAGCGTGATTGAGACCTGAGTCGCAAGTTACAGAAGGTGCCAAGTTGTCACTGAACTATATTGGTAACATAAGGCCATTTCCCCAGTCTCCACACCACTCTTTCCATAATAAGGGCATGTGACTCCTGTAGGCTTCGTCCCCTTCAGAGTGGAAAGTATCCCATGTGTAGTCTTTACCCAGCGTCCAGAAAATGAACAAACAAGACTCCCCACTGGTGGAAAGCATTCTATTAGGAAGTCATCCCATGTTAACTCACTTTTTACTACTTAGTAAAAAAGGGGGAGAAAGAAACAGCAAAGTATGAGCTATTAAAGTACTACATTAGAAAGCCTCTATACTTCCCATTTCTTCAAAAGTTCCCAGACAGGGTAATATCATGAATGGTTCCCCAGGTGTAGAACCAGATGTCATAGAGAAGTAGGGGACAGAGGGCTTGAGAATCTGACCTTTCTAGACCTGGAGTCATGTATAAATTTTTTCACGTGCAACACTTATTTTTCACAGAAGACACTAACAGCTCATCATGCTGGAACTAACTGTTAACAAGAGTTAGACATCCCACAACAACAGAATTCATAAGCCCCTGTGCAATTTTAAGCATGGATAATGTGAAAAAATCCGGCTGTAAGCAGTATATGAAAGCACTGTTCAGAAAAATTTTCATGAAAGAATTCAAAGAATTTCAAGTCTTCACTATAACTACTACCTGTCAGGAAGCAATGTTCAATTTAACTTTTCATTTGTATTGAAAAATCTTCCCAGTTGCTGTTGAGAGATTTATAAATTGCATTCACGGGAAACGGACTTGGCCCAGTGGTTAGGGCGTCCGTCTACCACATGGGAGGTCCGCGGTTCAAACCCCGGGCCTCCTTGACACGTGTGGAGCTGGCCCATGTGCAGTGCTGATGCGCGCAAGGAGTGCCATGCCACCCAGGGGTGTCCCCCGCATAGGAGAGCCCCAGGCACAAGGAGTGCGCACCGTAAGGAGAGCCGCCCAGTGCAAAAGAAAGTGCAGCCTACCCAGGAATGGTGCCACACACACAGAGAGCTGACACAACAAGATGACGCAACAAAAAGAAACAGATTCCTGTGCTGCTGACAGCAACAGAAGCGGACAAAGAAGAAGACAGAGCAAATAGACACAGAGAACAGACAACCGGGGTAGGGGGGAAGGGGAGAGAAATAAATAAATAAATAAATCTTAAAAATAAAATAAAATAAAATAAATTGCATTCACAATTTTAGTTGTTTAGCTCCAAAGGATTTGGCTTAGATAAAAGACATCAATTTTTGTATAACCTCAGTGGTAGAAACAAGTCAAGAAACAGAGTGACACTGGACTGTTATCTGATTTCGGGAATGTTGGAGTCATTATACTTTCTAAAATACAAGTAAAATATATTATTTTAATGTGATCTCTTTTTCCTTTCTACTTTTCTTTATTATATACATGGTAGTGACAATATATTGCCTTAAAAGAGGAAACATAATTTTTTAAAGTATGCCTTTTGAAGATAACATTTGAGGATAGAATAGACTTTGGGTCATTTGTATTAGATATTTTATCTGATTACCAGATGCTTTTCCAATCTCTACCTGAAATCGAAAGAAGCACCTTTTGAAGGAGAAATGCCTTTAACAATACCAATGTACTTAAACTAAGTGATCCGATCTTTTTTTCTTTTTATGTGTCACATAGCCTTACTTTGATCTGTGAGTCTGCTCTTGGCAAAGAACTATAGATTTCATCTGAAAAAAATTAGGAACCCTAAGAGGTGGATCTGTTAAACTGTCCTCTCTCCAAAGACAGTCCACTTTTTAATACTGGTGTGATTATTTACATTTTAACCAAAAGTGCCATTTAGAATAATGAAACTGATTTTAATTCAGTATCATCATGAGTCACTATTTAATTTGGATTAAAGACATTTTTCACCTTACTCACATGTTCAAACATTTCTCACTCTCTTCATTATTCTTTAAGTCATCTCATTGCCAAACACTGAAGAGTTTTAATAATGATATATTTTGAATGGATTTTGCAAGTGAGATTATCAGGAATTATTTATAAATGATATGAATGATTATATTCTCCACAATTTTATGAAGAAACATAATGCTTTCAAGAATGTTCCCTGGAGAAGGTTTACTAAATAGAAAATAGCCTCTGCTTTCGACAAAAATATATTCAAACACATCCAGTAACATCTCTAGCTTCAAATTAGAGGCCTACTTAAATTAAGTATTATTTCTTATTTTTTAACACAGTGTTTACCTCAGAAGATGGCAATGTCTTTCAAATCTCAACCTGTGTACCCATTACAAGTCATATTCAAAACCATACTCTGGGCTTCTGAAAATTTATGAAGAGTTTCTACGGTACTTTTTTTTAGTTTGTCTAACAAATATACAAGATAAAGTCAAAATAAACTTCCTTGCTTTCCAGAAAATGATCTTTGAGCAATCTCAAACATTTTGAATAAACTCCAAATCCAACAATAAGTATAAAGGTGTGTAGAAGTGCCAAAGGCTAATAGATCACAAACAGAGTAAATGGGTATTTAGTTAGGGTGATAGAAGTATGTTACTTGTTTTTGTTAAATTGCCTTGATGAAATTTTAATTGTATTTTCACTAAAATGATTATAAGGGAGTAGGTGTGGCTCAAGGGGTTGAGTGCTCACCTCACACGGAGGAGGTTCCAGGTTCAGCTTCTGATGCCTCCTAAAAACAAAAGAACAAAACAACAAGTAAAGGAAAAACCAACTCAGGGGAGCCAATGTGGCTCAGTGGCTGAGTGCTGGCTGCCAAATGCAAGGTCCCAGGTCCAATCTCTGGCCTTGATACCAAAAAAAAAAAAAAAAACTGCTGAAACCTAAAACAGCCACAAACTATATTATGAACGTTATTTAATTAGATCAAATAATATAATTGGAATCATTTTGAAAATGTGAAATACTGCACAAAGGTAATTTGATCAATACCTGTTTCCTTATAGTGCCAGGTAAATGGGATATTATTGTCTTTGTAATAGAAATATAATATTTAAATGTCGGAGAACTATTCAATATTTTATTAAATAATTTTTATTACAAATATATAAACACCTTAAATTCCCTAAATACCATAAAAATGCAACGCAGATGATTCTAGTACTTTACCTGGAAGTAGTGGTGTGTGCTATATTATGAAAAGGCCAAAGTAAAATGCAGAAACAAAATGGAATCCCCTGGCTTATTCATCATTTTCTGCACTGAATCTGATCAGAATTTGATTTGACGTAGCCAAAGACAATGTTTCTCCTGGAAATAAAAACAGAGATGATACATGGAATCCAGAAAACATGCAGAACTTTGGTATCAGCCAATATTTTGAAACATAATTGTCAATTTGCAATTTAAAAATTAATATTTGAACTTTTAAAAAGTTCTCTTTGGGGTTTAGGACCCAAAAGGATAATTTCCATAAAGTTTTTAAAACTCTGTTCTTGCTTATAACTTCTATGAAAATACTATTTTTTTTTTTTTTTTAAAGATTTATTTATTTATTTAATTTCCCCCCCTCCCCTGGTTGTCTGTTCTTGGTGTCTATTTGCTGCGTCTTGTTTCTTTGTCCGCTTCTGTTGTCGTCAGCGGCAGGGGAAGTGTGGGCGGCGCCATTCCTGGGCAGGCTGCTCTTTCTTTTCACGCTGGGCGGCTCTCCTCACGGGCGCATTCCTTGCGGTGGGGCTCCCCTACGCGGGGGACACCCTTGCGTGGCACGGCACTCCTTGCGCGCATCAGCACTGCGCATGGCCAGCTCCACACGGGTCAAGGAGGCCCGGGGTTTGAACCGCGGACCTCCCATATGGTAGACGGACGCCCTAACCACTGGGCCAAAGTCCGTTTCCCTAAAATACTATTTTAATCATTATCTCATTTAACCTTTCTTTTGAAGAAAACACTGGTAATGGCCTACTGACCGATAATACAGGATATTTAAGTATTCAATGAATTATTTATTCAGAATCACCTTAATTTAATAAATCCTTGCTAGAATTTTGCTTAAAATCAAGAAAATTTCTCTCATGTCAAAACCGATTAAAATTTTTAAAGGATTCAGAAAAAAAGTTTCTGAAATATTTTTGTCTCTGCAAAAAGTTGCCCGGTGGCAGGTGCTGCTCATACTTACATCTAAATTCCAGCCCAAAGTCTTTCTCTGAGACCTCCTTAGGACGGGTGGAAGAGGATGGGGAGATCTTGAGGACATTTTCTCCTCTGTGCCTCAGTGTTCAGTAACTTTTCCTCACCCAGCCTGCTCACCCAGCCCCCAGCTCTGCGCCACTGCGGGAGCCTTTCCTGCGGCTCACGGGGAATCCTCACACCTGAGCTGGTCCACCCGGTTCCCGCCAGGTGGCGCTGGTTTCACGGGGAAAATGGAACGGGAGCTGACGCTTTCTCCCAGGGCTAACCTCTTGCTCACACAATCACAGCTTCCTTTTTCACTCCCACTTTGACTTTGCTTGTTTTAATCGACCACCTTCAACAACTGGGGCGCAGCTCAGCTCTCTCAGCTCAGCTCAGCTCCTGCCATGTAAGTATTTAGAAGTTTGGAATGACTTATTCTCAAATGTTCCCTATTTATCTCCAAAAGATTAAGGCAAGAGATTAAAATAAAAGAGAGGACATTTTATCATCCCCCTTTCCTTTTCTTGCATTTGCCTGATTTTATTGAGGTGAGTATGATATTTTCCACGATTTTAGTAGGCAAAATGATCGAGGCAAGTGCTTTATATATAGTGTAAAATACTTTTGAAATCCTATGATCTAAAATAAGATTGTACTAAACAAGCATATCCAAAGAAGATTTTCTCATTCATTAAAAAAAAAGAAGAAACAGAAAAGTTTTTCTATAACCACCCAAGATTGCTAGCCCTCATCCCAAGGAAATGCAAATTAAAATCACAATGGGATGTCACTTTACACTATTACAATGAATAAAATCATTTTTTTTTTTTAAAGCAGAAAACAGCCAAGTATAGGCAAGGATATGGAGATACTTTCATTGTTGGTGGAAGTAAAATGGTGCAGCACTGTGGAAAATGGTTTTGAGTTCCTAAGAGAGTTAAATTTTGAATTACCACATGACCTGGCAATTTCATTTTGAGATGTATACCCACAACAATTGAACGGAAGGACTACAACAGAAATCTGTAACCAATGTCCATAGCAGCATTATTCACAATAGACAAAAGGTGAAAACAACCTAAGCGTCCATCAACAGATGAATAGATAAACAAAATGTGGTGTAGGTATAATGGAACATTAATGCACTGTTAAAAAGGAATGGAGTTCTTATACACGTTACGTGTGGACAAACCTTAAAGGTATCATCTTGAACGAAATAAGCCAGACATAAAGGGACAAATACTGTGTGAGCCACTTATATGAAATAACCAGAATATGCAAATTCATGGAGACAGAAAGTGGATTACAGGGTGTGCGGAGCAGGGATGAGGGTAGGGAATGCTTAATGGGTACAGAGCTTCTGTTGGGGGTGGTGAAAAATTTTTGGTAATGGATTTTGGTGATGGTAGCACAAACATTGTGGATGTCATTAAAACCCCTGAACTGTGTAGTTGAGACCAGTTCAAATGAGAAATTTTATGCTGTATATAAGTTGCCACAATAAAAATATTTAAAAGATGTTTTATTTATTTCATCAGCAATCTTTATTGACCCCACCACTTCAATGTTTTAATCATAAAATCATGTGATTCCTAAAAAATAAAAAAAACAAAATATTTTGAATATGTATAAAAATTAAAACTGAAAGAAAATGTTTCTCTCTTACACCTTCATAGGAAAATAATTGAATATATATTTTCAGAAATCAGAATGTATTTGTGAAGGTCGGAATGGACTCTTTGGAGAAAGTATTTTTAAGTACCCCTCTTTCCTCCCATATCTTGGCAGACAGCAATCAAATCAATTTTTCCAATCAAATAAAAATTTCCCAGCAAAACTCTCGGGCATTCTTATTCCCCACCTTTCCTTGTTCTCTTCACCCATCGTCACCTCCTGTTACTTCTACCTCCCATTTGCATTTCAAATCCATCTGTTTTCCCCTGTCTGGTCATAGCTATATAATCTTTGATCTGGACTACTGCACTGGCTGCCTGACAAAGGTTTTTCTCTTGGCAATCTCCATACTGTTCTCTACTCAATTACCCAAGTGATCTGTTTAAAATAGATACCAGATTATGTCTTACTTCCCTGACTAAAACCCTTTAAAGCTTTTCACTTGCCCTGAGAATAAAATCCTGACTACAAAGTCCTTCAACATATAGTTATACCTAATTTTCAAGCTCATTTCATGGCTCTTTTCTAACTGCTCGTACCACTCCACTTATTCTCAACTTCTGGTTTGTTTCATGATTGTGCCAGGTAGGCTCATTCCCACCCACAGTCTCTAAGCTGGCAGTTCCCTTTGAATAGGATGCTTTTCCTCTAGGTCTTTGTGTGACTCACCAGGGCATATTTTTTTCACCCTTCTTTGAAAGAATACTTCAAGTTCTAAAGTAGAGTCAGCACAGTTATCTACATCTCAGAACTGTTTATTTACTGCAAAGTGTTTATCACAATCTGTTACCATCATGGTTACTTAGGTGTTTTCTTGTTTATTTTGCTCCATCACTCAAATGTAAATTCCACCTAATCAGAGACCAGAACTGTTTTGCTCTTCTCACTACACTATCTAGAATACTCACAGTCTAGAGGACAGATCATGGCTATATAAGAGGTGTCCAAATAATTGGTGATGAAGCAAGGATACCCAAAATTCATTTTTTTTTTTGATGATGGGTAGGAGATGAAATAAAAAGTACATGTGCACACTGCTGTGAAAGCCACTCCACATGGTAAACAACAAACATAAAATGCTCTCCCATGAGTCACAAGAGGAAACTCAATAAATGACAACTATAAATTTGAAATCAAACTCCTTTTCATGTGGGAAACTCTCAAAGTAAGAAGCAGCAGAATTTATTTAATGATTGACAATTCTCTCAAGTAATGACAGAGCAGCCAGTTAGTATGTTTAAAGTTTTCAATGCCTTTTAAATAAGTGCAGACAGAACAGGTGACTGTCCACAAGATTTGACTTTATGATAAGATCATAGTTCTATAAAATCTACCCTTCCCCTACCTTTCTCAGATCTATTAATTATTGAAATTCTAAAGACTATCAGATTTGTTAAGAACAAGGAGAAGCTTTGTGATAATCCCTTTATTTTAGAAGAAAGTAAAATGAAAAACTATGAAGTAATTTATATAGCATCCTTCACTTAAATTTAATACCAGTTAAAATGTCCAAATATCCCAGGATATTAGTCTTATATTAGAGTCAACACCATATATACCTGGGTTCTCCTGTCAGAAAAGTTAACATTGACTGCCTAAAATTATCTTGTAAGAGAAAATTCACATTCCTATAAAGATCTCTTTGGTGTGAGATAGAAGACAATATTTTACAGGTTCCCATTGTCCTTAGTATGTTTCAAACAAGTAGGGAATGAGGGAGACATGAATTGATCGAAGGCAGTTGGAATAGGAAGCAGGAATACATTCTTTGCTCATCAAATCACAGTTAAAAGAGCATCTTAACAAAATTTTTAAAATTAAAAACGCTTAGAGAAAACATTCTCAATCATTGAATAATCAGTGCAGAACTATATATAAAAAGTAGTTTTAACATGAGGTGATTAGGAAGATAAGTTACTTATACCATCGAGAGAACACTCATTTATAGAGCATCCAATTTGTGCAACATTCTGAGCTGTCATTTCTGGGTATCACGGAAGGAAATTTGCTGTAAGCATATTCAGAAGTACATTGAAGCTCAGTCTTGTCCAACCTCTCATTACCTATCAATTTATTCCCACTCATCATTCAAATTGAGAAATTTCACTAATATTGTTAATGTAATAGTAAAGTGCATTGAAATATATTAATATTCTACATGTATTTATAAGGATTATTGTAATCATATAAGGCTAACCTAGGTGGTCAATATTCAGTTAAAATAATATACTATTAAGATATTTAGTACTTTTCATTTTAAAACAGTTAAGTCATTTTCCAGATATTTAATCCTCCTTTGGATGCTTTCACACGCCTGTTTTGAGACTAGCACACAAAGGAAATTGCAAGTAGTCCATTTTAGCTAAGAACTGTGGGCGGCCCGTGTGTTTGGGTCTGGGTGTGTGCTGGTGAGTATGAGCACGGGCAGGCAGCGGTGCCATTTCATGGAGCTGGTCCACGTTGTCGCAGGGGTGGATCCTGAGCTGCCGAAACCGCTGTCCTGCTCTCCTGCGCGGGCTGCTTTGATCCCGTTGTTCTTTTTAGGTCCGCTCGGGTCTAGCCGCACGTGGAGCCCGAAATCCGGGCTGGGCGCTACCGCGGCCTGGGCCGAGCGGCTTCACCGCAGTAACAACGGCGCCCGCGGCGGCGGCAGCAGCCTCTTCCCGGACAGGAGAGCACAGGCGGCCGAGAGCCCACACGGGCGCTTAGAGACCACGGCAGACGGTACTGATAGTGGAGAATGCTTGAAGCTCCTTACAAGACTTGCCTAACTGTATCTCTCCTCTACTCCCATGAATTCACCTTGATTCCACTGTGAGCTGTCAATCGTAAGCATGAGAACAAGTTGGGCAGTGCTAACAGCCATGAAGAACTTAGCAAAAAAATGCTTTGCATTTAAACTTTAGATCTTCTTACATGGAAGAGGTCAAATCCAGTTAAAGCAAAACACCTTTACAGCAGAGGCCATATAACCAAAAAGTCCAAAGGCCCAGCCCAGGGGACCATTTACTTCAATGATGTTCAGTTCAAAATTCCACTGCCAATAAAAACATTGGAAATTCCCCTTTAAGTTGTAACAGGATTTGACTATTAGGGTGGGTTTTGATAAAGCTTCTTAATAAAGTTTAAATTGTTAATCGAGTTTTAAAAAAGTGCCTTTTAAATTACTGAAAACAAGTATGGAGAAAAGGAATTTTAAAAGGACATCTTCAAGTAATGTGATTTTAATAATTTTCTATTGGCTGATTTAAACATCCCCCTGAAAAAATTAATGTGAAGTATATCATATTTCCAACTCTTTATCAAAAATTGATGAATGATTGTCATGGAAAGACATTTCTGTATTTTTCAGAAAATCTTTGTTTGAAGACTACCTCCCTCACAAGTGACAAATACCATGTAGAAAATAGCACAAGTAAAGAGTTTACTTAATTGCTATTTCGTTTTTTAAAAAGATTTATGGAAAGAAGATACAAAGCTAAATTTAATGCTTATTAATCTAGGAGGCTAGAAATATTCATATCCTCCTCTTTAGTTTGGTTGTCTTTGTAAAACTGTTATTTCCTTCAAATAATTGTATTTTTGTATACATAATATTTATTTTAAGTTGCATCAAATACTTTCTGGAAAGCAAACAGGTTATCAAGTTTTTAAAAAGTCTAGGTAATCATTTTGTTAATCATTTAACTATATACCTTTTGAATAAGATCTTATCTATCTATTCATGATATATAATGTTTGTTTACTACATATCTACCAATTACACAAATGCACATGTGAAAGGCTTAATCAGTTTTAAGGAACTTTTACTTGACATATTAACACTATTTCAGAATGCTCTGAATAAATTAATATCTGCAAAATTTTTGAATTGTGAATGAAGTCAGCAATGATATAGTAAAATATTTCATGTTTGATAATGATAAGAAATCATTTTAACTAATTACAGTAATTACAAATTATAAACATGCTAAAATGTGGAAAATGTTTCCTACACTGTAAAGGAATAGCTTTCAATACAAACAAGTAATATTTACTTTATTTCTAATTTTCTCTCACAACTACAAATCACTGATTCAAATTCCTCCTTTTCTCAGAATAAATAATAGTGTAAATTTGCTACTGCAATATTTTTTACTTTACCTTTTCGTCTTTTCCTTTCCTTTCCCTTTTTCCCTCCCTCCCTTCCTTTCCTATTCCTCCCCCTTCCCTCTCTCCCTCTTTTCCTTCCTTCCTCCCACCATCCTTCCATGTTCCTTCTCCTTCCTTCCTATTTCTGTCTTCTTTTGGATATGAAACTGACATTGTCACAGATTTTGTTTCATGTTCTGATCCGTCTGTAGAGTCTTTTATATGTGAGTGCCAAAGCCTAGACATACGAGCTATGGTTTCCACATTGGAAACTGTCTGCCTGCTAGACTGCTTTGTAAGATACCTGGGATTTATACTGTACAGTATACTTTTCTAGTGCATTTGCCAGTAATAAATGTTAACAGAAAAAAGCTATTAAAGGGAGTAAAATAAAAATGCTTCCACATTTAGAATTGTATTGGTGCCATGTGAATCACTGCCAATCATTATCACTAAAACAGGTTTGAATAATTGCTGCAAGCTTTCCCTTGAGGTAAAATAAACTGATATGTTTTATGACATTGATATTGAATAGATGCCAATAGAGGGTGGTATTCGATGGCTCACTCCTATCTCAGAAATTAACTATCTCTAGTGATTTAGTAAAGAATATAAACTCACAACAATTGTCCAATTTAACAAAGAAGTTCTTAAAAATAAAAATATGATTAGTAAACAAGCATTGCTATATATAAAATCAGAATGAATAGTTTCTATTTCAAGCAAACTCTAAATTGGAAACACATCCAAACTAGGTAAGATTTCCCTGCTAATTAATTTATTTTCCTAATTTTCTGATATTTTTCATAGGTATGATAAAAACTATATCACCACTTTAAAGTTATGTGGGTATAATTAGATAGATAGATAATTTCTTTTAACAATGATCGTTCAAGAATAAGTTTCTCCACGGTAATGTTACGGATTGAGTCATGTCTCAACAAGGAGATGCTCAAGTCTTAGTCCCTAGGACTTTGGACGTGATCCTATTTGTAAAGAGGCTCTTGAAGATGTGATTAGTTAAGGTTGGTGCCACATTGAGTAAGGGTGGATCTCATCCAGTGTCACTGCAGTCCTCATAAGCAGAGGGAATTTCAAACTCATTACAAGGAGACAGAGGTGGAGAGCAATGACCACGTGACAGAGGCAGGTATAGACTTATGGTTTGCCTGCACGACACCACCAGGTCACTACAGACGTCAGAGAAAGCATCTTCTTACCGAAACCTTGATTTTGGACTTCCTGTCTCCAAAATTGGGAGCCAATAAATTACTGTTGTTTATACCAACTAGTCTATGATACTTTGTTACAGCATCCCTGGCAAACTGAGATAGCTAACCTAAAAAACCTTAGTATCCATATACCCATTGTTGACCCATACAATTTAAAAAAAGCTATGATGGAAAGTGGCTGTGGCTCCTTTGATTGGGCTCCCATCTACCATCTGGGAGGCCCTGAATTCGCATCCCAGGGCCTCATTGTGAAGGCCAGCTGGACTGTGCCTGTGGAAAGCTGGCGGCCTGTGCCTGCAGGAAGCTGGCCCAGCAAGATGACACAACAAAGAAGACAAGCAGATACAGAAGAATGTGCAGTGAATGGACACAGAGAGCAGTCAGCAAGCAAGCCACAAGGGGGAAAAGAAAGGGAAAGGGAAAGGGAAAGGGAGTAAATAGAAATAAATCTTAAAAAAAAAGACCTTATGATGATTTCCACTTCCACTTATGAGGTAAAATCTTCAAAATAAAGCAGCAATCCCACTTTAACAAGGAGAAATACTAAAGAATCTATAAAATCATAACTTCTTAATAATGCATCAGGGAGCTGATGCTGCAAGGTAAACACGTAATATGAATTGAAAGAAGGACAAGCCTCTTCAAGGAGAGCTGGGACATACAAACTGCTCACTTTTAGCTGAGCACAGAAGGAACAGATACCAGCTTCCACGGAAACAGGTAAAAATAAATCAGTTAACATTTCAGCAAAGTGGTAAGGCCAGGTGTAGGTCTCAGATAGCTCAAAGACCCAGACATAAGGGGAGTATGCATTTCCTTTCTACCAGGTGATTGAGAGAAATATACAGGACACAGCAGGAGCCTAGAGAGAGTCCCTCCTCAGGGTTCTGTGGAGGGAACAGTCATCAAACATATGACCATGCACCTCTCTGAACCCTGTACTCTTGGAAATCAAAAGTCTTAAATTATCAAAAAGCCTGCAGGGAACATGGGGGAAAATGAAACAAAAAACAAATGAGTCAAATAGAAAACAATTGGAAAGATGGTAGTTTTAAATTCAGTCATTATTAATAATTACATTAAATGAAATAGCTTAATTTCCCTACAAAAGTTTTGTTGTTTCTATTTCCCTGTGAGGCTACTGGAAGGGTTCTCTCTTGAAGATGGCACTTAACTTTATACTACAAGACTCACAGCATTTTCATTAAAGATGTTGAAAGAATTAATACAAGATGCATAGATATCTTAGTGCCCTTTTAAAAGGTTTGATAAGACATTTGATACAGCATAGCAAAAATATTAAATTACATTATAATTGCACCTTCATGGAAAATAAAATATAATTAGTAAATTAAAAACTAGCCAGACTATGTTAAGTAACCTAGTCACATGAATGATTTTCTTAGAATAAAGGAACTACAGTTTTATTTTAAAATACTTTAATATTGGGGAAATTTGGGTTAGTGGAGAAAGTAGAGCACATCAGAATACAAATAAAAAGAAATTCCCTGAAGGGATACCAAACCTTTTTTTAAGTGTTATACTGTCACCTCGTATAAATGATAGAGATTCCAACGCCATGGCCCATGTGTTCAGTCTTTTTAATCTTCTTCCCATCAAATTCCATGATGAAATGAAACTCTTATTTAGTCGAGTATGTATATTTAGTTTAGTTGAGAGAGAGTATGTGTATGTGTGTAGTCTCCTTCTCTCTCTAAATATATATATAGAACATTCTGCTTTTTTTTTTCAAGGTGAATTCAAGAATATTTACTGTATTCTAGTTTGCTCTCAACAAGTTCCATGACTTCAGGTCAGATTTTGTAATTTCCAGGATACACTAACATCATTATTGTCTACATATCTGTATTCTAAATTTTCTGGATATTTGTTCATTTATTTTGCTTTGTTTTGTTTCGGTAATTTTTCTTCAGAAAAGAGGCCAGGTCAAGAGTGACAATGTGTACATTGTATTGTTTGACTCTGGTCAAATATCAAATCAAACCACTAATATAAAAGGAGGATAGATGGCAGCAGGAATATAAGCAGCATTTCAAATATCCTGATCTTTCAAGGTTTTACCTAGATTTTTAAAGTTAGCAGAAAATCTAGACCATACATATTAAAGTGGATCTCCTTGGAAGTGCTTTGTTAATCATTAATATTTTACATCCTATCACTTTGAATGAAGTTATTGTTTACTGTGTGAGATATTCTTACCAGCTTTCATTTAGAATAAGGGACTATTAGATTTAAGAGGACCTAACTGTCCATTTCCAAATGAGAAAAATGATGCTCCCCAGGTGAAAGCAAAGGTGGGAGAGTCATGAAGGCACAGGGTCCTAAAGCCAGACCACCTTGCTTTCCAACACCAGCGCACAAGCACTTTGATGTTCCATTCAATGTTTAATACTAGTGACTCTTAACACCCGCAATTGTAAAACAGGGCAATCTGCGCACTTCCTTTCTAATATGGGAGTTGGGATAGTTGTAACAGGATAGTTGGAATACTTACAAAAGTTAATTGGTGAAGTGGATCTGTGATAAAGTGTATTTTTGTGCCTCTGTTTTCTATCAGTATTAGCAGTGTGACTGTGACCAAGGCACACTCCAAGTTCTCTTCTTTCACTTTTAAATACCTAGGATACTAATGTCTCACTAGCATTGTGTGAGGGGAGAGGAAAAAACAGTTGGAACACGCTACAAGCAAGATGTGGCACATGATACGTTTTTGTTTTAATCATTGTTGTAGGATATAAATCTTAGGGAAAATCTGTTTGGAAAATTGCAAATTGGAAATACTTTGAGGTATATGAAAAAATATGTTAACAAATTTAAAACGTTGGCAATCTCTTGGCAACTTTTTTCAACAGTCTTTGTACCCTTTGGTGCAGATTTTATTAAGGTTAATTCTACAGATTCCTCGTATAATCTGTATTTCAAACTCTGAAACAAACCTTTAGAATAGAGAAATGACAGCCTCTAAATGCATTGGAAGTAAAGAATGACACAAACCATCAGAATGGTGTGAGCATCAGAAAACAACCACTTGAAAAAGATATGATAACACATGAAATGCTCACTTTAAATTGGTCCAAATAAATATAAATGAATTAAATAAATAAACTAAATCTTAGACTCTTGAACAAGGTTCATTTCAATGATAAATATAGTAGTCTTGTTCTTTTAATGAATTATAATGATTTAGAATTAAATAGGTTGTAGATAATTATATTTTTAGAGCTGAAGCCCATCTGTGTATATAGAAGAGTTTGCAGAAAAAATCATTTTACGAGCACCTCTTTGTATAAAAACTGAATGAAATGTCAGAAGCTATTTTAATAAGAATAGAAAAGAGCATTCATCAGTTTTAACATTGCTAAAATATCAGTGAATTTCTTGACTATCATAAATCAATTTTATAATTTACTACCTACAGATGTTCACAAAATGTATTAAAATAACAGACTTTTCCAAATATATCCTACACAAATAGTATCCACAGTATCACTTTATACTGTCATTAAAATGATCCTTTTCAAATAAATTGGAAAAAAGTTGCATACAAATTCCTGGAATCAGTAGGGAAAGTTAACTAGAATGTGAAACAGCCCTGTATTTTGAGTCTGGTAGAAATCTGGCCTTTCAAAAACATGCATGCATTTACATCCTAGCAAACTGTTTATCTCAATTCATAAGATCACTTATTAAAGTTTATCCATGTATTTGCTTATTTGCAACTGCTTATTAAAGGAGATGAATGTCAACATTAAGCATTTTTAGTGCTCAAAAACATGGTCTAAAATAAACCACACCCTCAGTGGAAATTCTTACTTTGCTTTTACATGCAAAATCTAACACCTAAGATTTGTGATTTTGAACTTTGTCATCCCATTTATCAGACTATTAACTCAGTCACACATCTATTTTCAAAAGGTTAGAGTCTCCTTTGCAATGCCTACTTCCAATTAAAAAGAATAATACACGAATGAGAGTACTGAAGATACTGCCCTTTGTTAGTCCTGGTTTTAAGAGCCTTTGAGACTAGAAATAAAAAGGCATATAATAACCATAATCTACTGGGATATTATGGTTTTCTATAGTTTTGGACACTTATAAGAATATCTGCTATGACTCACAGAGAAACTGGTATTATACAAACTATATTTTGCATTTTCTCATGCGAACAATCCAAAATTTTGATAGTTGTTTTATATAAGCACTCCATTCAATAACTTTTCAATTTTCTCATTAATATTTCTTTTAAAATAAATATGTCATCAAGACAGATTTTCTAATATCCAATTACATGCAAATCTTAAACACGGTTTTAGAATATTATTATTTCCCTGGATAATAAGAACATCAATTTATTTTTTTTCCTTTAAGAAAATTCCTCAATATAACAAAGTTGGCAGCAGAAATAGTTGATCTTACTTTTGTATTCCAGGTGAAATCCAGTAGTGGCCACACTAATATCCCACTGGAAATATAAGTAGAGTCAATTGGAAGTGCTAGGACCGTGGTTCCTATAAGAAATAAGGTAGATTTCACTTTAAGCAATGCATTCACTTTTTCAAGTATTAAATATGTGAGGATATTTTTAGGCTTATAAATCGCCATAGTTTGTCTGATGTAATGTAAGTATTGGCATTTAGCATTATACATTGAGTCTTTCTACCGTTGATGGTACAACAAAAAGTTAGACTTCTTATTCTCTACCCTGCTCAAGCATAAGACGTGACTAGCTTTATATCATGTCAGGGAATATAAAATCTTATTATATTTTAAAGGTGCATTTGGCTTTCTACATTGCTTTCTTTTAACATGTAATATTCTGCCTTTTTTGTTTGTTTGTTTTGACTTGACATGTACAAAGAGGGAACAAATTCTAAGCCTCCAGGTCTATTGGGAATAATGGAGCAGTCAGTCTGAGGAGATGTGGATCCAATGGATATTTTTAAGTTGTTGCTTTTAAATATGTATCTCTTTTCTATTCTTTGTGAGACTAATACTGACTTCAACTAAGAATTTGTGAACAAGGAAATATGGATTTATTTTTATATAATGCTCTTTATACTTAACCTGTCCTAGCCTGTGTCACAGCAACTCAGGAGAATTACAAATGCCAAGGACAAGGGGGAGAAAGCAGCTCTTACACTGGAAGATGCTGAGAAAAAGAAAAATGGTGATGAGTCAGTTTAAAATATTTTGGCTCAATGTATTGTCCTGTGGGAAAATGCTACGCAAGTTTTAATAATTTTTTTTCCTAAAGCACATATGCTTGATATTCTAATATATTAAATCTATTCCCTAGGTAAGAACAGTGTACATAGTAGTTGTCAAGGAACTATCCATTCTATAAAATTCGCCATAGTACAGGCAAATTATTAGAGGAAGATATGATGAAGATAACTCCAATGTATGAAAAAATAATATTTATGTAGCAGAACAAAAAAATAAGTTGATTATTCAAAACGGATAAATATTAATGAAAAGATAAGATACTCTATAATTCTCCATGTCTACTTAAGCAATACCGATGTCACAATATCATCCAGTAACTTTAAATAAAGAGTTCCATGAAAGGACTCCTCCTGTCTCCAGTATCCTAATTATCCTAAACTGAAAGTGTCCAAACCTGGATCATAACCAGCTGAGCGAGACACAAACGATTTCACAATAATATAACCTGTCACAAATGCAAATGAGTTTTTTTTAAAATTCCATTCTGAAAATACCTTAAGGACTTCTTGTTCAACTAACACAAAAAAATATTTCATTGGGTTTAAAAGTTTCACCTACATTTCGGACATATAAACTTAACTAGTCGTTTTGGCATTTTTGGCCAATCAGTACACTATGAATCTCAAACCATTATCAGCATGGATAGTAGGAACAGAGAAAAGGAGAGAAGAATATGTATCCTCCACTCCTTACAAGATAATATGTGAGTCTGTGTGGATGACACATGTGCATGGAAAGGGGCTTTTGGAAATCGGATTCCTGACTGAGATTTAGGGTTTGTGCCGCAATCCATTTACTCACGGCCAAAGCGGGTTGACTTCCAGGAGTCTTTTCATTCCTGCATCGTTGGTGCATAGTTCACCCAAAGGACGCTAAAAAATGTGTGTCCAATGATAGACACTTTGAAATGTCTTCAGGTGTTACCCCTTTGCTTTATGACCCCGGTAAATATATCTTCTAATTGAACAGTTTGGGGGGAGAAGCTGTAAGTTTCTCCCTGCTGGTGAGCAGAAATATACAGAGAGACTACTGCTGACAGCTACATAGTAACTCACAGAAGCACATGGGGCAATGCAGTAAGTGGGGGAGCCCAGGCCTTTGTTCCCAAGGAGCAATCTTCCTGAGTCAAACCCTCTCCTCTGCCAGAAGCAAACTGCTGGCTGCCAAGCTGAATAATAGAGCCCACTCTGTGGCCTCGAATCCCAAGGACTTAGAGTGAGACTTGCGCAGGCCAGGGAAAGAAGCAAGGACGTGAGGGAGAACTGGACTGTGCCTGTGGATGGACCAGCTCTAACACATTGTCATACCAAGGAAAGAGACATCTATTTAAAACAAAAGTTATTTATCTACTTATGATGTTTGCTGTTCTTTTGTCTTTTCACTAGGTTTTATTATTATATTTTGGCTGATATTTGTAGAAAATACAATATTACTATAGATCTAACTAATTTAACCAAAAGTTTCCATTGTACCATTTATACTACCTTTTCCCATGATTTGTGTTAATTTGTGACTTTTCCCACCACATTACTCTAGTATTTTAATTAACTGTAAATCCTTGTAAGGAAAGTTGTCCTTCCTTGCTTTCCAACTATGGGTGTCCTGTTACCAAGATGAGAATCAGCTCAGTTCTCACCTCCTCATAGAAACCACAGTTGATCGCCCGTGTTTGTGGTGGGATATATTTTCTCTGTATTGAAAGATACAGCTTTTCACTTGTCATGCAATGCTTTATGCTTGGTTCTTTTTTTTTTTTTTTCCCCAAGTATAGCCTTTTTGGGAGATGAAT
Organism: Dasypus novemcinctus; assembly: GCF_030445035.2. NCBI lineage: Eukaryota > Metazoa > Chordata > Mammalia > Cingulata > Dasypodidae > Dasypus > Dasypus novemcinctus. The sequence goes on along the minus strand of NC_080695.1, from coordinate 49,480,035 downwards.
CCCTCACTTATCTTTATTTTTGAAAGCCCACAACCCACAGCACAGTAATTCACACATGTAGGTATTAAATACACATGCACTGGTTGTTTGACTGTTTTGTTCGTTCATTTTCCTTGGTTGCATTACTGTGGAAGGGTTCTGGATAGGAAATCAGAAAACCTATTTCCAGTCCTGGCACAGATGGAAATTAGCTCTGTCACCTTGACTAAGTCACTACAAAAATTGAAATTTGTTCCAACATCGATAAAATGATAATAACTCTCTTGTAGGAATTTGTAATAAATGAATTGTGTATATGAAAGTGCTTTTTAAAGTATCACGCTCCCTCTGTTATTAATTTCAACAAGAAAACTCTTAAGAAGTCCTGTGGTGTAATTCTGTTACAACATATAATCATTTGCTACTCTACACAAATTCTGGATCTTGATGCCTCAGGTGGTAGTAAAGACATGCAGGTATCCTAGGAGGCCTGAGGCGATTCTGCCTACCTGGGCACCCAGACCAGAGCTGGAGAGAGGGCACGCCCTGCTCCACCCCCTCAAATTGGATTTTCACTTTGGGCTCTTATCTGAGTGGACTGTAAGAAAGGGCTTATTCCTGCCACATGAAATACAATTGATTTTTTAAATTGCCAGAGGCAGAATCTGTTTATCACATTCTTTTACTGTGTCCTAAATAGAAAGACAAATAACTAAGAAAATGGAGAAATTTTATTATAAACCCTACAAATTCTGCCTTCAGCCCACTAATATTTACTTCCCCTTAACACTGTCAGCTACAAGTTGTCATGAATTTTGTTACATTTTTTGCATTTATAATTTATAACCTGTCTACCTCCAAATTTGATTTTAAATGGCTTACAATAAAAGACCAGATACATATCACTACTCAAATGGAAATGAAAACTCAAAGCACAGAGTTTATTAAAGGAGTTTGTCAGCAAGTCAATCTTTTGTTCTGAATTCTTTACCTCTGGAAACTACTTACTCGTTTTTGTATTTTACTCAACATCTAACTTTTAAAATAGTTACATAAATAACTCTAATGTATCTTTAATGAATGCTTAAAAATTTTGTGGGAACAAAATGTTTAAATATTGATTGCTTAATATTATGACTGATTTGTCATTTTTTACATATAAAGGGTTTTTTTAACTCTTTAAATTTTCAAACGAATAGTTGCAAGTGGACAACAGACTCCCATATATCTACTAGCTATATATTCTTCTATCTGTCCATCTATCATATAAAATGATTTTATACTGAACAATTTGCAAATTCCAGTCATGATAACCCAATACTCCTAAAAATTCCCTGTGTATTTCTTAAAATAAAGTAGTTCTCAAGAAAAAAAGGGTGACATTGGGATAACACAACCATCTAATTCACAGACCCCATTGACATTTCACCAATCTGCCAACAATGTCTTCTATTCAAAATGATTTCAACCTACAAAAAAATCAGTGCATTTAATACCATGTCTCTTGTTTTCTTCAATCTGGAAGATTTTCTCATTCTTTGTCTTTCATCAACTTGACACTTTTGAAAAATGCAAACCATTATTTTGTGGTATGTTTTTCAGTCTCAGTTTGCCTCATGCTCTTCATGATTAAATTTAGGCACTGTACTTTTGGCAAGATACCACAAATGTGATGCTATATTTTTTTTTTTCCTTTGAAGATTTATTTATTTATTTTAACCCTTTGCCCTCCTCCCACCTCGCTGTTTTTGCTGTCTGTGTTGTCTTCTCATTTTCTCTCCTCTAGGATTCACTGGGATTTCACCCTGAGACCTCTGATGGGGAAAGAGGTTCCCTATCATTTGTGCCACCTCAGTTCCTGGTTTCTGCTGCACTTCACCTTGACTCTCCGCTTGACTCTCTTTTAATGTGTCATCATCTTCCTGCATGATTTACTTGCACGGGGCACTGGCTCACCAGGAGTGCACTCACACAGGCACTACTTGCCATGTGGGCACACTTTCTCTTCTTCCTTTTCACCAGGAGGCCCTAGGGATTGAACCCAGGTCATCCCATATGGTAGGTGGAAGCTCTATCACTTGAGCCAAATCCACTTCCTGATGCTGTATTTTTCGTAGGACACTGCATTATATGACACATTGTTAATCGTGTTCAGAAGCTGGCTTGTAAATGCTTGCAGGAGCTAATTCAGCACATTTCTTCCCAAGTGTGTATTCAGTGATATTATATTGATTTCTTGAAATCTGGCATGGTGGGCATGCTTACACCACAAAAATGACAAATGCTACAAATCTGGATTTCTGTTTTTGAGAACAAGTTTAACAGTGAACCACTGATTATGATGTCCCATTTTTGGTACTACTAACATAACCTCTTGGCTACAATGGTTTCTGCCAGATTTCTCCACTACGAAGTTACTATTCTCTTCTGCAATGAATTAAGTTGATGTGGGGTGATTCATTGAGATTAGTAAGTGTCCTGTTCCTCATCAAAATTTTACCCACTATTTTTAGCTTCCTTTGCTGCTAAAAGTCTATGCTGCATCCAATGATGATGATTTAATTCCATCTTCCTTCTACACTTATTAGGTGGCATTCTATAATAAGGAAAACTTTCTCTTCTCCAATTTATTCATTCGTTCATTCATTTATATAAGTACGGTTTCATAGATTTCTATTATACAAACTTGTTCATCTTGTATTTTTGTCCTACCACTGTCTTGCAGTCAGCATTTCTCCAAGGAACCCTGTTTGTTTAAGGGAGAATGTTTTCCGTGATATGAAGGAACAAAGACTTGGGTACTAGGTTCGTTCATTGCCAATAGGTTGTTACTGTTCCTATACCTCCTACAAGTCAGAGGTAGGAAATAGATTATGTATGTACACACACACATACACACATTTTATTTATTTCAATATCTACAGATATTACAACCATGAGTTTATGCAAATGTCTCTAACTCAAATACAGCACTAAGAGGTTCATCCTATCCTTCCTCTTTGCCATTTTTCTTTTACTTTTTTATTTTTGTTTTTATTTTTATTGAAGTATATCATTCATACATGAGCACACATAAACAATAAGTGCATAGTAAGAATTGTGAACTTACAAAATAAACATATATAACATCACACAGGGGTCTCATACTTCACCCCTCCACCAACTCTCTGCATTGGTGTGAAACATTTGTAATAATGGTTTGAATGGCAGGGCCACACCACAATGGCTCTGCTTATTATATACCCACTAAATGAATATAAGACTCTCACTAAGCAGAAGGATCATTCCTCTTTCCTTGGGGAGAAGTGAGTAAAAGAAGAGAGTGTCCCAAAATTTTCATATAAAACTAAGAAAGGCACAGAAATCCAATTGTCGATGGACCAAGACAGACAACCAATGTGAGACTACGAACAATCCTTTTTCCGCTACCATTATATTACATGAAAAATTATGTTGTAAAGAGAATATAAATTAAGGGATTTTCATGATGACCTTTTCTAATTAAACATGCAAATAGAGCCATGACATCCACAAAGGCCACAACCATAAACTACCTCAAATTCATCAACATGACTCTTGCACATATATATTTTTTCTCACAGAATGTATACATGACAAGGCAAAGTAACCGCTAACATGGGCTAACTCACAAGAATACTATTGTCTCAGAGCCCGGAAATGTCCATAATTGAATTTCTTTGTCTTAGAAAAATAATATAGCACTGTCTATTGAAGTGATATATATATATTTATATATATTTATCTAAGCCTTTGATGATAAATTAAGAAATGAGTGTACTGTGTTCAACTTCAAAAAATGTCTATTTGAAATTAAATGCACATTCTTTAAGCCAATGTGTTTTAAATTTAAAGAAATTCAATTTAAGTGAATGTGAAAGTATGTTGCCAGCCTGACTCTTTAGTTTGTTGTTTGATTTTTATAATTTGCTGACTCTTAAGTTGTTAGAAAACTTATTTATATAAAATAATCTTATTTTATATTCTTTCAATTCAACTAAATTATTTTAATTGAATTTCTATCTTTATTTTTTTAACAAATCAATTTTAATGAAACTCAAATAGAATAAATCCATTCAAAGTATACACTCAGTGGTATTTGGTGTAATCGCATAGTTGTGAATTTATCACTTTAATCACTTTTAGAGCATTTTCATTATTCCAATAATGATAAAAATAAAAAAACAAAAAACAGCCAACCAAAAAAACCTCATCTCCTCTCAATCTCTCTGTGCTTCCCAAACCATACACAGCTTCTAATCTGTTTTCATCTCTCTAGTTTATTTCTATTTTACAAAAACAGTATTATTTTGCATGAGGTTTCACCATGTTATACAGTCCCACGTTACATATTTTACTTTTACTTCTAGTAATATAAATGTCCTTAGATGTTCCATTTCATTTTTATTACATTTTTAATATTATTTTTAAAAAGATACTGAGATTACAGAAGTTCACTCAAGTCAGAATTGAAAAAGGAGTATCAGATTAATTACTAAATATGAGGTGTCAAAAGGAATGGTAGCAACTAAGGGGAATTTGAACAAAATAATTTTATTTGGAGTACCTCACAAAGATGTTATTTGAAGTTGTTCATGCTGTAGCCCCAAGATTTAGTATAGCTAACTATTCTTGATCATTTAGTGAATACTGAAACATATATCTGGCACAGAAAAACACATATGCTGTCTTCTCTTTTTCTACGTAACATAATCCATGGATAGAAATCTGGAGTGAAGCTTACAATGCATACGATCCATTTGTCAAATCTTGTCTTATTTCTACCCACACTAACTGCATATATCTACTAGCCACAATATTAGGCCAGAGTTTGACCAAGCTTTTAACCCAGTTAATTGGAACAGCAGTGTCAGCCCACAATCTTTAGGAGAATGTGATGAAACATCCCTCTAAAAGACCCTAAGTGGCAGAATGTCCACCAGGTCACATGTTCAGGATTGAATCATACCCGTACCCCATAAAGATATGTCAAAGTCCTAAAGGCCTATCCTGTGGGTGTGAACCCATTTGAAGACAGGACCTTTGAAACGCTGCTACTTAAGGGGTGGCCAAACTGAATGAGTGTGGGCCTCGATCCAATATGACTGAAGTCCTTCTCAGGAAAGGAAATTGGACATGGGAGTAGAAGTCAGAGAAGGAGAGAGGGATTTCCATGTGATGAAGGAACCCCAAGGATTGCATCAAGCCAGCACCAGAAGCCTAGAAACTCTAGGAGAAAGCATGGTCTGCTGATACCGTGAGTCTGGACTTCTAGCATTCAAACCTGTGAGACAATAAAGTCCTGTTGTTTGAGCCAACCCTGGCAAACTAAGGCATCATATAAACTTTGATTTTATTGTAATATCAGATCTATATTCTGCCCCCAAAAACACGTGTGAATTTGTCATACACTTACAACAGTGCACCTTGGATGGTCCAGTTGCACTTATAAGGGCCAGCCTCTGCACTTAGCGAGTTGAACATCCTTGTCCTATTACCCAGGACTTCTGACTTCCCCCCTCTAATTAAGAAAGTTATAGTTGCTAAGGTCCCAGGATAACTTCTACTTGAGTTCTCCCAAGTTATCCGGATCATAATATAAGAAATTGGTAGGTGATTTTTCTGGGACATTGTGTGGGCAAATGTTTCATAAAGTCTACGAGTTGAAAGGACATTAGAAGTTTTCTAGCTTGATCTTCTTGAGAGGTATATAAAATGCAGTGAAAAATTTTCTTTTATAACCTTGCCTTTTGTATTTCAAGTAAGTTGTGTTTAGGAACGTGAGAATTACTTCCTGTGAAATAGAAGGTAAGAAACTCTTACTTGTAAGGCTCCATGTTAACTAATGTTCAATTGTTAATATCTTTGCAACACAGTTGCTTCCTGGGTTTAACTAAAGCATGATTAGAATTTAGTATTAACAACAACAAAAAAACACAGAAAACAAAGATATCCAAAATATAGGCAGCAAATGTTCACTGGTTTTGTGTAGTAGCAGAGTGGCATAAAAAGTATTCATCATTCACTAAATTTGGAGCAGCATTAGTAAAGTCAGGGATAGATGGCTTATCAAATGACTTAAAATTAAAGGTCATAGAAGTTTAAAACTCCTGACTCAGAGCTCATCAGGAGAAGAAAGAGAAAGAAGACAATCATATCTGAGCCTTGGGTGTTGATGTAAACATTCTAGGAAAAGGAAACTTGTTCAAATGACAGGTGAAAACATAGAACACTTTGCCCTAGATCAGTAACTTATAGTTAGTACAGTCTATAGACTGATCTTATAAAACATCACATTCATTTAGTTCAAAAATAAAAACATAGGGAAACCGACTTTGGCCCAGTGGTTAGGGCATCGGTCTACCACATGGGAGGTCCGCGGTTCAAGCCCCGGGCTCCTTGACCCGTGTGGAGCTGGCCCATGCGCAGTGCTGATGCGCACAAGGAGTGCCGTGCTACACGGAGGTATCCCCCGCGTAGGGGAGCCCCACGCGCAAGGAGTGCACCCATAAGGAGAGTCGCCCAGCGCGAAGGAGGGAGCAGCCTGCCGAGGAATGGCGCCGCCCACACTTCCCGTGCCGCTGACGACAACAGAAGCGGACAAAGAAACAAGACGCAGCAAAAAGACACAGAAAACAGACACAGAAAACAGACAACCGGGGGAGGGGAGGGGAATTAAATAAATGAAAATAAATCTTTAAAAAAAAAAATAAGTTTAAAAAAAATAAAATAAAATAAAAAAAATAAAAACATAAAGTTGGAAATGATCTTGGGGTTTGAAAAATGTAATTATATATTACAATAGGATAATCTTATAGAATTAGTTTTTTAAAAATATATTACCCACAATACTTAAACTTTCTTCTCAATTAGCAGGCAGGTGTTAGCATCTTTCAAGACTGATGTCTAACAATTCAAACTTTAAAATCCATCAAATTTTGGGGACTTTACATTTTCAAAGATCTGTGAAGTCATTATAACCCTAATGATAAGACAGTGCTAACTTTGGGAATGTCCCACCATAGGATGTGCTATGGAGATGAAATATCTATCATACATATAAGGGTAATATGAGGCTCTAATGAGAAATTATATTGAGTGTATCTATATCACTTTTTTAAATTGCTTTTCTTGAATATAATGTAAGTCAAGCCTTCTCATATGGAACACACCATGGGCAAGACAGATAATTCTTTGTATATCATGTGTGTCCCAGCACAAGTAGAATGTTCCGAAGCAAAATATTGTATCTCCATTTACATCATTTTGCAGCCTGAATTAGAACCTATTAGACTGAAAATCTAGGACTTGGCTAGAAATAAAATTGGTGATACTATAAAGTGACAAATGATATAATTTTTAAAATTCAGCTAAAAAGAGGTATCCTGTGACCTAGGGAACCTTTTGAATGTGAAGACAATGATAAAGTCTGAGTTTACTCTTCTTACTCTCCAGTCACTTTCTTTTCCAGAAGGCAATGGTTGGGGATATGACCCAACCCGCGGATCAGTCGAAGGAAAGAAGACCTGAGGGAGGGAGTGGGAATGAAAAAGGGACAAGAGACACAAAGAATGGAGACAAGACAGGATTCTGATCAAGTCTCGTTTATTGAGGGTCAATCAGGGGTTTTTATAGCCAGGGATGAATGAGGTGGTACATACTGACAACACATGTGTCAGTAAATGATTGGCTAACTAGATTTTGATTCTCGTGCCACACGCACGTGCAGATGGTTATTTGGCAATGTCCATGGAAAGACTTTCCTGCTCTTTAGGGAGAGCCCAATTGGAGCCCCGGGGAGTGGGCGGTGTAAGAATAGAAACTTAATTGCTTCAGTGAGGGTGGGGAAAGGAAACTTAACTGGGTTAGTATCTAAAAATTGCACTTAGCAACAAGATGGCCAATACAACATCTGTGCGAGAGGCAGCTTCCCACAGGGATAGTCAGGATATGATAACACCCTCTAGGCCAGTCAGATCCCCTCCACAGGCAGCTGTCCAGAAGAGGAAATGTTAGGAGGGGACTAAGGCTGTTTAGTGTGCAATGAAACATCACAGAAATCTTCTGGGAAAAAAAGGCTCATTCATTAGTATTTTCACCCTCCAGGGGGTATCAAGTCACCTTGTGATAAAATTTTAAGCCCCAGGAAATCTGTACATTTTTGTATCATTGTTAATGAATTGTATATAATTAATCACTCTGTTTTTAAGGAAAATTTTAAATCTTCTGACAAATATACATTGCCTCTTGTAATTTTAAACTTTATCCAATTAAAATGAATAGAATTCCTTAATCCCCTGGAATTTCCAACACACATACACACAAAAGCAAGTAGGGGCAAAAGTGGATCAGCATGAACATCGTTTTATGGTCATGTGAATTCTCTTGTTATTTTTTATGATTTACAAAATCATTGCTTACTTTTTCTATGAAGCATACTTTCTAGATGGTAGAAGGTGTAAGGATCATGTATCTTTTCTCACCTTTGTATCTCCAAAGCCTAGCACAGTCCCTGGGATAATATGTATTCAGAAAATATCTGAAGAATGAATGAACACCCATTATTTCATATATTTTTCACAATACTCTGATACATGTAGGGTTTGGATTATTTTCCTCTAAGAAACTAAGTGATATTTAGGCATATGTAATCAATAAAGGACTTTTGGTCACAGTGTTTAATATATTATTATTAGAAACAGCATTTTATATGGTAATTAAAATTTAGTTTCTTTTCTCATGCATCAATTTTGAGTAAAATGTGTTCACATTTATATCAGTAAGGTAATGAGTAAGAGTTCCATGCTGTTAAAATGTAAATCTGAAAATGTTTAGGACTGTTTCACTGATAAGTTGTATATCATAATTTATATCAAATGGAAGGTGTAAAATACTGGAAATTTCTTAAGTACACACACAGAATATGTGTGGATATATGATGTTTAAAAATTCTTTATATCAAGTTCTATGGTCACCAAGTTGTTTTTAAAAAGTGATATCATTCCCCCATTAAGCCATGTGTTCTCCCTTACTATAATTTTTCTTTCACATTATTTATCCTACATGCAATTAGAAAAATAAAGAAGTAGAGAGGAAAATGCCCTAATCAGTGAATCTTTTCCACAAAAGATGACTTTTTTGGTAAATTGAATAAAGGTATGTGTGAATATGATAAAGATACATCATTTAAATTTTCTGGGATTGGTGTGTTTTACAATACACATTTAATTTTCCTGAAACCAGAATATTCCATAAGAAAAATTAAGTTAATATCCGGTATATTTCTTTTGCATTATTAAAATCATTTCACAATCTAATCAAATGAACCCCAGAGTAATATCACAGGGAAAATGTATAATAAATTCTTACTGCTGTACTCTCAATAAAAGTAATATGATGGAATTTTCACAAAGTGATAAAAACCACACCCCCAACTGAATTTTAATAAACTATAGGGAAACAATTGCTTCATGGACTTTCAGAGGGCTATACCTCACCCAGAATTAACAGCAGATGCTGACCGTGTTAGGCATAAGAAGCTTGTACAAATTAGGGACGTAGTGCTAATACAGAGAAAGAAGGTATTTAAAGATCTGAGAAGATTCCACTCCATGCAGGTTTTGAAAGATGAAAAATGACATTTCAGGACACTGGCTACAGGGTGCTACCAGCAGGAAGAAATTGGAGATGACATTCAAGTATTGATTTAAAAGAAACAAAGGGGAAATCTTGCCTTATTCAAAGAGATACCAAGAGGCACTTTTCAAATGCTATTTATAACCTTTAAAGTGGAATAACTAGTACCATCCTGCCTTGCTTGTTACCTTTTTTGGTCTTCACTTTCTTATTCTTCATTTTAGCTTCAATAGATTTTATTTAGATAATTTATGAAATATTTAGGATGTGATTAGAATCTACTAGAAAATGCACTCAGAGACCCTAAGAACTCTTCCAAAATGAATGAACATAGAGAAAAAAATCCACAAATTCATATAAATCCACAATCCTTTATTGGAACCAATCAGGGTTTTGCCAATGCCTACTCCCACACTATTATATATATATAAACACACACACCCTTATATATACACACACACATATATATATAAATGTATACATATTTATACACACACATATATCAACAACTTTCTACTTCAGGGACTGAGGCAGAATTCTTTGAGACACAGCAATATTCCTGTATCAAAATATTTGAATATTAATGCTGTTAAGTCAGAAAAATAACTCTTACAGAGCCAGTCTTTATATTAGGATAGGTGGTTGCCACCAAATGAGTTTCTGCAAACATATGAAAAACTTTTATCTTGCAGAGTTCTTTAGAATTTGGACTTGGGAATAAGGAATTGAGGACTATATAAGAAAAGAGAATCTGACTATAGACTTGAGGGACACTTTACTCAGAATTAGAAAGTAGTTAAGTATTCTCTATTCTGGAGAATCTGTCCTATTAAGGCTTGGCTAAATGAGTCAAAAGCAGGAGCTGTACCATCCTAACAGTCCTTCGGGAAATCAAGAAAGGAAAGGTCTCAGGGCATACCACAGGGAAGAGTAAACCAAAAAACAAGCTGGTGAAAATATGTGTAACATAGAAAACAGATGAGATGCTAAAGATTGTATAAGAGATAGATACAAAAGATATGTATAATTCTTATGAAAGAGAGAGAAGCAAATTAGAATTAGAGGGGAAATAAACTAATACAAAAAGAAAAGAATTAAATTTGCAGCAAAGAAGGAAGAAACAAACTGAAATGGCCAATGAGCATAAGAAAACATGTTCAACTTCATTACTATTTTTAAAAAATAAAGCAAGACAGAATCATCACTTTCAATGCAAAATAAAGTATGAGATTAATAAATATATGTCGTGGATTTTCTGAGTCTGGGAAAATAAACCTCTCACACATGTTTGATGGCAATGTTATTTGGTGCAATCTTTCTGGAGAAGTTTTGAAAAATGTTTTGAAAGCCCTAGATGTATGTAAAGTTATACAAATGTCCCAAGAAAAAGTGTCATTTTGTACAAAGATCAAGACCCTATAGTTGAACCTACTTCACGTCACAGCCCTGCTCAGTAGTACAGGTATGGATTAAGCTTATTTCAGTTTCCTAATCAGTTTCGTATACATGAAAATAGCTCATGTACTAAATCTCTTCTGAAGAGGAAGTGTAATAGCTTGCTAACTTGTTAACTTGTCTGTCTCGCTACGATTTTCTAAGCTAATTGAGGACAGAAATTATCTTCTTCACTCACTATTTTCCTCTATTTTTTTGTCTTTATTTATTGTTTTAATGTAACATTCAAAAAATATGAGGTCCCCATCTACCCCCACCCCCGCTCACCCCACTTCTCCCCCCATAACAATCCCCTCCTCCATCATAATGAGACATTCATTGCATTTGGTGAATACATCTCTGAGCACCACTGCACCTCATGGTCAATGGTCCAAACCAGAGCCCACACTCCCCCCACAGTCCACCTAGTGGGCCATGGGAGGACATACAATGTCTGGTAACTGTCCCTGCAGCACCACCCAGGACAACTCCAACCCCCAAAAATGCCCCCACATCATATCTCTTCCTCCCACTCCCTACCCCCAGCAGCCACCATGGCCACTTTCTCCACACCAATGCCACAATGTCTTTGATTACTACTCACAATAGTTCATGAATAGAATATCAGTAAGTCCATTCTATTCCATACTCTATTCCTCCATCCTGTGGACCTTAGGATGGTTGTGTCCACTCCACATCTATATCAAGAGGAAGCTCAGATTCCACATGGATGCTGGATGCAATTCTCCTGCTTTCAGTTGTAGGCACTCTTGGCTTCCTGGTGTGGTGGTTGACCTTCTTCACCTCCATGTTAGCTGACTGGGTAAGTTCAATAAACCAGAGTGCAGGAGCTGCAAGTCTGTTGAGGCCCAGGGCCTGGCTATCACATGGTAAGTCCAGAGATTCAGGTCCCCTGGGTATACACTAAACACAAGCACCAACTACAGATCCATTAAAAGTAACAGGAGAGGCTTGTGGATAAAGATCACATCTGAGTCCAGCTCCATCACACGGAAACACAAACTCCAAAGAAGGGCGAACTGACAAGGCACTGAACTCCATCTGCCATGACCACAGAACCTATGGGTCTCTGCAGCCCTCAGAAGAACCAATACATGTGTTGCATCTACTTTTATCTGTCTCTGGAATCCTGCTCAGGGTTGCATAAGGGAACCGCTCTGATACCCTCCCAGCTCTATTTGGAGACTCACAGCCATATAAACTCATTTGTACTTTCCATTTCCCTCTTTGATTCAGGTCAAAAAGCATTTTTTTAAATTTTATTTTATTTATTCATTTTTTTAAAAATATTACATTCAAAAAATATGAGGTTCCCCTTCACTCCCATCGCCCCTACCCCACCACTCCCCCCACAGTAACACCTTCCCCCATCATCATGACACATCCATTGCATCTGGTGAGTACATCTCTGGGCATCGCTGCACCCCATGGCCAGTGGTCCACACCATAGCCCACACTCTCCCACATTCCATCCAGTGGGCCATGGGAGGACATACAATGTCCGGCAATTGTCCCTGCAGCACCACCCAGGACAACTCCAAGTTGCAAAAATGCCTCCACATCTCATCTCTTCCTCCCATTCCCCACACTCAGCAGCTACCATGGCCACTTTTTCCACACCAATGTCACATTTTCTTGATTATTAACCACAATAGTTCATGAATAGAATATCATTAAGTCCACTCTAATTCTTACTGTATTCCTCCTTCCTGTGGACCTAGGCTTGGTTGTGTCCATTCCACATCTATGTCAAGAGGGGGCTTACATTCCTCATGGATAATGAATGCAATCCTCCTGCTTTCAGTTGTAGGCACTCTAGGCTCCCCGGTGTTGTGGTTGACATTATTCAACTCCATGTTAGCTGAGTGGGGTAAGTCCAATAAATCAGAGTGTAGGAGCTGAAGTCTGTTGAAGCTCAGGGCCTGGCTATCATATTGTCAGTCCAGAGATTCAAATCCCCTAGATATATAACTTAAACTCCACCAACTACAATTCCAGTAAAGTAGCATGAAAGGCTTGTGAAAAGAGATCACATCTGAGACCAGCTCCATCACGCAGAAACACCAACTCCAAAGAAGGGCCAAATGACATGGCAGTGAACTCCATCTGCCATGACCATAAAACCTGTGGGTCTCTTTAGCCCTCAAAAGAACCAATACCTGGGGTTGTATCTACTTTATCTATCTCTGAGAGTCTGCTCAGGTGTGCATAAGGGTAATCCTTCTGACAACCTCCAGCCTCTTTTTTAGAGACTCATAGCCATATGAACTCATTTGTCCTTTCCATTTCCCCTTAATTTAGGTCAAACAGCATTTTTAACTCCTGTTATTATATGTAGACAGGGATATTCTGCTGCTCCTCGTTGAACCTTTAATTCAAGGTCATTTTCTAGTTATGTCATCAGCTGGTACTTGGTAGTGATCCCTCGGTGCCAAGGAGGCTCATCCCCAGGTGTCATGTCCCACGCTGGGGGGGAAGGCAGTGCATTTACATGCTGAGTTTGGCTTTGAGACTGGCCACATTTGAGTAACACGGAGGCTGTCAGGAGGGAACTCTTAGGCACAGTGTTGCTCTAGGCCTGTTCTTATTTCAGGTGTATAGGCTCACAAGCATAGTCATTAGTATCTCACTCAGTGAGCTCACTGTTGGACCCTCATTCCTTCCTGGTCCTTGCCATTGCACCTGGGGGACTGCCACTGCTCCCCTAGGGACCATGACAGAGCCCCCCACCCCCCAGCAAGGAACCCAGTACCCCCCCCGGCTGTTGTTTTAAATTGTTTCACTATGAGTATATCCAAACATTTCCATGCACCCTGGACACATGCCCTGTATAACTCCCTGTCAACCATATGTCAAAAAGCATTTTTAACTCCTGGTAATATACGTAGACTGAGAAATTCTGCTGGTCCAAAAAGACCTGTTTATTCAAGGTTATTTTCTAGTTAAATCATCAACTGGTACTTGGTAGTAATCCCTCGGATCCAGGGAGGCTCATCCCGGGAGTCATGTCCCATGCTGGGGGAAAGGCAATACATTTACATGCTGAGGTTGGCTTCGAGAATGGCCACATTTGAGCAACACAGAGGCTCTCTGGAGGTAAGTCTTAGACACCCTGCAGCTCAAGGCCTTGTTCTTAGTTCTGGTGCACAGGCTCAAAATCATAGTCATTAGTATCAAGGGCTCATTGTAGGACCTTCCTATTTTTTGGTCTTTGCCAAAGCACTTGGGGGATTGTTGCTGTTCCTTTAGGAACTGTGATAGAGCTCCCCTGGCTAGGAACTCAGCACACACCTCAGTTGGTTGTTTTTAATTGTAACCACTATGAAAATATCCAAACATTTTTATGTACCCTGGATATATGCCCTGTACAACTCCCTGTCAACCATATGCCCCCTATCAATAATATCCCATACCAGTATTCCTCCCCTGCCATTGTTGAACCTCTCTGTGATCCAAAACTTCTTAAAAAATGAAGCCCAATATATTACCATGTTCCATTAATAGTAAAATGGAATACAGTGTGCGGCGGCTTGCTCGGTCGGTAGAGGTGGGGTCTGGCTGCGGATGAGGGGTCGGTCCAGCTCAGGACGAGGGGTCGGTCCCGCTTGGGACGAGGGATTGGTCCCACTTGGGACGAGGGGTCGGTCCGGCAGCAGACGAGGGGTCGGTCTCACAGGGGTTGCGCGTTTCGGCTGATGGGGTCGCCCAGCAAAGCCGGCGACGAAGAGGTCGCCCGGAGAAGCAGGCAATGAACTGGGGACAAGGGAGGCCAGGCCCTTGTCGGGGGCTCTCAGGACTGGAGGGCGCACGGCAGAAAAACTACCGTGGAGACAAGGTAAACACGCAAGTCCATCATTATTGAGGGAGAGGCAACAGTTTTATAGGGGCTGGGGAAGGCTGATTGGTCGAAGCCACGCCCTGTTCTGATTGGTTGCCGGAGAAAGGTCAGTGGGCGGTACTGGACGGGGGAGGGGTGGTGGTTAGGGATTGGCTGTCGCTGTTGCTGGGGGAAGGGGCAGGGTTTAGGGATTGGTGGCTGCTGTTGCTGGGGTGGAGGGCAGACTTGAGTTTCCCGCCCACGCCTGGCTGTTGCTGCTGTCGGGGGAGGGGAAAAGGGCAGACTGGAATTTTCCGCCCTGCGCCTGCGCAGGGAGAAAGAAGAAGAAGGGTGCTGCCCCACAGGCATCGTGTGGCGCCATCTGGGAGGAGGGGCGGCCGCGGAAGCATGGCTGCCGAGAAGGGGAGACCCGAGGGCACTCTGCGCCCATGCCGAGCTCCCTTCGGGGGTGGCGGTGAGTCTGACCAGCCACCCTATTATGGGGCAGCGGCTTGGCCTGCCACGGCTGCTCCCCCGCCAGGCCAGCAAACCACACTTCAGCCCGAGGGGTGACCGCAATAGTGATGAGTTTAAAGGTTAGATATAGAATATTTATTAATTTAGAAAAAATAAGGTAAAAATAAATTGGGGTATTAAAAAATTTTAAAAAGAAAAAGCTTTGTTTCTGATGTTTTGCCTTCCATTACTGCAATAAGTGTTGCCCTGCATGCAAATTGGAAAGACAACTTCTTGCATCTTTTCCTCAGTGTCTATGTCCTTTCTTTTCCTAATTATTAAGCTTATATTCACAGAAGTTTTAGATCACAGTAATTCATGTATACAATTATAGTACTCCCACATATCCAACATAAAACCCTTTTCCCTTCCACAGCAATAATCTTTTTACATGTTCACACTATATTTACTAAAACTGATGGACAGATATTGAGACAAGAGCTTTCAAACAAGGTAACACTTGGGTTTACATTGTGGTTCATATTTTAGACTATACAATTTTCTAAAGTTTTAGATATCTTATGTTTTACATTATGATTTACATTTTAGCCTATCAGCCCCTATATATTTTTGGTGTAATTTAACATGTCTTATATCCATCTTTGCGTAATCTTGTGAAACACGTCTATTGCCCACACAGTTACATTGATTCCATCTCTTAAAAACCTCTTTCCCCCTCCCCTCAGGGCCCAGAGTGACAGTCAATCTTCATTGCTTGAAAGGCCATGTTCAGAGATACTTGCAACAGTGTTGAGGGCTTGACATGCTCAACTGCCCTAATACATTGGAAGCCACCATTTCTCTCGAGAGATACAATTCCCTCTATTTGAGAACATCAGTCCCCCCCAGGATGTGAGTATACCTTCACTCTCATTATATGGGTCTCTGTCCAATGATATAATCCCCTAT
The DNA here is from genome assembly GCF_030445035.2 of Dasypus novemcinctus. Classification (NCBI taxonomy): domain Eukaryota; kingdom Metazoa; phylum Chordata; class Mammalia; order Cingulata; family Dasypodidae; genus Dasypus; species Dasypus novemcinctus. The sequence goes on along the minus strand of NC_080695.1, from coordinate 49,463,705 downwards.
GGCAAAATGAGCACTCACACACACCCAAGAAGCCTGTCCTGTGTCAGATTATCCCTTTTAATCATCTTAAACAGGTAACCTTCCTTATTTTATTTTTGAAAAATTTTTCTCAGCATTATCCTCTCAACCAAATACCTGACAATCTCCTATGTTCACATGTTCCCCCACTCTCCCCCTAATTTCTTGGGCAATATTAAACATCCTCCTATCCCTAGACCCCCGCAAGCCTGCAAAGCCCCACTCAAAGGTAACCCTATGCCCCCATTTTATCCATTCCTGGTACAAATACTTACCTCCAGATTATCATAGATTTCACCCATGTAGGTATCATCTTGCATCCTTCCTCTACCCCCCAATTTCCTTTAAGCCTATCATCCAGTCTCTAGCTCTCTGAGGCAGCTTGGTTTACTTATTTCATATCATTGAGGTCATGTAGTATTTGTCCGTCAGTGCCTGGGTTGCTTCACTCAACATAAGGGTCTCAAGATTCATCCATATTATCACATGTGTTTGTAGTGTATTTGTTCTGAAAGATGAGTATTCCATTGTATGTATATACCACATTTTATTTATCCATTCATCTGTTGATGGGAATTTGTGTTGATTACAACTTTGGCAATAGTGAACAACGCTGCATCTATTGGTTTGTGCCCTTGTTTTCAGTTCTACTGGGTATATACCCAGCAGTGGAATTGCTGGGTCATATGACAAATCTATAGCTAGTTTTTTGATAAACTGCCAAACTCTCCTCCAGAATGGCTGGATCCTTCTGCAGTCCCACCAGCAGTGGATGAGTGTTCCCATTCCTCCACATCCTCTCCAGCATTTGTAGTCTTCTGTGTTTTTCATAGCTGCCAATCTTATGGGAGTAAGATGGTATCTCATTGTACTTTTGATTTGCATTTCCCTAATAGCTAGAGATTTGGAGCATTTTTTCATGTGCTTTTTAGCCATTTGTATTTCTTCTTTGGAGAAGTGTCTGTTTAAATCTTTTTCCCATTTTTAAAATGGGTTGTTTGTCTTTTTATTTTCGAGATATAGGGGTTCTTTGTATATGCAGGTTATAAGTCTTCTATCAGATATATAGTTACCAAATATTTTCTCCCATTGTGTAGGCTCTCTTTTCACTTTGTTGACAAACTCCTTTGAGGTGCAGAAGGCTTTAATTTTGTGGAAGTCCCATTTATCTATTTGTTCTTTTGTTGCTCATGCTTTTTGTGTGAAGTTCATGAGGCCATTTCCTATTACAAGGTCCTGTAGATGCTTCCCTACACTGCTTTCCAAAGTCTTTATGGTCTTGGGTCTTATATTTAGGTCTTGTGTCTTATATTTAGGTCTTGAGTTGATTTTTGTATAAGGTGTGAGTTGGTAATCCTCTTTCACTCTTTTTCATATGGATATACAGTTCTCTAGGCATTGTTTGTTGAATAGGCCATTCTCTCCCACTTGAGAGGGTTTGGTGGCTTTATTGAATATTATATGACTATATATAGGAGGATCTATATCAGAACTCTCAGTTCGGTTCTATTGGTCAGTGTGTCTCTCCTTGTGCCAATACCATGCTGCTTTCACTACTGTAGCTTCGTAGTATGTTTTGAAATCAGGTAGTGTGAGTCCTCCAACTTCGTTTTTCTTTTTCAATACGTCTTTGAATATTTGCGGCCTCTTTCCTTTCCAAATAAATTTCATAGTTAGTTTTTCTAGTTCCTAAGAGAATACTGTATATACTGTGTTGATTTTCATTGGGATTGCATTGACTGTGTAGATCAGTTCTGGTAAGATAGACATCTTAATAATATTTAGTCTTCCTATTCATGAACAGGGAATATTCTTCATTTATTTAGGTCTTCTTTGATTTCCTTAAACAGCGTTGTGTAATTCTCTGTGTATAAGTTTTTTACATCGTTAAATTTTTTGTCTTTATTTTTTTTAAATTACATTCAAAAAATATGAGGTCCCCATATACCCACCACCCCCCTCACCACACTCCTCCCCCCATAACAACAATCTCCTCCATCATCATGAGACATTCACTGCATTTGGTGAATACATCTCAGAGCACCGCTGCAACTCATAGTCAATGGTCCACATCATAGTCCACACTCTACCATGTGGGCCATGGGAGGACATACAATGTCCGGTAACTTTCCCTACAGCATCACCCAGGACAGCTCCAAGTCCCGAAAACACCTCCACATCTCATCTCGTCCTCCCATTCCCTACCCCCAGGAGCCACTATGGTCACTTTCTTCACACCAATGCCACATTTCTTCGATTACCAATCAAATAGTTCATGAATAGATTATCAGTAAGTCTACTCTAATCCATACTCTGTTCTTCCATCTTGTGGACCTTGGAATGGTTGTGCCCACTCCACATCTGTAAGAAGAGGGGCTTAGATTCCACATGGATGCTGGATACAATCCTCCTGCTTTCAGTTTTAGGCACTCTTGGCTCCATGGGGTGGTGGTTGACTTCTTCAACTCTATGTTAGCTGAGTGGGTTAAGTCCAATAAACCAGAGTGCATTACCTGAAGTCTGTTGAGGCTCAGGGCCTGGCTATCACATGGTCAGTCCAGAGATTTTATTCCTAGGTATTTGATTTTTTAAATTTACTATTGTAAATGGTATTTGTTTCTTTATTTCCTCCTGAGCTAGCTCATTATTGTTGCACAGAAATGCTACTGATTTTTCTAAGTAAAGTAAGAAGTACCCTGGGTGACTTTACTAAACTCATTTATGAGGTCTAGAAGCTTTGTTGTAGACCTCTCAGGGTTTTCTATGTATAGGATCATATCATCTGCAAATTTGAATGTCTTTTATATCTGGTTCTAGCCTCAGTGCTCGACCAAGTACTTCTAAAGACAATGTTAAATAGAAGAGGTGATAGTGATCATCCTTGTCTTGTTCCTGATCTTAGAGGGAAAGTTTTTAGGATTTCACCATTGTAAATGATGTTGGCTGTGGGTTTTTCATATATAGTCTTTATCATATTCAGAAAATTTTCTTGTATTCTAATCTTTTGCAGTGTTTTTATCAAGAATGGTTGCTGTATTTTTCAAATGCTTTTTCTGCATCTATAGATACAATCATGTGATTTTTTTCCTTCAATCTGTTTATATGGTGTACTACATTGATTGATTTTCTTATGTTGAACCATCCTTGGATACCTAGAATGAATCCCACTTGGTCATGGTGTATAATTTGTTTAATGTGTTGTTGGATAGGGTTAGCAAGTATTTTGTTGAGGATTTTTGCATCTAGGTTCATTAGAGAAATTGGTCTGTAATTTTCCTTTCTTGTGGTGTCTTTGTTTGGCTTTGGTACTAGGGTAATGATGGCATCATAGAATGAGTTAGGTAATGTTCCTCCTGCTTTGATTTTTTGGAAGAGTTTCAGCAAGATTGGCGTTAGTTCTTTCCAGAATGTTTTGTAGAATTCACCTGTGAAGCCATCAGGCCCAGGGTTCTTCTTAGTTGGGAGGATTTTAATGACTGATTCTTTCTCTTTACTTGTGATTGGTTTGTTGAGATCATCAATTTCTTCTTTCATCAATAGAGGCCGCTTATGTGTTTCTAGGAATTTGTCCATTTCCTCTGAGTTGTCATTTTTGTTGGAATATAGTTTTTCAAAATATCCTCTTATGATAGTCTTTATTTCTGTGGTGTCAGTGGTGATATCTCTTTTCTCATTTCTTATTTTGTGCATTTGAATCTTCTCTTTTTTCTTTGTTAGTCTAGCTAAGGGTTTGTTAATTTCATTGATATTCTCAAAGAACCAGCTCTTGGTTTTACCTTTTCAAGTGCTTTCTTATTTTCTATTTCATTTAGTTCTGCTCTTACCTTTGTTATTTTTTTCTTTCTTCTTCCTGTGGGGTTAGTTTGGTTTTTTTTTTTTTCTAATTCCTCCAAATAGGCAGTTAGTTCTTCAATTTTTGCTCTTTCTTCCTTTTTGATGTATGAAGTTATGGCTATAAATTTCCTTCTCAGTACTGCTTTTGCTGCATCCCATAAGTTTTGGCATGTTATGTTATCAATTTCATTACTTTCAAGATAGTTATTAATTTCTTTTGAGATTTCCTCTTTCACCCACTGTTTTTTTTTTAAAGTATGCTGTTTAATTTCTATATCTTGGGAAATCTGGGTGTCTGGCCCTGGCAGATTTCCAGCTTCAATTTACTGTCATCAGAAAAAAATATTTTGCATGATTTCAATCTTTCTGAATTCATTGAGCCTTTCATTGTGGCCTAGCATATGGAGAATGATCCATGTGCACTTGAGATCCATGTGCACTTGAGAAAAATGTGTATCCTGCTGTATTCAGGTGTAATGACCTGTATATGTCTATTAGGTCCAGCTCCTCTAATATACTCTTCAAAGTTTTTGTTTCTGTATTGATTCTCTTTTGAGATGGTCTGTCCAAAGTTGACAGTGGTATTTTAAAGACTCCCACTATAATTGTAGAGGCATCTATTCTTTCACTTAGTTTTCCAGTGTTTGACGCACATATTTGGAGGCACCCTTGTTAGAAGCATAAATATTTGATTGTTCATTCTTCTTGAAAGATTATCCCCTTCACTAATATGTAGTATCCATTTTTGTCTCTCACAATTGTTTCACATTTAAAGTCTATTTTGTCTGATATTAATATAGCTACTCTTACTTTTTTTTGGTTATTGTTTGCTTGTAAGATTGTTTTCCAGCCATTCACTTTCAACCTCATTGAATCTCTGGGTCTAAGATGTGTTTCTTGTAGACAGCATATAGATGGGTCATTTTTCCTTATCCAATCGTCCAGTCTGAATCGTTTGACAGGTCAGTTTAATCCACTGACATTCAGTGTAATTACTTTCAAGGAATTTTCGATGTTAGCCATATTTTGTTTAGACTTCTGTTTGTCATATTTTGTTTTTTTCCTTCTCTTTTTGTCTTTTTTGTTGCTCTCACACTCTCCTCCAACTCTGCCTCTCCTGTTTTTTTCTTTCTTCCTGCAGAATTCCCTTTCTTGAAGGGCAGGGTTCTTGTTGGCATACTCTTTGAATTTTTGTTTATCTGTGAATATTTTGAACTCTCCGTCATTTTTGAATACTGTTTAGCTGGGTAGATTATTCTTGGTTGGAATTTTTTTTTTTCTTTTAGTACCTTAACAATATCATACCACTGCCTTCTTGCCTCCATGGTTTCAGATGAGAAATCAGCACTTAATCTTATGGAGCCTCCCTTGTATGTGATGGTTCTCCTTTCTCTTGCTGCTTTTAGAATTTTCTCTTTGTCTTGAGCATTTGATAATTTGACAAGTATATGTCTTGGGGTACGCCTGTTCGATTTATGGTGTTTGGGGTGCGTTGTGCTTCCTGGACATGTACATCCCTCTCTCTCAGTAGATTTGGGAAGTTTTCAGCCATTATTTCCTCCAACACTTCTTCTGTCCCCTTTCCCTTCTCTTCTCCTTCTGGGATGCCTATAATACATATGTTTGTGTGTTTTGCATTTTCATTCAGGTAACCTAAGTACTAGCTGCATTTTTTCTATCTTTTTATCTATCAGTTCTACTACCTGTACGATTTCAGATGTACTGTCTTCCATGTTGCTAATTCTCTCCTCTGCCTCTTCTAATCTGCTGCTTTTTGCTGAGAGTGTATTTTTGATTTCTTGAACTGTGGTATTCATCACCATCATATCTCTTACCTTTTTGCATATACATACAATTTCCTCTCCAATTGTTTTCTTCATATTGTTAATCTCTTCCTTTACTTCATTAAGTTGGTCTCTAAAATATGTTTTGAGATCTTTAATTACTTCTCTGATATTCTGCTCCTCTTCCTGGTTTTTAGTTTGTTCATTGGATTCAGCATGTTTTCCTGATTATTAGTTTGGTTTGTAGTTTTTTGTTGCTGTCTGGTCATCATTTTATCTTGACGGGTTTAATCAGTTCCTTAGCTTCTATTCCTAGTCTTGGGGATTAATTAGTTGTTGTTCATATGTAAGTGTTATGTCTTCTCTTTGTCACTTTGTTCTTGTTACTTTACTTTTTTGTTGCTGGGTAAGTTCACTTTGAAGGAGAATAGTAGTGCCAGGAAAAGCAAAGTGAGTAAGAAAAGAAAATGTATAAAGTATTATTGGTAATATATGTTAACAGAGCAACAATGTGAAATCTAGGAGAGTGGATATTAGACTCATGTAAGTAGTGTAGAGTAATAGCAGTAAGTAGAGTACCTATAATGAGACATTCAACTGAATATAGGGAGGATTATAGTATGAATTAAAAGGCCAGTGTTTTCATTTGAGAGGGAAAGAGAATAGAAAGATAATAATATCAAAATGGATAAAAGACAGAAAACAGAACAAAGATATTAGAAATAAAAAGTCAGACAATTTGGGGGCCAAAGAAAGGGAGGTGGAATGTAAGAGAAACAGTAGATGATGGAGGATAGAAAGATGTAGGGGAAGGGGGTTATAGGTGGTCAAAATCAATACACACAGAAAAGAGGAAATGGAGAATGAGGTAACACAGCAAATGTGAAGCACTCCTTGCAGCACCTATTATATAAAGTAAATAAAATAAAAAAGAAGAAAAAGACAGAAAAAGGGGGGCAAAGAAAAAGGGGGGAAACAAGCAAGAACAAGAAAAAGAGGGAAAAAACTAAATAAATGAAAAAGTACCTTGGGGGATAAAATCGGAGAAAAGACCAGGAGAAAATGCAATATTAGCAACCATGACAGAAACAAACAAACACATAAACAAACAAAAAAAAGAACCAAGATTTCAAACTAGGAGTCCTCTTTGCAGTTAGATAATATGCTTAGGGATCTGATCTTCCCCTTTCCCTTCCTCACTTATCTCTCTCCCAGGGCTGCAGGAAAAATGCCTGAGAGGTTGGGTAGGAGATTCAAGTAGGTCCTTGTTGAACCAACTCAACACAGAAGACTATGACTCTTAATTTCCAGAATGAGTGCCCCTACACTTCACCAGAAACCCCAAATATGCTAGTGGAAGCTTGGATAGCAGGTCCTACAGTCCCTTCCCCTTAAGTGTGCTAGAGGAGGTCTAATTGGCTTTCTGATTCCACCTTCTCCCAGACCAAGTTTCCTATCCCAGGACATTTAGGTAAATTGGGCTTTCTCAGAAGATTCGGCTCTCCTTTCTTCCCAGACTCTCCCCAAGTCAGCTGGTACATTCCTCCAAGCTCAGGGATAAAGAAAGGAAAAAAGAAAACAAAACAAAACAACAACAACAAATGCGGAGGGCTAGGGTAATCAAGAACCTCAGACAGACCTCAGGATACGGTGGATTCAGGGATGGGAAGTCCGTGATACGGCAGGCTCAAGGTGTGTGAGTCTCCAGAGCATGGGCCACCAGGGTTTAGGTGACACAGACCTGGGAACCACGCATCCGGTTAACACCAGGTTTGGGAACACTGCAGCACAACAGAGATTTCAGGCATCACCACGGCTGGGCTGCCAGCCCCCAAGGGTTTTGGTGCACCCGAACACAACAAACATTTTGGATCGCTGCAGCTGGGCTGCCAGCCCTAGTGGGATGGGTTCCACCTACAACTTCTGACCTCCGTGTCAGAAACCCAAAATTCCACCTCTTGCAAGAATCTCCTTCATCACTGTCTCACCAAATCGACATCCAGACACCTCCTGCCCTGCAAGCCCCAGAAACAGCCCGCTCAGGGGTTGGGAACACCCCAGCACAAGAAAGCCTTCAGGAATTGCCGCTGTAGGATCGCCAGCCCCAGGGGGAAGGATCCCGCCCACAACCTCCGACCTCCATGCATGAGACCCAAAATTCTACCTCTTGAAAGAATCTCCTCTGTCACTGTCCCACCAAATCGACGTCCAGACACCTCCTGCCCTGCAAACACCCAAAACAGTGCAGTCTAGCAGGACTCCAACCCTACTGAGCCACTTCTTTGCAGGAGAGACTATGAGGTGCACTCACTCAGACACCATCTTGCCCTCCCTCCTCCCCTGTTTGGTTTTTATGAGATGTTTAAATGTATATGCCTGTATCTACAACACAATAAAACAATAAAATGAGCATCAATGTCATCACCACTCACTATAACAAACAATAGGATCAATGCATTTGAAGCCTCTGGTAGGCCCTTGTGCATCTCACCTTCTTCTTCCACTCCCCAAGTAATTACTATTCTGATGAATTCATGTTTATCATTCACTGGCTTCTTTACATAACTACCATATATAGATGAATTCCCATAGTAAACATATAAGTTTACCCCCTTTTGAATTTAAATGAATGAGATCATGAATTATATAAATGAAATATTATTTGTTCTCCAATGGCTTGGTTTGTGTTTTTTTTTTTTGCTTAATACTATGTTTCTGAGAGTGATGATGCTTTGATATCATCATTTTCATTTTTGTACGGTTTTCTGAAGGTGAATATAACACAGTTCACCCATACATGTGTTGAATATTTGAGTCATTTGCATTTTTTTGCTCTGACAAAAAATGCTGCTATGAAAATTCTTGTACATATTACTAGTATACATTTGGTCTTTTAAACTATCTGTATTCATGTTTTAGGATATCAGTTCCAAACAGCCTGTAGTTGGATTGTTTTTTAATTCAATAATAATTAAATAATTACCTTATCTTAATTTTAATTGGGCAGAGTATAGTCATATTTAATAGACTTACTGCTATATTTGAATTTAACTCTACCATCTTAAATTGTGGTTTCTAAGTGTTCCCCTTGTTTTCTTACCTTCTTTTTCTATTGATCAATTTTTATTTTCCCATTCTTTTATTTTAGTGGGTTCCCAAGAAATTTTAGCATGTATTTAAGTCTAATATTCTTACTTTCCTCTCCAGAATCTTAGAACATCTTAATATTGATTGTTCCCTCTGACTTACATTATGGCTGTCAAGTATTTTACATGTTGTTTCTTAAACCCTATAAAGTAGACATAATCATTATTTTGTTTTGTATACCAAATAGATTAAACAGTATTTTAACTTTATACAGTTCATGGTTGTTTATATTTACCCACACATTTAACAATATTATTATTATTATCTAATAAGTTTCCACAGGGATAATTTTCCTATATCCTAAAAAATTTTCTTGAAAATTACCTAAAGTGAGGATGTGTGATGGTTGGGTAATTGTTTATCAAGTATTTGATTCCTTTCCCCTTTTACTATGGATGGAGACTAGCCCTTTTGGTATTGGGTTTGAACATGTGACTTCTATTGCCAATGAGATATTATTAGGGGTGATACAAACAAAGGCTTGACCTTGTGTAAAAGGCCGACCTCCCTACCTTTCTGCTATAAGCATGATAAGGACATGCCTGCAGATCTTAGAAGAGGAAGAAGCACATGAAGCAGAATTGCCTCCGTAAACCTGAAGACCTGAATCTTCAAACAGACCCTCAAAAGTGTAAGAGTCAATATTCACATCTGTGCTCTAAAATAGTGTTGTTTCAGTTCACTCACATTATGTTCAAAGTTTTGGAGTGGCTTGTTATGCAGTGAGACTGACTGATACAAGCAAGGTCTCTGGTGGAAAACTCTCTCAAGTTGTTTTTTTCATTTTGTCCAAAGAACATTTAATCATCCTTTAATCCTAATGTTTAAATTTCTGAGTTGATAGTTGTTTTTTTCTCAATACTGTAAAGGTATAATTATACTATTTCTGGCTGACAATGTTCTGATATCCCTCAGACTGACACTTGTTCATGTCATCTTTCTGTCTTTGAAGTTGTAAAGTTCCACAATAGCCTATGTATGAATTTCCCTTCAATAGTCCTCCGTGGGATTTCTTGGGAATCTTGAATATGGAGATATTGCCATTATAATATTGAATATCACTCCTCTTCCATTCTCCCTGTTCCTGTCTTCTGGAATTTGAATCTGAGAAATGTATCTATGCACCATATCTTAACTTTCCTTTCATTATTTTTTATCTTTCGTCTGACTTCTGGGTAATTTTTTGAGTATCAACTTCCATAATCCTCTCTTCCTCAGTATCAAATTTTTTAAAACCTGTCATTCAGCATACTCATTATTGTGCTTTTATATTAGTTATAATGGATTTTTTCAAATATACTTGGTCCTTCATACGTTGTTTCATATTCATATTTCTTTTATTTTTAAACACATTAAACATATTCATAAATTGAATCTGATAATAATTACAATATCAAATGTAAATAAGTGGTTTGTGATGTTTTAAATTGAAATTCTCTTCCTCAGAGTTTTGCTATGCTATTTATTTGAGGTCTGCTTTGAAGGTACTTTCTTCAAGAGATCATCTGCATTTTATTTTCCCATGTGCCTGGAACAGTGGCAGCATTTGACATATTTAAAAGAAATTCTCAGTTTGAGGCAATTTAGACCACAAAGACATTGTGAATTTGTCTTTAGGCCAGATTTAACCTGCTTTTGATTATGAGTTTATTCATACGTTATATCCATCAGTGTCATCCAGAGATCTTATGTTTTCTTGGTGTCTGTTCACTCTGTGAGGCAAATTCATGTGTTTGTTTCATTCTCCTTACACTAAATATAGAAATCTTTGAAATTGTAGCCATATGATGACTTCTTTTCCTTTTCCTTTTCCTTCTCCTTGTTTTGAGGTACCAGGCATGGTGATTGAACCCGGGACCTTGTATATGGCAAGGCAGCGCTCATGCACTCTACCACATCGACTTCCTATAGTGGTTTTTTTTTTTTCATTTGTGTGCTTGTTGTTTGGTTTGTTTGTTTGTTTGTTTGTTTTCTTCTTTTTAGGACGCATCAGGAACCAAACCCGGGACCACCCATGTGGGAAGCAGGTGCTTAACTGCTTAAGCGACATCTGCTCACCTTCATGTTTTCTTTTCAATATTGGAAAGATCTTAGAATTTGCTTACCACTCCATGAGCCTTATAGGACTCTCTAAATGAGAGATGAATGTCACCTAGGATCAACAGATGCCCTCAAGACAAAGCCAGCTTCTGAGCTTCCATTAGCACTCTGTACTTCAACTTTCATATCATGTGGAGAGCTCTGAAGATTCTCCACTTTCTTGCAGGCTCACTGATGCATTTTAAAAGGTTAAAAATAAATCTTATCATATTCCTTTAGTATATTTATAGTGGATTACTTTCAAATATTTATTTTACTATAATACAGGAAATTGAAGCTCCTCACTCACAGTTATTTCTTAATCCCACAGCATAATGTCTAATACATCCTATTTGCCATCTTTATCATTGTTTTTATCAATATTAGTGTTTTTAGTAGAGGAATTCCCTTCGGAAATAATGTACCCCATGGAGATTAAGAATAAAGGAAGTGTTTGGGACTCAAAGTAGTTTTTTTTTTTTCCAATAGGAAAGAGCAGTAAATAAGAAATAAGTCACTTGAAAAAGAATTTTTAAAGTTTTACCCTCTTCTCCTATCAACAGCAAAGATGAGAGGACAGAAAAGTTAGGAAGTCAAGCATATCATTCCAAAACACTAGTATAGCAGTGAAGAGGAGATAAGATTAGAAGATACACAGTTTATAGTTAGATTGCCATAAATGTCACACTCATAAACAATGTTTATATTACAGAAGAATAACCACAGACTACAATCTCCAGAATCATAACTCATAGCAGCAATAATCCAGGCACCACAATAGCAATGGCATTAAACCAGTATTTTACAAGTTTTCTTGAATTTCTGTTTGAGTAAATTTCGTAAGAATCTAAGACCTACCTATGCTTTATCCTCACTGAGATTCCTCTGGGATTTAGATAACATCATAAGAAAACCCTACTTACTATATACAATCTTGTTCATTGATCCCCATATCACATCCTTAAAACAAATTTCATATTTCCATCAGAAAAGTGGCCACATGCATGATTAAGTACACATTTTCAGGTAACAGTTTCTGTCACAGTTTTATTAAAATAAATTAAGAAGTAAAGTTCAGAAAGTAAGCCAAGAAGATCAGCATGGACTTGAGTCTACTAATTTTAAAGGCCAAGAATTTTTTATAAAATTATTTCCCTTTCACAAATTTTTGCTCAACATACAATAAAAGCAAGATGCATAATACCCACTAAAGAAACTGTACAAAAGGTGCACAGATTTTCACATGGAAAAAAAATTCAATTGATATCAGTCTTTCAAAAACTAGTCCTGTACAATCTTTCTGACAGTTACTAATAGGTATCTGTTCCAATAAGTTTGGTAAATAGTGCATATTCTGGCTCCCTAGTCATGATTTACTTTGCACATTAAAGACTAAAGGTTCAGAGAAGTCCTATAGGAAAGAAACCATTTATTTTCATTGTTTAATCCAGGGGACCCTATATTTATGTGATTAGAAGCATATTTTCACCAGAAAACCTGTTAAAACTCTGCAAAACAAAGATCCACAGAATATTAGTGAATGACACACTAACATATTGAAATGGTTATATGTCCTTTACTAGTATGCAGTTTTACGCATTTTGAAAATACAACTGCTACTTCCATACCACATTTTAATTTGGAATATCTGTAATAATAGAGCACACTATTAAAAAGTTATGTATTCAGGATGGCAATGTTCCATAATAAACAGAAATACTGCATCTACATAACTAGCCAAAGCTTATATCAATTATATGAAAATGTGAGGTACAGCACAATGGTTGTGTATATATGTATGTGTTTATAGAGTATGCATATATTTGCTTTTGTATATCTACAAAGATTATTTGGGGTGATCAATAAATCAATCACTAAGTCTCTGCAGAGTTGAAATGAACCCTAATCCCTGACTTCTTTCTTGTGAAATTATGAAATAAAATAAAGTAGTTCCTAGATTTAAGTGAATTGGATTTAAAAAGCAAGAAGAAGGCTTGAGTGGGAAAACAATTTTTAACAATCCAGTAGGAAATACCATGATTAGGTTGCTGGAATAAATTTCATTTTATTTTCTTTAGTTTTTAATTGTGGAAGATAGTGCTGGGTCGAGGCAATAAAGTTCATTCTAAGACTAATAAAAACACCATCAACCAAAGACATTAAGTTGGGATCAGAAGATGCTTTTTCACCTTCAAGGTTATGACAAAGTTACTGATGAGCATGTACTCATTTCTCTCATATGATTGTATCCTTTTCCGCCCCACAACAAACATTTTTTAACTCATTTTTCTCTTAAATATGTTTCCTTAAATGGGATTTTGGTGCTCTGAATCTCTAGCTTCTTGCCTTAAAGAAGAAAACATTATTTTTCGTTGCATCAATTTTATCCTTCTATTGCCTTAGAAAAAGAAAACATTGTTCCTCAGGGGATGAATATTGTTTATGAATTTCCCACAGGGCTTCCCTGGAACACTTCAAGTCGTAAAGACACTTGCTGTACATCCATTAGTATCTAAGGGAATGTCCACACTATTTGTCCACTTGAATCCAGAACCATTTCAGTCAATTTTGAGCAACCCAAACCTAGAGCATGCACAATACATAAGAGCAATGGAGCTGGCCTTTTGTTTACAATAGGCAGCTATGATACTACAAAATTATAGTACCATAAGAAGCTGCGATAAACACAAATTTCTTTTCAATCAGATAATGTTTATGACACTAGGGACCCCCGATATATGTATTCTTTTATATTTTACCAAAATAAACAACAAGAATTTGGGCCATGTCCTAATAAATGCACAAAGTTCCTGTTTTCTTACTGCAGAAATATTTGAAAGCCTCTACATTTACTCTGTATGGCATAGATCAAACGTTCTCTATACATACAGAAAAATACCAAGAGTGACACCAATATACAATATACACAAGTAGATATATTTAATTCTTAGATTATAACATGACCTCATAAATATACCTTGTATCATTCAACATGTTAGAGAACACTATTATATTTAGGATGAGGCTTTAATGTGTACAAGAGTGTTGGTTAGGTGGAGATTATATTAGGGGACTGGTGAGATACTTCTTTTTTTTTTGGTAACCTGTGAAACTATTTCTTTTTATTAGTGGTATTCTCAGAATCATGCAGTATAACTTGATTTGCCTGGGGGGAAAGATGTAACTTAATATTTCTGTTTTAAGAGAGACAGGCTGTTCATAATAGCTTTTATATTTACAGAAGTGAATTTTGAAAAGGGCCCTTTTGTGAAAAAAGAGAATGAAATTCCAGTCCAGGTGCATATGACCCTGAGGTCGAGAAATACGTCTGGGTGGCCTCTGACCAGGTCAGCTCCTCCAAAGGGAAATTATGGTGGTGGGATGAATTTGAGGCTGCTCAGCCAGGGCTGAAGTATTTTGGAGGAGGCTTAATTCAACCCTGAACATTGTTGAGAAAATCAGCCCTTTAGGACTCAGGAGGATTGAGCTGGTGATGTGAAGTCAAACGAACTGTAAATCCAAGCTTTGAGCATCATCAGTTCATGATAGTAACAGAAGGATGCTTAAGAAATCTTTAACAGCTGTATGATGTGGCAGCAAGTGGTAACTGATGATATTCGAGAAATAAATTTACAGTGCCTACATACGAACCCCTACTCCTGCCAGGGTATTCAAAATTTTGGACTGTGTAAGCCATGAGTTTTATTTCTTGCACATTTCAAGAGAAAGGTGAAGAATCTTGAGAGGGAGATTCTGGATTTTATTCATATAAGAGCAGGAATAAGGATGGGAAGATATTTCAGAAGAACAATTGAGGAGTCTGGAGGAGGGAGTGGCCATAGCACTATTTTGAATTGGTGAAGCAGAACAGGAATTTCATTGAGTTACTAACTGACTGTATTTCCATCTCTGTAAATGCTACCACTGTCTGCCTAGTTGCTCCACCAAAATCCTAATACTTACTCCTGAGTCTCTCCTTTCCTACAGCAAACATCCTTTGGCACGCCCTGCCACATGACCTGTAAAGCACGCCCCACTTCATCACTGGCCTCCAGCATGATCACCACACCGTGCTCTGAAACACCCTTACGATGCCTTTCTTGTCTTTTCCCCTGCACAATCCATTCTCTAGTTCACGTCAACAATGCTTTTTTTAAAATATAAATCAGTTCATGTTATTGCCCTAACTCTAAACCTTTAGTGGGTTCCTATCACCCTAGCATAATACCCCAAATCCACACTCAAGTTCCGGTGGTCATTCATGATAAGGCCCCTGCCTATCTCCTTGTCTTCTCGTTCTTCCCTTGAAGTCAATAAATTCCTCTTTAGAATTCTTCACTAACTGCTCCTTTCCCTGAATCAATCCCTTCTCTGATCTTCGCAAGGCCAGAAACACCAGTTATTTGAGTCACCCTCAAATGTCAACATATCTGAAGGGCTTTCCATGACCATTAAAAAAGCCATTCACTCAGTAACTGTATAATACATTAAACTTTTCATTTTCCCTTTAGAATCCATTACTCTATTTTTCTGTCCAGCAATATTTACACAATTTCTGTTTCCCTACTAGACTGAAAGTCAGAACATTCATTATCTTGTCTAAGCTGTGTATATGGTGTTTAGCCCAGAACAGGCACTCAATGATTTGTGAAATGAATTAGAGTAGGTAAGTTTTTCTTTAAATAAAAGGTTTTAAAGTGAAATAACAAAAATTTCAAGTATAGAGAATTTTTGAATGAATTATTTTTAAATGTAAAGTATCTCTTTTATAGATATTAGTTATCCATATATTCAGTTTTGCATTTATCTCAGCCAAGATCTATTTGCAGAAGGTACTTTAAAGCAGCACACAATTTAATAAGAAAGTGACTCGTAATATATAATGACTGGTGCTGCCGCAGTATTTGTGCGATCCAAGAGAGGCATAGACATGGAAGACAAGCATCCAATAAGTGACACATGCAAAATCATTATGTTTTTATGAACCAAGTTAAAAACAAACCAAAAGTAAATACAAAATATAG
Organism: Dasypus novemcinctus; assembly: GCF_030445035.2. NCBI lineage: Eukaryota > Metazoa > Chordata > Mammalia > Cingulata > Dasypodidae > Dasypus > Dasypus novemcinctus. The sequence goes on along the minus strand of NC_080695.1, from coordinate 49,447,819 downwards.
GTATCATAAAAGCTAGTATATTATGAGGTAGATTATAAATGACAGAGTACAACTTTTATATAAAGAATTGGTTGGTGAAGCAATGCACAATATTGTGTCCAAATATCCTATCTTGCAGCCATCCCAAGTGAAAGTTGCTGATTATTCCCTTCTCCCAATGCATTATTGTTTCTTTTAGACTGATCTACAACTTTGTGGATAAAAGGACATGTCCCTTGAGGTTTCACTCATCTATTGAACCTGCTTTAATCTCACCCATTCTTTTCTATGCCTACTGTTCTATCTAATCTGCCAAATTAATCAACAACATTAGCTCAGTCTTTCAACTATGAGTCTCACCACCAAAGTTGATGTCTTCAACATTAACACTTCAGGAGCTCAGTGCCATGGCGACCGTCTACCCTATCAGCACACAGAGTCGCTGCAACATGTGTGTGTCTATGTCTACATGTATATCTCACATCTACATCCATATCCACAGCCTGCGCATATCCATAACTATATTACATTGAGATAGATATATAGAAATTACAGTTCAAAGACAATATCTTCTATTTTCCTCTTTAGAAAAGGATTATACAGAGAAGGCTACAAAAAAACTTTCATAAAGATACTCTTCTTAAATTAAATTATTTTTGTACAAAAATTGGTTCACTATGTGAAATTATGATTGATCAGCAATCATTTCTGTATTTGCGGGAAATGTGGGTTCTGAGAAAAACATTTGGGAAGTAAAGCTTCTTGGAAGAAAATTTTTTGACTGGGACACACAGAAGCAAATACTTTTTTTCTTTTTTGCAAGAAAGTAACATTTATTTAAAGAAGGGAGAGGTCATTTTTCCTGTTGCTCTCAGAAGCACGCGAAGGAAGATTTTGGATAAGTCCTCCTCAAGATTAGAAAGAAAATTTGCAAAGACAATAAGTCAAAGAGCAAAGGAGAAAGAAACAAGTCAACGGAACCACTCAAAACCCCCAAACCACCCCGCGAACCCGCCTGGTAGGGGCTTCCCAGCCGCAGAGAGAAGCGAGCAGGCCCAGGGCGACCGGGGCTGGGGAGCGGGAGGACCGAGGAGACTTGGCGGGAGCGAGAGGCGCCCTCCTGCCCCAGCCGCCCCGTGTCTAGCGCCTCAGGCTCCACTTACCCTGCAGCCACGAGCCCTCGGGGCGTCCATCGCTTCCAGGTCCCAAGTTTCCCTTCTCCAAGGTCGTCGGGCTACACCAGCGGCCGCCAACTGCCCGGGAGAGGCGCCGGGGCCGGAAGGGGTGCGCGGCGCCGGGGGGCGAGGGGGCGGCAGGGTGGGGGGCGGCCTCCGCCCGAGAGACCCCGCGGGGCAGGACGCACTGGCCGCCCGAGCCCCTGCAGCGGCGCCACCGAGCCCCCGCGCTGCCTGGCCCAGAGTCCCGCGGGTCAGAGCCCTCACCGCGGAGGCCCCGGTCCCAACAGCCAGCGCGTGAGAAGGGAGCGGGGGGACGCGGACAGCCCCGCCCGCCCTGGGGGCGCTCCCGCCGCCCAGGGTCCACTATCGCCGGGGGACCAGTCCTTTTCCTGGTGACCGCGGCTGCCACTGACCAGCTGCCACTGACTGACACTGACTAACAACTAACCCGTTCGTCGCCGCCGTCGTGGGCCCAGCGCCCCCCTGGCCTCTCGCCGCCCGCCGCCTCCAGCCCCGCGCGCCGCCCCTTGGAGCGCGCCTGTCCCCACGCTCCTCCAGCTCTGCCTAGAGATTAGCATAGAGATTTTTTGTACTCAGAAGAATTAGACTTGTCAATCTTAGATTTTCTTCGTCTATAGCAGGTAATTTAAAGTGAGATTACAACCCTACTACAGTGATCAGTTAATTTAAACATCATTTGCCTTTTCTCCTGGGACGTCTTCAACTCATACTTGAAAAGTTTGTGCATACGTAAGTGAGATACTGGAGTTGTAATCCCATTCTGAAATTTATTGAACTGATGAGTAAGATGTAAATATTACAATATCAACTGATTGATTTTCTCTTAAGCATCTAAAACAGGGGCTGGCAAAATGCAGCCAGCCCACAAGATAAAAATGGTTTTGTACATTTTAAAGTAATTGAAAAATATTACAATTTCATATCTGGTGAATTCAAATTTCAGTGTTCTATGATTTTATTGGAACAGAGCACAGTCATGCATTATGTATTGTAGATGGCTACTTTGGCACTACAGTGGCAGTGTTGACAAATTGCAACAAAGAAGATAGATCCCCAAAAGCCTGACATGTTTACTATATGGCTCATTATCGGAAAGGTTTGCTGAACCCTGGTACAAAACAAAAATTATACAATAACTCTTTGAATTTATATGACATTTTCCTTATGCTCTAGGTATATGAAAGGTATTATTTCCTTATCATCAATGTTCTTGATTTAAGAGAATTCAACAGGTATTTATCAGAGTCCTCACCTTGAATTCAACTCTTTTTTCAAAAAAATTATTGACGTATATCACTCATACATAAACATACATGAAGGAGAAGTATACAGTAATAGTTGTGAACTTACAAAACCAACTTATATAATGTATAACGTCATACAGGACTCACACCTCAACCTACCACTAATACCTATGATTGTTGTTTAACCTTTTAAAGTAATGATTAAAGTGCATTGTCAAAACATTCCTACTAATAGTAAATTGTTGTGAACTTATAAAGCAGACATGCATAACATCAGACAGGGTCCTCCCACCAACACCTTGCACTGCTGTGTGATGTTTGTTACAAAATAGGAAAGAATATTGTCAAAATCTTACTATTAATTATAGTGCTTATATTTGGTGTCTTCCCCCCAACTTACCCTATTATTATTTTTTAATATATTTTCTATGACAGAGGTTGTAAACTTATAAAACAATCATGCACAAGGGCAGAATTCCCAATCAACAGCCCTCTATGAACACACCGCCCTGTGGTGGAACTTTTGTTATGAATAATATAATATCATCTGATTGTTACCATGTCCATAGTGTACATTTGGCACACATTTTTCATACTGCCCATTATCAGCACAATATGTCTTTGGCATTGATGCAAGGATAATATATTATATTATTGCTGCTAACCACAGTCCATAGGTCACTTCAGTTGTATCTTTCCCTTGCTTCTCCGCATTCCCACCACCCTGGAATAATGACGTACATTTTTTCTAGCTAAAAAAGGACACTTTTGCATCTATGCCATCAATCACAATTCTTATCCACCTCTTGGTTTATTGTGCTATTGTATTCCTACAGTATTCTCTAGCATTCGGTCAATTGGCATTTACATACCTAGACTCCCATTTTCGGCCACATCCCCATTTATAAACTAGCTGTTACTATGTGCTACCATCCACTCTACACATTACCACACTTTTACAGTAGAGCTAATTAAAACTTTTACATACATTAAACATCAGTAGTCCATCTCAGTCCTCCTCTCAACTCCTTTAGAAATCCACCACCTTCCACCAGGTCTTGAAGCTATTTTCCTATACTTTCTTCCAGAAGCTTTATGGTTATCACTTTTAAGTTTAGATTTTTTGATCCATTTTGAGATAATTTTTGGATAAGGTGTGAGATAGGGGTCATCTTTGCTTCTTTTGACTGTGGATATCCAGGTCTTGCAGCACCAATTGTTGAATGGAGTGTTCTGCCCGAGCTGTGTGGGTTTGACCGGCTAGTCAAAATTCACTTGACCGTACATGTGAGGGTCTGTTTCTGAAACAACAATTTGTTTTCATTGGTCTATGTGTCCGTCTTTATGCCAGTACCATGCTGTTTTTTACCACTATAGCTAGGTAATTTAAAATCTGGAGAGGAGAGGTTGCTTTCCATTTTATGATGTTTCTGGCTATTCAGGACCACTTACCCTTTCAAATAAATTTGATAATCATGTTTTCAATTATAAAAAATACTGGTGGAGTTTTTATTGGTATTGCACAGAATCTTTTTGTCATTTTGAGTAGAATGAATATCATCTTAATGATAATGATATTTAGTCTTCCTCTCCATGAACATGGAGTGTATTCTGGTTATTTAGGTCTTTTTGGATTGCTTTTCACATTGAGCTGTAGTTTTCTGAATACAAGTGCTTTACATCTTTGGTTAAGTTTTTCTTGACTGTTTGAGTTTTATCTGTCATAATTTATCTTCATCATTTTTGAACACCTTTAGTTACTTTTATTGATGTAATATTCATTTTCAGACTCTCTTCTAGACCTCTATCTCCTTCTTTTATTTTCAGACTCTAGTCCACCCTTTAGAATTTCCTGAAAATCTCATCTCTTGTTTAGAAATTCTCTCAGTTTCTGTATATCTGTGAATATTCGAAACTCGTCCTCATTTATAAAAGACCATCTTGCTGGATATAAGATACTTGACTGGCAGTTTTTCTCTTGTAGTTTCTTAAAAATATCACACATTGGTCTTGCATCCATAGTTTTTGGTGAGAAATCAGCATTTAGTCTTATTCGGTATCCCTTATACGTTATTCATTGCTTTTCTCTTGCTCTTCTCAGAATTCTCACTTTGCCTTTAGCATCTGATATTCTGATTAGTATGTGTCTTGGAGTTTGTCTATTCAGATTTCTCAGATGCAATTTCGCTATGCTTCTTGGACATGGATATCTATGTCCTTCAATAGAGTTGGGAAATTTTCAACCATTAATTTTTCAAATATTCCTTCTGAACCTTTTCCCTTCTCTTCTCCTTCTGGGACACCCAGGACACCTATGTTTGCATGTCTGTTCCTGTCATTTAGTTCCCCGAGACCTTGTTCAATTTTTTTCCAATCTTTTCTTCATCTGTTCTTTTGTATGTTCACTTTCAGAGGTCATTTCTTCAAGCTCACCAATCATTTCTACTGCCTCTTCAAATTGGCTATTATAGGCATCCAATTTTTTTTAATTTCACTTATTGCATCTTTCATTCCCATAAGTTGTGCTATTTTTCTATGTATACTTTCAAATTCTTCTTTGTGCTCATCCAATGTCTTCTTAATATGTTTAATCTCTTTACCCATGTCATTGAATTTACTAAGGAGATTTGTGTGAACATCTGTAATTAGTTGTCTCAACTTCTTTTTGACATCTGGAGGCTTATCTTCTTTCTTTAACTGGGCCATATCTTCCCATTTCTTGGTGTGGCTTGTAATTTTTTGTTGGTGTCTTGGCATCTGGCTTATAAGAGTATTTATTCTGGGTGTAGTTTTGCCCTTTAGTTTAGGGCTTCCTGCCCTTTCTCCCTTGCTGGTTGTGTTGTAGGACCCAAGGCTGTAGTTGGTGCTATAAGCTCTGGAGGATCAAGCCATCCTCATTATCGCATGGGCCGATGAAGCTTCTCCCAACTCTCTCCTCTGCCAGGGGTAGGGACAGAGTCACAGCTGTGTGGAATAATCAGAGTTGTGCAGGCCTGGACTCTAATTGCCCAGAGAGACTGATGAAGCTTCATTTCCCTTTCACCCCTACCTGGGGTGGGGATGGAGTTGCAGATGTGGGCAGCAATCTATGCAGTGCAGGTCACAGCTGATCACAGTTGCTCCAATAGACTTTTGATTATTCAGTCTTTGCCAGCCAAATATACCTGCAGTTAATCTGGATAGACTGGTGCAGGGCCCACCGTCCATCCCCCTGCCAGAGGTGGGGATGAGGCCTAGGCTGGGACTTCAGGCCAATCTGGGTGAATGAAAATGGTTCCTACCATCACTGTGATTTTTGGACAGCCTGGCTTCCCCTCAGCCTGGGGGCAGAGTCAAAACGACAGCCATGAGCCTCTTTCCCACTTGGACAGATTCACACCCCAGCTGTTCCCAGGGTCCTATCTTAGCCAGCCAAATCCTCCAATTAATAGCTGAAATTGGTGGGCAACTGTCCGCTCCTCCCCTGTTTTTGGGAAATGGAACTTCCAATTCCAGGCACAGACAGCTTCTGGGGCGGCTTACACTGCCAAAGTAGAATGATCACCAGCCTCAATGGCTTGGCTGGTATTTTTCCAGAGAGGCTGGCACATGTTTCCCTAGCTTATTCCCTATGGGAGGTGGGGCTGGGGCTTAGGAAAGAGCTGCAATCTAATCTGGATGGAAAGAAACCTTTCCCTAAGAGCACTGGGATTTTCAGTGCGCCCCGTTTCCCCTCGTACCAGGTGCGGAGTTAAGATGGCAGCCACTGGCCTTTCTGACTTGAACAGGCTCAAACTTTAGCTGTTTTTAAGATTATACTCTGGCCCATCCATCATTAGCTGAAGTTTTGACCAAGTGTCTCTTCCTCCTTTTGGGAGAAAGTGGAACTTCATCCTTTTTGGGAAGTGGAACTTTCAATTCCAGCCTCAGAACCCCTCCTGAGGCATCTCACGCCTCCAGTGGAGGATGGGCACCGGCCACCCTGGTGTGGATTGGTCTACTTTGAGTCTTCTCTGCAGATGGGCAGTCTCCTCCTTCCATTCCTTCAAGGATATGGCCTCCTGGAGCCCCCAAACAGGTGCATCAGCTAGCTCCAGAGAGCTCTGGGTGTTACTAAGTGCCCTGTGGCAGAAGGTGGCTCTAGGAGCACCTTACTCTGTCTTCATTTTGGTGGTTGTCCTCCAAGTCTTTCTTTTTTGAACATTATTTTTAGAGAATTTCAGATTCACATTTACAGAAAAATTACACTGAAAGTATAAGGTATTCCCGTATAATCCCCCATCCCACATCCACACACCTAATTATCTCTATTATTGACCTCCTATATTATTATGGTACATTTGTTACAATTGATGAACCAATATTGAAAAAGTTGCATTTATATTATGATTTACACTTTGTGCTTTACAGTTTCATAGGCCTTGACAAATGTATAATGTCTTCTGTCATTGCAGTATTATGCAAAACAGTCTCACTGCCCCAAATATGCCCTGTTCTACCTATTTATTCCCAGACTCCCTTCTGAACCCCTGAAACTCCTATCTTTACATATTACAAGTTCTTCCTCCCACAAAAAAGAAACAACCACAATAGCAACTTACCATCATTTTATAGGTTGCACCCCTTCAGTAAGCTCTATGTGGGAATATGTGAAAATCTATTTTCTAATATAACATAGTTTTACTAATTTATAATTCCTCTACTCATGATTCTTCTACTCCCTTCATTTCAACCTATAATTTTCAATGTGCCAGTTAAGTATATTTCACAGAGATTTAAATCTTTAGCTGTTCAAATGTAGATGGAAGCCTGAATCTCAGTAGAAGAGTGATCAACTCTTACTCTTACTCTTCTTCATGCTTGCCCTGAGTTTAACCCTTTATGCACAAGATCAGGTTACCTACTTGAAAAGTTGCTCTTTTTGCACACGATTTTAGTTTCTTAAGTTTCATTGACTTTTTAGTTCACAGGATAAACACTAACCAGAAGGGGTTTTTTTGTTTATTGTTTTTGTTGTTGTTGTTGTTACGTATGCATTGGTGTTTCAGTGGTAGAAAATGTCTAAAAAACATACCAAAAGAGAAAATTAACTTATGGCAACAGAGTCCATTAATCCAATCCTGGTCTTGAAATTTTAAAAAGTAGATCTGAAATCTGTAACGTTCCACATAGTTAAATCTTAATAGTGCTGTTTTCATTTCTGCAAATGTCAAAGTGCTTCAATAATTGTAGATACTAAATTCACTGAAACCTAACACCTCTTGGAAGATTAGAAGCTGGTGCATACAGAAGAAATATTTTTGACAAATCTTTCTCTCTGTATTCTCAAAAGTAATACATATTTTCTAAGAAATATGGCTGGAGCAATAGACAATGAAAGAGAAAATAGACATAAATCTCACACCTTGTGCAAAAATCCACTCAAAATGGGTCATGGACCTAAGTACAAAAGATAAAATTATAAACCTTTTTAAAAAAACAGAAGAAAATATTTGGGATCTAGGACTTGGTAAATCATTTTTAGATATGATACATAAAATGAAATACTGACAAATTAGACTTCATAAAACTTTAAAACATTTGCTCTGCAGAAACTCTTTTAGGAGGGGAAAACACCAGTTATAAACTGGGGGAAAATATTTGTAAGTCAAATGTCTAATAAATAACTAATATCTCTGAGATATAAAGAACATGATTACTACTGTGAATAGATGCTTAGAAAATGATTTTGGGGGTTAAGGGTTCAAGTTTTTTTGTTTGATTTTGGTTTCAGGTATAATGAAATGAAAATTTCTTTTATTACCTGAGTCTAGTATCCTTCAGTTTCATGAGGATATACAAAACAAACTTTTGCAGTGCATTCAAAGTTTATATTAGATTAAACTTTGATTCTATTCAAGTGGTTTAAAAATAACTTTAAATAATATATCATTAAAATTTGAAGATCAAATACTGTTTTTATCCACAGATATATTTATTTGACATAATGAAAGGAAAATTACTTATTAGTACTTCTGTCTAAGAGCACTTGTATTTCCTTTATAAAAAAGGAAATTGTTAGTTCACAAAATAGTCTTAAGCTCTTAATTAAAATAAATCATTTAAGTATTTCTAAGAGTTTGATATTATTGATGAATTCCCAAAAGAAATAATGGATTATGTTTGTAAACTGGTCTTTTCCTTTGGGCATATGAGATTATATGGGATTCAGAGGTTTATTGATTAAGTAACTTAATCAAGCAAACCTCTTGTGTCAGTAGGGCATGGAGTCCTCATCCTTTGGTGGTTTTGGATTCACAGAAAAAAGGCATGGCAAAAGACAGAGGTGGGGGATTTTGATGTTGGAGTTTGATGCTGGAGCCTTAAGCTGGAGCCCAGGAAGTAAGGTCTTAAAAGAAAGAGAAGGGAGGAACTCTGAACCCAGAGAGAAGGAAGACCCTGGAAGGGAGGAACCCCGGAAGACTGAACCATCTTGCTCCAACAAGTGAAAATAGAGTTTGGTGAGGGAAGTAACTTATGTTTTATGGCCTGGTATCTGAAAGCTTTTACCCCAAATAAATACCATGTATAAAAACCAACCAATTTCTGGTATTTTGCATTAGGACCCCTTTGGCTGACTAATACAGTATGGTTGTGAATTAAGCTCTTATATTTTATGTATTTAATTTTTTTCCTAAGTGCGTTCTTTTATACAGTCTAACTTGAACTAAACAATACATATCTCTCAAAAATAGAGTTTCATACATAAAATAAAAATACCAAAATCTTTGTTTGCAAGAAATAGAAAAATAATTTGTCCTGTTGTTATTACCTAAGTTGGACATTTACTATAAATTGCCTTTATTTCCTTTCCAGAAATTGATTATGAGGCTCTTTCAATTACTTTGAGATATACAAGCATCCAATGCTTGTATATATAATTAAGCAAATTAGAACCCAACAATAAAACTTGAGTTAGCAGGAGAAAGATCACAAGTACAATTATTTTAAAAAGTAAGTGACACTTGAATTCAAGGATGAAAATTGGGGGTTGAGGGAGGTGATTTCTTGCCTAGTTTGATAGCTATTATGTCAATGGCAGTCCTTCAGTTATTATATTTTGATTACATTAGCATGAAACATTTTCCTAAAATTCAGGCTGGGTTTGGCTCATAATGAAATTCACATTCCCTTATTGTGTAAAATCAAAGTGATTGATTTATTTTTGTTGCATGTTGAAACTTTTAAAAATGAATGTGTAATTCAATTTAGACTTATAGTCCTACATTATGACATGCTTTCATAAATATTAAGTACTTATTAAATATAACCATAAAAGCAAATTTTCTGTTTTGAAATATTATTACAAAGAATTCTTGAGGGGCAGATCATAAAAGGTATTTCATGTTTTCTTATAATAATGTCAGTATTTCTGTTTACACATCTGTTTTAATACCTGCATAAACAAAATAAAATTTCGCATGTTTTCAAAGGTTTGACAAGTCTGTCCAGGGAATCCTTGTACTTCCATTGAAAAAAAAAACACTCTCTTTTGGTCACAGTAACAGCATTAACAGAGCCTCCTGGGTGAATATTAACTGTTCTAACTGGAAAGGACTTATGTTTTTTCGTCCAAGAGTAATGATCACTATGCACAGCGATAGGTGATGCTGACAATCAATCATGTGGAACTTCCAATTTGCCAATATTTACCAAGAGTTTTACAATTGTGAAATCCATATCTCTTTTTGACATGAACATAGTGTACAAGCACAGGATTTCTCTGTTGATTCTTAAGGATTCTTTAATACCTTTGTCATTTTCAGCTAAGCATGTATATATACATACGTTCATATAGTGAAGAGAATTTTAGAGAAAATGGTATGCATTTATTATATATATTCAAGTGACTATTGCATTTCAATATATGTAATTTATTTAAATTAAATGTTTTAACTTGAGATAACATGCAGTTGTAAGAAATAATATAGAGAGATCCTCACCAGTGTTTGATATTGTTGATTTATTTTATAATTTTTGCTGTACTTATCTTTATATTGCAATTTCTCTGGAGTTTTAATTTGCATTTATTCAGTGGCTACTGATTGTGAACATGTTTTTATGTGCTTATTTGCCATCTGTATATTTTCTTCAGTGGAATGTTTCTTCATGCCTAGATAAGGAAAAGAAAAGCAATGGCATGGATACCTCAAAAGAGCAAAGAATGTCCAGAAAGTGAGGAAGTGGTGATGGAAAGACAAGGAGATGCAGTGAAAGATTGACATGTTAACATTTAAATGAGGGGAAGCATGACCCAAAGTATGTCTATGAAGCTGGTTGACAAGTAAAGTAGAAACGAATGGCTACGAAGCCAGTAAGTGAGAATCACAGAGTCAGCTGGGTCATCCACCTGAATGTAAAAGATTTTGGAAGAGTTTGCAGTGGAACTAGACCAAAGGCCTTAATATATGGGGTAGGTAATTAGGCAGACAATAAATAGCAGACAGAGAGAGATTGAGATCTTCTTAGGGAATGGCATAAGTTTTAAGGGAGCACCAAGAAGTTAAACCCCCCAACCCATGCAAATCTGTGAGCATTCAGCATGTCAAACACATAGAGAGTCATCTTTGAGCCACTTCTCCTTTCAACATTCAGAGAAAGCCCTGACTGCCACGTGTTTGCTTAACTCTATTCCCAAAACACACTCTTCTGGGCTCAGATCCCTAAGAAAATTGATCCTGTGCTACATGTTCGAGATATTTGATAAATAAAGGTATTCATAATATTAGTCTGAAATCAACATTTCAATTTCTACTCGAGGTTAGCGTGGGTATATTTAATTAAACTGAACTAAGAAGGCCTTAGTGCTTTGCTGAACAAGTTTTCCTTAAGTTGCAAGCTCTTCTTTACACTTCCAGATCCAAAGTACAGATTCTTAAAGATGAGATTCTCACCCAAAGTTCTTTAGATGTTTTTCACAATGGAATGAGATGAAAGATCCATAACCTGAAAATGCCTCCAAAAATGGGGTCAATTTGATCACAAATAGGCTGAGTGTGGTTTCACTCAGATCTATTCTTGCAAGAGACCTGGAAGCACAGATGCCATTCTTCAGGCAGATAGCTTTCAGGGTCTGGTGAAAACCTTGGTTTCCTTTATTCCTTTCCTTTTTTCAAATGTCCTCAGTGCTCAATAAAGAAGTAGTCAGTATTACTATGTGGCTTTCTTTTGCCTGGTCTAAAGACACAGGTGTGAAAAAGAAAACACAGCTCATTAAATACCTGAGTTTGAAATAAGGGGAAGGCGTGAAAACTTTGGGTACATTTGTATAACAAAGCGAGTCTGGCCAGTTTTCCAAAAGAGTGAAGGGCCATAAAATTCAGATATATATGCACAATTAAAAACAGAAAGAAGTTAATGCCAATCACAAGAATGTAATTACACTGTGGTTAACTTCACATTTCATACAATGGCATCTAAACCACGAAACAGGAACATCTTTCACTTCTTCTTCACTGACCTTTTAGGTAAAATCTTAGGGACTTCAGGGTGACCGCCCACAGATACAGGTCAAGAGGCCATCTGGATTTCATCCCTCTACTGCCCAGTCTCTTAGAGCACAGCTGAACTGCCTCACTGACCCTGGCTCTTGGCCTAGAACTGTCACTACTATTCTATTTTACTGTCTAGGGGCTGGGTTCTTGGTCTACAGTTGTGGCAAGATGTCCTGAGCCTGACCGGTCATGGCTGCAATTATTCTGAGGCCAAATGAGCAGTCTCAGTGGCTTTGACACACTCAGTTGACAATTAAATAAAAAATTATCCCATTTTCTACTAGGAATCCACACATTAATAATTGAAATTGCACAGCCTTACTTCTTTTCCAGAAGCAGAGTCCCTGCTCTTTCCTCCCAGTTGCTCCTTTATGAGCTGCCACACAGCACTGAGAGTGGCATCCACACTGGTTTCACCAGTTCTGCCACCTACAAGGATACAAAGGGCTGTCGGGTGAACTGTGGGTGGCCATGTATGGATCCCACCTTCTGCATGTAGCCTATGGACACTACCCCAAAGACGCTGTACCTGCACATATTTATTTGTCAGCTTCACCTCATGTGCAGTGATCTCTGATAACACAAGTATATTCTAATAGACCATACATCCTCCTCAGAATGCCTTTGCACTATACTTTACACTTGGAAAACCCACTCCTCTTCTTCAGTTTTAATTAGTGTCAACAAGAACTTCCCATTCATCTGTAGATACCACCTACCAATAAGAATAATCCAAATGTTCACTGATCATAAATGTATACACATATAAACAAAAAGCTTATTATCAGTTAGGAAGATAGTAAATTTTTACATTCACGGTATCAAACAAGGAAAACAGAAGGTATTATTTCTATGAAACAGTGGGCAGAAAAGACTAGAAAAAGTGGAATATAAAATTGCATTTAAACCAAGAAAGGAGAAGGCAATTCAGGCCTTTTTTCCAGAAGTCATGGAAGTCACATTGGAGCACATTTAGGTAGAGGCTGGAGTCTGAAGGTAACCCAAACAGAGTTTCAGTGTAACCAATAGGCTATGTGGAGTCTCTTAGGATTTTGGAACAGAGTGAAATATAGAGTTTTGAAAGCAACAGAGTCCAGGGTGAATAGGAAGAGGATCTTTCAAAGGAAAGATCTTAAGCTACTGCATAAGTGATCATGAGGAGAGCAGAATAAGGACTTGAGATTCATCAGCTGTAGTATGATTGTAGAAGGACGGTTACAACAAATTGCTGAAAATGAGCGAACCTAAACAAAATTAAGAAACTTTCAATTTGTATATTCTGAGGAAAATGATTATAGCCAACCACTGAACAAATGGGTATGTTTTTACACTAAATGTCCTCTGGACATTATAAGACAGTTCATACCATATCTAGAATAGCAACATTTTAAAAACTGCACAAATGTCCACCAGAGACTAAATTCAAAAGGAGATCATGAAGTCACTAAAAATGATGAAAATATTCATAGGATATAGAGTGGGGGGGATGGACTAGGATATAAAATAGTATGAAGTATGAAATATAATATATGTAAAATACATTTATTAAAATGCTTATCTGCTCTTAATAACTCCTCCAAATGCATCAACAAAAAAGTTCCTATCACCTGTTAATATAATTTCCATTGACTTACTTGGAATTTCTTTTTCCTATCATCATGTTTGGATATTTAGAAACTTGTCATATGTGTGCATGGTACGAAATGTTTAAAGTATAAGGGGCATATTGTAAAATATCTTTCTTCCTCCCTTCCTGGAACCCCAGCCACCAAATCCTCCCCCCCCATGTTTTCATGTATCCTTTCAGTTACACACATGGGGTGTATTTTCTGTTTGCACAAATGAAAATATACTCTCTACAATACTCTGTTCCCTTCCCATACTCCCTGAACAATATACCTTAAAGATCTTCATGTATTACATATAAAACTCCTTCATTTTTAAAAACTGCTGTGGCCATCTCATTAGGCTCTCACTGGCTGCCACAGTAAACAATGCCTGAAGCAAGTGGGCTCCTGAGGGCTCTACAGACATCTAGACACCACAGGCAGGGCAGGCAATCTCAGCAACTCGGCACCTGTCAGTATGATTTACCTTGGAATATTTGCTTCCCAGTGTAACAGAGTTAGGCTCAATAATAATTTCCCTACACATGACTCTTGCCCTTTTTATTATTATTATTATTTTTTTTAAAGATTTATTTATTTATTTAATTTCCCCCCCTCCCCTGGTTGTCTGTTCTTGGTGTCTATTTGCTGCATCTTGTTTCTTTGTCCGCTTCTGTTGTCATCAGCGGCAAGGGAAGTGTGGGCGGCGCCATTCCTGGGCAGGCTGCACTTTCTTTTCACGCTGGGCAGCTTTCCTCACGGGCGCACTCCTTGCGCATGGGGCTCCCCCACGCGGGGGACACACTTGCGTGGCACGGCACTCCTTGTGCGCATCAGCACTGCGCATGGCCAGCTCCACACGGGTCAAGGAGGCCCGGGGTTTGAACCGTGGACCTCCCATATGGTAGACGGGCGCCCTAACCACTGGGCCAAAGTCCGTTTCCCTCTTGCCCTTTTTAGATGAACCTATGTTTAGCACTATACTCATTAAGTATATGTCCCAGAGACTTCAATTTTTGTTCTCTTCATACGCCGCTTGAACCCTGAATCTCAGCAGAGTTGCAACACCTACTCTCCAGTACTTTGGACTTGCCCAGGACAACTAACAAAAGAATATGATGGACAACATCCATTCCCAATAAACACAGAGTATCTACAATGGCAAGCAAGCCTGCTTCATCCCATCTGCACCATGTCTCTAAGCCCCTTCTTAATCAGAAACAGAGTGTCCATCACCATCCCAATATCCTCAAGATTGAGAATGAACAAACATAAGTGGGAGAAGCAATTTTGGACTAATGTAGAAATCATTTTTCCAGCAATGGAAGAACTTGTAACATTGTCATAAAGGCAGTGGCAACCAGAGATTCTAAGGCAAAGGATAGGGTGGAATTGGTGCAACACGGGCATTTCTGGGACAATGGAATTGTCCTGCATCGCATAGCAATGACAGACACAGATCATTTTATTTTCTGTCAAAACCTATAAAATTCTGCAGTGAAAAGTATCAACTATAATGTAAATTATACACTATGGCTAGTACAATGCCTCAATATGTGTTCATCAATTGTGACAAATATACTATAATAATGCAAGATGTTAATTGGGAAAAGTAAGGGAGGGATAGGGATGGATTTATGGAAATTGCCCCACATTTTTTTCTCTCTTTATTTTTCTTTTTAATGATACATTAAAAAATATGAGATGTCCATATAATGCCCACCCCCCACACACACCACTCTTCCCATATCAATAACCTCTTCCATCATTGTGGGACATTCATTACATTTGGTGAATACATTTTGGAACACTGATGCACCACATGGATAGTGGTTTACACTGCAGTCTACACTCTCCTCCAGTCCACCCAGAGGGCCATGGCAGGACATACAATGTCCAGCATCTGTCCTTGCAGTACCACCCAGGACAACTTGCGCCGCCGGCACAGATGTTGGTTTCGCTTCTCCGCCGCCGCCGCCGCCGTGGCTGCTGGAAGCCATCCTTGCACCGCCTTCATGAGCCACGGGCTGTCGACACACCTCACCAGCCGTGCGCCGGGGACTGCTGGCCGGGGCTGCTAGTCAGCGAAGGGGGACCGCGCTACAAACTCACTCAAGCCACTGGCCAGGAGAAGTAGACAGCTTTATTGGCAATAGTGGGGGAGCCAGGGTGCGCCGGCTTATGAGCGATCTGCGAGTAAGTCCGGGGAAGGGGTAGTTGATGGGAATTATATAGGGTGAATGCAGAAACATTATCTGATTGGTTGGGACAACAATATGTCTATATATGGTAACTATAGATTTACTAAACCAAACGGTGGAAGGAGATGAAATGGCAGCACAGCGCATGCGCACTGTCCTCGCCCCCTAACTCAGCACTTTGAAGACCATCCCTGAGTTTACTCAAGGGCGTGTGGGGGCTAGAGTTTACTCATAGTCCTGTGTCTTGTAGCACAAGTCTCATGGCTTGGACGGCTGAACGGTTGGGCCTTCCCTCAAACTCGAAGTCCTGAAAATGCCCCCACATCATATCTCTTCTTCCCTCTCCCTACCCTCAGCAGCTACCATGGACACTTTCCGCACATCAATGCTACAATTTCTTCCATTACTAACCACAATAATTCCATAGTAGAAAAACATTAAGGGCACTCTAATCCATACTCTATTCCTCCATCCCGTGCACCCTGGGATGTTTATGTCCACTCCACCTCTATCTTGAGAGGGAGCTTAGATTCCACATGGATGATGGATGTAATTCTCCTGCTTGCACTTGTAGGCATTCATGGCTCCCTGGTGTGGTGGTTGACGTTCTTTACCTCCCTGTTGGCTGACCAGAGTAAGAAAAGAAGCTCTGAATAGCTAAAGACATACTGAAAAAGAAAAATGAAATTGGAGGAATCACACTTCCTGACTTCCCCTACATTTTTGATGTAGCATTTATGTAATTTAAAGCTTCTTTCAAAATAAAATTTAAAAATAAAGATTGTGGCCCCTAAATGTTTGTGATTGTTTATATTACAAACATGGCTCAAGATGAATATCCTTGAATATATGACCCTTTGCCATCTATGAGACTATGTGCAGAAAATATTCATAGAATTGAATGGAACTAAGACAAAAATTATGTATACTCTTAATTTCAGTAGTTTCGAATCAACATCACAAAAATGCCCTGCAAACAGTGTAGTAATAATTTACATAAGCAATATAATAGAATACGTATTTCCCCATTCTCACTAAAATAAAATAAAAAAATTCAGCCCTGTGCAGCTACTGTGGAAACCAGTTCTTCAAAACGTGACCTGGAAATTCCATTCCAGGTATATTCCAAAAGAACTGGAAACTGGGACTCAGATACCTGTACACCAATGTTTAGAGCAGCATTATTCACAATAGTTAAAAGACAGGGGTAAAACCCATGTGTTCTCCAATGGAAAATGGATAAGCAAAATGTGGTATATATATAACAGAATATTATTACTCAGCCCTAAAAAGGAATGAAGTTCTAACACTTGTTACAATGTGGATGAATAGTGAACACATCATGTGGAGTGGAATAAGTGAGACAGAAAAGGACAAATGCTGTATGATTCTACTAAAGTGAAGTATCTAGATTAAGCAAATTCAGAGACAGAAAGTAGATCAGAGGTTGCCAGGATCTATGGGTAAGAAGAATGGGGAGTTAATGCTTTAATGGGTAGTTTCTGTTTTGGGAAATGGAAAAGCTTTGTAATGGATGGTGGTGATGGTAGCACATTGTACATGTAACTAATGCCACTGCATTGTATACTTTAAAATGGCAACTTTTGTTACATCTACGTTACCACAATAAAGGTAAACCACTCATTTATAGTAAATTAAGGATTACCCTAATTCAGTTTGGCCTCATTTTAACCAGTCACATCTTCAAAGACCCTATTTTCAAATAGATCCCACATTCAGAGACTAGGAGTTGTATATGAACCTGCCTTGTTAGGGTCATAATTCAGCCCATAATTTCTGTCATAAACAATCTTCAGAGTTCAAAGGCAAACTCTAATAAGAGCTCTTTAGAAAACTTCATCTTCATTGTTTAAAGTTTTCTAGTCCAACTGCCCATAAAAAGATAAAAATGTTTTGGAATTCTTCAGACCTGAAATAATAAAGAAAATATATTACAGCAACACACAGACTATGCTCAGAGAGTCTCAACTAGGGAGGCAGTGAAAGATGATCAAGTATGTCACTTCCACAATATAGCAGGCTAAGACCTCAACATAAAAGCAGCCTTCTGCTCCTGATCTACTTTAACACCTTCTCTAGTATCTTCTGAACTAATGCCCCTTAACCCAACTTTTATGTGAACATGTACCAAATCATGAAATATTCTAAGATAAACAAGATAAAGAGGTTCTTTCCACTGTAAGCAAGGGTTCAGCAAGATCTTTTTGTAAAGGATCATATTAGTAAATATTTTCAGTCCCATGGGCCACACTGTCTGTTGCAACTATTCAATTCTCTGTTTCATCATGAAAGAAACCAGACAACAAGCAGGCATGGCCATATTCCAAAAATCTCATGTACAAACAAGGGCAGTGGGCCAAATGCCGATCACTCAATTTTTATTAATTGACAAAACTATAATGTATTATTTTTCCAGAGCAGAAAAGATGCTTACTTAGAAAAATGAAAGAAATTGACCATTCCATAGAAATTAAAACCTGGGGATTCTGGAAGAAGGGATGTGTCTAAAGTTTTAGTTCCAAGAATTTTGACCCAGGTTTAGAGATGTACAAAATACACTGATAATTACCAAGTATTTATTACATGCTGTGACAATTTGAGATTATTTATGAACCCCAAAAAGAGAAAGGTTATGTTTGTAAACTTATCTGTTCCTTGGGTGTGATACCTTTGATAAGATTACTACTTAAGATTGCTTTCAGGGCTTTCTTTGATTGGACCACTGTCAGTATGGTGTGACTTGGATTGAGTTCCCCCCTTGCTGGGTTTGATATAAAAGAAAACACACTTGGAAGACACACAAGAGAGAACTTTGTCATTTTGATCTTGCCATGTGACAGAAAGAAGTCTCAAAGTTAAAACTGGTTTTATAGACCAGCGATATTGACCAGACTTTGAATAAAGTTCCAATTGAGAGCTTTATTAGCCACATGGCAACTGCCTCATCCTACACAGAGGAGAGAGCAGCCCCGGGTTGCAGGGGAAGTTTGCTTATATAAGCCTTTAGGTTGGGGGGGGCAATAGCTCAGCAAGCAAGCACATACAGAAGGAGATGTTTGCAGTTAATTAAGTGCTGGGGATTCTATCAGGTGAGACAAGCAGTTGGGGAGTTTTTGTTATTTAAAAGGGTCTGGGTCAGGTTGGTCTTTTGGCAGGGGCTGACAAGACTTTCTACAGGAGGAGGATTTGAGATAAGGTTTTAGAGTTGAGCAAGCTTGTTACAGAAGCAAGATATATGCGGTTAGGGGGCTGTGGAATTTTCCTCTTGGGTGGGGGTTGTCACAGGCTCCTACTTCTCCACACTGGGGGTAGACCATTTGCCTCATGGCTTACAGTTGACCATGGGAAGAGAGCCCACTATTGGAAGCCCAGAGGGGAAGGCTGAACCCTCACAGAGATTGCCCACCATTTTGCCTCAACACTGTGGCAGCGAAGTTTGGTGAGGAAGCACCTCTTATGATACCTTGTGTTGGAGTTTCCACAGCCTTAGGACTATAAGCTTTTACCCCAATAAATGCTCTTTATGAAAGCCAACAGATTTCTGGTACTTTGCATCTGCACTCTTTTGACAAACTAATACACAAGGTAACATATAATATTTTTCTCTGAACCTGTTTCTTATCTGTAAAATGGGGATGTGAAAAACAGGTTCAAGGAGGTTAGATTCTTCTCAGTTACAAATCCAGAGTGTGGGGAAGCTTAGCAGTTAAACACAGGCTGGGCTCTCTTCAAAGTTCACAGCCCATAGATTTTGCACTCCCTTGGGTTTCTCTTTACTGTTCTGACAGTGTTTGTTTATTTTTCTTCTATTGCCTGGACACAATGTAAAACACCAAATACAGATGATACAATAACTCTTTGTTTAGCTGTGATGCAGATTTCCCAACCCCCAAAGTTATACTTCACAGAGCAAATCTAAGATGTTAGAGTATTTTCATCCACTAATATATCCCATGCAACAAACTATTTTACATTAAATATTAATACAATTTTCTGTTTGAGATCCCTTAAATTAAACCACAGGACTATTCTATAAAAGAACAGTGTGACTGAAATTACACTTAGTCTTGAATTCTATTCTATTTTTACTTATCTCAGTTGACTCATAACAGATATTCATAATTTATCTATGCACACAACAAGGAGGATTGATGGTACCAACTTGTTATCAATAGTTTAGGAGACTAGCAGTTTTAATATGTTTACAAGGCATAAAAATTCAAGGACAGAATATTCTATAGTAATATTGATAGAAAGTTTAAATGAGGAAATTTAGGCAGAAATTTAACCTCTTTTAAGAATTTGGTGGGAATTCCCTTAGGGAAAATGAAACAAGAGTCTAAATTCTTTCTAGCTCACCTAGTCTCTGCACAGGAATAGCAGCAAACAGTTACATCTTATTTACTAGCTGACACGTCTGTACAGGTGTTAATCATTGCAACCCTAGAGAGGACTGTTGCCAACCCCATTGTACTGATGAAGAGAGGCTGGCCCTGGGGGTTAGTAACTGGCTAGTGAATGAGGGTGGAGGCGCCTTAGGCTGCAAACCCAGGCAAACTTATTGGGGTTAATGACTGTGCCTTGCAGGTGGCCCCAGCAAGCTGGGAGAAAGACAGATCCTCCACCTTTGCTCACTGTCATGGCTAAGGCAAATCAATTGACAATTCATCTGAGTTTGGGTTTAAATTCATTTCTTTTAAAGTTTAATCACAGAAAAGGGCTCCTGCTCATGCAAGATAAGCTTTTGGAAGGCGCTGTGCTGTGCCCCTTTTAAGAAACTACACGTTCTTATTTCAGGGCCAGATTCCAATTTGTCTGCTTTTCTCGAAGGAGCAAAGATCCCCCTGCCTTCAGGGGGCCCCTGGGCACATGGAGAGGCAGAGTACAAGCCCCAAGGGCCAGGCCTGGCCCAGGAGTTTGAGGGCCTTTGCCCCCCTGGCCTTGCACCACCACTCCCGCCTCCTGGGATGCCTGGCGTGGGGCCGGGGTCGGGGGTGCCCCCACCCAGCCCACCTGACTCCAGGTGAGGTCCCACCTGTGCGGGGCCTGGAAGGGAAGCCTCATGATCAGCCCGGGGTCTCCTCGCCTTACCCCATTCCCACTCTGACCCTGCAGGAGTCTGGCCTTCCTGCCCCAGCCTGCCCCTTGCCTGTGGAGGAGAGGGGTGGTGGGGCAGGGGAAGGAGGGACTGGGCAGGGCTAGGGGCAGCACCCTCTTCTTCCAGGGTCCCCTCTCCACACCCCTGCAGTTTGTCCTGGGTTTTTGGAACTGGCTCTATTTCACCACACACGCCCCTGTTGGAGTCTAGTCATTGGTTTCACTTTCTTTCAGTTCCTCCTCTCTCTTTTATGCTCTTGTTCCCATGTGCCCCTTTCCAGCCATTGCTCATGCTTGGGCTTTCCCCACCTGTCCCCTGGCCCCGGCCTCCCAAACCTCTTTGGGGAGAAGACCTTACTTTGGGCCCTCAAGGTCTCTAGGACCTTCTTGAATGACATGTTAATTTCTCTTATTCCCTGGCAGGTATTCAGTCAAAAACCCACTTGCAAAGCACATAGGATATGCCACATAATCTGACAAGTGTTCATTTGTAGAATTACGTTAGGAGTTCCTGTGTCCACGGCACCATCAGTGTGCAAAGTCTTTTACAGAGAGGACCTCATTCTCTGCAGAATCCTGAGGGGCTTCAGTGTTCCTCACTTACTGGGTTCCTTTTGTCACCCTAGGAGGGGCACTAGCATTGCTTTTGTACAGTCCTGTATTTTGTAAAACTGGCAAATCTAAAATAAAATTTTAAGCACACAGGTTAAGGCTGCTGTATCTTTCCAGTTTGATTTTTCTTCCTATGCTTGGAGAGGACTTGGGATTTTGCTTTGGTATTAATAAATTCTCTGTGGTGCTTAATGCATCCAAGAGCTCTGGCTAGAGATTTGTGGGGCCAGGGAGGTCCAGGAGTGGTGGTGGCTTGCAGGTCTTCTGAGGAAATGGCTCTAGAACCGAGTTTGAAAGATTTCTCAAGCAAATAAAGAGAAGTTCATTCCAGGCCTCCCAGCCCAAGGGAACAAAGTGGCCTTAACAAAGGGAGTGATGGAGGCAGAATGGGGTGAAGCCACCAGATCAATCCTGTGTGGCTGGAGCCCAGGGGTGAGGCTGACAGCACATGGCTCCTAATGCTTGTGTGGCCTGGGGAGACCCTCACGGCTTAGGTAGGCTGTCCTGGAGAAGCCCTCATTTCTGATACTGTAAGATCCCTTTGGGTTTTTTGATGCTGATGTAAAATCTAGCTGCTAGGGCAGCTGAGCCTAGAGAGAAACAAGCCCTGGGAGAGAGACAAGATGTCCCAGCCTATGGCTGAGATTGGAAGAAGCTGTGACCATGGAGCTTTGGGAGGAGGAAGACTGAGCCCTTGTGGACATCATCCACCACCTTGAAATGACACATGGCAATAGATTCAGGCTGAGAACGTACCTCTTGTGGCACCTTGAGTTGGACACTTCAGGGCCTGGTCACTGTAAGCTTCTACCCCAAATAAATATGCTTTATAAAAACCAACCAATTTCTGGTATTTTGCATCACAAATCATTTGGCTGGTTAATACAGAGGATGGAAAAATCTTAACTATTACAGGACCACAGTATATAAACCGATAACAAGTATATCTGTGGTATTAAAGTGGACTTACCCTGGTGAGCTGACAGGGAGGTGAAGAGGGTCAACCACCACACCAGGGAGCTAAGAGTGCCTACAGCTGCAAACAGGAGAATCGCATCCATCATCCATGTGGAATCTAAGCCCCCTCTTGATATAGAGGGGAACTGGACATAACCATTCTAGGGTCCACAG
Organism: Dasypus novemcinctus; assembly: GCF_030445035.2. NCBI lineage: Eukaryota > Metazoa > Chordata > Mammalia > Cingulata > Dasypodidae > Dasypus > Dasypus novemcinctus. Next base: position 49,425,216 of record NC_080695.1, on the reverse strand, counting down.
GATGGAGGAATAGAGTATAGATTACACTGAACTTACCGGTGTTCTGCTGGGGAACTATTGTGATTAGTAAGAGAAGAAATTTTAGTAGTGAACTGGAGTGAGTGGCCACAGTGGCTGCTGATGGAAGGAAGATGGAAGAAGAGATATGGTGTGGGGGCATTTTCAGGATTTGGAGTTGTCCTAGGTGGTGCTGCAGGGATGGATGCTGGATGTTGTGTTTCCTGCCATGGCCCACTGGGTGCACTGGGGGAGAGTGTAGACTACAATGTAGACCACTGTCCATATCATGCAGAGGTGCTCCAGAAGGTATTCGCCAGGTTCAGTGGATATTCCACAATGATGGCAGAAGTTGTTGATGTGGGAGGGTGGGGTGGATGTGGTGGGAGGTATATGGGATGGCATTTTTAAAAATGTATCATTTAAAAGAAAATAAACAAGAAAAATAAGTTTAATGAGGGAGAAGTTAATTAGGAAGAGAAATGTCTAAAAGGGCCCCTTATGGGAACAATAATGAAAAAGTTTGAAAAATGCTATACTAGAATAGTGCTGTCCAATAGAAATACAATGGGAGTCACATATATAATTTAAAATTTTCTAGGAGATGAATTAAAGTGAAAAGAACAGGTGAAAATGCAAAGAATATATTTTCTTTGATCCAAAATATCAAAAACATCCTTGCAACATGTAATAAACCTAAAATGATTAATAAATGTGGCATTGGTGTGGGAAGGGTGGCCATGGTGGCTGCTGGGTGCAGGGAATGGGAGGAAGAGATGAGATGGGGAAGCGTTTTCGGGACTTGGAGTTGTCCTGGGTGGTGCTTCACAGACAACAACAGGACATTGTAGATCCCCCAAGGGCCCACTGGATGGGATGTGGGAGAGTGTGGGCTATGATGTGGACCATTGACTATGGGGTGCAGCGATGCCCAGAGATGTACTTACCAGGTGCAATGGATGTGTCATGATGATGGGAGAGAGTGTTGCTGTGGGGGGAGTGGGGGGTGAGGGTGGTGGGGTTGAATGGGACTTCATATTTTTTTAATGTAAAATTTTTTTTAAATGAATAAAAAATTTAAAAAAAAAAGAAATTTTACCTTCTGTTTTTCCACTCTATTTGAATCAAGTGAGTATGCTACACTTACAGCACATCTCAATTAAAACTGGTCACATTTCAATTGGTCAATAGCCATAAGTAGCTAGTGGCTACTCTACTGGACAGCACAGTTCTTGACCTTCCTTGGAGTTGTCCAGTCATCCACTGAGTTTGGATTCTGAAGAGCAGCTAGAGAACAAGGACAGCCTTGGTTGGTTTATGGCCAAGCTTGGAAGTGCCAAACCTCACTTCCATCCATATTCCTTTGCCCAGAAACGAGTCATGTGGCCCTATCCTAATTGCACAGTGTTGGGTGTTGGAACTGGGAAATATAGTCTACCTCTGTGCCCAGCAAGAAGTAGGATTGGTTAGAATCAAGGCAATCTCTGCTGCAGCCCACCCCATGCTCTCCAAATATCCATAATAGAGCCCAGATTCAAGGGGAAGGGATATAGACCATACCTTTCAAAGGGAAGAAAGTCAAAGAATTTCAGGACTATGTATAAATGAGCCACAAGAAATTTAGGGACCATTGTTTAAAATAGCCTTTAGATATCTATTTTATTAGAGAAATTGGTCAGTTTTTCACAGATTGGAATGCCATTTCCCCACCTTTCTACTGTCAAAAGACTGCCCATTCTTTAAAGATTTTAAAGTGATTTTCCTTCTATTTCCTCTCAGTTACAATTAATCCTGGCCTCTTCTACTCTTCTGTAGCCTAGCTTACCTAGCCTTGCTTCCTCTGTTTCCACCATTGCACTGTAAACCACTGGACAGTAAAATTTAGAGTTAATCAATTTTCAGTCTTCATAGGGCCTGACAGATTGCACCATACATAGCAAGTGCTCAGTACATGAATGACAAATAAAGGATTGATAATTGGGCAGCTGGAAAGGGCAGAAAGAAGAGAAAGAGGGATCAGAGCAGGCAAGAGTCCCATTTTCTGTTTGAGGCCTCAGGCTATATGGTTGGACATTGCCTCCTCTTAAATAATAACCAGGTGAATTTATGATAACCAAACATCTAGAAAGAGGAAGTATTGTTAGAAAATGCATCACTTTCCCCTCTGTTGGGTCATAAGTATTTCTGTGGGTTCAAAGGTTCTAGCTCAGGGCAATAATGAATGATTTTTTATGTAATACAGCAAACAGATAACTCGACATATATTCCTTATGTGGGAGTCTTTCCTAAGAGAGGCATTTATAATAATAATAATAATAATAATACCTCCAACCTCTTGTTATTTAAAAAGTCAAATAGTAGGTAGGCCCAGGTACTGTCTCACTCACATTTGATTATAAATTCTCTCCTAGCTTTATATTCCTAAACAGTTTGCAAGGCACAATTTACTAAGCACAGCCCAAAAATGTGGCAGCAGTTCCAAAAGTGAGATCTGAGTTTGATTCATTAATAAATGAGATCTGAGTTTGATTCATTAATAAATGTTGCCACTCCATCAGTCTCAGAAGACAAGCAGTGATCAAAGCTTCTTGAGAAGAGAGAGTGTTTTATTTTTCTGAATCTCCTTCAAAGCCTTATTTACAGCTGAATCCCTAACACAGACAGTGAAAAACTTTTATCCCCACTTAGGGCCAATCTTTTGTCTTGGGTGGACTTGTACCAGTTTAGCCTGGGACTAGATCATGATGTGTAATATGCTGTGACCCATTTCTCCAGAAATAGACATGGTCTGTTAAAATCACCTTGCCCAGGTTTTCTTGTGTTTCAGAGGGTAAAGACTTGATACTAAACCAAAGGGACAAAACCAAGAGTTCAACCTAATTCATATCAGCTAGACTAACAGCCACACACTGGTTATCCCCTCTTCTCCACCCCAACCATCACTGTCTTTATTATTTCTCACTTGGACTACAGCAGCAGTCTCCTTGCCCTTTGCCATGTCTCTAGTCTCTCTCTGCCTCCAATTCATGGTCTGCAGTCTGCCAGGATGTTATTTCTCTCTCTTTTTTTAAAGATTTATTTATATATTTATTTCTCTCCCTTTCCCGCCTCCACCCCAGTTGTCTGTTCTCTGTGTCTATTTGCTGCGCCTTCTTCTTTGTCCACCTCTGTTGTCAGCATCATGGGAATCTCTGTATCTTTTTGTCGTGTCGTCTCTCTGTGTCAGCTCTCTGTGTGTGCGGCACCATTCCTGGACAGGCTGCACTTTCTTTTGTGCTGGTCGGCTCTCCTTACAGGGCACACTCCTTGCATGTGGGGCTCCCCTATGTGGGGCACATCCCTGCGTGGCAGGGCACTCCTTGCATGTATCAGTGCTGCACATGGGCCAGCTCTACGCAGGCCAATGAGGCCCAGGGTTTGAACCATGGACCTCCTATGTGGTAGACAGATGCCCTAACCACTGGGCCCAAGTCCGCCACCAGGATGTTATTTCTAAGGCTCACCTTCCTTTCCTTAAAACTTTGTAATAACTGCTCATGATCTTCAGAATAAAGTGGCAGAAGGTTAGGAAGAAGGTAAGAAATTGTTACTCAGTACTGAATGTGTGCCAAACACTTTTCCTTCTGCTTAATCAGTACCACCATCCACCCAGTTGCTGAAGCCAAAATTCAACTTCTTTTTCCATCACCAACTCCTGACATTCCTCTGCAAGTTCTGATACTCTCACTCCAAAACATGTTAAACATCTATCAATGTTTTTTAAAATCTCCCCACAACCACACCCACCCTAGGTCCAGTAGCTTCCTAGAGCAGTGCATGCTGGGGTGGGCCCTCTGACTCCCCCTTCAGGATGGAACCACTCATTCCTCCAGTTGCTGGGAAAGTTTGCTGCTGTTGTATCTTAGCTGAGAAACTCCATGGCTGAAAAGACCTGCCTTACCCAAGGTTATGTCCCCTCCCTGCGGTCAGCCCTCATGCAATGATTGCTTAATGTGGAGATACAAAGGACTGGTCTCTTTGCCCAAATTTGGGATAATTCTGAAGGGCCATCCCAGCTTCAAGAACCCCAGGTTTCAATGGAGTCCCTTGAAGCAACTGCGTCGTGATTGAATTTCTCTGTCTGCCCAACCTTATTTTTCTCACTCCCCCATGGGTGTGTTGCCTAGAGGACATGCCAGTGAACTTCCTGTGGGCAAATATCCCTCTCAGAATCTCCTTCCCAAGGGGCTTGACCTATTACACCTATCTAGTGTCTATTCTACCCCCTGTGTTGTAGGGCAAACATACAATTTGGATGGGATCAACCACACTCTTGGCTCTGGGATGGAATCTTACTAGCTTACAGCTGTCAGCAGAACTCTTTCTCCCTTGCAGCAGTTATTGGCTCAGGATGTTGAGGAATAAAAAGCATAACCTTGCAAAATATCTAACAAGTCAGTCCTGCCCCCACTTCTGTGGATCAACCTGTGAGGGCATCACCTTGCAGGAGAGTATCAAATACATAACTTCTGCCCCTGTTTCTGTAGATCAGCCTGTGGAAACATGGTCTAGTAGAAAGATATCAAATGCGTGACTTCACCCCTTACTTCTGTAAATCAACCTGCAAAATTGCAGCTACATTCTGCCTCTGCAACCCCACTGCTTACAAATTTTCACCTAGTATTGCATTAGCCAATCAACAAAAGTTGTGTTGATCCCACCAGAAATCCTATAAAAACCTATGAGAACTGAAAAATTGGGCTCAGAATTTGGAGATTGACTCTCCTCTGGGCCCACACATAAGAAAATTATCCATCCACCTTTCTGGCATGCTGGTTGAGAGTTTCTATGGTTCAGAACTTCTGGCTTTGCTGTAACATTTGATTCCCTGACCAGGAAACCCAACAGAGTTGACTCTTTGAGCCTGCAGTTTGGGGCTGGTGGGCATGGCCTGTGGAGAGATCTCCACACGAACAAGGCAGCAACAACTGTCCTCTTAATGGGGCCTGATTCAGGGAAAGGATCCCTGTGGGCCGCCTCATCCATCCTGGTCTGACTCAGTGGAGAGGTAGATTGAACATCAGGAATCATCAGAAATGTAAAGCCCCTGGGTTCTGTGTCCCAGTCTGGCCCATCTCTAGACGGAAGTGGAGATTGATCACCTTCCAACATCTTGAGGTTTGAAATTCCAGATAGGACAGTCCCTTGGGTGGGACTGCATAACCTCTGAGTGATTGAGTGAATGAATGGGGACTGCAGAGGCTTGCCTCACTGATCCAGTTTGTGGCTCCACGGCATGCGCTACGGAGTGTGAGTGGCCCCAACCTGCATTCCGCGGCCATGTCATATGGTGTAACAGCTAATCTGGACTCTACAGAGACACCCTAGCTAAGATGAGCCACAGGTCTCATGAGAGATGTGGATAGGCAGGCATCTGAGTGGCCTCATGAAGGGCCCCCCTCCTTTGTCCTGTGACACCAGTTCAGGGATGGGATCATCACAGTCCAAACACACAGTCTTAGAGGATATGATAAAAAAAAAAATTCAAGAAAGGTTTTCCCAGGGATTGTGGTATCCCTATGTCCCCCGGAACTCTCTGGACCTTGTGTGAGTTGGAGTGACCCACCTTTGGTGTAGACTGGCCCTCAGAAGGAGCCCTAGATGTAACCAAGGTTCATGCAGTTTGGCAGGCAGACACTGAAGCCCCTGGCCACCCTGATCAGTTTCCCTACATCAATTCCTGGTTAAAAATTGCCCAAACCCTGCCCCCTTAGGTTCAAATCTGTGTTGAAAGGAAGGGTCAGAGCAGGGTCTTAGTAGCTCAGGTGGCCCATCCTCAAAAGCCTATTATTCTACAAGGACCTCAGGAGGAAGACACTTTACCCTGCCATATGTTTCAGTCATTCCAGGGCATCTCCCTGCCCTAGAGCCTCCACAGGCAGATCTCCCAGAGACTCCTCCACCTTCAGTCTTCCTGGGCCCATAGGCCTCCCGGAAGGGGGGATCCTGAGTCCCCTTTGGCAAGAAAACTTCAATCTGCACAGCCTGCCCTTCAGATGCCCCTACATGTGACACAGAGCTTAGCCCAGATCAGTGCAGATGTGACTGTCCAACCCGGGAGACCAATCCTGTTTTATCAGCCTTTCACAACTATAGCTCTTTTAAACTGGAAGCACCACACCCCTTCATATTCAGAAAAGCCTCAGGCTCTTATCGACCTCATGGAGTTCATTTTCCAAACCCACCACCCCCCTTGGGATGATTGCCACCAATTCTTCCCAACTCTGGTCAATATGGAGGAGACGCAGACACAGGATCCACGGGGACTAGAAAGTGGTTGGAGAACAGGCCCCGCAGGTGTCTTGGAGCCACAGGAATGGGCCCGAGAGGTGGCACCGGAAGCCCAACAGGCCTGGGACTTTCACACAGATAGGGGGGGCTGCCCTTCAGCGGGATCAAGAAGCCTCCACTGAGAGTTACGGGAAGGAGTGAGGCAGCCACAAACATGTCCAAGATGGCCTCTGTCACTCAAAAGCCTGAAGAACCTCCAGAAAGTTTTTATAAGCTACTTCACAAAGCCTTCAAGACTTACACCCCCTTTGACACAGAAGCCCCAGAAAGCCAGAGAATGGTCAACACAGCTTGTATCATCCTGGCGGCACTGGACACCAAAAAAAAAAAAAAAAAATTACAAAACTGCTGAGGGGAAAACAAAAAGCAAATGAAGCAGGAGGTCAGGAGGTCTCCTTGTTAGTTGCAGCCTTAAAAATCCAGACCCAACAAATCGAAAAAGCCCACCAAAAAGGGGTGGGGAACACTCACCCCGAAACTCCCCACTGCTGCCAGTACCACCTGGGGCCACCAGGTTTATGTGTCCAGATTTAAAGGACTCAATTAACTTGGACTCAGGTCCCACAAAACTTAAAACAAACAAACAAAACTCCCCCACCACTTTTCCTATATCCTGACACTTTCCTGCTGATGGAAAGAGGAACTCCTGGGTGCAACTGTGCAAAAGTGACAAGAAGGTGTGTACCAGCCTCCCCAACCTCCAGCACAGGCCATTTCCTAGCCCAGATCAAACCCTGTTCACAAAGGGCAGTGGTTTTGTCAGAAATGAGGAGAGGCTTACTAAGGTGCAGTCGCCACAGCTAAGTAAGCAGTGAGGGCGGCTCCCCTGCCTGGGGGGTGGTCTGCACAGCAAGCGAACCCTGGGCACTGATTCAATCCCTACAACTGGCCACTGGGAAAACGGGGAACACTTGCACTAACTCTGAATATGCCTTCACCGCTGTACATGTCCATGGAGCAATTTACAAGGAGAAGGGACTTCTAACTGCAGGGGAGAAAAAAAAAAAGGAAATCCTTCAATTGATGAAGGTGGTCTGGGGGCCAGGCAATGTTGCTGTCATGCGTTGTCAGGAGCATCAGAGGAAAACAGATTCTGTTGCTGGGGAAAATGCACTGGCCAATGGGGTGGCTTGGCAAGCAACCAAGGCAGCCCTCAAGCTGCAACTCCACCACTGCTGCCCCACCTGTCCCTTTTAAAACAATGCATTGAAAGGCTGAAATGTCCCAGGGGAAGCAGTAGTGGGCAAGGAAGGCAGGGACACTTGTACAGCAAAGCCAGAAGTTCTGGACCATAGAAACTCACAACTGGCACTCCAGAAAGGTGGATGAACAGATGTATTATGTGCAGGCCCAGAGAAGAGTTAATCTCCAAATTCTGAGCCCTGTTTTTTAGTGGTCATAGGTTTATATAGGATTTCAGGTGGAATCAGCATAAGTTCTGTTCATTGGCTAACGCGTTGCTAGGTGAAATTTGCAAGCAGGGTTTATAGAGGCAGAATGCAGCTGCAAGTTTCCGGGCTGATTTACAGAAGCAGGTGGTGAAGTCACTCTTTTGATATCTTTCTCCTGGGCCATGTTTTCACAGGCTGATTTCCAGAAACAGGGTTAGGAGTTATTTGATATTTTCCTGCAAGGCCATGCCCTCGCAGGTGGATCCACAGAAGTGGGGGCAGGAGTGGCTTGTTAGATATTCTGCAAGTTTATGCTTTTTTTCCTCAACAACACCAGACCCCCGAGGGCGGCTGGCTACTCCCAGATGGCCAGGTCTTCATCCCAGAGTGGGCCACCTACATCCTTGTTCAACAATACCACCAGCTCAGCCACTTAAAATATAAAAACTGCTTTAAAGGCCCTGCTCAGAAAAGATTTCTACATTGCCAGGATGACCTCGCTCTGCACCACTGTTGGCAGCTGGTGCCAAACCTGCGCTGAGAGCAACCCCTCCCAGGTTCCCCAGCCCTGGCCAGCATCCAAAACATGCAAACTGCCTCTTTTCAAAACTTAACAATGGACTTTGCAGAAGTAAAACCAGGTCAAAAGTATAGGTGCTTCTTAGTAATAATGTGCACCTCCTCTGGCTGGGTCAAGACTTTTACCACCATACTGAAAAACAAAATGTAGCTAAAGCTTTGCTCTGAGAAATAGTTTTCCAGCACAGGATACCTTTATCCATAAGCAGCAACAATGGCCCAGCTCTCCTGTCAGCTGTAGTTCAAGAGCTGGCAAAATGTTAGGAATTAAATAAAAACTCCACACAGCATATAGGCCCCACAGCTCAGGGAAAGTAAAACTCCTAAGTCAAACCCTCAAAACCACCCTACCCAAGGTCTATAAAAATAAAAGATAAATAAATTAAAAACTGGCCGCCCATGAGTAAATCTACTCCCATTAACCATCCTTAAAGTCAAACTACAACTCTAGACCCTCAGGCTTTTGAACTTTTGAAGTTCTGTTTAAATAACCACCTCCCAATTTTTCAAACCTTCAAGAAAAATCTCAGGCTCCTAGGAAAAACTGACCAGGATTCTATCCTCCAGCAGTTGAAAAAACCCTTGTCCAAATACACAAAACTGTCCCATCTTGGGATCCCATCCCATTAGGAAACCTAAATTGAGTTTAAAAAACAACAACAACAAAAACAAACAAACAAAACAGAATTAATAATAATAACAAAATTTAATTTTATAACAAGGAAGCTTTTTGGCAGCCCGCCTCCCCTGCCAACTTGTTTCTAAAAGACTGTTTCTAGTATTACATGACAATAGGTATTTAAAATAAAAAGTTTTATTTGCATATAACCTCACTGAATTATTATTTTGACAAGTTTAGTTAGTGTTGATGGTAATTGTATGTTGTAAGAGTTTTGTTTTGAGACAGTTTCCAAAATCATTTTGATAATTCATGTATGTAGGGTATATAGAATGTGTTTGTATTATTAGGGAAACGGAAAGTAATTTTGTCCTAAGATAAAATGATTTGTTATTAAGAAAGAGTAAAATGTGGAACAAAACCTGAATGAATTCAGAAAGTGCAGAAGGTTTGTAAAAAAGGAATTTTTATGTTTAAAGTTAAGTAAGATTTAATGGGCCTATCTAAAAAATTCTAAAATCTTTAGTATCAAATAGTTACTAATGCAAAGTTAAAATTTTGTTCTTTCTCTGTTAGTGTGACAAAGTTTCTCAAGTCATTAGTCTGTTTTAGTAAAAGTTAATGGAGTTTTTCTCCTGAATAATCAGTATACAAAAAGTGTCGGTTTTATCAAAATAGCTTCTTGTATTTTATCCTTATCATTTCCTTGGTTTTCTGAGAAGAAAAAAGTCTCTTCTCTTTTTAAGGAACAAAATGTTCAAACCTGCTTTCTCAAAATGAGATCCTGAAAAATATCTTTTTATTTCAAACTATTGCAAAAGATTTGTTTTTTTTTTCCTTTAATATATTATAAATTGAATGGAAAGTGTTCAAAAGTGTTATAAAATTATAAAGATTGTTTGGCCCTCTGTTAATTAAGTTTGTATAAGTAGGGGGCTCCTATGAATACTTAAAGAGTATACAAAATTCCCAGAAATCTACCCGTGTGTCAGCATAGTGTTAGACAGAGGTACAATATTGTTCATCGTGGTTATAATTATTTAATAGTATATGTCACAAAACCTGAAAAAGAGCCCCTCCAACCTACCTGGATGAGCCCACATACTGTTATCCCTGTAACCCCCTCTGCTCTCAGAGTTTCAAGTATTGGTCCTTGGGGTCATCATACTAGAGTTAGAAAGCCACACTCCAAGAAGAAACAAAACAATGGGACAACTCACCCTGTACCTGACTGTCCCTTGAAAATCAGAATTGCCTGGAGCCACCGAGAATCGCCATCACCTGACTAGATGGGCTCCTATTCTTTTGGTTCCTAGTCCTCTTAGGACTGCTCAGCTTGCTGTTTGGAACTGGACTGGCAGCTACAGCTCTCAGAGACTGAAGTGTAGCTGAAAGGACACTAATCTTAAGAGTGTACTTGAGTCTTATAGGATGCTTTACTACCTGAAGTTGTTTTTCCATGTAGCAAAAGTGACGCCTTATAAAAAGTGATTAGGGGCATCAGAGGGGTGATTGTTGAGGAACAAAAAGCATAACCTTGCAAAATATCTAACAAGTCACTCCTGCTCCCACTTCTGTGGATGGGCCTGTGGGGGTATGACCTTGCAGGAGAGTATCAAATGTCTGAATTCATGCCCTAATTCTGTAAATCAGCCTGCAAACATGCAGCTGCATTCTGCCTCTATAAACCCACATGTTTATAAAATTTTACCTAGCAACCCATCAGCCAATGAATAAAAATTATGCTGATGCCATCTGAAATCCTATATAAACCTAGGAAAACTGAAAAATGGGGCTCAGAATTTGAAGATTGACTCTCCTCTGGGCCCACGCATAATAAAACTGTTCATCCACCTTTCTGGGGTGCCAGTTGTGAGTTTCTATGGTTCAGAACTCCGGCTTTGCTGTAACAAGGAATGTCTTGTTGAAGCCAGCTAGTAAGATAGGGAATCAATAGATCGATCTGGAACCTGGCAGAGTCTATGTGGACTTCAAAAACCTCCAAAATGGCTACAGAAGAACCTCCCTAAGATTCTACCACTGAGAAGATGACTTCCTCCAGAAGCCAGGAGAAGCCCTGGATATTCCCCAAGGACTTTATCTTTGGGCCCTCCTGGGAGATTGATGGGAGAAATAAGCAATCAAAACAGAGAACAGCTGGAACTCCTCCCCTGCCATTAGCAAAGGGGTGGAATAAGGAACAATTCAAAAGGCAGGCCCCAAGTCCAAGCTCTCCCTCATGTGCTCTCTTGTCTGTGGACCCCTGTCCTGCCCTCTGCACACTATTCTCACCATTTTTCCTGTGGCATGTGGCCACACAATTAAAACTTGGGTATTTATAACCTATAATGAGGACTTGTAGTCTGTAAATCAGCCCTCTTTATCACTTTTCAGCCCCTTCCTCTCTACTTGGACCTCTGGCCTGTTATTTTCTCCCATTTTTCATACCTGAATAAATTAATGTCCTAACTCACCCAATGTGTTCCTGAAATTAATTTCTGCAGCATAGTCAAGAAACTAGACAAAATCTGGTAACTTCGTTATCACTACCCACAGCTAAGACAATTGTCAATGACATTCCCATGCCACAGTGATTGTTTTAAAGGTAAGAATGTGACCTAATTTGGACCAAGGAGAGTGTTCTATGGCTTGGGGAAGAGAGCAGTTTCTCTCCTGGAAGCCTATAGCCCTGGTTGCTCCTAGAAGCCACCCTGCAATGTAACAGAAATCCAAGTGAGGATGAAGCTGACGCAAGGTAGAGGGTAAGGGCTAAGAACATTTTAGAGAAATGTTGAGAGGGGCTGGGTGGTCCTTGGTTCGGTTCACTTGCTTGGTGTGGAAGAAGAGAAAGACACACAAAAGTAGGTTAGGAAGGAAAGGAGGGTTTATTAGGCCTCATCCATCTGCAGAAATTGCAGTATTTTATAATTGGGGTGCTAATGAGTAGTTGCGGCAGAGCTTGACAAAGGTTCCTTTGTTAATAAACATTAAGGGACTGAACATGATGGGGTGGGTACCAAACCAGTGAGAGTTACAAAGTTACAACCATTATCAGAGATCAAGGTTCTGGGAGAGGAAATTACAGAATAGAGGTCAGGCACAAGGTTTTCCATGTGGCTATTAAACAGGAGGGTGGAGGGTTACTAGCACAATGGCAAGTACACACAAAGTGAGCCTAGCGCTGAAATAACCATAAACAATGGTAAATTCATTCTTGAATTATCATCACAATAGTAAATATATACAGGGGAGAGGCTAAGTCTAGAGAACCAGCCACAGGAGTGGGATCTGTTTAGAATGACCATCGTAATAGCAGGATTAGGCTAAATCTGGCCAGTTTCAGCAATTTCAGATATTGACCTTTTGCTATTTTATATAATATAAATATAAACTTTGTTTCACAATTATTTCTTAATTCTTAACTCTCAGTTACAGTTTTATAAAAAGCATTTTTGAGATATATTCATATACCATATTATTATCGAAACTGTATAATCAATGGCTTTCATTATAATCACAGTGTTTTGCATTCATCACCACAAAAAATTTAGAACAATTTCATTACTCCAAAAAGAAAAACTCCACAACCCATAGTAGTCACCTCTTGATCCCTCTCTCTTTCCCCAGCCCTACATAACCACTAATGTAATTTCCTCTTTATAAATTGATTTATATTTACATTTTATATAAGTGGAATCATGCAGTACATGGTCCTTTTGATTCAGGTTAGTATGGAGAAAGGGGGAGGCAGCTGAGGCCCTGCTGACCACATGGCCATGAGACCCCACCCAGAAACCTCCTGAGGGATACCTCAGACCCTGGCCATGAGAACCCCATTTGGAGTGAGAATCACATTTGGGGTCATGGGAGAGAACTGGATACCCTCAAAAGTACTCACAATTGGCCCCCTGGGAACTGACTGTCGGGGCAACCAATCAGAACAGGAAACACCTGGGGCACCCCCAACATTAAGAAGGGGGAGGAGGAAATGCTTTAAAAAGCCTGACCTGGGGCCACAGGTGCGCATCTCACTCTGCAGCACACCCTTGGCCCATGCCTCAGACTATGCACTTTCCCTCAAGCCCCTGCTGAAACAATGCCCTAGCACTAACTTCTTCCTTCCTGTGATTCCTTTACTTAGAGTCAACATGGTTTAGTTTCACCCTGAACACTTCAAGTCACAGGTGAATTTGCTAGGCAGTGGAGTGAGAATTAGACTTGACGTCAAACAGATTTGATTGACTCTGCGATCCCACAAGGCTAACTAGGAGCAGAACACTGCCGTGCACCCGCTCAGCCTTCCCCTTGACCCTGGGGCTAGGACCACCACATTGCCCAACGCCAGGGCCCCCATTCCCATTGTAGCCTATGTTTTGTGTTGTGAAACCTACTTGCCTAGTTGCTCTCCAACACCTAGCCCACCTCTGCAAAACCTCTGCAAACAGCTATGGAGGTTGCAAAGAATAAACCCCACTGGCCACGCTGCCTGGGCAGAAGGGACCCAGTCCCTTCATGAGTGTAAGTCTCTACAGGCATTGCGGGTATGCAGCCCCTCAGCTTGTAGCTGCCATTGAGCTGATGAACATTCTGGCATCTATGGGAGTTGTTTGAGAACAAAATCCCTCAAAGTGGTTATTATTATTTATGGAAGTTTGAGATAATTTTCTGAATTCCAGAAAAAGGAAAGATTATGTTATTTTTAACAAATAAATTTTATTGATGCATTTTGAAAAGCATAAATCCACACCAAGTATACAATCAGTAATATCTGGTATGGTCACATAGTTGTGCATTCATCTCTTCATTCATTATTAGAGTATTTTCGTATTCCAATAAAAATAATAATAATTAAAAAATCAATCAGACAAACAAAAGCTCATCACTTCTCAATCTGTCAGTTCTTCCCCTGCCATACATAGCTGCTACTGTGTCCATCTCTCTAGCTTATTTGTGTTGATATTTTGTAAAACAGTCTGATATATGCAATATCACTCATATTTGTCAAAATAATTCCAATTATGTGCACTGCATTAATGAATGGATACTGAAATGAAAGGATTACAAGAGCCCTGTGCCCAAAGGCAATAGAAAACTCTCCTCTGGCACCAGCACACCCACTGAGACCTCAAGACAATTTGGGAGAATTGACTAAATTAGGATAGTTCCTGCTGAACATTGGTCTTTACCAAAGCTACCCCAAACGTTGCTTGGCCTCAGCCAGAGAGCGATGGTGGCAAGTGGCTCTGCCTGCTGAACATTGGCTTGTTTGTGGATGCCCTAATGCAGGGCATCCCTCCTCCAAGGAATGCCCCATCCCCCCAGGGCTGGAAGGCAGCCTCGAGCATCACATCATAGCCAGGGCCAGCCTCAGCTGCACCCATGGCTGAGATCCCAGCTATTCAGAGAAGGTCTTCCCAGGGCCACCTCAGCTACTGTGCTGAAAGTAGGGGTATGTGGCATGGTTTGCCCTGAGTTCTTCATTAGATCTGGGAATGAGACTCCCATGGTCAGGGAGACCCCAGCCTTGAGCCCAGGGAGCTGTCACACATAATCTAGAATCTCCATATCCATCCCTTTCTCAGTCCTGTCCAAGGGATTGAGAGTCTCTCCCTCCTCTTCATCCTCCCCTACTCATCTTCCCAATAATCATACATCAGCTGCCCTTGCCCACCATCCACCTTGGCTGGGCTAGAGAAGAGAGCTGGAGCCAGAAGGACACAAGGCCTTGCATGTCCTCAGGGAAGGCTTTCTGATTGGTCCCCTGGTGCCCTAAACCATGTCCACAGGTCACCTGGAGAACCTGTGTAAAATGACAGGTGTCAGGGATCAAGCCCTCAAGAAGCTGCTTTGAGAAATATGGGGTGGAACCTGGGAATCTGTGGTTTTAATATAGGGACAAAAATCAAAATAGACAGGTTAGAAATCCATTTACCCAAAAAGCCTTGGGCAGGCTTCATGGTCACCTGAAGATAGTACAAGCCATTTTGTATAACTGCACTTTCCTGGTGCAAGCATCTGTTGGGCAATGAATCTCGGACTCCAGAAGAAATCAGCATTCCTATGGTGTGATCCCATTTACTAACAGGACATTTGAAGGTCCTAATATTATATAAGGTGTGGAATCATTTGTGAGTAGGATCTTGAAGACCTTACAAACAAAGGAACTTGGACATAGAGCCACAAGCCAAAAACCAGGAGAAGCCAGAGAGATGGGGGGGGGGGAGATAAGGAGAAAGAGGGAGGGTGAAAGGGAGAGAGAGAGAGAGAAAGAGAGAGAGAGAGAGAGAAAGAGAGAGAGAGAGAGAGAGAGATTGTCATGTGATAGAGATAGAAATGCATCTACAAACCACAGCAGAATATTACAGACTCTCAGAGAAAACAAGCACAGCCAGTGCCTTGGTTTTGGACTTCTAGTCTTCAAAACTTTGAGCCAATAAATTTCTGTAATTTAAGCCAACAAGTGCTGTTGAGGCAGAATCCCAACTGGGACACATCAGGCCTGCCCCAAGAACATGTCTGAAGGTTCTGTAAAGACCAGTGTCAGAAGAGATCAACATTTTATAGGCACTGAAGCTTTAACGTTTGAGAAGTACCACCTTAATGAATGACAGGTACAGATGTTCGCAGCCCCACGTGCCATGGGCCACTGCATCTTAATCTTCAGGTCCATCCTTAATGGTCAAGGCCTCCCTTTCCTCACCTTACAGTCCAACTTCAGTCATGATATGGCGGTTTGAAATTATTTTATGAATCCCAAAAGGAGAATGATTGTATTTTTAAACTAATGTATTCCCATGGGTGAAATTATTTTACGAATCCCAAAAGGAGAATGATTGTATTTTTAAACTAATGTATTCCCATGGGTGAAATTATTTTACGAATCCCAAAAGGAGAATGATTGTATTTTTAAACGAGTGTATTCCCATGGGTGTGGTGACTTTTGATTGCATTAAAAGCATTTGACAGTCCTCTGATTAGATTACTTGACAAGATTGCTTCAGGCCTTTGGTTTGGACTATGTCAGTGAGGCCTGACTCAGGTTGAACCTCTGCCCCTTGCTGGGTCTGATATAAATGGAAACACAGAAAGAGATACATAGAAAGACACAGGAAAATTATGCCACCATATTTGATCCTGCAATGCCGAGACTGAGGAGGAGACCCAGTGAGAGACAAGCCCTGTGCCAGGTTTGCCTGCAGCTGCAGAAAGGCAGAGAAGGCAGCAGAGACGTCTTGCTCCCCCTTGTGGCAGCTGATTTTGGTGAGAAAACACCTGTTCAGGTGCCTTGAGTTGGACTGTTTGTAGTGTTGTGAGCTTTTACCCCAAATAAGTCCCGTAAGAAATGCTAACCCATTTCTGGTTCTTGGCATCGGAAGGCCTTTGGCAAACTAGAACATGTGGCCTAAAGGGGCTGGCCCAGCACACCTGTGCTCACACTGCCCACTAGTCAGGCTGCTCTTTGCCCCATGCCTGTCCCACCACCTGAACAATGCCCAGGGTGTCACTGAGCTGCCAATTCCTCCAGGAAGCCTGCCTTGATGTGTCCCCTCTGGATTGGGTGACTTTCCTTGTTCCAGTCACACCTTCCTCTTGTCTCTGTGTTAGCATTTACCATATTGTTATGCCCAACTCTATCCTTCCCCAGTTGTCAGCAAAAACAGAGCACCGACAGGGCCTGACACCCTGTGCCATGGTGCTGGACACCCAGAAGGCACTTCACAAAGGATTGTTGAGTGACTGCATGACTGAGGCAGTGGAAAGAAAACAGATTGAGAAGGCATTCCCAGAACCACCTCTGAGCTGTGTATCACCAGGCTGGTAGCCGCATGCTGGTGAGCTCCTGAGGAGGATTAAATAACATAAAGGCCAGAAGCCCTCTCTGGGACTGACCTGCCTGAGCAGCTGCTTGACTCTTCGCACTGAGACTTGCAGCCAGCATGATCAAACCAGGGAGATCACTGAAGGACCCTCAGTGTTCACAGCAGACACTGAGGCAGGCCTCCCATCCATGGCAGGTGCTCAGTGGCCCAGGCCTGGGTGAAGGGAGTTCTTGTGCCCCCTCAGCTCCCCAGCTCTTGCTATTCTGGGTGCTGTGGTCAAGGAACCCTCCCTGGTGTGCTCCCCCACTCTGCATTCCAGCTTCATGGGAGCCTCCTTCAGCCTTAACCTGGCCAAGGCCATGCCAACATCTGACCCCCTGCCTGCAAGGCTGTTCTTCCAACCCACCCACATCCTCGGGCTCTTCTGTAGAGCATGGATTGTGCAGTCGCGGTGACTGGGGTTGAAACCCACAGCAGGAGTAGGTCACAGCCTGTGTCAATAACCCTGAACCTCAGGTTTCTTGAACGCAAAAGGAAACCAGTGACTCCATCTCAGGAGCGTGTGTTGTATTGGGGGTTAAAGAAGGGGAGCTGAAGGCTCCTCAAGAGTTTCAGTGGGGAGCACCCCACAGAGCATGCCAGGGACAAGGCCCTGCTCAGGAACAGGAACGGGCGAGAGCAGTGCTCGTGAGCCCATGTCGGAGGCTGGGCTTTCTCTCCTAGAGCTGGAGGACTTGATGCCGGGGCTGCCTGCTCACCCACCAATGGGGGACAAAGGCAGGGAGGGCTGGGAGGGCTCCTTATCTGCGTGAGTGTCCCCAACTCTCAGCGCTGGTGGTCTGCCTCCTCCACCCTTAGCTCCTCCTGCCCCTCTCACATCCCGCTGGCATTTGTGAGACACTGGGTGGAGTTCAGGTGCCCTGGGTCCTCTCCATGAGGACACTTGGGAGGAAATAGGAGAAGCACTTGCAAGGCTCACCTGCTTTCTTTCCTGCTGAGACTCACAAGGCTGTGCCCACCTCCAGGTCTGTCCCTTGAGGGCACCTCTCTCCATGTCCTGCATGAACACACGCTTATGCACTTCCACTTGCAACCAGACAGGTGCCATGTGGAAACTGAGGCCAAGAGGCATGCAGGAATGGTCTAGGTGCTCTGAGGTACGCAGACCACCAAGGGTAATTTAGGGTGACTTACTTCTAGGAAGGGTTATACCCTTCCTCCTGGTTTGCTTTCAGAATGAGGGCTCCTTGAAGACTGGGTCCACTGCTCAGTAATTTCCCTTATGAGGCAGTTTTCCTTTTGACATCCCTGCATGGCCCAGTGCAAACATGCCATCATGGCCATGGACCATGGGGCTGGGGTTGGAGGAGGAGAGGACCCCAGGGGTGTGAGCAGGGGTAACTGAGGAAAACTGGAAGCAGCTCTGCTGCTGGCCAATGCTCCCACTCTTCTCACAATGCCCATGGACTCATCCATGGGGATGGGGAGAGATGCCAAGCTGATGGGCAAGAGGATCACCAAGGATCCAGGGGCCTGCATGACTGGTGCTATCCCCAGGACAGCCTTGAACTGGCATGCCTGGTTCAGAGGGGCTCTGAGCTTCTGGAACCGGGATGAACCCCTCCCTAGAGAGGAAGTGGCTCCAGGAGGGAGGCCTCAGTCTCCTCCTCTGTCTATTGGGGTGTTTACAGTGGGTGACCCACTAGGGATCCACAGACCAGGGAGCTGTCCATTCACCCTGGCCCTCCTTCAATTTCCCACTGCTCTTCCAAGGGCCTAGGAGAGCTGCTGCCTTGAGGATATTCAAGCAAGCTGTGTGCTCACTCCTGTGGGTAGCCTCCTGGAGCTGCAGCGCTGATGCTGGGCAGCAGGGGGCAGGCAGCCACAGCTCCAGCTGTGCCCACTGTGCCTGCTGCAGCCTCTGGAAACTGGGAAGCATCATCCAGAGGCCTTTCTGGCTATCCACCTATTTCAGACACAACATGCACCTCCCATCATTTGCAGCCATCTCCACAATCTGAGCTGGGCTGAGGCTGGTAAAGGGCCTCTGAGAACATCTCAGTTATTCATACAGTGACTGTGCCAGGAGCACTCACCCTGCAGCAAGCTTTGTGTTCAGTCCTGGATGTGGAGTGAAAAGAATCCCTGTGGCCCCTGCCCAACAGGATCTATGCATCTGGAAGGGAAGGTGGACCAAAGCATGAGGGCAAACACAGGTTCAAGGAAAGAGCAAGTGGCATAGAGGAAGCTACACAGGGTGCTGGGAGGAGGGCTATGGCACCATCAAGTGGGGGGTGGGGTGGCCCAAATGACATATTGAAGTGACATTTTCACTGTGAGTAGAAAGATGAGAGGAGCCAGCTCTGTAAATGTGTGGTAAGAGGGTGCCTGGGAGAATGCACAGCAGGGGAAGAAGCAGTGGCAGAGGGACGGTAGCACTTTGATATGGTCATGAATTCTGAAAATAGATATTGGATTAAGTTTTTAATTTGGTCTGTCGCTGGGTATGATTGAGTTATGACTGGGGCTTTGATTGTGATTCATCCACATCATTAGGCCTTTGAGTCAGCACCACTTGGTGGATGGGGACTCACAGATAAAAGGCATGGCAAAGGTCAGATTTGAGGGGTTTTGATGTTTGAGTTTTGCTGTTGGAGTTTGATTTTGAAGCCTTAAGCTGGAGCCCCAGGAAGTAAGCTCACAGAGGAAAGAGGAGTAAGATGCTGGAGGGGAGGAACCCAGGAAGCCCAAACCCTCACAGACATCAGCAGCAATCTTGCTCCAACGTGAGAGAATAGACTTTGGTAAGGGAAGTAACTTATGCTTTATGGCCTCGTACCTGTAAGCTCCTACCCAAAATAAATACCCTCTATAAAAAGCAACCAATTTCTGGTATTTTGCATCAACAATCCTTTGGCTGACTAATATAGGGACCTTGGCCAGAGGAGGCTAAGAAGGACAATGCTGAAGGCAGAGCCTCACCTGAGGCTTACCTGGGGGAGCAGGTGCTTCCCAGCTCTGCTGTGTTGATCAGCAAGATTCACATTGGGATGGTGTCCAGAGAGGGAGACTTCACTCACAAGGGAGAGTGGTGAAGACAGAAAAGCACTTTGTGTAAGTCATAGCGGGACATCCACATTTAGCCATTTTGTTGAGAAGCGTGTCCCGAGGCCAGGACTGTCTCCAAGGGGGGTTCATGGGGCTGCTTGTACCTGGAGGTAAAGATGTCAGGGAAGGAGGGCACAGGCAGAACAGCACAGAAGTTGAGAGGACGCACTTGCTTCTGACCCTCAATATGGTGGGAAGCCTCTGGAAGGATTTCTGGCCCAGCAGCAATATCTGACTTTCATCTCATTTCAACCACATCAAGATACAGACTGAGACAGCAATCCAGGAGTGGGAGTGAGTTTATGAAGATCCCACAGCCCTGCCCAGGGCTGATTTGAGTTATATTCAATGTTCCCTCCATCACCTTCCTGTTTATTCCATGTCTATATCTGTGAATTCAATCTGTTACACAAGACTATGCGGTTTGCAGTGTTTGCCCCACATTGACTTCATCATGTGCCCAGGAAGCAGATGCTAGAATGATTCCCAGTGTATTGGGCAGGAGAGTTGGGAAGCCTCAGAAACTAGTGTGGTATCACAAAACTGAAAAGAAAAGGGAGCCAGGTCTGCACCCAGGTGCGTTTCCTCCTAGCCAGGGCCCGAGCTGAACACAGGCCTTCCAGGAAGCTGTGGGGAGGGACGTGTGGGCAGAACTTTGACCAGTTAACAAGATGATCTGTGTGAGGGGATAGACAGACAGACATGCAGAGGGAGTTTTGTGGAGTTTTTAGTCCTGAGAGGGCACTGGGAAGGGGACTGAAGGAGGTGACCTCACTGCCTTTGTCACAGACCCAACAGAACTTGGAACCCTGGTAACCAGGCCCCCAGATTCCAGAGGCAGCCCCTTCCCAGCTCACTTGGCAGGAGACGCTGGAGAGAGCAGGATGTTCTCCTGCTGCGTTCGCAGACCCCGAGGCTCAGGCCTCAACCAAAGTAGGAATGAGTCCTCTTCCGGTGGCTTTCGAAATTGGCTCAGGCCTCAGCCACAAAGCCCCAGGCCACTGACCAGGAGGTCCCCAAAGGTAACATGGGGTGACCTAGGAACAGCCAACTGAGCACCTGCCACTACTGAGCTCCTGCCTTGGCAGCCCCATGTCCCATCCACACCCAGTGTGGGAAGGCATAAGCAGGGGCCACGCTGGGAAGCAGCAGGCTGTCAGGGATGGGAACCCAGTAGGTCCTTCCCTGTCACCTGCCAGGCCATGGCTGGAAGGGTGGGAAGGTGTGTCTTGGGGGTGGCTCTCATGTGGACCAGTGTTAATACTGAGCCCTGAACTGTCATCTCCTCTCCAATGGGGCTGCAGGGAAAGGGTGACCTCCATTTGGGCCTGACCTGGATCTTGGCTCCAAAGAAGTGCTGCATCCCCTGTGGTTAGGGGAAGGCCTCTCACTGACCCTCTTGTCCCACCTGCTGGGCACTGTGTTTGCAGAACTCCATGCAGATGGTAGGGGAACAGCTGGAGGAGGGGCTCGTCTACGCCGTCTACATAGAGAAGGTGCAGGTCCGTCGAGGCCCTGGCCAGGGCCAGCGCTGGTACCAGGTGGGA
Organism: Dasypus novemcinctus; assembly: GCF_030445035.2. Taxonomy (NCBI): domain Eukaryota; kingdom Metazoa; phylum Chordata; class Mammalia; order Cingulata; family Dasypodidae; genus Dasypus; species Dasypus novemcinctus. Next base: position 49,403,825 of record NC_080695.1, on the reverse strand, counting down.
GTAGGGATCAATGGGGTATGAAACAGCAGGGTGGGGGGGTTCCCCAGAGCCTATCTCCCATCTGGCATTCCCCACTTTCTCTCCCAGGGCTTTCTCCCCTGATGTGCCCAATAGCCCACTTCCCAAGGAACCTGGGGCCCCCCAACCCTCCACCACACTGCCACTCCATGGACCAGGGGGAGGTTACCTCAAAAGTTTAAGAACCTCAGAAAGGAGGCCTTAGCAGGGATTTCCCTTCAGGGTGGGATGAGGGTGGGCCCACATGAGATCTGTGTGCATTCGGCTGCTGTATTTCTGTTTCCACTCCTTGGCCCCATGTCCCCGGGCAGCAGTCTTCATGACTGTCCTCCCACACCTGCCCCAAGCCACACAGCTCCTCTCCTTAGGAGGGTTCTTGCCATCTCCCATGACCATCCTCTTGCTCTTCTCAGGTCAGGAGCTGAGGCCTGACTTGGCTGCCAATATTCCACAGCGAGGAGGCTTAGAGCAGCAGTTTGGCCTTCAGTGCTGCTGGAACTGGAACATTCCTTTCCTTTTCCCCTTTCAGCACTGGTGCCCTGTGCACCAACCATGGGTCCTAAGCAATATTCCCTCCCCCCACCCTGGTAGAGGCTCTTTGGAATGGGGGGTGGGGTGGGTAGAGGACACACAGACAGCCCTTTCACCAGCGAGGGACACGGGAACTGCCTAAGGCTGGAGCAGTTCCATCACCATTGGCTGTCTCTGTGGGTGGCAGCATCCCTGCAGCCCATATGGAATTGTCTCTTTGCATTTTCCTTTAGTTTCCTGGTCTTAGTTCTGGGTGGCAAATGGCATCATGTTGTGGCTTTGGCCCCATGAGCAGTGGAGGAAGTCGTTTACTGACCAGGTGGGTCTGCCAGACCCTGAGGTGTCAGTTCAGCTCCTTGGCCCTGCAGTGGGGTTCCTCCCCCCAGGGACACCCAGGCCCTTGTCCTTTGCCAGGTCTGGAGTCTCACCTTTCAATTACCTCCTCACCTCCAAATCAAAAGGAGGCTGAGGACCTTTCTCTGCTGGAGGCACGCACGTGACCCTGGCCTCAAGGCGCTGAGGGCTTGGATACAGCAGGATTGCCCAGAGCCCCAGCCCCACCCGGGGGTCCCCAGCTCTGCCCCTCAGCACATGTGACTCTTCTTCCCACCCTAGAGGATGAATGTCTGGGCCCGCTCGAGGGAGGAGCACCGCATGGTGCGCATGGTCAAGGCAGGCCCGTGGGAGAACCTGGCCGAGCACCTGGTGCCCGCCTTCCAGGAGGGGGACCTTGTCTTTGTAAAGACCTTCCTGGGGACATACCGTGTGTTCACCACCACCGAGCAGGTCCTGCACCTGTTGTTCAGAAGGTGAGTGCCCGCCCCGTCCCTGCTGACTTGACTGCTCCGCCCTCAACTTGTGTCTCAGAACTGTCATTTCACCCACTGGCCTCAGTTTCCTCCTTGGGCAGGAGGGGGGTCAGGGTACCTATCTGCAGGGTTGATTGTAAGGACTAAGAGGGAGGATGCATGGAAAGTGCTTCCCTGAGCCTGGGTCCCTGGGCAGGGAGGCTGGCGGGGCAGGGGTGTTCCTTAACAGGATTTTCCTTCTCCCAGTGAAGAGGCTCCTGGGCTCCCCACCTTAGTGACCCCGAGTTTCCTCTTTACTCAGGGAGTTTGAGGTCCCTTTTGGGCCTCTGACTTTGGTGGGTAAGAGGAAGGACCAGTGTAGCCTGTCAGAGGGTCCACGCCCACCCTATGTCTGAGAAGGTGCCACTTAGGGCACTTCTTCATCAAGTATATACATCAAGTGTCTACTAGGTACAGGCACTTCCTTAGGCAGCTTCACGCAGTGAACAAAGCCAGCCAAAGTCCCTGCCCTTCTGGGTTCCATTGGAGTTGGGGCTGCAGGCTGTAACAGGTGTCACCTTAAGCAGGGGTACTCTCAAAGAGAGTCAGCCGTGACATGCCCACGTCTCCCCTAGATATGGACGGAGCCTCCGTGGCAGAGACAGGCAAGGAGGAGGCCTGGAAATGAGGAAGTGAGTGCACTTGGGGGAGGGGGAGGGGCTCTCCTCTCCAGAGACCAGTGTTGGAGTTTGGGGGACAGGTGGCAGGGAAGGACTGGGCAGAGCACAAAGCCCCGCCCATCTTATGAGCTCCCTTGAGAGTAGAGTCCAGAGGGCTTTCCCCTCCACTTGGAAAGGCGTCAAGGGAAGCTGTGGGTGGGGTCCTGGGGCACTGGCTGCAGAGGACACTTGCCCAGCACAGCCCAATCACACCCCAGGAGCCCAAACACCACCTTGTGCAGACCCACAACAGGAGGTGGTGAGCAGCCAGCTCCAAAGCTGCCCTGACCTCACTCCTGTCTGCCTGCATGGATGGTAGGGTGGCTGCACTGCTGACGTTTGGGAGGGCAGTGTCAGTGGGAAGAAGAGACACACACGGTGCATGGCAGAGGATGAGGCAGCTGTGCAGGGCAGAAGTTGCTTGGGGGGAGGGCCACGAGGGCCCGGGTTAGGAGGACAGATCTTCTTCCCTTATCCCTGACATACTGAAGAAGCTCCCACTGTGTGTCCATGCCCGGCTATGGAGAGAGCAGTCAAAACCTCTCCTGTCCTTATGGACCTGATTTTCCAATGGGAGGGTCCCTGGGGCAGCGTGGAAGGAAAGGCCCGTGTCTGACTCTGCTGCCCCCTCCTGTCCTCAGCACCGTCTCCTCGCTGCTGGGCACCTGGATGGACCAGTATGCTGAGGATTTCACAGAACCTACAGGCTTGCCCTGCCTCAAGCTGCTGGTGGGCTACGTCCAGGTGTATCTTCCTGGCTCTACCCTGGAGTGCCGAGCCATAGCTCTACTGTCATGGAGGAACCATCTGGAGTCCATTGAGGCAGAGCCAAAGGGTGAGGGCGCCTCAGGATGGGAGCATGTGAGCTTGTGGGGTGAGGACCAGGACTGGACCCATAGGCAGGGACTACCAGGGGTTGCCACCAGGTCAGGAACAAAGAGGAGCCCCAGAGAAGTCACCTGGAGACTGATGTCTGGGAAGAGTTTTGGGGGCTGGATCTTCCCCAGAAGGTAGTGGGAGCTTCAAGTGGGAGCTTAAAGACACTTACCTTGGTTTGGAACTTACCTCTTCTGCAGCTCATTTGTCAGCCCCAGAGCAGCAAATGCCTCCAGGACAACATCCACTGCCAGTTCCACCACCTGTGGCAGTCACAGGGGCACTTCCAGAGCCTGAAGAAGCTCCATCTCCTCCTCTGCTGCCAGCTCCTGAGTTTGTCCCAGTGCTTGGGCAACAAATAGAGCCTGAAGCATTAGGTGATATAGCACCAGCTCCGGAGCTGAAGGTGGCTCTAGCACCACCACCACTTCTACCCACAGTGCTAGGGCCTGTGACACCTGTGGAGGTACCATCAATGCCGACTCTGATGGTAGAGACAGCTCCATCCTCAGATGTTCCCCCTGCAGCCATGCTGGAAGAAGTCACATCACCATCTCTATCACCAGTTCCTGAACTGGAGGCACTCCCACCGCCACCTCCAGTGTCACCTACACATTTCAAGTCAGTGCCCTTTATGGAACCACAGCCTCTTAACTTGGCTTCAGCAGCAATGGCTCTTGAGGGGGAGGCAAGTCTGGCACCACCACCAGAGCCAGTGCCAAGGCTCGACCCAGCACTGGGGCAGGCCACAACCCCAGAACCTTCCTGCACTTGTACTTTGCCTTTGGAAATCAGGCTGAGTGAGGAGAATGCTAACCTCCTGGCTTTCCCTCCGGAGCTGGTGGCACAGCAGCTGACCCGAATGGATGTGGTGAGCAGCTGGACATGATAGGGTGGGGCTGGGAGGCTCTTCCTTCTGGGAACTGCTGCTCACCTTACCACCCCCTGAATCAGAATCTTAGGATCTGGGTTCAAACACTGGCTCCACTCCCAGAATTTCAACCTGGGCAAGTTTACTACTCCCTAAGCCCATGCTTCACTCCTCTGGAGAGTAGATATTGGACAGTAACCATCTCTACCTCATGCACTGACTGGGAACATGACATGAGAGCAAAGAAATAGAAAGCCTGAGGGGGCTTCATCATGGAGGCTTGAAGGAGCTCACTGTGGTGCAGCCAACCCCATGGTGTCCCACACAGTGCTGGTGCTCTCCATCACATTGACACTAGATAGGCCCTTATGTGTACTGGATCCTTAGGCAGGGACCCAGAGGCTTGGGTCCCCACAGGGACCATGCACCTGACCACATGGCATCCGAGGATGCATTATAATGAGGGTTGATGGTGCTACCTGGGCCTGTGGAAGTCTGAGGCACCTTGGGGGCTGGGGGCTGTGAGATGGACTTGAAAATGGAGCTCTCTCCCCTGCAGGCCTTGGGGCTGAGGACTCTAGAGTGCTAGGTCCCCTCAGGGAACAATGAACACACCCTGTCCTCAGCCTGCCATGCCCCACCTGAGAGCACTGGACCCTGGCCTAGGTCAGGAGGGCCTAGGGAATCTGAGCTTGGCATGGTTCCTGACATCCCCTCCTCCCCAGGATCTCTTCAAGAAGGTGGTGCCCTATCACTGCCTGGGCTCCATCTGGTCCCAGCGTAACAAAAAATGCAAAGAAGAAATGGCGCCCACCGTCCATGCCACCATCACCCATTTCAACCGGGTGATAAACTGCGTCATGTCCACCTGCGTCGGGAACCAGAGCATGAAGGACCCAGCCAGAGCCAGGGTGGTGGAGCACTGGATCGAGGTGGCCAGGGTATGTTCAGGGGGCTCTCTCTGGTGTCCTGAAACCCCACTTTATACTTATTGGCTCTCAGGACCACAGGCCCTCCCGGCCTGTAGCACAGTCCTGCACTATCCTCCCTTCCCAACAAGGCTACCTCTTCAGGACGGCTGTGGGTGTCACTCTGTGTCCATGACGTGCCTCAGGGCCTCTGTCAGTGTCTATCTCATCCAGGGAGTGGATATCAGCTGTGGGAGCTGAAGCTGGAGCAGGGGGACACTCACACCCACTCTCATGGTGTATCTTTCTCCCTCCCAGGAGTGCCGAATCCTCCATAACCAATCGTCCTTCTATGCCGTCATCTCTGGTCTCCAGAGCTATCCACTCCTCTGTCTATTGAAGACATGGGAGGAAGTTTCCAGGTGGGCAGGCCTCTCTCTAGGGGACATAAGATTGGGCCAGGGACCTGGGGAAATCGCCACTTAGGGAGTCTGGGAGGCAGCAGCTCCTGGGTAGGGCCAGGCAGATTGTAGCTCTAGGTCTCCATATCACCTGAGGTGAGCTGTTTTGCCTCAACACCGCTTCCCTCCTCCATCCCTTATGGAGTGGAGCCAAATGGGAGCATGTTAAGTGTTAGCTTCTCAGCAACACACTCTGTCCAAATGAAAAAAGCATGTGCAAAAAGAGCTGCTCATGGAAAGGGATGGGAGTCCCTGCTGTGCACACATGAGAGCTCAGCTCACTAGTCCACACTGTCCTGCAGTGCTCAGATTTACCCAGTTTCAACACCACCCACCCAGGCAGTCCGAGTCCCAAGCAGCTAAAAGAAGGTGGTTCAGCCCTTACTACCCCCCCCACTCCAACCTTTTCCTTCCTTCTTGCCCTCCCCTAGGGACAGCTTCTGCCTCTTTCTGACTCTGTCAGAGATTTACTGGAAGGAGCACAACCTCTCCCATGGCAGTGAGCTGATCATCAAGGTAAAGAGGAGGCTGGGGTCAGGGCTCAGGAGGTGGGGTGGTTAGTTTTTCACTGAAAGTTTCTGTGAAAACATCCAGCCTGGCCTATTCTGGAAGAAGATGAAGAAGGATGTTTGGCTCATGGGCAGGGGGAGGGGATCATTGTAGGGCTCAGTGCTGTGTCCTCACAGCATGGATGAAAAAACGGGCTCAAGAGAGCAGTCCGCATGCACAAGGTCATGCTGGGGACATTGTGCACGTGGTAGCTGCAGATTTCCCGCAGTCCACTATTCCCAGGTGCTCAAGACCCACAGGACAATGGGTGAGGGGGAGGGCCTCACTGACCTCATTCTCCACCCTGGCAGAGGTCCATCTCTAAATTCTCCACCCTGGAGGCAAATCCCCAAATAGTCCAGAGGCAGCACCAGCAGCAAGAGAGGAGGGTGAGTGTGCCTGAGGCCAAAGGAGTTGGGGTGAGGTGGCCTCCAAATCAGGATGGGGGCCCTTCTCAAGCCTGTCCCTCCAGTCCACTGAGCCTGGAAAGCCTCCCTTCAATGTCCCTTCTCCTGGCCTTAGGACGGTGAGCTGTGGGAATCCTGGGGGTCTCCTTGCAGCCAGTCAGAGCAAGAGCCTTGAGGAGCTGGCTCAGGGTGGCTGGAGTAGGGGAGGGGTACACATGGTTACTGAAGAAAAGTCAGTCCTGGGAGGTGGCTGCAGAGAAATTTGGGGTCTTTGGAGGCTTTAAGGGGAACTTAAGGGTTACAGCAAAGTGTCCTAGAGGAAGGCTGGGTGGTCCCTGGAGTCTGAGACTGAGGAAGTCTTGGGGTCTTGGGGGCACCTGAGAGCCTGTGCTCATCCCCACCCTATCCAATGCCACAGGGTGACATCCAAGGTGTGGTCCCATGCCTGAGAACTTTCCTCACACAATTTTTGCTTTTGGAGTATGCCATGCCAGAGTATCTGGATGTGAGTTGTTCGGGGGCCAGGGTAGGGTGGGAAAGGGGCCCTGAGGCTTGGGTGGACAGGTCCTTCTGTGAGCCCTGAGCCCTCAGCAGTGAGCACATCATGTCTCCTGGGAGCCTCACAGATGCCCTGGGAGCTGGGGTGCCATGAACTTCTTACAGAAGAGTAGATGGAGGCTGGTCCAAGGGGCCTTCTCTCCATTGGTTCATCACAACTTGGACTGGAAGGTCTCTGTCACCACTCCCAGTCCCCACTAAAGGAACCGAGGGGCTTGCCTGAGTCCATCTGTGGTCTGGGCTGCCCAGTGCATGTTGAACCTGCAGTAGTAAAGCATGACAGGGGCAGAGGGGCAATGGGCTTGGCAATGGCTAGGAGCCCCTTTATGATGAATGCAAATTCTCTGCCTTCCAGGGAAGGAAGATCAATTTTGAAAAAAAAAGGAAGGTGAGTAGCTGTGGCCATCACTACAGGGGTGGGGCTGGGGTGGGGTCAGGGTGATAAACAGAGACCCTCCTGGGCAGGACCCCCCAGGGCTGCTCATAGCTTCCTCTGAAATTGAGGGGGATAGTGGGTGGGGTTGTGCATGGGATGAAGAACAGCTTCTAGGAGGATGAGCTGTGTGAAGTCAGCCCTGAGGGCAGGCAGAGCCTGGAAGGGAGTGAAGAGGTGGGGGATCCACAGGATTAAAACCAGCCCCTGGACCCCGTCCCACCCAGCAAGCCCACCCAGGTTTTGATGATACATCTTCCTTTCCTTGGCCCCAGGAATACCAGATGGTGGAGGAGCTCCAGCAGCTCCAGGCGGGCTGCTGCTATGAGGCCCTTGTGCCGCATGAATCATTTGGAGCCTGGTTTGCGGCCATGGAGCAGCTCAGTGAGAAGGACCAGTGAGGTCAGGACAGAATCAGGCCATAGTAGGAGCGGGATGCTCCTGGTGGCTCCTGGGTCACCATAAGACCCTGCAGTTGGCTCCTTTCATGTTTGAAAACCTGTCCTGTGGGTTTGGGTCCATTCCTTGCTCTCCAGGATGCAAGAATTGTCAGGGACCTCTCATGCACTTCCTGTCCAAAACCTGGACTCACACAACCTCCCAGGTGCCCTCTTCTCTTTCCATGTAAAATAGCATTTAGAGACCAAAATCTACACATGAGAGGAGGATTTTGCTACCAGATTTTCTTTACTTACAGGCCTGTTCAATAAAGAGAGCTAGAAGCTCTTTTTTATTTATCGAGAAAGTGGGTTATTTCAGATATAGATCAGGGACATATCAGGGAAGTGCCTGCCTGGCCTGGCCCACTGAGGTTGGGGTGAGCAAAACTACTTGGCCAGGCAGACCTGGGAAGGGGGACCCTGAGCTGGCAGGCATCAGGGCCATTTAGAATTTCCCCTTTTGGAACTTGGGTCCCTTCTGCATACTCCCCAGAAGGGCTGAGGTAGCTCTGTTCTTCACCTTGGCATCCACAGGTGTGTTTTGCTTCAGGAGAAGAAGATGGTGATGGGCTGAGGGCTCCATAGTGTAGTAAACTTTTGCACTGTGTGGGATCTGCAGCACTGGGGGGTGGGACAGAAGGGGGGTCAGCTGTGCCCTGGAGGACCCCAGGACACCCCAACACTTGTGCCCACATGAGAGAAGGCCCCAGCCAGGGACCTCAATTCCCTATTCCAACTCCAGGACCATAAAGGAGCCCTGGGAGTGACACCTGCCTGAAGGAAAGACTCTGCAGAGGTGCAGCTAACAATGAAGGACACTTATTTAAAGAGTGACTCTGACTCCTAACTGCCATCCTCAGAATGGAGCTGCCATGAGGTCATGTACTCTCACCCCCATGTCCTGCCAGCTTCACTGCTCAGGATCTAGGGGCTGAAATTGACTTTCTAGAACCCAGTGCACATACACCAAATCCAGCACTACCCAGGACAAGACCACTAAGGCCCAGCAAAGACCACCTGAGCCAGGCCTTCTGAGCGGGATCCTAAAGTATTTACACTTTGACCCTATTTTCCAACTGTCTTTGTGGCCTAGAACAAGCTAGAGAGAAACACCAGGCTGGAGTTCCTGCTCTGGCTTCAGTGACATGGTGACTCATCTCCTTTCTTAATTGCTCCAGTCCTCAGTCTTCCTGTTCTGTAGGACAGGTCCTTCTGCCCTATTTCACACCTCCCAGCTGCAATTTCTCATTTCAAAGATGGGAGAGGATTTCGAACCTCCTCCTAGGAAAGGTGGGAGTTATTTTACTTTGCCTGGGTTAATGGCTGGGAGAGGAGGATCAGCTCACTGAGAATAAGTTACCCTCACTGTGCACAGGCATGCTATGTGTGCATTCGATGCTGAATTTTCTCTCCCCTATGGGGATAAGGAGCAGGCCCAGGAGTGTGATTAACTGATCTAAGAGCTCAGAGTCAGGAAGTCTGGCTCTGGGTCAGTGCTATTCGGGATTCTTTCACTTCCCCGCTTCCTAGAATACTGAGGGGGCTCCCTCAAGCCTCCAGAGGGGATTGAGGAGACTTTGTCTAGTTTTCACTATCATAACAAGATGGTCTGTGCATATTTGGCACTTGTGTCCATCAGTCATGGTGCTTTTGGAGGTGCAGTATCACAGAACACCCTTCAAGTTGAGCCCCTCTTCTTCACCATCTTGTGAAAAGCCCTTTCTTTGGGAACCTCAATGGTGTTAGCTTTGATCTAGGTTCCCAATGCCTGGGTCTCATCCAGGGAAGGGTACACAAGGGAGATAGAGCAGATAGGGAGAAGGTGCTGTGGGCCCTGTGGGCTGCCATCGGCACCTTGTTTTTGGACAGGGTGCCTTCTCACCCTGCTGTCAGGTATACTGGAACCAGTGGGCCTCGGATCTTTAGGCTGTGGACAGGGCTCATGCCTACCCCCTCCAACACCACCCTCTCCAACACTCCTCCTGACTTACTTCGATTGTCTGATATAATTTGCACCAGCTTGTAGTCTTCTGGCTTGTCTTGATGCAGGCTGTGTTCTTCCAGGGCCTTGCTGATCCCAGCTAGAGCCCTATCTTGGCTGGTCACCTGTGGTGGATCAGGGACAGACTCTCAGGGCCTGAGTCCTAGAGCCTGATCCCTCACAGTGCAGCTGCCAGAAATCCTATGAGCCAAGTCTATTCAGGGTGGGGTCTATAGGGGCCACATGCTCTTCCCTTGGACCCACAAGAGATCATGGAATGAGGCCAAGAACTCAGGGGCCAAAGAGTGACCATGCAACAGACTGTGGGAACTGAGGAGTGAAATCTGACCCTCACGCTCTCACTTCCTGCCTCCCAGTCATGGGAGATGGTGTTCCCCTGCCCTGCCCCTGACCCTCCAGGACCCCTCCAGATAGCAGTGAACACCCAGGAAATAGCACACATCCAGTGTGAGCCCAAATGTCAGAGAGGAGGAGGGGCTGAAAGATATGCTACAGGTCAGCAGGCCTGCCCTGGGCTCCAGGATGCAATTGTGGTCAGCAAGGTCTAGAATGCAGTTACCTTGACATGAGGGCCAATCTGGAGACAGGATCAGGACATGGGTCAGACAAGTGAGAGCTTAGTGAAACTACCCCTGCTCCTGGCCACAAGAGAGGAGCACCCAGGGTGGTTATGGAACAAGGTTCCTAGGCCCAGTCTCTGTGCAGGGGGCCAGGCGTGGCTCCATATGCACATCCCATCCAGCATCTACCCCTGCTCACACCTTCATGGCCACTGTCCTGGGGCAGACACGGTTGTCCATGCTGGTCACAGCAGCAGCCCTAACTGGCTGGTATCTGCATGCATCAGCTCAACCTCCACTTTGAGGCCAAAAGACACCTGCTATCCCTGTTCTCCTCTGACCCTTCAGTGGCTCTGTCTCCCCCCAAGAGAAAGTCAAGCTCTGTCTAGCAGTCACAGGGCCTGATGTGACCCACACCTCTTTGGACCCACCTCTTCCCCTTGTTTCCTGTTCCTTCAGGCCCTGGGCTCCTGGCTGATCCAGGGGCTGTCCAGCACATGTCTTCCTTGGGCCTGGTGGGCTGTCCCCTCCCTGATCCTCTCTGGGCCACCTCAGCAAGCTCTTCCCAGGCTGTGCTCACTCCACGTGCCAGCCTCAGCCCCTATGTCCACTATCCTTAGCCCTGACTGCCATTGAACTCACACTCTTCCTGCCTCTGCAGGTGGTTGTCTGTCTTTCACCATCCACCAGGAAGTCTGCTCCATGAAGGCAGGGAGGGAACATGTTCTTCCTTATGTGTCAACTGCCTGAACCACTGAGGGGCCCCAGGGGATTTCCACATGCCCAGCTCACCAGGATATTCTTGTACTTGACGTTGTCCTCATACAGGCTGACATGGACAATGCAGCAGGGCCCCCCTTGCCATTTATAGAGCACACGTGAGTAACCATGCATGTGGTTGGTCTGCATGGCCCTGGATTGGATGGAGGGAGATGAAGAAGGCATTCCTCCAGATGCTGATGTGACTACGGACGAGTTCTGTGATGGGGAATACAAAGATAAGCAGAAGGTCTGGGAGCTCAGGGCAGCCCTGGGCTGCTCTAGAAGCTCCTATCAGTTCTAGAAGTTCTTTAGCAGTCAACAATCATCAAGACCTTTGTGGATGGGGGTGGCAAACAGGTACAGGGAAGGGAGGGTGAGGGGAGGGCCAACAGGGAGAGGAGGTGGGCATTCACTTTAAATTCCTGGCCATCTTTGGAATCTGAGACATGGTCCAGGTGGATTTTACCTTAGAACTGGAGGCATCAGCTGTATGTATAGGACACGAGTCAGCTGCATCCCTGCTGCTGCAGCCTTGGCTCCACCTGTGCTGGATACTGGAGTGGATGGTGCTGACACCACTGGATTCAGGGACATGGTGGCTGGAAATGAGGGTCAGCTTACTTTGGGGGCTTCCCCCAGGATGCAAACAAATCCCTACACAGCTCCCACTGCACCCTGCTAAATGCTCTGACTACCTCAGAGATCATGCAGCATCATCCCATTTCACAGAATAGGAAACAGGCCCAGGGATGGGGCAACTTGCCCCAGTCACAGGGTTGTTTTGGTATAGAGCTGAGATCCTGTGGCTAAATCATCAGTCTTCCCAAGCCCATGCTTAGTCTGATGGTTCCCTGAGTTGAAAGACAACCCACCCTTAATGTCCAGGACAGGGAAATCACTTTTTTCTCTAAAGCTTGATGCTTTCCGGTAGGTGTTTGGCTTTGAATCTCTTACTGGCCAACTGGGATGGGGGCTCTAGCTCCTGAGACAGGTGCTAGCTACAGCACAGAGTGGCAGCTGTGAGCTTCCCAGAGCCACACCTCATGTATCCCTCCCGGTGCCCACACAGCAACTGTCATTTACATGCCCCAGATGTCTTCAGGTAAAGGTCTTATGGTCAAATCTGGAACATTTGGTATCATCATAGCCAGAAAATACCAACAACTCCAATGGCCATAAATGATGAAGGCTTACAGAGAATGTAGTTGATGCATCAAATGGGATATTCTCAGCCATAAGGCATAATGAAGTAGAGATACATGCTGGAACAGAAGGGGCCTGAAGAACATAATGGTAAGTGAAAGAAGCTGGACACTAGTGGCCACTTACAGGATTCCTTTGGTATGAAGGTTCCACACTGGGCAAATCCACACAGAGAAGATAGATTAGAGGTTGCTAGGGGCTGGGTTGAGGGTCATAGGGGGGGAGTTAGTACTATTGGATCCAGGATTTCATTTGGAATTATTGAAACTTTTCTGCGATTAGGTAGTCGTTATGGTTTTACAACCTTCTGAATACACTAAATACTCTGACAATGGCCCTTTAAAAGGCTAAAGTTATGTTAATTTTTTTTTAAAGATTTATTTTATTACTCTCCCCTTTCATCCTCCCCTCCTCTCTGTGTCCATTCGTGTGTGTTCTGAGGCTGCTTGCATTCTCCGCGGCACTGGGAATCTGTCTCTTTTTTTTTAATTAATCACAGATAATTTTATTTTTTTAAGATTTATTTCTCTCCCCTTCTCCCCCCTCACCCCAGTTGTTTGTTCTCTGTGTCTATTTGCTGCGTGTTGTTTGTCCACATCTGTTGTTGTCAATGGCATGGGAATCTGTCTTTTTGTTGTGTCATCTTGCTACATCTGCTCTCCTTGTGGGTGGCCCCACTCGTGGGTGGGCTGCACTTTCTTCATGTGGGGCAGCTCAATATGGGGTGCACTCCTTGATCGTGGGGTTCCCTATGTGGGGGACACCCCTGCATGGCATGGCACTCCTTGTAGCAGTGCTGCATGTGGTCCCGCTCACCACATGGCCAGGAGGCCCTGGGTTGGAACCATGGACCTCCCATGTAGTAGGCAGGCACTCTATCAGTTGAGCCATGTCCATTTCCCTGGTGTGTTAATTATATCTCAATAAGACCGAGGTGAAGTCCATACTGGAAGTCCATAATATAGTTTGCCCTGAGTGGGCCTGGACAGCTTGTGAAATAGACAAACACCTGCACATTCACTGCTGGGCTTAAGAAAGCCTCAGGGGCTTTCAGAGACTAGAGGATTGGGGAGTGGCCAGGTGAGTGGCTCTGACCCTGGCTCTGATCTTTGCCCTGGATTGCATCTGTCCCCACCCCCTCCCCACCCTGGCTGGCCTCCTGGGAATGGCATCTCCCCTCATTTATTTTGTGTGGAGCTCAAAGAGTAACTTCTCCTTACCCTGAGCTTCTGTGCAAGCTGTTTGATTCTGTGAGTCTGCCACAGGGAAGAAAATGTCTTTGTGGGAATTTGTGAAACAGCAGGTGGTGACAGTTGTCAGGCACTACTGTACTGGTTGGTAAACTACCATGGCCTTGAGTCCCCCAAGCACCAGCCTAGACTCCCTGCCCCTTTTTTGGGACCCCAGGACCTCCCTATGATCTGTCACCTAAAGGGTTCATGCTTCATGGCAGGGGCCTCAGGACCCCGACCAGGACTGGTTTTCTTTGTCTTGACCAAGCTGCCTGCGTAGCTCCTTGTGTGCCTCTGCCCACTCTCAGCCTTGTCCTGACTACCTCAAAACTAAATCTGTAGCTGTGGGACTACAGAGAAAATCCATCCACAATTCAGAAAAACAAAGGAGAGAAGGTACTCTCAGGCCCTAACATTTCTTAATCTCACACTGGTCCCTGATCTTCTCCTTCCTGCTCCCCCTGCTCAGGCCTTTAGGCTCTCCTTGGGCTGAGAGGCTGCTGACCAGGCAGTTCCTTCCCTGCCTCTTCCTCTCCTCCAGCCTCCAGAACCCCAGGAGGCCACATCACTGCTGAGGAAATCCCTCCACACTGGGGTACTCTTGGCAGCAGCCTCAGTCAATCCCTCACCCCAGGTGTGACCCCTGATCCAGTCTTCCTGGGGTTTCTGCTCACCCACCCCCAGCCTCACAGAGCAGGCTGGCCTGTGCTTCAGTGGAATTTGTTCTGTCTCTCCCCAATCAGCATGGTAATGATGAATTCATCCTTGCCTGTTGCACAAATCTGGGGCAAGTTTTGTTTTGACAACACCCAGTGTGTCTAGGGTCTTTGTCTATTCTGATAGGCTAGGATGAAATATGCTGATTACCACCCCAATACAAGAAAGTTTACACACACACTCACATAGGACCATGGGGAACGGACAGAGAAAGGAGCCAGCCTTGCCAAGAGTTCATTTTAAAGAAACCTCTGTCCTCTCAAGAAAACATTGCACTGTTGCTATCTTAATTTTCAAGCTACTGTAAACCTTTTCTTTCATTTGACCCATGAACCCTGTGAAAAATATTTGGATAGACCTTCACGTTGACACATTGCTTTTTTTAAAATTGTTTCCAGAGAGCCCACTTATTCCTAGCAAATACCAAGGTCTACATTTTCTTTCCCATCTTACATGTGAAGAAATGTGAGGCCCAGGGAATGAAAGAGACACATCAGAGTCTCAGCAGAGAGAAGAGGAGCTGCCTTGGGAACGTGGGCTTCTAAGCCCCAAGCTCCATTTTCCTTTTCCACCATAGAAATAGATGAGTGTGGCTCCCAGGCAAGTGTGGCTAAAAGAACCCAAATTTAATGTAGATGATTTCTGTTTTTACCATGCCTTCTTCTATCCTATGTTTAAAAAAGCAAAGCCATTTCAGTCATTGTGAGGCCAGGAAGAATGAAAGAACCTAGTGGCCACACCAGGAAGTCACAGTTGCCAGGAAATAACAGGTGGGGGCATCAGGGAGCTAATTGGAAGCAGGAGCCCCACCAAGGTTGCCCTTTGGCCTACAGGTTAAAAAACAAGATGGCGTGGCCCTAGTGCTCACTCTGCTGGCCAAAGCCTATCCAAACTTTAACTGCTCATGTCTAGGAGGCACCAAGGCCTCCTGGGGGTGATGGGTGGTTGTTTGCAGAAGGGCCCCAGAAAGACCCTGTGTCCCCAAGAAGGGGAGGGAGGGTAACTTAGAAAGGAGTTTTCCATGGTCAGTGGAAGAAAGAGTAGTTGCATGTGTGCTGGAGGTGGATTCAGTGGTCTATGTGGGTGGGGGTCAGTCCCCAATGCCCCCAGATGTTTCAAGGGTTGTGGGAAAAACAATGACCACTTTCACTATACAAACATTGAAATGTAACATTTTTAAGCACCTAAAGGAAGGGTGTGGCTAATAAACATGGCTTGCAAGCTGAAGAGATGAAGGAGTTGAGCCAAGAAGTAAGGTGAGAAATTCAGTTAAGAAAGAGAGAAAAGGTACAGTGAGGCAGGGAGGAGAAGGTGGGGCATGAGAGGAGCTGAGCTGGTGTCCATGGGAGACAGAGAAAAAGAGAACAGCCAGGCACCAGTCTCCTTGTCCCACTGTCATCTGCCCTATTCTTACCCCAGGGCTACAAGAACTAGTTTGCCTGGGCTTCTGCTTCTTGAACCAAATTACTGGGCAACGTAGAATTTAACCAAGAGTGGGTGCCCAGGGACTTTTGAACCCATGCTCATAGGTGCATGGGTTTTCCAAGTGATCCTATCTGTGCATCTCCCTAAAACCATTGCTGACAATAAGAAAAAGGTGGCTTCTGAGGATCAGGAGTTGTGATTCAAGGGATGCCTGCATCCTGGAGGTTCCCAAGGTCTCTGCAACATCCCTAGTGTCATGTATGATCCTGGACACAGGAGGAGTCAGCTTGGGACACAGAAGAACAGCTACTCCTGGCTCTCCACCTCCTGAGATTTGATCAGTTCCTTGAAATGTCATCACACTTGTCCTCATCCACTATGTCTGCCCTTGTCTGGAACCCTGGATGAAAGAGGAGTTGATAGCACTGAGATGAGCTTCCTCCTTTGTACTTATCTTGCTTAATAAGACCTCACACTTCCAGACTGAATGTCAGTGCTGAAGGATCTCCTTGTCCTCCATTCATCAGGCATAAGGAATGCCCTCTGGCACATTCGGTGGAACAAAGCTCATTTGTCACCTCTTCTAGGAAGATTTCCCTGGCATTCCACAGGCAGCATGAACAGTTTCCTCCTCCAAGTTCCATAGAACATTTCAGGTCCATTTATTAGAATACTCATGCCCTTGAATCACGGACAGTTGTTTTCCTCTTGTTGTTCCTTCCTGTGGACTTCCAAGAGGTAGTCATGCTTTATCCATTCAAACCCCTCCTAGCCCTGGTGTACACCGGCACCTGCTGGGCACTGGGATTCAGTGCTGAGTGGGACTGGATCCTGTCCTTCGGGAGCTCAGAAGCCATTGGGGAGGGATGTTTAGATTCCCTGCAGCAAGAACACCGAGTGAGGCCTCTGCTGATGGCAGGACCGGGTCCTGGGAGCCATCCTGCATCCATGCAGAGGAGCCTACATGGAGCTGGAGCTTGGTCAGCCCTGGCTGAGGGCAAATGTGGAGGCTTGGTGGCAGTGGTAGCCTTAGATCTTGTTTAGGTTAACTCAATCCAAGACAGTGGTAGGGAAGGGACTACAACGAGTACTCCTGACCTCAGGTCTATTGGCCACTCCAGCATGATTGTTACCAGTAAGTGAAGTTATAGCTAAGCAATTCATCCATCATTTGCCTCATTTCTCTAGTCCTGCCAGGGGCCCACCATGTTACAGCCCAGAATCGGGGAAAAAATTGGAAAGGATTCTTTCTCCATGGAGCTGACAGCTTAGAGATGGGCAGGCAGACCCTGCACAAGACATCACAAAATATCACAATATAGATACCAATCACTGATACTTACTGGGAGTTTAGGATATATCAGGCACTAACTTTAAAGTGCTTGAACTTCATCATCAAAACAATTTGGAAGTCAGAGTGTACTGCCCTCTTTTAATATAAATAAGGAAGCTGAAGTACAGAGAGGTAAAGGAACTTGATCAAGTTCTCAGCACTGAGAAGTGGTACACCGAGGGTTTGAACACTCTGAGCCCCAGTTTTCTAACTTTATAAAGGTAGGATTACAATGGTTAACAACAGGATTGGTTTAGCATCAGTGCTCTATAGCGATGCTGGAATTTCAATGCTCTGCGATGGCTGAAGTGGGCAGAGTCTTACCTCTGTCCTCTTCTTGGCATCCTGGGCCCTTTCATGTTCTGCTCAAGGGATTTTAAATAGTCAGACATTGAGTGAGTATAACTCAGTGGGTGACCACCTGTTCCCCATGAAGAATTCCTGGGTTTAATCCCAGGAACCTGACAAAAATAAAAATAAAAAAAAGCATTTGGTAAGCTTTGGGCTCTAAATAAAAGGGAAATCCTAGGCCTCAGGGCATGGCATCTGGGTCCTCCTGACCACCCTAAGGCCCTGTAGCCCTGCACCAGATGGCTCTCACCCCTCAATCCTCTCCTGTGCCTCCCTGTTCCCATGACTGTGCTCCTGTGTTTCCCACCTGGAATCTGTTCCTACCCCTGCCACCCTCCTTCTGGAGGCCACTATCCCGCTGAGCCCACCTTATCCCCGGGACCCTGTGCTGCTTCTTCATGCTAACACCCAGCCCAGTCTGACCATTGGCCATGGTAAGAGATGTCTCAGTTCATGCCTTCTTGTCCTCCTAAGTTGGTGGCCAGGATCACTGAGTACTCCTCTCCCACCAGCCCTGAGACTCTGAAAGAAACAATAAGGAAGACCTTGTCAACGGAAGGCCACACTTGCTTTCAGGGGAAAATCTGGCCTTTCAATTAACATCTCAGGTATTACAATTTTCCAACCTTCCTCAGTGACAGAAAGCTCTATGTGGTAGCCAGATTAAGCGCTTCTTAACATTTCGGTCCCCAAGGCTGCCTTCATACCATGGAGAGTACAGGACATTTCTTGTGTTTATTTTCTTTTCCCCAAGGCTATGAAATCACCCTGACACTCCACCAGGTAAGCTGTTTCCTGAGGGACTGGTGCTGCCTGTCACTTGAACCTCCAGTGCTCCTTCCCCCACATGGCAGGGAAAGCTGCTCTTGAGCCTGGTCCTTCTCTTAGGGCAGACAGCCTGGCCTGGTCAAGGAGCCATTCTCATGGGTCAGAGTCAGGTCTCCAGGCTCATCAGCAATCCCAGGAAGATTTGGACATGTGACCCTCTGTGGATGTGCTGGGCTCGATGAGTCTGGGTTGGTGATTAGGCTCTGCAGTGAAAACCACCTCATCCTGGGCCTCACTGAGACACGGGGTCCCAGGATGTTTCAGCACAGAGAGACCAGGGTAACTCAGTGAGCCTCTGCCCAATCAAAGAGGCTGTGGGCAGAGCTACCCGGAAAGACTTTGGTGTGGCAAGAAGACCTGGACAGGGTTGTCTGTGGACATGAAGTGGTCTGGAGGGATGTGAGATTGTCCCACAGAGCTGGGCATCTGCAGTGTTCCAGGACAGTGAAGACAGCCCAGATTATTGGTGTGCCCACACTGACAACAGGCTACTGGGTGGGCTTCCAGAGAAGACGGTGCCTACCCATGCAGTGTGGGCTGGGAATGGACATTCTGGAGCTCCAAGGAAGCTAGACATGATGCCCCTGAGAGCTTGTGCTGAGCTCCACTAGGAGGATGGGAGTGACCAGTTAGCAAGACAAGGACACATGGTTGGAGGCTCCCATGGCCAGCCTTCCTGGGAGCCCATTCTCCTGAACTTGTGGGGAGAAGGGCTCTCCAGCACAGGAGTGGGGGAGCAGGGGGGGAAAGATGTTGTGCTTGGGCCATCTCTGGGTTCCCAGGGAGGCCTTTAAGGGATCCATTTCTTGCTGTCCATCCCCAGTGTAGTATTTACCTGCTGATTAATTTAGGTGCCGGTATGTGATGTCCTACTCAGGTTCTTCTCTCTGTGGCCTGATATCAAGATGTGACAAAAGCTGACTAGCACAGGGTTTGTGTGATAATGGCCCACAGACAGCATGCCAAACCATGCACTGAATCCCCAAATCCAGAGAATACGCCAGGCCAGGCTATACCTCCCCAGGATTGCTCCGGGGTTGCTTCATCTCACATGACTGCTGTGCCAGTTGTTGCCACATGGAACCCTTGTCTTTACTGAAATATTTTAAACTGACTTATAAAGAGTTGCAAAGACCAAAATATCCAAAGAACCATTAAAACTCAATAATAGGAAAACAATGACATTAGAAAAAGACCCTTCAACAAAGATTGCATAGAGATGGTAAGTGTGTAAGAAAAGATGTTCAATATCATGTGTCACTAAGGGAATGCAGATTAAACAATTCCATTCCACTATACTCCAGTCAATGGGCTGAAATCCAGAACTCTGGCAACAAACACTGGTGAAGATGTGGTGCAAAAGGAGCACTCATTCATTGCTGATGGGGCTGCAAAATAATTCAGTCACTTTGGAACCCAGTTTGGCATTTTCTTACAAAGCTGAATAGAGGCTTACCATAGGACCCAGCATTCATACTCGTTATAATTTCCTCAAAGATTTGAAAATCATATCCATGCTAAAACCTGCAAAGGAATGTTTACAGAGGTATTATTAATAACTGCTAAAAATTGGTAGTGACCAAGATGCCCAATAATAATAGATAAACAAAATGCACAGCCCTACAATGGGGTATATTTCTGCATTAAAAAGAAATGTGTTGTGAAGCCACAAAAATCATGGAGGAACCTTCAAGGCCTGTTGCTAAATGAAAGTAGTCAGTCTGCAAAGGGTCAAAGCTCTGCATTTCCAACTATATGACCCTGTGGAAAAAGCAGAACTATAGCGACAGTAAAGAGATCAGTGGTTCCTGTGGTTTTGGGGGGCTGGGTGGGTGGATGACTGGGGGGAGCACGGTGCATTATTAGTGTAATGCAATTAATCTGTAAGCTCATGGATTGCTGGAGACATGGCATGATGCATTTGTCAAAACCCGTGTAACTATTCACACAAAAAGTGAACCCTCATGTGAACGATGGGCTTTGGTTACAAAAATTTTATCAATATTGGTTTATTTCCTGCAAGTTAATATTAAGAGAAACCACATGTGTAGGGGTTGTATAGAGGAATTCTGCTTTCTCTGTATTTTTCCTGTAAAGCTGAAAAATCTATTATGTTTAAAAGAAGATGTAGATGTAGGCACTCTCGGTTCCCTGGTGACTGACCATCTTTACTCCCTGTTAGCTGACCTGGGTAAGTCCAATGAACCAGAGAGTAGTAGTTCCAACTCTGCTGAGGCTCAGGACTCAGCTGTCACATGGATAGTCCAGAGATTCAAGTCTCCTGAGTATGCATCAACCCTAGCTCCAACCACAGGTTCAGTAAAAGTGAAAGAAGAGGCATGTGTAGTAAGGTCACATCTGAGTCCAACTCCAATCACACTCAGAAATACAAATGCCAAAGTAGAGTTCACTTAAATGGCACTGAACTCCAGAGCCATGTGCCATGCCCTGTGGGGCTCTGTAGCCCTCAGGAGAACCAGTACCTGGGGTTGTACTTACTTTGGCTGTCTCTGGGTTCTCACTGAGGCGTGAGTAACCCCGACCCCTCTGATGACTTCCCAACTCTTTTTTGGAGACTTTTAGTAATACCAACTCTTTCGTCTTTGCCATTTTCCACTTTTAATTCAAGGTCAAAAAGAAGTTGTTGTTTTTTCTTTATTTTTTTTTAAATATTACATTTAAAAAATATAAGAGGTCCCCATATACCCTCATCCCCATCACATCACCCCACTCCTCCCACATAAACAACCTCTTTCATTATTGTGGCACATTCATTGCATTTAATGAATACATTTTGGACACTGATGCACCACATGGATAATGGTTTACACTGTAGTTTATACTCTCCCCCAGGCCACACAGTGGGCCATGGCAGGACATACAATGTCCAGCAACTTTCCCTTTAGTTCCACCCCGCAAAACTCCAAGCCCTGAAAATGTCCCCACATCATATTTCTTCTTCCCTCTGCCTACCCTCAGCAGCTACCATGAACACTTTCTCCACATCAGTGCTACAATTTCTTCCATTACTAATCACACTAGTTCCATAGTACAATATCAATAAGTCCACTCTAGTCCATACTCTATTCCTCCATCCTGTGGAACCTGGGATGGTTATGTGCACTCCATACCTGTATCGAGAGGAGGCTTAGATTCCACATGGATGATGCATGTAATTCTCCTGCTTGCAGTTGTAGGCACTCTTGGCTCCATATTAACTTCAAAAAAGATATTAAGGAAATAAAATTAAATTAAAAAAAAAAAAAAAGAAGCGGTAGAAAGTTCCCTAGAGATATATTCCTTCCTAACTATTTTATGGGGAATAGGACCTCAGTGCCTGGGAGCCACTGTAGCTTGGAGCATGTTCAGGCCCTGGCTGTGGATAACAGGCTGTACCATGCTGTCCATGAGAACCAAGGCAAGGAGGCTCTGCAGCATGAGGATGAGGAGGGAGCCTGTGGGTAGTGGGAGCCGGTGTTTCCTAAGGCCCTTAGTGATCCAGCCCTGCATGTCCCTCACTGCAGACCACCTTCTAACCTCCCCCCACACCACACAAAGGACCTGCAGTCTTCTACCTGGCTCATTTGCTCAGGCCATTTCTCCCCCATAGTGTGACTTTCCTTCCTTTCTGCTGACCTCCTCCTCACCCTCCCTGGTCCAGTTTAAATGTCAACACTGTAAATCACTCACACGTACCCTGGGCATGGAGAGTCACTTGCAACTCTGAGACAGTGCTGCTCCTAGCATGTCCAGCCCCATGTTTCAGGAAAGAAGTAATGATTCCCTATTTTGGTTGGGATTCTCCCTCCAACCTGGATGTCCCTGGACAGAGGGCTGCACCTCACTCACCTCTCCTCCCTTCCTCCCCAATGACATGTCAATTACTTGAAAACCAACTTTCTCTAATCCTTGATGGTGAGTAGAATGCTCCACTAACTGTTCAGTCAAGAAATATTCCTCAGACCATCTCTGTGCCAGATGTGGGGCCAAGTGCTGAGAGCACAGAGCTAAACATGAATGTGAAGAAGGATGGTCCAGGACAGTTGAGCATATATGTATCCGTAGACCAGGAGAGAAAATGGTCACAGAGAGACTCACAACATAGAGAAAAAAAGCAAGTGCACCTGCTCCATGAGTCTCAGACTCGAATCTCCAGTATTCTCTGGCTCAGGTTGGGGATGTAATAGAGTGATTGTTGATGAAGTGGGAGGAAGGAGGAATGTGGAAATCTCATATGTCTGGAGGATAGCATGGGTGATGGGTGGGTACAGACCACAAGGATACTGGAGGACATTCTACAGCTCATGGACAGGAATGTCCATGGGCTCCTGAGGGAAAAATGGACAGTGTTGAGAAGAAGCATCCAGATCAGACTTCTGCCTCCCCCATTGGACTCTTGACAGTTGACAAAAATGATTTTTTTCTAATTCCCCAACTTCTTGGAAGAGTTAAACCATGAGCAGCCTGCTGTGAAGCAGTCAGAATGCTGGTCAAACCCTCTGAAGCCAAAAGTGTAATCCCAAGAAAGGAACCACTGTGCATCTTGGAAAAGTCCCTCCTTCCCACCATGGGCCTCAGCCTCCCCTTCTGTGCATAGCTGCCTGTGGTGGTTCAGCTCATGTGAGGACTTGGCTAGCTTATGCTGTGCTGTTGTGCAGTCAAGCAAGCACTGGCCTGTTTGTTAGAGTATTTTGAAGATTGAAGGTATCAGTTAATTGCATCTAGGGGTGATTATATTTACAATTAACAGTGGAGATTGCCTTCAACCATGAGAGGAGTCTCATTGAATAAAGTGAACACAGGGGAAGGAGCAGGTGAACTGCAGATTTGCAGGTCTCTGGTTAAACTACAATGTTGGAAATGTTCTTTTGGCAAATATGCAGGGGAGGATTACTGGTATAGGGTGTTGGATGTGGGGGGGTATAAAAGATACAGTGCACCTGCAGGAGGGCATCTGTGGAATATGTAAATGTTCATCTTGTCATATTGTGTTACATCAGTGGGCAGTGCCTCACACAATAAACAGGAAAATATTGAACTCCCATCCTGAGAGTCATGAAATGTTCTTTTAATCATCAAATGGAGATGCTGAAATTCCCAGCTGCAACGTGAGTCTGGCTAACTTTACATTTAGTTCTAGCAATGTTTGCTTCATGTATTTTGAAACATTGTTATTTGGTATGTAACTATTTAGGATTAAGTCCTCTTGATGATATAACCACTTTTTCACTATAAAATGGTCTTCTTTACTCCTAGTAAATCTTCTTATTCTGAAACTTATTTCATGTGATATTTTTAAAAATATATTTTTTATTTTTTAAAAGATACTTAGATTTTATAAACCTTACATTAAAAATTAAGGGGATTCCTATATGTGCTGCTAACCACAACTCCCTCAACTGATATTAATTACTCTTTTCAGATTAATATTCCAAAGTGTATTTATATATATGTTTCTATTCTTTGGCTTTTACTCTAGCCACATCTTTTTACTTAAAGTGGGTTTCTTATAGATAACATATAATAAAAGGGACTTGCTTTTTTATCTAACCTGATCATCTCTGCCTTTTAGTTGGTGTCTTTAGAATTTAGATCATCTGGCTGTTTTCTAATTGTACTTTTAGGTTTTCATTACTTTTGTCCTCTTTTGATGACTTTTTGGGGAATTGAGTATTTTTCTAATATTGCATCTCCTCTCCTTCATTGACTTGTTAGACATATCATTTGATTTTTTAATGATAGCGCTAGGGCTTATAATATACATCTTTAACTTATCACAGTCTATTCGAGTAATATTAACTCACTTTATAACTGGTATAAAGTATCAACTATTGAACCCTTACAAGAATATATTTCCTTTTCTCCCCTCCTGGTCTGTGTTCTACTGTCGCCAAATGTTTTAAACCTCACTAGGTGGGTCAACAATGGCCTTACATCTAGAGCTATTTTGGCTCCTCTACTGAGGCCCTCTCCTTGATGTTGTGTGTGTAAAGAGGCCTTTGTGTGGGCTGCTCTGAGCTGTGTGGTTCCACATGAGCTGTGTGGACTGCTCTGCCTGCTCCTTTGGGTGGTTCGTACCCCATCCATGGTTGTTTCCTCTCATGCATGTACTTATCAAACACTCAAGGGGGACTCCTTCATATCTCTGGGGCTTTCACTCTGTCCAGCTCTCTCCTCAATGGCACACTATCCTGTGAATTCTAATCACCTTGGCTCCCCAAAATTTTGAATTCTGCTCATCTCAGGGAGAGCACCAGGCTCTATTTGGTTCCCCTCTCCCAGTGCTATGGCCTAGAAAATCTCTCTAGGGCTCATCTTGTTTGTCTATCTTCTTTCAGTGTCCTGTGCTATTAGCCAATGTAGGAAAACTGCTGTTCCATAACTTGTGTCCATTTGTAGTTGTTTAAGGCAACTGGACCTTGTGACTGTATTATGGCTGATAGAATCCTCCACATCCCTAACTTGTATAGGAAAAGCAAAACCATGCCAACAGCAATAGAACTGTATTTGTTTCTAAGTTTAAAATGAAAAGGAATAAAATACCTAGATCCACCTCCATGGCTGAATCCATTTTTAGTTTACTTAGATAAAGATATTAAAACAAAGAGGAAAGGGTTTATAATCTTATTTGTTTAAAGGGGTCAAAACTTTTGAAATAATCCAGTTCATCTCCCTCATTTGAATATGAGGAATCAAATCTTAGAGAAGTTAAGGAATTGTCAAGGGTCACCTTAATTCTGGGCCTAACAGGGAGTAGAATATAAGTCCCCCAACAAACAAGCCATTAAACCATGTTACTTCTGTCGTGCCCAGAAATATTATTATAATTACCATTTTCTTTAGTACTTTAAAATATTACTTAAACATCCTGGCAACCTTAGTAGCATCAGGGTATGCAGAACTATTACCACCTCTTTTCAGTTAAATAACCTGATTAATGACTTGTCTAAGACAGCAGTGCTCAAATTTTAGGCTCTGAAGCTCCTTTAGGGAATCTGCTAGGTCAAAACAATTTTTAGAAGAGTAAGTTATCATTTTACTTTTTTTTTTTTTTTAATCATGTTGACATTGGCACTAATAGTGTAAAAACAAAGATGGGTGAAACCCCTTGCATCTTAGCATGAATCAAGCCAATTACAACTAGGAAGTCTCTTTGGTCTTGCCCAGTGTTAACTTCCTACATCTCTGTGGTTTAAGATAGATTGCACATGGTCAGTATAGTAATTGTTTTTTCAAGGAATTGTTTTCTTGGGCACCTGAAGTTCCGATTTTATGTACTACAATGGAACCGACCACTGTGGCGTTAAGCCTATTTTCTGCATGTACTTGTGGATTGTGGTAATTAGGTAAATGACTGCTACTGGGAAATGAAGTAACTCTTTGCTTCCTCCAAGGGAAATTACATGCTTCGTATTAAGGAAAAGTATGTTTTTCAAAGTTGCAGTGGTGGGAGTAGGGGAAGGGATTGGGCAGAGGCAGATTTGGGATGCTACTGGATGCTGATTCAGAGGTATTCTAAACTAACGGCAAGTCAGGCTCCTTGAGTGTTTGGGAGAGACGAGATGGTCAACTCAGCCTGGTCTGAGCAGACAAATTTGGAGACTCATGTCAACAGTAGCTTCGACTCTGACAAGGAATTTATATTTATATCATTTGGGGGATGGGCAGGCAAGCCCCAAGATCCTGAGCTGAGTCAAGATGGTCCAAACATACCTGACAGAAGTATTAGTTCAGAGGAAGCTGTTAGAAAGTGTCTCCTGAAGCAGACAAAATGAATTCTAAGTTGATACACCATCACTGATTGACCTATACTCATTTACTGACATTTACTGAATGACTAAAATTTTGTCGATAAGGGATTTCCTGCTTTAAAAAAATTGGTCTTGAGATTTTGGTTATACTTGGGACCCAGAAGCCAGGTCACTTGGTCCCAAATCCTAGCTCAGCCATTAGCTGCAGGACCTGTGGATACACCACTCTGTGCCCTAGTTTCCTTATCCATGAAATGCGAACAGTAATATTACCCACATCTCAGAGCTGCTGGGGGCCGAGATGAACTAGCTGATTAAGAGATTTCCAGTCCTAGACACAGGACCAGGTGTCACCAGGATTGTAATGTGGATGACTCATTAGACAGGAAGGGCAAAGGAGACACGGAGAGACTGTGTTTCTGAAGCCACAGCCCCGGAAGAGAGCCCGACTCCAGCACACACTGCAGTGATGCAAGAATGGCAAGCGCTGGCAGGCCTCCTCTCCTGTCCCCTGGCCATGTCAGGCCCACTTGGCAGAAGTCATCCAGCTCTATGTGGACCCACATAATGACTATTTCTTCCAGCTTCTGTCCCTGCTTCTTCCACACCATAGTGCACCCCCTAGTTTTGGATGCAGGTTACCTTCAGGAGCTGAAATTGGAGTTGTATCTGCTTTTGAGCCCTTTCAAACATGCCCTCAGTCACCTGCTGGTCCACCCCTCTTATGATGGCATTGTTCATTCTCTCACAGGCCTTTGTGCAAGTGATCTGAGCTGCCTCTGCAAAAATGAAAGTCACAGTCACACTACAGCAAAGACCTAGGTATCTTTAGCATCAGGGAAAAAAATATGTGTGCATACATGTACATATATGTACCTATATACATACATATATATACCATTTCCACAGTGATAGAAATAGTTTAAAAATACAATGGCACAAGCAAATAACTCTCTCAATATTGAGATAATTACTATCATTCAGCAAATCTGTGCGAACTAAGCAGAAGTTCACAAAATCCAATCCCTCTCTCCTCTTTAACAATGGGGCCACCAAAAGAAAAAAAGGCTCTGGAAAGTGAATTTACTTGTACTTAAAGAATGTAAGAATGAAGCATAGACTACAGAATTTGGAGTCTAAGTAGCTGAGATTCAGCATGGAGAGGAGAAGCAAGGAATCCAGATAAAGAAAGCAAGTAAAAGTGTTTGTTAATGGCCTTTCCCCAGGCCCTTGCAATTATTTTGACCTAAGACATGGGAGGACAAAGACTTTGAGGAATGAGGGCAGTAAAGGATGCTGACAGGCTGAACAGATAGCCCCTGAGGAAGCAGGGACGCTGTTCTCTTGAGGCTGCACCTTCACAGCAGGACTTCAGTTCCTTCTGAACAGAGGTGCTGGGAAACTAAGGATGTTGCCTCCCAGCCTCCCAGGATGGCACTTACCTGGGAAGCCAGGGTAAAAAGGGCCCTTTGCTGCAATTCCTTCCAGAGCAGCAGGTGGGTGTTCCTGTGTGTGGCAGGAATTCCTCTGCCTTACATCATGGTTGATTGCCTCCAGGCTGTCTCCACTACTGGGCTGCAAGCTTTTCAGACGAGAAATCTGTCATAAGACTCTATTAAACAAAAGTTCATCCTATAGCACCTCGCACTGAGGAAGCATTTGGTAAATATTTGCTGAGTTGAACTCAAGCATGTGCCTTGAGTGGGATGGTCCAGGAACAGGCCCTTTTGGGTGGGGACACAGGCTATTTCTCTAAAGCTGCCATGTAAGTCAGGCTGGGCCTGGAAGAAAGTAAGCCACGGACAAGAATTTTAGGGACTCAAAACTTAAACATGATACTTTAACTTCTTTCAGCTACTCTACTTTGGATGATATTGTATATCACTGGCAAAACTGATGGAGACAATAATGAAAATGTTAAATGATTTAAATTTTTAAAAACTAAGGGTTCTCTGAGGATTCCAGCCTCAGGATTTACTGACAGTTGCTTTCCAGTGGAACAAACTTGGCCTGGGTGTCCCACTTCTCTGTAGCAGCCTCCCCTCTCCCCTACCCCTTATGGCTTGTATTTCCTTATTTATTTATTTGATTGTTTGTTTGTTTATATATCCCCACACAACCCCCCATTGTTTACACTCACTGTTCTGTGCTCTGTGTCCATTCACTGTGTGTTCTTCTGTATCCACTTGTCTTCTCTTTAGGTAGCTCAGGAAACTGATCCAGGGACCTTCTGGACTGGGAGAGAGGTGCTCAATCACATGCACCACCTCAGCTCCCTGGTTTGCTTCATCTCTTATTGTTGCTCCTCTATATCTCCTTTTGTTGCACCATCTTGTTGCATGACCTCTCCGCATGGGCCAGCATGCCTGCATGAGCCAGCACTCTGTGTGGGCCAGCTCATGGTGTGGGCCAATTTTCCATCACCAGGAAGCTCCAATATTGTAGATAGGAGCCCAATCACTTGAGCCACATTGGCTTCCTGTATGGCTCGTATTTCATAACTTCTCCTAGGAGAACTTTCAGACCCTAGAAACTCCTGGGGAATAAGCAGGAAGATAAATGGGCAAACTCCAAAATCCTTCTGGAGAGAAAGCCACTACTCAGCCTTGCTACCTTCTTCATTCTATAAAGAACTTATCTCCTGGATTGGGAAACTGTTTTCCACTATCATATTTTCAACCATTTCTTCTCCCAATTTCCATCATTTACTCTTGCAGTGAGTGCTTAAAATCAACTATGCAAGGCATCAGACCTGAACCAGAAGGGTTCCCAGACTTACAGAAGAAAACAGAGCAATATCTTAAGAGACATTAGTGGCTACTGTGGAGTAAAACAAACAAAAACTATCTTGTGGCCTTGAATATATTTCTAAGCAAATAGAAGGTAGATGAGACCTAACTGTTATCAAATGTTAATAATGTGCCAGGCAGTGTGACTGTCCTAAGCCCTTGACTTAAAAAAAGCTATGAAGTTGATGTAATAATTATCATTTTATAGATGAGAAAACTGAGGTTCAGAGAGGATTACTGATGTGTCGAAGGACACACAGCTAATAAGTGACAGAGCCATATTTTGCCTATAAAATTCATCAACTTTGAACTACCCAGTTGTTTCTACCTGAAAGGGTAGAACTTGATCTATACTTTAAAAGACAGGTGACATTTAGGGAAGTGAACAGAAGGAAGAGTTATTCACTATAGGGATAATATAGTGAACAAAGTTTCAGAGTATCCCAGGAGCAAGATGTAGCATGTTGCAGAAAAGAGAGTATAGGTTTTAAAATCTAGCTCTCTACTTATGGCCTAGGTGACATTGCAAATTTTGTGTAATTCCTCCCAATTTCAGGTTTTTCTATATAAAAAGACAGAAGCCACTTAATTGGGTTATTGGGAGGATTTGAGGATGTAATTCTTATAAAGTGCTCAACAGAGAGCCTGACACATCACAGTAACTCTTTCTTTCCTGGCAGGCTGGTCACAGGGCAGGAAAGACAGGAAAAGGCAGCTGGAGAGAGGCAGAAACATCTTGAATGACACTCTAAGGATTTTGGAATTTATCCCACAGACTTCTAAACAGAGTTTGGGTGGCTATAGATAGAATGGCCAGGATGCATATAAAGAAACTGTCAGAAGAGCAGGGGTGGAAAATGTGGGTGCTGAGTAAGACACAAGTAAAGGTCGGAGAATGGATGAAGCAGCAGCAGTGGACTGATCATATGAAATCCCAGAGGTGAAGGAGAAAGGACATTGGGGACAGGAACTATACTTAGAGATTAAGAGATTCTGCTTCTGTTAATGGAGAAAGAGACTGGAAGTCAGTGGAGGAGGGAAAGAGCGAAAACACAAGATGTTAAACCCTCCAACTCATGCCACCTATGTGAGCATTCACTGTGTCAAACACATACAGTGTCATCGTTGGGCCACTTTTCCTTTTCACATTCAGAGACGGTCCTGACTGCTATGTGTTGCTTAACTCCACTCCCTCCAACCAAAATACCCTGACCTGGGCTCAGATCCCTAAAAATTTGATCCCCTGCTACATGTTTGAGATATTTGATAAATAATGGGAATCATAATATTAAGCAACATATCGATCTCTACTCTAGGTCAGCATGGGAAATATTTAAATAAACCAAACTAAGAAGGCCTTTGTGCTTTGCCAAACACCAAGCTTTCCTCAAGTTGCAAGCTCCTCTTTATACTTCTAGATCCAAACTACAAATTCTTAAAGATGAGATTCTTGCCCAACGTTCTTCAGATGTTTGCTCACAAGGGAATGAGATGAGAGATCCTTTGCTTGAAAATGCCTCCAAATCGGAATCATTTGGTCATAAATACGCTGAGTGTGGCTTCACTCAGATCTATTCTTGCAAGAGACCTGGAGGCACAGATGCCATTCTTCAGGCAGACAGCGTTCAGAGTCTGGTGAAAACCTTGGTTTCCTTTATTCCTTTACTTTTTTTCAAATTTCTTCAGTGCTCAGTAAAGAAGCAGTCAGTATTACTTTGTGGTTTTCTCCTGCCTGGGTTAAAGGCCACAGGTGTGAAAAACAAAATACAACTCATTAAATGACTGAGTTTGAAATAAAAGGGACGAGCATGAAAACTTTGGGTAAGTATGTACAATGAAGCTAGTCTGACCAATTTCCCAAAAGAGTAAAGGGCCATAAAATAAAGATTCATATACAAAATTAATTACAGAAAGAAATTAATGCCAATCATGAAAATGTAATTACACTGTGGTTAACTTCACATTTCATACAAGGGCATCTCAATTAGTAATCCATAAAACAGGAACATCTTTCACTTCCTCTTCTTCACTGTCTTTTTAGGTAAAATCTTCAGGACTTTGGGCTGACCACCCACAGATACAGGTCAAGAGGTCAATCTGGATTTCATCCCTCTCCTGCCCAAAGTCTCTTAGAGCACAGCTGAACTGCCCCACTGACCTTAGCTCTTGGCCTGGAACTGTCCCCTACTCTTCTATTTTACCCAAGCCTAGGGGCTGGGTTCTTGTTCTACAGCTGTGGGAAGATGTCCTGGGACTGACTGGTCATTGCTGCAGTGATTTCAAGGCCAAATCAGTGGTTCTAACACATTCTGGGGTCAGTTGACCGGTCCAATTTTAATTTAAAAAAATCCATCTTCTACCAGGAGTCCACACATATTAACAATTGAAGTTGCGTAGCCTTACTTCTTTTCTAGAATTACAGCCCCCCTCCCCTGCTTCCTCCCAGGTGCCCATTTTTTAAATGCGTTGTTTCTCTTTTTATTTTTGAGAAACAGGATATCTTTATATATGCTCAATATTATCCTCGTATCAGATATATAGTTACCAAATCTATTCTCTCATTGGATAGGCTGTCTTTTCACTTTCTTGACTAATTCCTTTGACGTGCCAAAGGTTTTAATTTTGAGGAGGTCCCATTTCTCTATTTTTTCATTCATTGCTCATGCTTTGGGTGTGAAGTTCATGAATTAGTTTCCTACACATAAGTTCATGTAGGTGCTTTCAAGGTACTTAATTATCTTCCAAGGTATTTAATGGTCTTGACTCTGATATTTAGATCCTTAATTCATCTTGAGTTCGTTTTTGTACAAGGTGTAAACTGGTGATCCACTCTCATTCTTTGAATATGGATATCCAGTTCTCCAAGCACCATTTTTTGAAGAAGCCATTCTCTTCCAGTGGACTTGGTGGCATTCTGAAATATCAGACACCTATATACATGAGGATCTTTCTCAGAACTCTCAATTCAGTTCCATTTGTTGGTCCCTCTATTCTTGTACCAATACCATGCAATTTTGACCAATGTAGCTTTGTAGTATGTTTTAAAATCAGATAGTGTGATTCCTCCAATTACATTTTTCTTTTCAATATGTCTTTGACTATTCAGGGCCTCTTGCGCTTTCAAATAAATTTCATAACAGGTTTTTCCAATATTGTGAAAAATACTGTGTTGGTTTTTCATGGGATTGCATTTAATCTGTAGATCAGTTTGGGTAGGATAGATATCTTAATGGTGTTTACTCTTATCATCCACAAACAGGGAGTATTCCTCCATTTATTTAAGTCTTCTTTGCTTTCCTTTAACAGCATTGTGTAGTTTTCTGTGTATATGTCATATGTATCTTTAGTCAAATTTATTTCTTATATTTTTTTCCTTTATTTGCTTTTGTAAATCGGATTATTTCTTGATTTCTTCCTCTGATTGCTTATTTTTGTTGTATCAAAATGTTACTGATTTCTGTGCATTGACCTTATAACCTGTGACTTTACTGAATTCATTTATAAGCTCTAGAAGCTTTGATGTAGATTTCTCAGGGTTTCTATGTATAGGATTTTGCCATCCGCAAACAGTGAAATTTTTACTTCTTTCTTCCCAGTTTGGATGCTTTTCATATCTTTTCCTGGCATACATGCTCAAACATGTAGAAAAAGATAGATAAGAACAGTGATCCTGGTTACCTTGTCTTGTTCCCAATCTAGAGGGAAAGTTTTTAGGATTTCACCCTTGTATATTAGGTAAGCTGTGGGTTATTCATATACCCTTTATCATGTTCAGGAAATTTCCTTCTATTCCTCTACTTTGCAGTATTTTTATAAGGAAAGGGGGCTGTATTTTGTTGACTGCTTTTTCTGCATTTGTAGAGATGACCATGTGACTTTTTCTTCTGATCTGTTCATGTACTATATTGCATTGTTTGGTTTTCTTATGTTGAAGCATCCTTGAATAGCAGGGATGAAAGCCACTTGACCATGCTGTATAATTCATTTCATGTGTTGTTGAATATGAGTAGCAAGTATTCTGTGGCAGATCTTAATATCTAGGTTCATTAGAGGGGGTGGCATATAATTTTCCTTTCTGGTGGCACCTATATTTGGCTTTGGAAAGAAGGAGTTGACATTATCTATTTGCAGCCAACATGATTATTTACATGAGTTTCTCAGCCTCCACACTACATTCAGTCCAGAAAAAGTTTACTCTGTGTGGCTGCCCTGTGCAATATAATCCGTTTAGTAGTGTCTTTACTCCCTCGCCATTAAATGCCAGGAGCTTTCTCCTAGTGGTGAGAACAAGAAATGTCTTCAAATGTTGCCAAATATCTCCTGGGAGGCAAAATAACTGCCAGTAGAGAACCAGTGGTCTTTCTTTCAAATCACAAGGATGCTAACAAAACCACTTGAGAGTATGTACATTTAAACTTGATGCAGAGTAGAAAGTTAATACACAGAAAACAATAAAATTCCTATAGATTAGCAACAAGGTTTTGAAAGATGGAATTTTACAAATGCATTCATATTTGCAAACACATAAAATAATAGAAACAAATTAACAAAAACTTTTAATAGCTGTACAATTAAAATGATTAAACATTGCTAAATAAAGATCTAAATAAATGAGGACATAACATATTCATGAATCAAATTATTGATTTCAAAATACTCAGTCACCTCAAAAGAAATGTATATATTTAAACACAATCTCAATGAAAATACCTGCAGGCATTTTTATGGGAATTGACAAGATGTTTTTGAACTGTATATAAAAATTACAATGGCCTAATACGCACAACACAATTTTTTAAAAACAAAAAATTTGAATAAATACAATCTCTTTTCCACATGTAATACTTTAGTAATCAAGCTAAAGCCATGACCTGTCTAGTCATTTCAATCAGTGGAGTGGAATAGAATCTACAAATTGATGCAAACATATGCAATCAATTAATTTTAATAAATGCATTGTTCTGTACATCAGTTCAGGTAGAACTGACATCATAACATGTGTAGTCTCCCAATATAAAATCATGGTATGTCCTTCCATTTATTTAGGTCTTCTTTGGTTTAGGTTACAACATTTTGTAGTTTTCTGAATATAGTTCCTTCATGTTCCTGGTTAAATTTATTACTAAATATTTGATTCTTTTAGTGGCCATTGTAAATGAATTTTTTTCTCACTTCCTACTCAGACTGCACATTAGTAGTGTATAGAAGCACTATGAATCTTGCCCTCATCAGGTTCGATGAAATTGTCTATTCTAGTAGCTTTGTTGTGTGTTTTTTTGTTACTTTTTACATGGTATTTTTCATGTTTTTTACTTTAAGCAATTAACTTATTAAACTGAAATTAACCTAAAATTATATAGAAGATTTGAACAAGAAACTTTTTTCAAGCATCATTGGATTTTTTAAAATAACAGTATATGGAACTTAAAATAATAACAAAATTAAATGTCACAACCACAGGCAGGTTAGGTTCTGTTCAAAATATGGTTAAATGGAAATTAATAATAATGAATGAGCAAACTGAAAAGTCCCAACATGTTTGGAAATTGTAAATGTATGATCATAAATATCACATAGTTCAGATGTGAATACAAAAAGGAATTTAGGTAATATGATAGAATTCATTTTTAAATACTATATATCAAAATATGTTGGTTGCCAAAAATAAAAGTCAAAGGAAAATTTCTAACTTACAGTGCATGATTTAGAAATAAAGAAGCAAAGCTGTCAATCACAAGATTTTTGAAAATTGACAGAAAATTTAAACACAGAGGAGGTAAATATAAGGAAAAAGAAAACTCAAATTAGTGAAATGGGAAAACAAGAATAGTCAGAGAGGACAAAGGGAAGCAAAGATAGATTCATTGGAAAGAGTAATAAACTTGATAAGCATCTTTTTAAGACAAATCAAGAAAAACAGAAGCATAAATGTCAACATCAGAAAAAAAGACTTTTTTAAACAAATTTTTCAACAGATAAAATGATATTTTCATTTAAAAATTTATCATTTTAACAGATAAAATGATATTTCAAAAGTGTGTGATTAGATTTTTAAATGACATGTTCATTTACAATTTTATTTTTAAATGACATTTCACTTAAAAATTTATTTTCATTTTAAAATTTAGCATTTTTCAACAGACCAAATGATATTTCAAAAGTGGTGTGAATAAGTTTGGAAATCTCAATGAAATGAGCTCATTGTTAGTAAAATATTACCAAATCTGACATAAGAAAAAATAGGAAACTGAATTTAGAATTACATTCACAATTTAAAATCAGAATCATGAACATTCCCACAGAGAAAACTTTGAAGCCGAAAAGATTTCAATATACATTCAACAAAAATTTTTCAAAAGGATAAAATGGTAGGGAAACAAACCACTAACATACCCATAGGTCAGATGTATTAATTCCAAGACTTATGATGTACTCTTACCATTTCTTTTATTTTCAAACATTCACAAACAAGTTTTTACTAATTTTTCACAGATTAAACTTCAGCTTTCCATTCTCTAACCATGTGCTATTGTCTCATGACATATTCTAGCAATTAACTCCAGAAATTTGCTCATTATATTTAGCTCATAATAGAGAAATTTAAAAAAAATACTTGTCCTTTTGGACCTTGCTTGCTTGAATCGCCATAATGTCCTCTAGATTCATCCATGTTGTCATATGCTCCATGAATTTGTTTCTTCTTACAGCTGTATAATATTTCATCATGGGTATAGATGCAATTTGTTTTTCCATTCATTGGTTGATGAACACATGGGTTGTGTTCTTCTTTTGCAATTGTGAATAACATCACTATGAACATCAGTATGCAGATGTCTGTTCATGTCACTACTCTCACTTCTTCTGAATATATACCTAATAGTAGTTTGCCAGTTGACATAATAAATCCATATCTAAGATCCTTAGCAACTGCCAATGAATGCACCATTCCACATTCCCAACAGTAGTAAACAAGCATCCATAACTCTCCATATCATCTCCAACACTTGCAGGTTTTTTTACACTTATCAATTGTATTGACACATAATAATAAAGGATAAATTCATGCAAAGAGTACAATCTCTGGTATTCAGTGTAATCACATATTTGTGCATTCATCACCCCAATCATTCCCAGAGCTCTTTCATTATTCCAATAATAATGAACAAAAAGAACCAATGAATACCTATCACCTCTCCGTGTCTCTATGCCACATCTGCTGCAAATACCTGTCCTTCTTATATCTTTTCTCTAGTATACTTGCATTTAGATTTTGTAAAAACAGTTATATATATTCAATACGACCCATATTCATGTTTTCCATGAGGGTTTACTATCTTATACAGACTCATGTTACAATTTTTAGCTTTCCTTCCAGTAATATACATGAACTTGGACTTTCCCTTTCAAACACTGTCATAAACGTATAATAGCTCTGTTAGTTACAAACAGCATGATCTATTTTAATATTGTGGGGTTTTTTTCCCTTTCAGCCTACAGCAAACCCTATACTATCTCTTGTAGTTCTGGTCTTTGGGTAACATATTCTACCAATGTTTGTTTGTCTGTGAAGACTTTTAACTCACCTTCAGTTTTGAAGGACATTTTTTGCAGGATACAGAATTTCTTGGCTGGCAGTTTTTCTCTTCCAGTACATTAAATACATCATAACACTTTCTTCTTGACACCAAAGTTTCCGATGAGAGGTCAGCGTTAATCTTATCAAGTTTCTCTTGTATGTGATGCTTTGCTTTCCTCTTGCTGCTTTTAGGATCCCCTGTTTTATCTCTGATATTTGTCATTCTGAATAGGAGGTGTTTTGGGGCAGGTCTATTTGGATTTATTCTGTTTGGGGTGAGTTTTCCTTCTTGGATTTGATACTTATGTCCTTCATGAGGGTTGGGAAGTTTTGGTCATTATTTCTTCAAATTTTCTTTCACCTCCTTTTCCATTCTCATCTCCTTCTGGGACACCAGTAATGTGAATGTTTGTGCATTTTGCATTGTCATTTAATTCCCTGAGACTCTGTTTCATTTTTTTTTCCATTCTTTACTCTTTCTGCTCTCCTGACTTTTCCAGTTCAGAAGTTCTGTCTTCAAAATCACTAAGTCTTTCTTTGAGCAATTCAGTTCTGCTCTTATGTGCCTCTAATGTACTTTTAATCTCACCTATCCTGTCTTTCATTCCTATAAGGTCTGTTACTTTACTTTCCAGGCTTTCAAATTGCTCTTTATGCTCTCCCAGTGTTTCTTAATATCTTTTATTTAGCCATGTTTTCTTAAATTCTTTGAAATGATTTAGGAGAGTTGTGTGGTTATCAGTGATTAATTGTATTAAATCATGTATCTCTTCAGAATCTTTGATTACTTCTTTTGGCTGGGCCATCTCTTAGTGTTTCCTAGTATGACTTGCAATTTTTGGATGATGTCTAGCCATCTGAATATGTTGGTGAATTTACTCTGATGAACAATTTCTCTATTGCCTACAGTCCTTTTTTCCCCATAGTTTTTCTTTGATATTTGGTTCACTTGATTTCATGTCTTTAAAATTGCTCAGCTTAAGTTATGAAAATCAGGCAAGGGCCTCACTAGTGGGGCACACATTTTCTCCCATGGTAGGACACAGAGAGAACCAAATTTTTGTCCATGCAATCTCCGTACTGGCCAGCATATGGCACACATCAGCGCACCTTTCCATGGAGTTGTTTCAGTCTGGGCTTTCCTGTATTCCTGTGTTGAATCTCCAGAAAAGAGATTCAAAGCAGACTCCGCTGGCCCAAGGCACTAAAGAGAAGCACCGTAAGTTCCCCTCCATTTTCCCACAAAACAGCTGTTGGGGATGGAGATGTCTGTTTTTCTGCAATTGGCTTCAGGAAGCCAAGGATTTTATCCCCAATTAATAATATCTTGGTGGTGGGAGAGCAGAGCACTTCCTGCTTCACTAGGAGCTTAGTAACTAACTTTTGTCCTTTTGGCTCCTTGATCTCTCTGTCCCTCACCCACTTGGAAGTTGGAAGCTTTGGAGCAATGTCCTAGCCTGCTGACTCCCAAAGGAGGTTCCATATACCATATACAATATACATTGTATACATACCATATACATTAGTTTATAATAAATGTATAAACTTGTGGAGTCATTTCCATTGTCGGTTTTCAAAAAGATAATTATCCCATAAAGAAATTCCATATCCCTTGAATTACTGTACAGTCCCTTGTCCCCAGTCTCCTGGCAAAAATATATTCTATTTTCTTTATATATATATTTGCCAATGTGTGACATTATATAAAATGCTTCATACACTGTAGTAGTTTAATACTGTATGATTTCCAAAAATAGATATTGGATTATGTTTGTCAACTGGTCTGTCCCTCCAGGCATACAAGAGTATATTGGAGGGAAGCGGACTTGGCCCAGTGGATAGGGCATCTGTCTACCACATGGGAGGTCCACGGTTCAAACACTGGACCTCCTTGACCTACCTGGAGCTGGCCCATGCACAGTGCTGATGGGCGCATGGAGTGCCGAGCCACGCAGGGGTGTCCCCGCATGGGGGAGCTCCATGAGCAAAGAGTGCATCCCATAAAGGGAACCGCCCAGTGCGAAAGAAAGTGCAGCCTGCCCAGGAACGGAAATGCACACATGGAGAGCTGACACAAGAAGATGACACAACAAAAAGAAACACAGATTCCTGTGCCACTGACAACAACAGAGGCGGACAAAGAATAACATGCAACGAATAGACACAGAACAGACAACTGGGGCAGGGAGGAGGGGAGAGAAATAAATAAGTAAATAAATCTTAAAAAAAAAAAAGAGTATATTGGATTCAGAGAGTTTACTTTTACTTGAATATATAATGATTAAGACTTTGATTGGGCATGTCCATAGGACGTTGAGTTCCCATTCCCTTGCAGAGAAGGAAGTTGGACTTCTGATGCTGGAGTTTTGATGTTAGTGTTTTGATGCTGGAGTTTCGATTATGGAGCCTAGGAAATTGAACACACAGGAGAAGAACACAGAGGAATAGAGAAAATTCCTTACACAACAGAAGCCCTGAGGAGAGAATCAGATCTATTTTCCTGATTTGTCTGCAGCTGAGCTTGACATAGCACAATAGCTGAGTGGGATGAGAAATCCAAGAAGCCAGATCTCTTGGAAGAAGTCAACAGTCAACTTGCCCAAACATGTGGCAATAGGCTTTGATGAGGGAAGTAACTTATGTTTCATGGCCTGGTGACTATTAACTTCTCCTGGAAATAAATTCCCTTTGTGAAAGCCAACAGTCGATATTTCATAAAAGAATTTGGCTGGCTGGAAATAGAAGTAAAGGCCAATGCTGAAGTGAAGGCAGAAATTCTCCTACTGACTCTGAAACCCCCAGTTCCGACTTTAAGTCTTCCCGCTGAGTGTGTGAGGAGACTCCCCATATTGCAGAAGGCAATCTCCTTCTTTGATTATAGATATAACCCATTAATTATTGATGGAAATTCCATCCACAAAATGCCCTCAAAGTAACCAGCAGAGTAGTACTTGACTAAAGAACAGGACACTATAACCTCACAAGCTGAGGCTTAACCATCACAATCACAATTTAACCATCACAATCTAACGATCACAATCTCTTTTTCTGGATTTCCTCTTTTATTTTGTGATATGTTGGGCAGTCCATGTCAAGAACCATCTATCTTGATTACATTAGCTTTGTAGTAAATCTTGAGTTAAGTAGTGCATATCTCTACCTATATTCATTTTCTACTCTGGGTATTTTTGCTTATTTGTGTTTCCTTTGTATATGTATATTTTAAAATCAGTGTGTAAATTATGTGTTAAAAGGGTGGGAATGTGATTAGGATTCTCCAGTATCACTAATGGAAAGTGACATCTTAAGAATACTGAATGTATCAGCCGTAGAACATGATATAGCACTCCATTAAATTAAGTCTACTTTTATTTCTCTCAGCTACATTTTATAGCTATCATTGTGGAAGTTTTCTTCATTTCCTGGTAAATTAATTCCTGATGTTTATTGTTTTATAATACTTTAAATGAAATTATATCTGCTTGTATTTTCTAATTATTCATTTCTAGTATATAGTAATCAATGGATTTTTTTCACACAATAATGTATTCTACACCTTATCTAAAATCATTTATTAGTTCCAATTTTTTGAGAATCATTAGCATTTTCTATGTACGTGATCATTTAATATTTAAAGACAGCTTAATTCCCTTTTTCTGCTTTTATCTTGCCTTATTGATCTTATTAGTATCTCAAGTACAAAGTTGATTAGAAGTGGCAAAGTCATCATATTTATATTCAATTATTTAGCATTAGTTATGACAATAAGTGTATGGATTTTTTTGGTAAATGCCCCTTTTTCCAAAAGAGGAAGTTCCTTCTTTTTCATGTGTGCTAAGTGTTTTTAACTTGTAAGATGTTCAATTTTTCAAATGTTTTTTCTGCACCTATAGAAGACATCATATGTTTATGTTATTATTCTGTTACATGATGGATTAAATTAAGGGAATTTTTAATGGTAAATTAACTGCATTCTTGAGATAAACCTGCTTAGGAATGATATAGTATTCTTTATAATTATTGCTGAATTTGATTTGCTAGTATTTTGTGGAGGATTTTTGCATCTATGATCATAAGGCATATTGGTCCATAATTATCTTTCCTTTTAACTGTTTTTGTCAAGGTTTAATGTAAGTCTTTGCTGGCCTCCTAAAATGAATTCAGGTTTCCTTCCTTTTTTTTCCTTTTTTTGAAAAAGTTTGTACGTTTGATATTACATTCTCCTTAAATGTTGGATAAAATTTACCATTAAAACCATTTGTACATGCACTTTCCTTTGTGAGAAGATTTCTGATATGTTTCTTTGATATAGTGTTGGCTCTCTTTTAATATCATATTTTCCCACCCTATAAGGTATGTTTTTCAAGGTCTTTATCCATTTTATCTAAGTTGTTTGATTTTTGGCATGAAATTGGCATGGCATTTGTTTAATATTCTTTTAATGTCTGCATGATCTGTAGTAATAGTAAATTTTATCATGATATTGGCAATGTGAACTTCAATCTAGCTAAGAGCTTATCAATTTAAGATTTTCAAATAGCTAACTTTTGGCTTTGCTACCTTATTTGCCTTAATTCAAAATATTTATTCATGTATTATTTCCTTCCTTTTATTCACTTTGTGTACCTTTTTTTGATATGTTCTAATTTCTCAATTTCAAAACTTCCATGATTTCTGTTAAGCTTTTATTCTTATTAAGAGAATTTTCTCTTGTCCCTACTTTATTGGTATTCTAAAATTTTTCCTATAATTTATTTTCATTGTCATTTAATTCTAGATGGTTTATTTCCTTTATGATTTCTTTTTTAATCCATTTAATCAATGAGTTACTTTAAAATTTGTTACAAATAATGTCCTATTACTGAAGTCTCTTACAAGATAAGGAAATTCAGATAAAGCCACAGAAAGTAAAAACTTAAATCAACAAAACACAGGAGAGAAAGAATAGATCAGGAGAAACCACCATGTGTCTTGCCATGGGATAAGTTAAGGACCAAAGCTTGCCAGCAACCATCCCCAGAACACCATAGACTTGGCTAGAAAGAGTTGCCTTGTTCATGGCTTTATGTGGACATTTTCCCAGTCTCAAAACCATAAGCTAATAAATTCCCATTTTTTAACCTGTCCTATTTCATGGTATTTATTTGGAGAGGCCTAGCAAACTAAAACAGATTTTGGTACCAAGAGAGTGGGGTGCTACTATAGCAAACACACAACAGTGTGCAAACAGCTTTGAAATTTGATCATGGATTGATAGGAAAGGCCTAGACCAGTTTGAAGAAACTGTTCTCAGGACTATAGATGCTAAAGGTAATTCTCATGAGGACTTAAAAGAAAATGATGATTGTGCTATTGGAAATTGACGGAAAGGTGATCCTTCTTTTAAAGTTGCAGAGATTTTGGTAGAATTGAGTTCTGATGTCAGGTGGAAGACAGAACTTGACAGGGTTGAACTTGAATATTTAGCTGAGAAGATTGCCAAGGTAAGTGTGAAAAGTTCAGTCCGCTTTCCCCTTGCAACATATGTAAAATACAAGGGGAAATGGATAAGCTTAGAACTGAACTCCTGGGCATAAAGAAACCAGAAATTGATGGTTTGGAAAATTCTGAGTTTTTGGAAAGTAAGTTCCTGGAGAATAGTGTTCCATCCATGGGTTTAAATGCACATGCCACCAGTTAGCCATTTCCAGGGAAGTCAGGATTGGAGATACAGTTATCCAGGAAGAATATGTGGAAAGTTCTTTTGACTGATGGTCTGGACCCATGCATTACGTGCAAAATCAAGTTTTTAGAGAGAGCTGTATGAAAAGAACCACTGCCAGCCTGGAATAAAAGAGACCAAAGAGGAACAGATTGAAGGAAAAAAATAATTTCAAGGGCAGAAAGACAGAAGCTGAGTTTGGTTCTGAAGACATCTTCTTTGGCGAAGATAGTGGGTCCACCCATGTGTGTGGAAAGGGTGAGTCTGCCTGGCACTTGGAGAGGGTGGGCCTTCCAACCAATAGTTCAGGAAGATTGCTACCACCCCAGTGTTCAGAGAGGGTGGAGTCTATACCATGGAGATTGCAGAGAGTCTGGCCACCAGCCCAGGGTTGTGAGAGGGTGGGGCCTGTGCCCGAGCACTTGCAGAGAGCCAGCTGCCATCCCATTGCTTGGAGAGCATAAAGCCTTCACCCCAGTGTTTGTAAAGAGCATGGCTGCTCTACAAGCTCTTGGAAGGTGTGGGGTTGCCACTCCATCAGACCCAGTGGAAGAAACATCATTCTATAGATAAATTACAGACCTTGAAATCTACTATTATATATCCTGCAAGGTTTTAGAATTGTTTGCAAACTGTGACCCCAGTTTGCCTTCCGGTTTCCCTCTAGGGAATGGAAATGTTTATCCCATGCCTGTCCTTCCATTGATTTTGATGAGATTCTAGCCTAAGTATTGTTTCTGAAATGACTTAAGACTTTTGAGACATTGTAATAGAATTAGTGTATTTTGCATATAGGAAACATGTTTTGGGGGGTCTACTGGGGGGGTGTAGTATTCTGAAGCTGTTATGTATCATGGAAAAATCTGTTAAATTTATTCCATTCCTGTGGGTGTGTACACACTGTAAGTAGAACCTTTTGATGATGCTACTTTAGGTAGGATGTGACCCACCTCAATCAGAATGGATCTTAATCTTCTTCCTAGCATCCTTTACAAGAGGAGGAAATTCAGATACAGAGAGAATGGCAAAGGAAGTAAAAAGCTAAAACAAAAGAAACCTGGAAGAGAAGAACAAAACCAGGAGACACCACAAGGTGGCTTCCATGTAACAAGCTAAGGACCTTGGGTCACCAACAGCCATCTCCAAAACTCCACAGTCTTGGGGAGAAAATATTGTCTTGATGACTTGATGTGGACATTTTCCCAGCCTCAAAACAATAAGCTAATAAATCCCCATTGCTTAAGCCAACCCGTTTCATGGTATTTGCTTAAGCAGCCTAGACACTAAAACATTAAACTTCTATCACTTTGTAAATCATGGAGATTTCTGCTGCAGCTGAGCATATACTCCATTCTGGTGAATGCTTCCATTGCAAGCACACATTCACACAAAAATGCGCATTCTCCAATTGTTGGGTATAGTGTAATTTGATAACCAGGTAGTGTCACTTGAATCTTTATATATACTTACTGAATTTATATGAAATATTTAAGTGCATTTATTTTACCTTTATTTTTGAACACTATTTATACATCATATAGAATTCTCTTTTGAAATTTAAAAGTTTTTTTTTTTTTTTTTACTGCAAGTTAAAGCATGTTCCTGCATTCCCTTTTCTTGCTGCAGTTATTGGTTCAGGTGAGAAGTCAGGACCATTTGTATTGTTGTTACATGATGTATAATGTACTGCTATTAAACTTGTTCAGTCAATTTTTAATTTATTATAATTTCAATTCTAGAATTATGAGTGTGTTATAGATTATCAATATTAACCAGACTCAGGCTTTGAATATAGTTCCAATTGAGAGCTTTATTAGCCACGCGGTGACTGTCTTATCCTAC
This sequence comes from Dasypus novemcinctus, assembly GCF_030445035.2. Taxonomy (NCBI): domain Eukaryota; kingdom Metazoa; phylum Chordata; class Mammalia; order Cingulata; family Dasypodidae; genus Dasypus; species Dasypus novemcinctus. Next base: position 49,360,194 of record NC_080695.1, on the reverse strand, counting down.
ACAGAGGAGAGAGCAGCCCCAAGTCTCAGGGAAGAGGTGTTTTTATAGCTTTTTAGGAGGCGGAGGGGGTTTACAAGCAAGCAAGCAGGCACAGAAGCGGAACACTGCGGTTAGCTGAGGCCAGCGTATCTATTTTTTTTTTCTTCTAAGAGCCCCATGATATTTATTGGCACTTTTCTTGTGGGCAGTTCTGAATTATTTATTAGCACTCTCCTTGAGGCCACTTTAAGTTATTTACTGGCACTCTCCTTGGAGGCTGCCTTAAGTCATTTATATATCTGAAGGCATTTGAAATTCCCACCTCCCAATGTAGTTCTATTCCTATTTTCCCAATGTGGCCTCACCCCTACAAGTGGTTTTATGTTCTATAATTTTACTTAAAATTCTATCTATTTATGAATTATGCATATAATTTTAAATCCATGAATATATTTATATTAACTGCACTAAAGCTCTTGCTTCTTGGTTACAATATCTGTGTTCACTCTGCTTTAATTTCTATTGAAGATTTTTTTGTTCTGGAGAATTGGTCACTTTTTTTTTTTTTTTTTGCATGTCTATTGATTTTTGATTGAGTACTAAGCATTATGCCTGATATTTGAAAAGACTGCATTCTATTATGTTCCCATGAAGAGTGAGCTTTGTTTTAAGGCTGGACCCTTAAAAAAAGTTCTATTCATTTTTTAAACTTCTACCTGCTACAGTTTGCCAAACTTCCTATGTTTTCCTCATGCATTCACAAGTTAAGCAGATAGCCATATATTTCGGTGAAATTTGAATGCAGATTGCAGATTTTTGAGGTCCATTTTTTCTGTTGCATTCCTCCCTCTCAGAATTTCCCTCTTACTTTCCTGTCTTATCTTTCAACCACAACTTTATCCTCTGACCTTAACCCAGGGAGCCTAAAACTTTCTGCCCTCAGAGCTGCACTCAGTTGGAGAGTGTCTTTGTCAAAAAGCCACAAACACAACATTTACATGTAACATTTCATTCTTCAATGGGAGATTACCCTCTAGTTTCTGCCTACATTCTGTTGTTGGCTAGTACTTTCAAATTTCAAATAGATTTGCTTTCCTAGTTGTTTTTTTTTTCCTCTGTGTTAGTGTTGGTACTAACAAGTTATTCTGTCATTATCCCAAAGGCTTTTTGTTAGAAGCTAGACACATTCTTTTTTGTTAATTGTCTCTTGAATGATTTCAGTTTATTAATGATAAATCTGTTTTATTTGTATTAACTGTTAAAATTTATCTAGTCTTATTTCTTATTTTAGTCTACCTGTGCATTTCTGTCTTTTATTGGTATGTTTTGCTTGGAGCTTCAGAATGATGGCTATTTGATGTAAATGTAATTACCAATTTTGTTATTTAGCTTCTTTAATATAGTGATGAGAGGACCAGAGTTATGAACAATCTCAGCAGTGAAATCTATATTTGTGTATCCAGTACCGCTGCATAGATTCATCTACAATGAAGAAGCATGTTGTAGGTGTCTCTGGCCTCTTTCCTAGAGCTGGCATGCATCACATCAGGAAAAAGTTTCCCCCACTTACTGCTTGAGTTCACCACAGCATAAATCCCTTCAACTTCCTTTGCAATTATTTTGTTCAAAGTTTAAATGAGGTGTTATTTCCCATAAAATCATAAAATCCCCCATTATGTGTGTATAATTCAGTGAGATTTAATAAATGTATACAGTTGTGCAACCTTCACCATAATCCAGTTTTGGAACACTTCCATTGCCCCACAAATCCCTCAAGTCCAGCTTTGCAGTCAATCCTCTCTCCCACCACCAACTCAAAGGAAATAATAATCTGATTTTCATCTCCATTGTTTCCTAGAAATTTCACATAAATAAAATCACACAATATGTGGTCTGTTCTGCCTACATTTTTTCACTTAAAATATTTTTGATGTTCACACATATTTTTGCATCAGTAGTCTGTTCCTTTTTATTATGGTATACTATTCCATTACGACAATATACCATAGCGCCAGCTGATGGACACTTGGGTTGTTTCTAAGTTTGAGGTTTTCTTTTTTTAAATATTATTGCTCATAGTTTAATGTCATAAATGTAATAAAGGAACATCAGAGCTATCCTTGTGGTCTGATATAGTAACTCCCATTACCTCCCCAAATTATAAGGTTTAGTGTGGGATTTTGATTTTGTGTCTAACAGTTATTTTCCAAGAATAATGAGATATTCTCAAGAAAATTAATAGTAAGTAGGTATATACATTCAGTTTTGTGGCTGAAATTTCTTGGGTTTAAACAGTGCCCTTCCTTCCCAGGAAGAATGTTTGTAACACTGTTGGTTTGAACATTTGTTTTAATATTTTATTATTTAAAACATCGGAATCTGTGAGGACAGGAAAGTTACTAAATTGCTGCTTCTTGGAAAGTCCTTACTGCAGTTTTTCCTCAAATTTGATCAGCAAAATCTTTATGCCTTATTTCTCTAAAATGCTACTAAGATTATACAAATCACAGTCTGTTTCAAGTCTCTAATAAAACTTAAAGAATATTACATTCCAGTAAATAATTCAAATCACTAAGAAATTATGCATTGACAGGTCTAGCTCACACTATGGACAATTCACTTCCAGTATTACTACATACCTTCTTTCATATGGCAAAGAGTTGTTTTCTGATAGATGTACATCAATGTGGCGGTTCAGCAACTTCAGAAAACATCCTCACCTGATTTTTCCCTTTGGCAGAGAAACTCTGGAAAACCACCTTTTTCTGACTCTAAGATCCAAAACCATTAACAATTGAATAGCACTGCCTCAGATGGAAACTACCATTAAAAACACATGTCAAACTAGTACATGATGTTGACACTCAAAACTCAGAACAAATCATACCATGCATGATTTATATGGAGCAGAAATTGAAGGAAAATTAGAGTCTAGATTTTTCATATAGAATTTCCAAGATTCACTTTTTCAGTGTTTTGCAGTCTCCATCTATGCTGTGATATCGAAGTAATCATTGGAATAACATAAATTTCAGAACAATAAAACATAATTTATATTCATCTTTTATCTCTTAAATTGTAATTTCTTGGGATAAGTGAAGTTTAGCTAACCATATTGTGGGGCAATGGAAGTGTTCTAAAACTGGATTATTCTGTCCTTCACCTGTGTGCCACAGAATAAAAATCACTACAGAAATATTATATGTGTTATAGTGGCAATTGCAGGTGTGATTTTTACAAAGGAAACATATCTTGTACTTACGTAAAAATGTTTTCTAAAAACAGGATGCCATTAATGTGAGAGATGTTAGTTCTTAATTTAGGTGTTTTATTTTCTCTAACCATAGATGATGTTAAAGCCAACTACAATGTCTTCTTCTTTTTCTGGTTCTCAAGGAAGAATGTCAGTATAGATTTATATAGATATGTATATTTATAAATATACATAAATTATAATTCCTTTGTAAGTCATCTTACTAAAAAATGGAAGTATTACCAAATACAATATTTTTGTGTTGCAAAACTCCAAATAAAGCAAAAATATAATTTATTCTGAATTACTGACAGAATCATAGTTCTTTCTCAAACACCTCCTGCTTAAAGTGTAAACCTGTACTGTTCAGACCACATACACCATCCAGAGAATGCCTTATTTCATTCTGCCTCTCATCAGGTTTGCTGTAGCAAACCCTTCTTAATGAATTTTCAGTCTCAAGTATTTATTTGATCCTTAAAGAAAATTTAAGTAAGCCTAAAGGGAAAATATCGGTAACGCCATTTAGACCAAAAAAAAAAAAAAATGGATAAGGGCTTTTAAGTGTGATTTGCCCATTTTTCTTAAACTGGGAGATAACTGATGAGTTTGAGAAAATGAGGAATAAATTATCCTAGCAATAGTTAGAATCTAATTTGTGAAAAACTCCTTTCCACCATTTTAGTTCACCCCATATATCCAGATTATTCTACCTATACCTATATTGCTTTTTTTTTTTTTTTTTTTTTGCAGTTTACTGTGGAAGATAATTGAGCATGGCTTACATTTCTCATTTTCAAATGCCTTGCAATTTTCTTATCTGCAGGTTAGAAGCTAGAAAATTAAAGCTACCTTTTCTATGCTCTCTTAAAGATCAAGGTCCCCATGTGGGGAAGGAGTGGGGTGAGGGGGTAGAGGGTATATGCAGACCTAATATTTTTTAATGTAACATTTAAAAAATTAAGACAAAAAAAAAAAAGAAAAAAAAGGCCCCCATGTGGCCTAGCATCTACCAAACAGGAACCTTGAACCTTGCAACATGAGCTGGTTCTTAAAGCACTTGCCCAGGGTGCACACATCCTTTTGACTCCCACTTATTGACTCACATTTCTTTCACAAGAGAAAGTCACCTGGCCTAGCCTTCACAATTTGTGTAGCATATAAACTGCCCCCAGGACAGGCAGCACATATCTGAGAGCAATAACATGGTACTTTAAGCAGGAGAAGAGCACAATCTTATTTCTTTATATCAAGGAATAAATTATAGGGAAACAAAAATGGAAGAGTGAAGCTAGTTAAGAAATGTTTCCAATGTCCAAGAAAGATATGATTTGTGGCTTCTACAGAGCATTTGGAAGTGGAGAGAATGTGGTGTGTTTTGGTGGTAGAGTCAACATGGCTGGCTGATGGATTAGATGTTGGGTATCAGGAAAGGAATCATTCAAAGATGATGACGCCATGCTTTATTTAGCCAATTATGAAATAAAGCATGAATCCAAGAAAAGTTATAGAGTCCAGGAGTGGGGATTCACCAGGAAGGTGAATCAAATAATTCTTTCCCCAACTATGACATCCAAGGTACCAGGAGAAGATACATCTACATGATATGCCACCCCAAGCGTTAAGGAATATATAATACCTATGTTGTATAAATTGATCCAGGGCCAAAAAATATATGTCATTAGCATATTGTAATACTGACAATAAAACTTAAAGGAGAAAGCACCAATAAGGGGAAAATGCAGCCTATCTATAATTTTAATATAGATTTCTTTGAAAAATCTAAATTCAAACTTAGCAAATTAAAATCCAAAGATTCTGAAAATAATGCACAATGACCAAATATTCTGTAATCTATGAACAAAAGTGTGATGCAAAATTTAGTAAATCACTAAATATAATAATCACATAAAGAGGTTAGAAACATCAATCATATTACCCCTCTCTCTCCTAGAACATAAACCAAAGCCTTTGTTCTTGGAATTTTTTCCCAGAAGTTTTGTTTAACACGGCCATTAGGCTCAAAACAAGGCGATTCAATTACTTTCCACTCAATTTTTCCCAGTCTCTCTCTAGCAAGTAATTTATAACTCAGTGATCTCCAATCTAAGAGGTTAATGTTCCCCTGACTTTTCCACACAGGATTAATTGCCTTAGGGGAATTCCACAGACAAGGCAATGAGTGCTTTTGGATTGTTTCATTTAACATTTCTTGCTTCTTTTACTAACAATCACAGTGGATGAGAAAGTTGGAGATAAACACATCTTGTAAAAATCAAAGTCCACAAACTACTTACAACTAATTGGAGTTGTTTACTTCTTCATTTATTCATTCACTCAATAAATACTTACAGTTTCTCTAATACATTCCAAACACTGTGCAAGGAAGTGGGAGTGAAAGTTCTTGAAGAAGTTCTTGAAGAATTTTTTATAGGTATATTATTTTAAAAGTCTATCCATATAAACATAGGGTAGATACATAAAGCAAAAAGAAAAATCAGTAACAAGGCACAAGTTAACTGAAAACAAAAATTGACAAGATATTTTTGATTGATAGAAGTTTGGGATGTGATAACAGCCAAATGCTTGCCTGATCATCTTGTATGTGGTCCACATAAGTAAAACGTGGATAGAGGGTACTAAGGGTAGAAAACCAAGAGCAGAGACATTTCCCAATTTGTCTTTATATCATTTGTGGTTCTAGGAGGAAACAGATAGTACATACTTTAATTATGATTATTCATGGAGGATTTAATAAAGGGACTAATTCCAAAGATGTAAAGAGGGGGTAGGGAAAGCACCTCCTGGGGGCAGGTTCTGGAGAAAGGACTGCAAAGGTGGCAGCAGCCTGAGACAAGCCAACAAAGAGGCAATCTGGAAAACAAAATATCCAGCCCTCACCTTCCTTTTCCCCACCAATCCCCTGCTTGGCTCCCCACTGTCCAAATCCACCTACAAGTTAGAGCAATTATTAAATTACTTCAGATTAGCCCATTCAAAACAGAGAAGTAGAGCATGTAGACCTGGAGGGAAAAAAGAGAAAAGCAAGATATCCACCAAAGTCCTCTCAAATAAGATGTAATTAAAAAAAAATTAAGTGTATAGCTAAGTACTATGATCATGAAATCCCATAGAGCAGTTGCATTATAATTCATTAGTGATGCTCTAAGCAGAGCCCATGTGGCATATAGTGTAGCTCCATGAATCCCCACAGATATGAAACAGCACAGGATACTGTTTCAACTCCAGGGATTCCACAGAGTGAATTCAGTCTCTCAGTCCTCTTTGCTTCCCCCTCACCCTGGAGCTAGAATTTGGAGATGCCCTCTTGGAACAGGAGCCCTCCCTTCAACTGCCACCAAAAAGCAGTTACTTCAGAAAAATCAGGCATGAGATCAAGCTGGAGAGCTTCTTCATGGAAGAGCTGACAGACCCGTGTGTCAGGGAAGGGGCCCTCTGCCTGTGCTCCTGATGCTGGACAAAGCAGCAGCCTCCCTGACACCTGGAGGTTCTGTGTTCAGACGGAGCCTCCTCCCTCCCCAGGGCCTTCACCTCAAACTGTGCACTCCGTGCAGGCTGAAAATGACGCTTCTGAGTAGGATGGGGACCAACACTGCAGCCAGAGGTCTCAGGTCAAGGATGTCCCCTACAAAAATGGTGTAAGTTCACCCCGCCGTCTGCCTTGGGCACAAGCCTACCCCAGGTCCCCTGCTTTATGGGCGGAGAGTCATCATTTTTTTTTCAGTCCATCAACATTTAATACATGTATTGATGCAGTTGGATTCAACTATAGCATTTTATAAATAGTTTTGTGCCTGTTCTTTCTGTTTTTTAAATTCCACCCTTCTTTTGGATGATTTAAATATTTTCAGACTTTCATTTTAATGTCTGTTGTTTTCTATCCATACTTTGCATTATTTTCTAGTGGCTGATCGCGGGATGGAATTACACAACTTCAACTTTTTGCCACCTAATAAGAGTTGACCTTAGACCATTTCTACTAAAATATAGAAACCTTTTAATTATATAGGTATATTTAATCCCCTGCCATTTATTCTATGAGCTACATCTGCGTATGTAATAAACCACATAAGACAATATTATGATGATGCTTCAAGTAGCCATATGTTTGAGAATGAATTTAAGAATGAATATTCAATTATATTTACCATTTCTCATGCAATTCATGCATTCTTGGAGATTGCAATTTCTCCGGTATCATTAACCTTCGAAGGGTTTTGGTTTTTTTGTTTGTTTGCTTTTAAATAATCCCAGGCTGCTTGGGAGGGGCCCGAGTGGGCACAAGAGAAGGGGTGCGAAATTCAGTTTACGGGGGCGCTGATCCTGTCCACGTGACAAGAGCCTGGCCGACTGCAGCACTCACCTGGTTAGTGCAGCAAGCGCCCGGGTGGCTGCGCTGCGAGACCGCACCCTGGGGCCCGCCCAGCTCCGGAGCTCGCGTCCCACGCCGGGGCACTTAAGGCTCCTCCTCCCCGCCAGCTCTGCCCCCAGCGGGCTCTGGGCAACAGCCCCAGTCGGGGGTAATTTGAGCAACGAGTCCGCCCCCCCCCCCCCACCCCACGCGGGGCCCAGAGGCGGTTGCCGCGTCGTTAGACGCCGGGGCGCTCCATCAGGCTCGCGGCGCCGCGTGCCCTGGGGGCGGCTCCGGGGGCTCCTGCCCGCCCCGCTCCTTCCGCCCGCCGGATGCGGGTGAGGGTGCTGCTGTCAGCAGTTCAACAACTGTTCCTCAGCCTCAGGCGCTTTCTGAGCAGCCCCCGCCTTAGTCATCCCATCTGTCGCGGGGCTGCTGTCCTCTGCTGGGTCCCTCCCCTCCCCTTCGGTTTCCCAGTGGCCTGGGGCGGGGGAGGGGGTGAGGGCCCAGGAGGGGAGCCTGGGCATGAGCACCTCCTGCAGTCGGCCTCGGGGGCGCTCATTTCTGCCGAGACCACCAATTCCTTTTTGTTTTTTCCCTCTAAATCTTTGTTTTTAATTACACTTACTTTATGCTTTGCTGAATATAAAAGTCTCGGTGGGAGATTTTTTGATGGTTGGTCAGTTTGGTTTTTTTCTTGTTGTAAACTTTAATGATACAGTGAAACTTTCTTCTGGTCTCCATGGTTTCTAACAAATCAATTTTCCCCAGTTTATAATAGGTCTGGGTTTTTCCTGGCTACCTTCAAGATTTTGTCTTTATCTTAGGTTGGCACCAGTTTGACGCTTATGCTCTGGTAGGCTTTGTTGTTTCCAAATTCATCCAGTTTGGGTTTTGCTAAACTTTAATATCTAAATTTATATCTGTCCCGAAATCTAGTCATTTTCAGGCTATTACGCTATGTTTCTGTCCCATTCTCTCTCTCCTCTTCTAGGAAACTTCCCAAATCTTACATCATTAGAAATTGTCTCACAGGTCCCTGAGGTGCTGTTCATTTTCTCAAATATATTTATTCTCTCAGATTTGAGAATTTCTATTGATTTTAGATTTTTAAAAAATATTTTATTATTGTCTTTCTTTAAAAGATACATAGATGACACAAATGTTCCATTAAATAATATAAGAGGTCTGTTGATTTATTTTTAAGTTCACTGACTCTTTCCCATCTCCATTATTCTCTTAAAACCATTCAGTGAATTTTTATTACAGGTAATGAATTCTTTCTGTACTAAAATTTACTTCAGTTTTATAGTTTCCTTTTCTTTGCTGAGGTTTCTTATGTTTTCACTACCTTTTCCTTACCTTGCTTAACAGAGTATTACCCTTCAATATATATTTTTTATAGAAAACGTGTTTGCAATCTAAGAAAAAAAAACATTACTTCACTTTTTTTTTATTTAATTCTTGGTTACTAGAGGAATTTGGGCATATTTATGCAATTTATTATTTTTATCAATTAGAATACTTTGGTTTTTTTTTAAATTTGAAGTTAATGAAAATAGCTGGTGTGGAAGTGGAATAGGTTAGGAAACGAGCATGTTTGACCTCTGATGGACTGATTGTTCCAGTTATTTAGTAAGAGATGGGATTTGGTTACTTATTAAGCATTTATATATTGAAAATAATTTTAAGTGGTAAGGACCAAGAGAGAGAAAAATGTTAAAAATATCCATTGAAATTGTAATTATAATGTAAAAAGCTAAATATCTAAAGAGATATAGCCATTTAAAATAATATATTTTTTAAAGTAATATGAAGACACATGGGCAATTGTTATATCGTGAAAAAAATCTAATGGGAAACTGACTTGGCCCAGTGGTTAGGGCGTCCATCTACCACATGGGAGGTCCGCGGTTCAAACCCCGGGCCTCCTTGACCCGTGTGGAGCTGGCCCATGCGCAGTGCTGACGTGCTCAAGGAGTGCCCTGCCACGCAGGGGTGTCCCCCGCGTAGGGGAGCCCCACGCGCAAGGAGTGCACCCTGTAAGGAGAGCCCCCCAGCGCGAAAGAAAGTGCAGCCTACCCAGGAATGGTGCTGCCCACACTTCCCATGCCGCTGAGGACAACAGAAGAGGACAAACAAGACGTAGCAAATAGACACAGAGAACAGACAACCGGGGGGGGGGGGGGGGGGGGGGAATTAAACAAATAAATAAATCTTTAAAAAAAAAAAGAAAAAAATCTAAAAAGTCTAATATAAAACTGCATTTACAACATGATTACAATCCTGTAAAATTATGTCACCAGGTGAAGGAGGACTGAAAGAAAACTCATAATTATGTCACCAGATGGATAAGGACTGAAAGAAAACTAAAAAAGTTTGGGCAGTGGCCACCTGATTCTGATGGATGGGAGAGGGAAGAATAGATGTAATATGGGGGCATTTTCGGGACACTGGAGTTGTCCTGCATGACATTGCAATGGCGGATATAGGCCATTGTATATTTTGTCATAACCTACAAAATTGTGCAGGACAGTGTGTAAACTATAATATAAAGTATAATCCATGGTTAACAGCAATGCTTCAATATATGTTCATCAACTGTAACAAATGTACCACACTAATGAGGGATGTTGTTGATGTGGGAAAGTGTGGGAAGGGGAGGGAGTGGGACATATGGGAATCCCTTGTATTTTTTCTGTAACATTTACGTAATCTGAAGCTTCTTTAAACATAAAATTAACTTTAAAAAATTGTTTCTGATTTGCCTGGAATATAAATTTTGATTAATATGTCACCTTTAGGGTTCTGTAAATACTATAATGTTTATACTGTAATAATATCTGAACTTAGTTTGTTTTCAATTTCAAAATATAATGAATGAACATGTATTGATATAGGCTATGCATGAGGGGTGTTCGTCTCTTTGTAGATAACCTGAGCTGTGTGTGTCAGTAAGGGCCACAGCCCTGCCCTTGGTAACCATGGCAAAAATTCCAGTCCCTGAAAAACAAGCAATGAAAATTCTATAAACTTTAAATATTCAAGAAGAATGCAAACCAAATGTATTAAAAGCTTACATGGAATGTATGAAGTTCATGCTAAAAGCATATCTAGAATGTGGGGGGGTATATGTTAATTCAAACTTATTGAGCACTAAATCAAAGGATCCCTGAACTCTACCACTGTATAAAATGAACTCAAAAATCTTATTCTGGGGAAACGGACTTAGCCCAGTGGTTAGGGCGCCCGTCTACCACATGGGAGGTCCGCGGTTCAAATCCCGGGCCTCCTTGACCCGTGTGGAGCTGGCCCATGCGCAGTGCTGATGCACGCAAGGAGTCCCTGCCATGCAAGGGTGTCCCCCACGTAGGGGAGCCCCACACGCAAGGAGTGCGCCCCGTAAGGAGAGCCGCCCAGCGTGAAAGAAAGTGCAGCCTGCCCAGGAATGGCGCCGCCCACAGTTCCCGTGCTGCTGACAACAACAGAAGCAGACAAAGAAACAAGACACAGCAAATAGACACAGAGAACAGACAACCGGGGGAGAGGGGGATTTAAATAAATAAATAAATCTTTAAAAAAAAAATCTTATTCCAGCCTTGGCTTTTGGATGAGAAGCTCCCCGAGCCCGGCTGGTCATAAATTTTTTTTTCCTTCCCAAAATTATTACTGAGTCCTGGCCTTTCCATATGCAAATAATTGAACCTCTCTTGACATCTATACTGCTCTAGACTCATATTTAAACCTTTGATATATGATGTGAATTATAACTGTAGAGCATACTTTTCTTTAAAAGCAATAATATGTTCCTTATTTGAAGGGTTTAATATTGTTCTGGAGACCTGCCAAATGCAACTTGAAGAACCAAAAATACTATCACTCATTTATCAAAATGTTTCAAAAACCTAAAATGAAGGCAGGAGCCATGGAGATTCTAGAAGAAATTGTAGGAAAACATCTTAAAGCCCTGGTAGTAGGTGGTAGATTCTTAAAGGAGATAAGAGGAGGATAGAGATGGACTACTGATTTTAATATATGTAGTTTTACTTAGCTGTACTGTAAAAGTTTGGAAATGTTTAGACTGGATGGTAACAAAGAGTAATAACTAGTTTATAAATGGGGATGTGGCTTAAAATGGCAGTCTAGGGATGTAAATGTTAACTGACAGAATGCTAGAGAATAATCTAGGAACCGAATAGCACAGTAAACCAAGAGGTGGATGAGAATTGTGGTTGATGGTCCAAATGCAAGGCTGTCCTTTGTGAGCTAGAGCAAAAGTACATCACTAATGCAGGGCCGTGGGAATGTGCAGAAGCATGGGAAAAACACCACTGGAGTGACCTATGGACTGTGGATAGCAGTAACAATCTAATATTCTTGCATCTATGCCAAAGATGTACTGTGTTGATAATGGGGCAGTATGGAAAATATGTGCCAAATGTACACTCTGAATGTGGTAACAGTCAGGTGATATTATCTTATCTGTAACTAATGTTCCACCACAATGTGGTGTGTTGATAGAGGGATGTTGTTTGGGAATTCCGCACATGTTCCTGATTGTCTTATAAATTTACAACTTCGTCATAAAATTTTTTAAAAATAATAATAGGGTGTATTGGGGGGAAAGTACACCAAATGAAAGATAAGGACTATGATTGGTAGTAAGATTTTGACAATATTCTTTCATAATTTGTAACAAATGCCTCACAACAATGTAAGATGTTTGTGGAGGGTTGATGTATGGTACCCCTGAATGATGTTATGCATTTTGCTTTGTAAGCTCACAATTTTTACTATACATTTCTAGCTTATGTATGTTCATATATAAATGATATAAATGATAGGGTGGGTTGGAGGAACATACTTTGGTTAGTACTAATATTTTGAAAATGTTCTTTATTCATTAGTTTAAAATGTTTAACAACAGTGCAAGCTATGGGTGGTAGGCTGTGTTATGAGAGTCCTGTATGATTTTAGAGATGTTTGTTTTCTAATTTCACAACTATTAATATACATTTTATTGTTTATGTGTATTTATGTATGAGTGATGTATTTCAATAAATTAAAATATATGTATTAATATTTAAATAATAAAATGTTACACACAAAAATAATGATCCCCATATGCCCCACTCCACACACATCCCACCCTTCCCCACATTAACAACTTCTTTCATTAGTGTGGTACATTCATTGCAATTGATGAACACATTTGGAGCATTGTCACTTATCATGAATTATAGTTTATATCATAGTTTACCCTTTCTCCCACTCAATTCTGTAGGTTATGGGAAGACACATAAAGGCCTGTATCGTCATTGCAGTGTCATTCAGGATAATTCCAACTCCTGAAAATCCCCCATATTACATGTTTTATTCCCTCTCCCTGCCTTCACCTCCTCCAGGGACCCCAGTATCCACATCAATGATACAATGTCTTCCATTGCTAGAATCCCAATAAGTCTATAGTAGAATACCAGTAAGTCTACTCTAGGCCATATTTTATTCCCCAATCCTGAGAATTCTGGGATGGTGATGCCCACTCCACCTCTAATTGAGAGGAGGTCTCATTCTCATATGGCTGATGGATAGGACTCTCTTCCTTGCATTTGTAGCCTTTCTCTGTTCCTTGCTATGATGGTTGTCCATTCTTACCTCATTAGTTGTCCTGGGTGAGTCCAATAAACTGGAGAGTAGGTGTGGCAACTCCATTGAGGCCCAGGGTCCAGCTGGAAAAAGAAGAGACCAAAGATTCAAGTCTCTTGGATGTACACATATCAAATCCAAGGCAAACTATAGGTTCAAAAAAAGGGACGGAAGAGGCATGTGTAGAGAAGTCACACGAGTCCAACACTCAGGAGCACAAATTGAAAGAAGGGCCCTCATTGGTGTGGAGAAAGTGGCCAGAGTGGCTGCTGGGGGTAGGGAGTGGGAGGAAGAGATGTGATGTGGGGGCATTTTCGGGGATTGGAGTTGTCCTGGGTGGTGCTGCAGGGACAGTTACCAGACATTGTACATCCTCCCAGGACCCACTGTGTGGACTGTGGCAGAGTGTGGGCTATGGTGTAGACCATTGACCATGAGGTGCAGTGGTGCTCAGAGATGTATTCACCAATTACAATGAATGTCTCATGATGATGGAGGAGGTTGTTGTTAAGGGGTGAGGAGTGGATGAGGGGGGTGGGGGGCATATGGTGACCTCATATCTTTTGATTGTAACATTAAAAAAATAAAGACAACAAGAAAAAAAGAAGGCCCCACTGGCAAAGCATAAACCTCTGGAGCTATGTACGATGACTCTAGGATATGTGTGTTTCCAGAGCACTCAGGAGCCCCACTATTTGGGGTAGTATCTACTCTGGCAGTCTATGAGATTCTAATGAGATGTGCATAACTGTTACTATGGGATAAATTCATGACTCGATTTGATGCCTCTTAGCTATGTGAAATCATTTTTGTTTACCTATTTCCCCTTTTATTCAAGGTCCTTTTCCAGATGCAATGCTACTTGCTGCTTGGTAGTAATCCCTCAGTGCCAGGGAAGCTCATCCCTGGGAGTCATGCCCTACACTGGGGGGGAAGGTAATGCATTTATACACTGAGTTTGGCTTAGCAAAAGGCCACATTTTAGCAACATGAAGACTCTTAGGAGGTAAATCTTAGGCACCCTAGAGTACTAGGCTAAGCTGGAATTTCAGGAGCAAGGGGTCATAAGAATAGTCACAAATATCATGGGCCCAACAACAGACCATCTGTCTTTACTAGTCATTGTCCCCCACTTGGAGGATTGTTGCTTTTCCATTAGAAAATGTGACAGAACTCCCTAGGACGGGAATTCAATATTCTTTTGATTAGTATGTGAAACTCCACCCACTGGGACAATGTCCCATGAACATTTCAACACAATTACATTACTTATATGTATGCCCAGGTGAACTTCCTCCCCTGTATCCCCCATTACTGACAACCCACCGCAATGATTCTCCACTGCCACAGTTGTAACCCTTCCGTGATCCCAAACTTCTTCAAAATTGAAGCGAAGAATATCGCCAAATACAATTAAAAGGGAAAAGAAATAACGATAGGTTTAACCATAAGATATAAAACACATAACAATTTACAAAAACTGAAACTTAAATAATACGAAAAATATTTTTAAAGTTTTTTGATGTTTTGCCTTATATTGCTGTAATGTCAGTTGTCCTGTATGTACAGTCACATTTTCTTCCATTTCTTCCCCAGTGTCTTAGTTTTTGTTTTTGTGTTCAAAGAAGTATTAGGTCACAGTAAAGTCACCTACAGTACACTGGGGACTCCCATATATCCAACATTCTCCTCCTTTTTCCCCTTCCCATATTAATAACCTTTTTAAATATGGATAGTACATTTGTTACAACTGATGTACAAATATTGAAATATAGCCACTAACCATGGACAATGCTTTATATTATTTCTACACTCTAGACCATACATTAAGTTTATGATGAAATCCAACATGGCCTGCATCCATCATTGCAAGATATTCAGAACACTTCCATTGCCCCCTAAATACTCCCTCCTCCATCTACTCTGTTCGTTGTTGCCCCTCCCCTCAGCAACCACCACACTTCACTCCTTGCATGACAAGATTCACAGTTAACTTGCAACAATTCTCAGGTCTTGTCACACTGTTCTGTCCTCCCCAATTAGGAAACTCCCATGCTCTTGAGAGACACCCACCCTTTTGAGAACATATTGGCCCTCCCCTGGATGGGATTTCAACTCCTCCTTGCTCATTATGTGGGTTTCCATCTAATGAAACAATGCACTATGACAAAACAATCACTCACACCTTCTCTAGATGACTGCCCCAATTGTGCCCTGTCCCGAATGCACCCCCATTCAACTCCCTAAACCAGTAACCCTTCCTTGTCATATTGCTGAGAGGTTTCCCAATATTGTAGTTTCAACCACATGCCCACAAATCCACAGTATTCACCTGCTCCTTCTTCCAGCCCTCTCCCCAGTTCCACGGACTGTTCACAACCCACCCTCTGCTCCTGTTAAACTTGTACCACCCAAACCAATAGTATCAATGCACCCGTCAGATCCCTTGGCTGCACAACTACTCTCTTCCACCTTATCATAGATTTCACCTACATGGGCATTGGGTCACAATCTTTTTCTCCATTTCTATTTCCTGTAAACCTATCTTGCAGACTCTAGCTCTCTCAGTCTGTTCAATTTGTTTAATTCCTATCAGTGAGGTCATGTAATATTCATCCTTCAATGCCTGGCTTCCTTTACTCAACATAAGGCCCTCAAGATTCATCCATTTTATCCCATGTGTTAGTACTGTATTCCTTTGTACAGCTCAGTAATATTCCATTGTATGTATATACCACATTTTGCTTATCCATTCATCTGTTGACGGGCGTATGGGTTTATTCCAACTTTTGGCAATAGTGAATAATACTGCAATGAACATTGGTGTGCATATATCTTTTTGTGTCCTTGCTTTCAGTTCTCTTGTTATAGATGCAGCAGTGGAACTGCTGGATCATATGACAGATCTATACTTAGGTTTTTGAGGAACCACCAAACTGTTCTCCACCATGGCTGGACCATTCCACATTCCCAACTGCAGTGCATAAGTGTTCCCATTCCTCCATATACTCTCCAATACTTTTAGTCCTCTGTTTTATTAATGGCAGACAGTCTAATGGGAGTAAAATGACATCTCATTGTAGTTTTAATATGAATTTCCCTAACAGCTAGTGATGTTGAGCATCTTTTTGTATGCTTCATAGCCATTTGTATTTCTTCTTTGGATAAGTGTCTGTTCAAATCACTTGCCCATTTTTTAAATGGGCTTTTTGTCTTCTTTTTTTCCCCCTTCAAGGTATAGGATTTCTTTATATATGCTAGATATTAGGTTCCTATCAGATACATGGTTACAAATATTTTCTTCCATTAGGTAGATTGTCTTTTCACTTTCTTTATCATCAATCTTTTATTTTATTTTTTATTTTTTGTCTTTATTTTTTAATGTTACATTAAAAAAATATGAGGTTGCCATATACCCCCACCCCCCTCACCCCACTCCTCCACCCATAACAACCACCTCCTCTATCATCATCAGACATTCATTGCATTTGGTAAATACATCTCTGAGCACCGCTGCACCTCATGGTCAATGGTCTACACCATAGCCCACACTCTGCCACAGTCCACCCAGTGGGTCATGGGAGGACATACAATGTCTGGTAACTGTCCCTGCAGCACCACCCAGGACAACTCCAACCCCTGAAAATGCCCCCACATCACATCTCTTCCTCCCACTCCTTAACCCCAGCAGCCACCATGGCCACTTTCTCCACACCAATGCCATATTTTCTTCAATTACTAATCACAATAGTTCATGAATAGAATATCAGTAAGTCCACTCTAATCCATACTCTATTCCTCCTTCCTGTGGACCCTAGAATGGCCGTGTTCACTCCACATCTATGTCACTTTCTTGACAAACTTCTTTGAGGTGCAAACATTTCAAAATTTGATGAAGTTTCATGTATTAATTTTTTTCTTTTGGTGTTTGTGTTTTAGGTATGAAGCTCAGGAAAACATTTCCTATTACAAGTTCCTGTGGATGCTTCCCTACATTATCTTTCAAGGCCTTCATGGTCTTGGCTCTTATAGATCAATCTTTGACTGGTCTTGAGTTGATTTTTGTATAAGGTGTGCAATGGTGTTCCTCTCTCATTCTTTTGGATATAGATATCCAGTTCTCCAAGCACCATTTGTGGAAGAGGCTACCTTCTGCCAGTCGAGTGGGTTTGGTGGCCTCCTCAAATATCAGATGACTCTATATGTAAGGAACTCTATCAGAACTCTCAACTCCATTTCATTAGTCAGTATATCTATCCTTGTGCCAAACATGCCATTTTGACCACTGTAGTTTTGTAGTATCTTTTAAAGTCCGGAGTTTGAGTCTTCTAATTTCATTTTTCTTTTCCAATGTGTCTTTGGCTATTTGGGACCAGTTTTTTTCCCAAACAAAATCATGGTTATTTTTTCCAATTTGGTAAAAAATGGTGGGTTAATTTTTATTGGGATTGCATTAAATCTGTGGATGAGTTTGGGTAGGATGGACAAATTTTTGATATTTAGTCTTCCTGTCCATGAACAAGGAATATTCTTCCATTTAAGTCTTCTTTGATTTCTTTAAACAGTGTTATGTAGTTTTCTGTGTATAAGACTTTTACATCTTTAAATTTACTTCTAGGTATTTGATTGTTTCATTTACTGTTGTAAAGGGTATTTTTTTCTTGATTTCTTTCTCAGATTGCTCATTATTGGTGTACAGGAATGCTACTGAATGTGCACATTGATCTTATAACCTGCAACTTTAATGATCTCATTTATACGTTCTAGAAGCTTTGTTGTAGATTTCTCTGGGCTTCCTATATATAGGATCATGTCATCTGCAAATAATGAAGTTTTGACTTCTTCCTTCCCAATGTGGATGCCTTTTATATCTGTTTATTGCCTCAGTGCTCAAGCAAGTACTTCTAACACAATGTGTTACACAGGAGCATTGATAGTGGGCATCCTTGCCTGGTACTTGATCTTAGAGGGAAATATTTTGGGATTTCACCATTGTATATGATGTTTGCTCTGGATTTTTCATATATACTTTATCATGTTGAGGAAGTTTCCTTCTAATACTATCTTTGGCAGTGTTTTTTATCAGGAAGGGCTGGGGTATTTGGTTGAATGCTTTTCCTGCATCTATAGAGATGATTTTTGACTTTTAAAATGTGATCTGTTTATGTGGTGTATTACATTGATTGGTTTTCTTGTGTTGAACCATCCTTGCATAACAGGGCTGAAACCCACTTGGTCATGTATTATTCCTTTGATGTGTAGTTGAATATAATTAGCAAGTATTCTGTTGAGGATTTTAGCAACTAGGATCATTAGAGATATTGGTCTATAATTGGTATTAGGTTAATATGGGCATCATTGGAGCAGTTAGGAAATGCTCCTTCTACTTATAGTTTTTGGAAGAGTTTAAGCAGAATTTTTGTTAGTTCTTTTTGGAATGCTTGCTAGAATTGACCTGCGTAATTATCTGGTCCTGGGCTCTTTATTTGGGAGGTTTCTGATAACTAATTCAATCTTGTTACTTGTGATTGTTCTGTTGAGTTCATCCATTTCTTCTTTTATCAATAAAGACTACTTTTGTGTGTCTAGGAATTTGTCTGTTTCTTCTAAATTATTATTCTTGTTGGCATACAATTTTTCAAAATATCCTCTTATAATACACTTTATTTCTATGGGGTCAGTGGTGATTTCCCCATCCTCATTTCTTATTTTGTGTATTTGTGTCTTCACTCTTTTCTTCTTTATTAGTCTACGTAAGGATTTGTCCATTTTATTGATCTTTTTGAATAACCAGTTTTTTAAAAAATATTTTTTCTAGTTCTTTTTTCCACCTATTTCATTTAGTTCTGCTCTAATCTTTGTTATTTCCTACTTCCTTTTGGCTTAGTTTGTTGTTTCTTTTTCTAATTCCTCTGGGTGTGTTGTTATGTCTTCAATTTTACCTCTTCCTTTATGATATATATGTTTATGGCTATGCATTTTCAACTCGATACAGCTTCTGCTGCATCCCATAGGTTTTGATATTTGTGGATGTCATTTTCATTTGTTTCAAGGTAGTTATTGATTTCTTTTGTAATTTCCTCCTTGATTCACAGCTTGTCTAAAATTATGTTGTATAACTTCCATATCTTTGTGTCTAATCTGTTCCTCTCCCATTACTGATTTCCAGCTTCATTCCATTGTGGTCAGAGTAATCACTTTGTATAATTTCAGTCTTTCTGAGTTCATTGAGATTTGTTCTGCACCCAAGCATGTGGTCTATCTTGGAGGATGATCCATGTGCCCTGAAGAATCGATGTATACCGCTATATTTGTGTATAATACTCTGTGTATGTTTATTAGTTCCAGATCCTCAAGGGTGTTATTCAAAAATTTTTGCTTTTTTTGGATTCTCTGTCAAGACGTTCTCTCTAATGTTGATAATGGTGTATTCAAGTCCACCATTATAATTGCATAGGCATCTACTTCTGCACTTAGTTTTTCCAGGGTTTGCCTCATGTATTTGAGGTTTCCCTTGTTCAATGAATTAACCTTTACGATTGTTCTTTCTTCCTGAAAAATTACACCTTTTACTAATAGGTAGTGTCCACCATTCTCTCTTAAATAGTTTTGCATTTAAAGTCTATTTTGTCCAATATTATTATTGCCACCTCTCCCACCCTATTTTTAGTTGCTGTTTGCTTGTAAATTTGTTTTCCAGCCATTCATTTTCAGCCTTCTTGAATCCCTGGATCTAAAGTTGATTTCGTGTAGACAACATATAGATGGGTCACATTTCCTTATTCATTCTCTCAATTGTGTCTCTTGTCTGAAATGTTGAATCCATTAACAATTACAGTTATTACTGTCAAGGAGTTATTTACATCAACTATTATTTTGCAGGGGTTATGTCATATGTTGTTTTTAGGTATTTTTAAAACATTTTTTACACTCTCCCCCCACTCTCTATATCCTGTTTTTTCCTTTCAACCTGCTGCATTCCCCTCAGTATTTCTCGAAGGGCAGGTTTCTGACTGGCTTACCCTCTTAATTTCTGTTTATCTGTGACTATTTTGAATTCTCAACCATTTTTGAATGCCAGTTTACTGGATATAGAATTTTTGGATGAAAGTTCTTTTCTTTTATCAGCATAACTTTGTAGTACCAGTGCCTTCTTGCATCCATGGTTTCAGATGAGAGATCAGCACTTAACCTTATTAAGCTTCCCTTGTATGTGATGGTTCTCTTTTCTCCTACTGCTTTCAGTATTTTCTCTTTATCTTGAGCTCTGGACAATTTGAAAAATATATGCCTTGGAGTAGGCCTGTTGGGATTTATACTGTTTGTGGTATGATGCTCTTCCTCGACATGTACATCCATCTCACTAAATAGGGTTGGGAAGTTTTCACCTATTATTTCCTTCTGTCCCCTATCCTTTCTCTTCTCCCTCTAGGATATCTATAATACATATGTTTGAGCGTTTCATATTCTTGTTCATATTCCCAAATCCCTGATGGATTTTTCCTATCATTTTATATGTTGTTTTACTATCTTTTTGATTTCAGATGTTCTGTCTTCCACATCACTAATTCGTTCCTCTGTCTATTCACATCTGCCGTTCTGCCTTTCCAATATATTTTTTGTTTCTTGGATTGTGTCATTCATCACCATCATATCCACTATCATTTTATGTATATTTACAATTTCTTCTATGTTCTCCCACTGTCTTCTTAATATCCTTGAACTCTTCCTTCACTTCATTTAGTTGGTTCTATAAACTGGGTTTTAATAATATGGCATTACTGAAAGAAAAAAATGATGAGTCTGGGATCACACATATATTTATGGAAATCAAATTCACTAATATCCTTTTTCATCTTAGAGTTCCACATTTTGCTTATTGTTATATAATTAACATTCTTGTTTAACATAAATTAAACTTTTTTTTTGTAGTTAAACCAAGGATATATTGGTTGGTTGCTGTCATTGAATGATGTCATTATGAAAAAAGTTTTAATAGAGTAAATGGATGTGGAAGTTTGTCCACATTTTGTTGCCAGAAGGTAAGATGTCTTCCCATAATACCTAGGACTGTGAATATTATAGGTAATATACCCCTCCATAATTATGCTGTTAATTGGAAAAATGCAATTTTACAGATGTGATTAAGGTTACTAATCAGATGACACTGTGTCACTCAGAAGGGAGATTATGTTAAGGGGAAAGTAGTCAGTGAACTATTTAAAAGTAGAAAATGTATTCCAATTTGTGGCAGAAGAGAAATCAAACTAAGTGTGTGAAGTCAACATGTCATTGCTGGTTTGAAGTTACAGGGAGTCAGGGAGCTGTGTAAGGAAGAATTGAGGCAATTTCTAGGAGTTAGGAAATGGGGACTTCATATGCAGGCAAGGAACTCTTTTCTGCAATGTAAATGAGCTTCAAAGTAGATTGAAAATTCAGAAAATGTCAACATAATCAGCACACACTTATGCATTACCTAATAGCCCTGTCATTAGAAATACTCTGATTATAAGCAGAGATCTTCTCCATTCACATATTTATTTGTTCAAACTGTCATATGCTGCCTTCTGCCAGTGACCTGCTTGGGGGTATAAATTGAGGACCTCCCAGAACTTTGGGTTTAGGGATGGGGGGCGG
This sequence comes from Dasypus novemcinctus, assembly GCF_030445035.2. Taxonomy (NCBI): domain Eukaryota; kingdom Metazoa; phylum Chordata; class Mammalia; order Cingulata; family Dasypodidae; genus Dasypus; species Dasypus novemcinctus. The sequence goes on along the minus strand of NC_080695.1, from coordinate 49,338,307 downwards.
ATATCCTTAGCTCTTAATGAGTGTCTACTTTGACTTCTCAAGGTAAAAGAGGATGGGAGGAGGCTGACAGTGGTGGTGTTTACTCACCCATTTCTGGGTTCCGGCACCACACCATCTCAGAGATCTAATTAAGCAGTTCCATCATCATCTAGTTTTAGAAGAAATATAACAAAAATGCATTAATACATTTTGGAGCTATTCAAATCAAGGCTCAATATAAATGAGACTTTATCCTGCTCCTTCTCATCCTTTGACATTATATATGTGTGTGGATGGAGAACAGGCGGAAGTGGGGAGACTGGGATTAGAAAAGGAAATATCCCATTGAACTTGCAAAATCGGTAAATTTGAAGTAGCTTTTATAGTACATGAAATTTTGAGGAAGAATTTGGAGGTGATGGGACCCTGTATTGACAATAATAATACAATCTTCAATGATGAGGAATAGTTGTCAGCTGCTCCAAGCATCCTTTCCCAGGCAACCAGATTTGGGGAGAAATGCACTGCTACCCACCTCTCCGTGTAGCCTTGGTGGAATTGTATAGAGGCTCAGCTACTTTCCCTCCTCCACCTTCACATACTTGAGAACAGGAGGGTACTGGAAACTTCCTGGTCTGTGGAGCCTAGGCACAGAGCAGGTTGGGAGGTGGTGGTACTCCTGTTCACTGACCTGCCTCAGTGGAAATTTGACCTTTGCTCAATGTCCTGTGTAAGAATGCTAAACTACTTTTCTCTTCCACCCTCAGAGAGGGAAGACAGCTTATTGTGAAAGATACAGGTGTATGGCTAAGTGTGGAGTTATCTGGGCTAGAAGGCTGTTGTACACCATAAGCCTGGGTTTGAAGTCTGTGTGGAATTGGGGAATGTTCAGTAAAGCAGTGTTCCTTATCTTCTTCTGATTCCTAACAAGGGGAGTCCAAAGAGAAGGCATAGCAGAAAAAAAGTACCAGCCAAACCTAGAGGTGAAGAAGCACATGATATTTTCACTTTATACAAGGTATCACCAACAATCCACAAGTATTCACTTTCCAAAATCTCATTGGGAAGTTACTTTAAATGTAGGTACACAAGATTAGACCTCAGGGTGGGGTCATGTGTCAATGACTATCCCCACTCAGAAGGGGGTCTGGAACAGGAGTTAGTTTCTGGTGCTATCTGGATATAGTGCTTCGGTGTTTCCTTTTTTTTTCTCTTTTATTCTTAAGGACTTACTTATTTATTTACTTATTTATTTATTTATTTTTCCCCTTCCCCTACTACATCCCTGCTGTTTTTGCTTTGTTGTCTTCTCTTCTCATTTTCTGTCCTCTAGGATTGACCAGGATTCGACCTTGGGGACCTCTAATATGGAGATAGGTTCACTGTCAATTGCATCACCTCATGGGCTGGTTTCTGCTGAGCTTTACCTTTGACTCTCCCTTTCTCTCTTTTGATGTGTCATCATCTTGCTGTGAGACTCACTTGCACAGGGCACTGGCTCATCACACAGGCACTCATGCAGGCAATCATGTGGACACTGGATCACCGCGCGGGCACTCACGAAAGCACTGGCTTGCTATACCAGCACACTTTCCCTTCTTTTTCACCAAAAGGCCCCGGGGATGGAACCCTGGTACTCCCATATGGTAAGCGGAAGCTCTACACTTGAGTCACATCTGCTTCCCAGCTTAGGTGTTTCTTAAGGAGATATTCCTTGATGTATCATGGGCTGGGTGGTGTGGAGCCTAACAGTAGGATAGGTGCTACATATGTATTTGGCATGGTTGTCATTTAACTTTGAACTCAACACTGAGGTCTCCCCAAGTAGTAGGTACCTTGAGGTATGCAGTCACCTCTCCACATTATCTTCACAGTGGCTGACTTGAAAGTTCAGTCAGGTGGCACTGGAGATAATGTTTCCTGTGTGGCCACATAGACACCTTATGAAAAGTGAAGCATAAATTTAAGACAAGATTTTGTGTTAACTAAGTAGAACAAAGACAATGAAGAGGGAGAAAATGAACAGCTGATGAGAAGGAATGTAGGTACCCTAATAAACATTGATTCTCTCACTCTCTCACATACACACACACACACAGCTCAAAGACTCAATTCATTGTGCCTGGCCAATGCTCTGAAGGGCACTTTGTTGCCATGTCTGTAGATTTCACATGGGATTTGGATTTTGGTTCAAGAAAAATGGGTGCTAATATTAAATCTCACTTTCTGAGCAAGGAGAATTCTGCCCTTTCTTCCCTCCCTACTCTGTAAGAGTGGCTTAGATCTTCTTGACATTATACTGTTGCCCCCACTGTGATTGGCTTGCTGCAAATTGATCTTTCTAAATTAGGTAGAACCATTTAAATCTCCCCTGATTCAGCCTCAGGACATCAACCACAGGTGTGTCCCATACTTTGCATAAAGATTACAGTAGTGTGGGATCACTGGATTCCTACTCAGCCCCATGAACCCTAAAGTACAAAATTCACCAGATGGGTCATCTTTGTCCTTATCTACGTTTTCTGGTTGAAACTTGTACAGGGCAGAAAAAGCAACTTCTTGCTTCATTTCCCTGTCTACAACCTCCAGTACAAGGTTAAATAGCAATAGTTAGAATCTTCATCCTCTTGTTGTTTTGATCTTAGTTTTCTCCCACATTGGTATTTGTGGAATTTTGTAGGTGGGATTTATCTGATTAGGTAGTTCATTTGGTCTGCTTATCTTGAATAGGTGTTGGATTTTGTTAAATGCTCTCTCTGTTGATACAATCAGGTTTTTTTTTTTACCCTTAATTCACTCTAATACTTTTGAAGATGAGGGGTATACGAGACCATTTATAGTTCTGAGAGTAATAAAAGTGTGGACTGGGAGTCCAAACATAATTGCTTCATTTGTTTATGCCTCAACTATCAGTACTTTTTTAACTTAGATAGACACATTTGATTCCTTCATTCATTCAGCAGACATTTTAAAGTTCCTATATGAAGCTAGGTTTTTTTGTGAAATTCAGGAATGTCATAGAAAAGAGGTAAGCAGGCCAAATATAATGTATTGCTTGTTTCTGTATGACCTGAGAGTTAAAATTGTTATCCAAAATTTAAAGGGTTAAAAAATAAAAGGAAGCATAATATTTCATGCAGGAGAAAACTGTAGGAAACTCAGATTTCAGTGTCTGTATATAAAGTTTTATTGGAACATAGCCACACTCATTTATTTATGAATTGTCTATGGTTTTTTTTGAGCTAACATGTCAGAGTTTGTAGCTGCAACAAAGACGATGTGACCACAAAGCCTAAAATAATTGCTGCCTGTCCCTTTACCAAAAATGTTTACCAACTCCTGCTGGTGATGTTTCAGATGCAGGCTTTATTTTGAAGTAACCTCAAGAAGGGGATGACTAAAAACTATTGAAGACAAAGTGATACAGACGGTACAATAAAAGGTCAATGGCATTATCACTGTGTCCAGGAATGCAGTGGAGTTACAAATGTAGACTACCTAGTACCACATCAAATGAGAGGAGTATTCCCCTGAAGAAGACACTTCTTAAATACTGAGAAAAAACTTCACCATGCAAAATAATTCTGTGGCAGACATTTCAATCAGAACAAGTTGAGGAAGCAGGGAATATTATGGAATAAGCGGGTATTCTATCAGAATTAGGAAGAGTTATAAACAAACAACCGAAAAGGACATGGCAAAAAGTATGGCAGAAATATGATGATAAATTTGAGAAGCCACATCATGAAAAGCATTTTACATCCTTGAGTGGGCTTCAATTTCATCTATTTTTGCCATAGGATCTGAAGTACTCAAATTACATGACCAGGTTTATAGGTTAGAAAATAAGTCTGATGGATGGATTTTTTTTTTTTTCAGCAGAGAAGATTTGAGTGACGAATTTGAAAGCAAATAGAAGTGCTTGAATACTTAACAGGAGGTGAGAAAATGATTATGGTAAGTGTTCTGAAAAATATTCTGTGAGATAATTAGATGAGATATGGGGGAATATTGCAAGGTTGCTATAGAGAGATGCAAGTTAGGGAGAAGAATTTTATGGTGGCTGTGATTTGAGCATGCATAAAGTTATGCATGAGAAAGTAGAGTGGGAGCTGTTCACTCTGAAGAGTGGTGGAGTAGTGAGAGAAGGAATGTACTCTAAATAAGGTAGGATAAAATTGAACCAAAGGTGTGTGACGCATAACATCAAATATCATGAACCACACCAGGCACTCACACTTTGATGAAGGAGGAAATGACAAGTTTGTAGCAGGTGTTCTCACAGATGAGGATGATCTATCATGATGGATGAAATGCATTTTTTAGTAATTAACTGGGTTGTCTTGTAAGAACAAGGAGGTGAATTCATAGTGGGTTTGGTGAGAGTGAGAATAGAGAGTGTTGGATACTTTAAAGAGAATGTGGCGCTGGATGCTTCTCTTAAGGAAAAACTGATATTAGCATCTTGAGTGAAAATCAAGTGAAGACACATTACAACAATATCATGTGTAAAAGCAAAGGAGTAATACAGCTTTAAAAGGCTAAAAATTTTGGCATATGCCTTAGTAGGCAAAATAGCAGAATTCCCAAGGTTTGTGATTTCAAGACAGTCTTTGAATCTACATTCTCCACTAGGAGCCAAGTTGCTGGATGGGGGGCAATGCATTTTTTTTTCCTTTGGTATTTTTAATTTTGATTGTAGAATGACAAGTGGAGAGAAGAGGTTGGAAATATGAATACAAATCATGTTACAAAATGCCTATATTAGAGTGAGGGTTTGAATTTTATTTTGAGGATAATGAGGACTCACTGAAGGAATTTAAGAAGGGACTTAACTTGGTGAAACTTGAGATTCAGGAAATTCACTCAATACAGAATTGTGGATGACATATGCCTGAAGACAGAGACTAATGCCAAGGAGCCCTCTAGTGTCCAGTGGGAGTAGATGACTACATTGAATGCGAGTTAAAAAAGAAATCACTAGAAGTAGAATAGAGAAGAATGGCGAAATGAAGAGATGTGTTGTTTCTGCTAACAAGTGTTCAATAAGAAAGAATACAGAAGTTCAGTATTATAAAATAAAACCATTTTATCATGCTGAAATATACCAAGGATCAGAAATGCAGAACAGGGAAGCAGACTTGGCCCAGTGGATAGGGCGTCCGTCTACCACATGGGAGGTCAGCGGTTCAAACCCCGGGCCTCCTTGACCCATGTGGAGCTAGCTCATGAGCAGTTATGATGCGCACAAGGAGTGCCATGCCACGCAGGGGTGTCTCCGCGTAGGGGAGCCCCATGCACAAGGAGTGCACCCCATAAGGAGAGGCCCAGCGCTAAAGAAAGTGCAGCCTGTCCAGAAATGGTGCCGCCCACACGGAGAGCTGACACAACAAGATGACACAACAAAAAAAAACACAGATTCCCGTGACACTGACAACAACAGAAGCAGACAAAGAAGAAGATGCAGCAAATAGACACAGAGAACAGACAACTGGGCAGGGAGGGAAATAAATAAATAAATAAATGAATAAATAAATAAATCTTAAAAAAAAAAGCAGAGCAGACATAGGAGGGATGGCTTTTTCATATCCAGAAAGTATGGTATATCTCAAATGACTAAGGGCTGGAATAACTTAAGTTAGATCACCACTTCCATGTTCGAAATCTACCACACATGTGAAAGTAAGTGCCTACATACTTTTCCTAAATGGAGTGCTGGGGATTGATTTCAGGATCTCGTACATGGGATGCTGGAGCTCAAACCCCTGAGCTACACTCACTCTCAGTATAATCTTGACACGATAGCTCAACTGTAATGCAATATTTAAGTGGCCTCAATAATTTTGGTCCTTAATTTCAATTAATTACTCAATGATTTCTAATGGGTACATTATAATCATTCATTAACTGCTTCAACTTTTATTTGGCAGTTGCTATTTCAGAAATTTCTTCCTCCACTTATTATTTCAGCATTCTAAAAATCATGCTATATGTCGCTACAAATACCCACAAGCACATTGATTGCATCTGTCTTTGGAACATATGGTGCAAAATATTTGAATTATTTTAAAAGCATATATTTTGACCAAGTCCTGTATGTGTACAGAAGCAAAGTACAGAAACTTAGCATTTTATATGTATTTGGTTGTTTGTAATGTCAGAGAGTATCAAATTAGTTTTTACCTGCTTGAGAATACCACTGACTTCCCATTTTTGATAGTACTATTAAAATTAATCTATTCTTTCAATGATATAGATGTCTACTGCACAAATTATTGAATAGAGTGATTCAAGCTATGGTAAATAAATTTAACATTATAATACATTTTGGAACACATATCTTCTTAAATATGTAGGTTTGGCAGTTTGATATTATTTATGAATTCCAAAAAGAAATATTCTAGTTGTAAACTACTCTGTTAGGCATGATGCTCCTTTGGATATATTAAATTCAGAGGTTTCATTTTTACTTTATTAAATCATGCTTAGGGCTTTGATTCTACCATGTCATGTAATGGCCTGGTGTAAAGGGAGGGATGGAATTTGAATTGTACTACATGATTTTGCAAGGATGGATACAGATCACATCAAACTTATCAAAATTTATAAGAGTGTATGGTTCCAAATGTAACACACAATGCAAATCATTGATAATGGTTAGTAGCAACGTTTCAATATTTGTGTATCAATTGCTACAAATATGCCATCCATGCTAAGATGTTATTATTAGGAGAAAGTAGAAAACGCACAATGAGTAAACGGGAATCACGTATATTCTGTATGTGACTTTTCTGGAACCTAAAGCTTCTTTGAAAAAAATGAAAAAAATCTGACTCTAGGTGAATAAATGGAAACAAATGCCACTGTACATACAAGACAACAGATCTTAGAGTGATGATAGCCATATTTTTAAAAAAGTAAATAGTGGGGCTCCTGAGGGCTCTGGAGACATCCAGACACTATAGGTAGGGCAGGCAGCCCAGGAGGTTGGCACCCTGTCAGGGGGACTTACTTTGGAATTTACACTCCCCAGTGTGATAGGGTTGGACTCAGTTGTGTTTTCCCTGCACATGGCTCTGTTGCCCCTCTATTTGAACCTACACTTAGTAGTAGAATTCTTAGTTGTATGTCCAAGAGACTTAAATCTTTCGACTGTTCATGTGCCAGTTTCGCCCTGAATTTCAACAAAGTTGTAATAACTACTTTAAGGAGAGTTTTAAGAGCATTATTGATGAATACAGGTAAGAAACTAAGGGTTCCATTTCTTTTATAGTCATTTTCATTCTGAACCATTGGAAAGACCTTTTCCTATATTTACTAATCAGTTTGGTAAATGCTCATTTAAAAAAATGTGCATAATAATATTATTTTGGCTGGTTGGATTTCTCCTGTAATGGAATCAAATTGGTCTCCGTTTATAAAATGGGTCAATCTAAAGGAAGCTGCTAACATAGTTATTTCAACTTACTAGTTACTTTAATAGTTAACTCTGTCCACAGAGTTCCCCCTATAGCTATTATGTATCTTAAAGTAAAGTATACTGTGACAATATTAAATAAAAATGTCCTAAACAGTATCTCACACAGATATTCCAATGACTTATTAGGTCAATGAACTAAAATTTTTAAATTATATTTGAATTCTGGATGCATATTTAAATACCAAACTGCAATTAAAAAATTAATAAACCCCACTGTCTTCTTAACCATATTTTAACAATTATAACTACTTTTTGAAAATGAGACTTCTGTAAAATTATGTTACTGGCAAAAATAATAATGTCTTGAATGTCTTAAGTCACTTTCAGACATTTCTTTTTTAATTTATTTGAATGGATATCACAGTTTTAGATCATATTTTTTAGGTAAGTGTATAATATACTAACTTTGTATAATAGATTCTCATATGACAGAATAGGAAATATTTTCACTGTATAAATACAAAAAAGCTTCATATTTCACTTTGCAAAATATATTTCTAGATTGATTACTTAAGGCTCAGAATTCTTGAATATTTATTGTCTGACTTGGTAAATTTTTTAAAAAGATGCCTAGGAGTTGTTCAAGATATCTATGTTTTTCTCTGAGATTCTTATGAATTCTACAGGGTTGGAGCCTTTGAAGACTGTTTTACGGTAAACTTGCCCTTATATACTAATCAAAATCTGAGAAGACTAACCAATCTGGAATAATATAATTCATTTTAAGAAAGGACTTTAGCTTGTCAACAGTGTTGACAAACATAATTTATTCAGAGCCAAC